>NC_050103.1:140049517-140674517 GCF_902167145.1 Zea mays | reverse complement strand
GTCTTGTTCTTAGGTACCCAAACGGTCTTGGGTCCTTTCACATTAGAAACAAGCATCTTGGGTACCCAAACACAAGTCTTGGAGCCCTTGTGTTTGCCCCCAACATATTTGGCAACTACTTTGCCTGATTTGTTAGTTAAAACATAGGAAGCATCAAAAGTCTTAAATGAAACATTAGGCTCATTTGATGCAATAGGAGATTTCTTTTTAGGCATTTTAACATGGGTAGAATGCCTAGAACTAGATGTCTCATTCTTATACATAAAAGCATGATGAGAACCAGAATGAGACTTCCTAGAATGAATTCTCCTAATTTTGTGCTCAGGATAACCAGCAGGATATAAAATGTAACACTCGTTATCCTGTGCCATGGGAGCCTTGCCCTTTACAAAGTTAGACAATCTCTTGGGGGCATTAAGCTTGACATTGTCTCCCTGTTGGAAGCCAATGCCATCCTTAATGCCAGAGCGTCTCCCATTATAAAGCATGCTACGAGCAAATTTAAATTTTTCATTTTCTAATTCATGCTCGGCAATTTTAGCATCTAGTTTAGCTATATGATCATTTTTGTCACACCCGGTTTTAAGGAACAAAGCCGGGTGCATCTCATAAATGCGCCAAAGAAGACAACATATATAATCACAGAGTGTATAGAGATAAATGTCATAATAATCAGAGTATTTATTACATAGCGGAAGTCTTACAAAATAAGAGATAAATATCGCAAGATCTAAAATCTATCCTTGGCGCCAAAAAGCTGACTGGGAGACGCCACCTAGATCAAGTCGAAAGCCTCAGAGTTAGGCGGCTCCTCTTCGATCACCTGTTCTTCTCCTGTGTGTGTGGGGGGGTGTGAGACAGCAAGAGTGAGCTCACATACGTTCATAGGTCAACAAGTCGTGGGGAATAATGTGCATGAACTCGCTAAAGGTGTGAGTTCATGAAGTGTAAGGTCGATCAATGAAATAGAGGCTGAAGCTGAGCATTGCTTTTATAAGTTGGTCAAAATTTTATTAGCAATTACTAAGTGTAAGTAAATACCAAACCTTAATAATAATAAAGAAAGTAATAGTAAAATAATCCCAAATGCGATGCAAATGTCCAATTAAATTTAAGTTCCATAAATTAATCATGTGAGGGTCCGAGCTGCTCATGACCGTGAGCACAGCTAGTATACCAGTTTTACACTCTGTAGAGGTTACGCATCTTTACCCACAAGTCATGTTACCCATCTGCCAAGAGATGGCCAATCCCATACACCTCTACCGAGGAGGCGAGGCAGGGTAACACTACGAGGCCTTTACAAAGTTCCACTAGCTTCAGAAATCCTGCTACAGTTTATAGGAAGCTCCAATGCAGGGTTCTTGCCTGACCGCCATCGCAGCAAAATCAACCAAGGACCTCCCTACACTGACCACTCCCCTACTGCCCTTGCCCCTTTCGGGTAAGGAAGACCTCCACTAGCTTTCCTAGTTAATCATCCAAGGGCGTCCCATTATACCCTTGTGGTAGCACTGTTTTCCCAGGTGGTCGCTCCATGTTCCCATTAACATAATGATCTTAACATGAATATTAATAATAAAAAGATAATAAAAGTGTAGTAAATAGTGTATCTTCATACCCAAAACCACAATAAGCGATAGCAAGTACTACCCAAAAATATTCAGTGGCAAAACAAGGTATAAAGATAGCCAAAATTGGGGTAACCTATTGGGTCCCATCAAAATTAACCTATGCAGATCATTATAATTAACAAGAATATGGCTGGGAAAAAGTAAGTGATCAAGGGCACAACTTGCCTTCAATGAGCTCCTGCTCAGCTACTTCTACCAGCAGAACCTCAGGATCCACAGTGGCTTGCTCGTCTACTCGCATCAACACAATACATACATAGTATAGCAAAAAATTACATCACACCAAACATGTAAATAAAATACATGATAAAAATCTACATATTAAAATAAAATCTTAGGAACAAGAGTCGTTAATTTTGGAGTTATAGATTTTAAGATATGAATTTTCAAAGGCTTTGTGTTTAAAATAGGATTAAATGATAAATTAATTTTTTTTACTATTTTCATGTCAAAACAGAGACACTAAATGGTAGAGAATCAAATTACAAAATTTTAGGAACTAGAATGGAGTGATTTGGAGTTCATATGAATTTTCTATGAATTATACAAATTCTAGCACTTATTTTATATTAAAAATCTATTTTTATTTTATTTTCTCTGATTATAATAATCCTATGGACTGCGCACCATTTTCTGGAATGTGCAGGGGCTTCCTTATAAGTTTCCTGAGACTCAGACAACAGTGTCTATGGACTGCGGGTTGATTACGCAAGAATCCGGGGTCTCTTTAGAAAAATTGCCACGGCGAAGGGGTACAGGTGAACCCGGGCCGTTGGATCTAAACCACATGGCCCAGATTAGAAGGTTATAACTCTGAACCGGTATTCAACAATAGCCGCTGGATCCTATATCTACGGCTTGGATCCAAAATAACCGAGATCGAATCGTATCCATAGGATTGCAGATCTACGGTCCACGCGTAAGGGTACCCCTGATCTAATCATGGCCGTTCGTGAACAGATCAGCGGCAAAAACACCATCTCCCTCCCCCGCGGCGAACCACGGCGAACAGAGCCGCGGCGCCCGACCACCCTCCGGCGAGGACAACCGCCGACCCCAGAGCGCCAACCTCAATCATAACCGCCTACACGTACAGGAAAATGTACATAACCGAATAGGGGAAAACTCACCAGCTCTCTACGCACCGAGAGATCTGTCCGCGGCGCACGGCGGAGGAGGAATTCACGGCGACGAATTGAGCTTGCGCAGGACACCGGCGGGGAAAATTGACGGCGGTCGAAGCTTCGCCGTGCCAAGCAGGTACCCAGGTTCTAGCGCAGAGGACCAGTCGCGGTGTGGGTGAGGGCAGTCACGGCGGCGGGCTTCTCACCTCCGCCGCACGCACTAAATCTCACGCGTCGGGTTCTAATCGGTTGAGCATGAGTGGCGGCACGGCGTGGTATGCTTTTATCTTCAAGGGCTGGCAAACTCGGAGGCGTGGGGAGCTGGCGCGGAGTATAGGGGAGAAGAGCCCGCGCGGTGCGCTCGGGCCGTTGGCTCCGCCCAGCGATTTTCTCGCGAGGAAGACGACTGAGTGAGAGGGGCCCGCGTGGCATTGAGGTGAAAAAGAGGAGGCGCGCGCGCGGAACTGACCGGCTGGACCCACATGCAGGCGAGCGACCGAGCGGTAAGGTGTGGGCTGCGCGGACGGTTTCTGGCTGTTGGGCCGAATGGGCAGCGCTCGGCCCAATCGATGCATAGTGCTATTTTTCATTTTCTTCTCCTATTTTCTTCCCTTTATTACCAAATTCTACTTTAAATCCATATTTAATTCAAATCTTGTGCCAATTTATTCTCAAATCCTATTGTGAAATGAGAAATACCAATGTTAGAAGTATAATTACATTATCATTCCTCTTTTTCTCATTTTTGAAAACCCTATTTTTAGTTTAGGGTTTGATTTAACTTCTAGTATGTATTATCTTATTACCCTTATTATTTTATTAATGCACAAACATATAACTCCAACATGATGCATTTTTTATCATTTGTTTGGATTAATCTCTAAATTTTGTGTATGCTCTTTTTATGATGCAAATGAGGCACATAAAATTGAGATCTCTCTCTATTATTCTTGGTATACAATTTTGAGTATTACAAATCCTACCCCCCTTAAAAATAATCTCGTCCTCGAGATTAAGAAGATCTAGGGAAAAGGTGGGGAAAATCTATGCGAAGCTGCTCTTCTCTTTCCCAAGTAGCTTCATCTTCACCATGGTGGCTCCATTGCACTTTGCACATCTTTATAACCTTATTCCTCATGACACGAGTCAGTGTATCCAGAATCTTGATGGGTACCCAGCATAAGTCAGATCATCTTGAACACTAAGGTCCTCCGTTGGTAACTGCTCTTCAGGTACCCTGAGACATTTTTTCAGCTGAGATACATGGAATACAGCATGAACATCCGCAAGATGATCCGGTAACTCTAATTGGTATGCAACCTCTCCCACTCGCTTTAAGATTAAGAAGGGTCCAATAAAGTGAGGGGACAACTTTCCTTTGACTTTAAATCTTCTCATACCCCGAAGTGGTGACACCTTCAAATAGACATAATCTCCCTCCTTAAACTCAAGCAGTCTTCTCCGGGTATCAGCATAGCTCTTCTGCCTTGACTGTGCAGTTCTCAAATTCTCCCTTATTTGCTGAACTTGCTCCTCTGCTTCTTGTATAATCTCAGGCCCAAACAACTGCCTTTCACCAATTTGATCCCAATACAGTGGAGTCCTGCACTTTCTGCCATACAAAGCCTCAAACGGTGAAATCTTCAAACTGGCCTGATAACTATTATTATAAGAGAACTCTGCATACGGTAAACTCTTATCCCAACTTCCACCATGTTTAAGAGCACAAGCTCTTAACATATCCTCTAGCACTTGGTTGGTCCTCTCAGTCTGTCCATCAGTCTGTGGATGGTAAGCTGAACTAAAATTTAATCTTGTATCCAAGGACTCGTGCAACTTCTTCCAATATCGAGAGGTAAACTATGATCCCCGATCAGACACAATCTTCTTTGGCACACCATGTAGGCAGACAATTCGTGCCATGAACAACTCTGCTAACTTGGCTCCTGAATACGTGGTCTTCACTGGAATAAAGTGGGCTACTTTAGTTAGCCTGTCCACAATCACCCATATAGAATCACATCCAGCAGACGTGCGGGGTAATCCAACAATGAAGTCCATGCAAATCTCTTCCCATTTCCACTCAGGTATCTTCAGTGGATGCAGTAGTCTGGCTGGCCTCTGGTGTTCAGCCTTAACTCTCTGGCACACATCGCACATAGCCACATGTGCAGCCACATCTCTCTTCAATCCATACCACCAATACTTTTGCTTCAAATCCTGATACATCTTAGTACTTCCAGGGTGGATAGAATAAACTGAGTCATGTGCCTCCTTCAATATAGTTTCCCGAAGACTATCAATATCGGGAACACAGATCTGATTCTTGAACCATATCGTGCCTTGCTCATCCTCTGTGAATTTCGGGCCTCTACCCTCTGTTATCATATCCTTGATCTCCTGAATTTTAGCATCACCAATCTGACCTTTACGAATTTCTTGCTCCAAGGTAGGTTCCAATTCAATGGTAACTCCTTCCGTATGTGTAACAATTCCCAGGTTGAGCCTCTCAAAATCTTTTGCTAATTCATCAGGTAGCTGGACAACGAAAGCGGAGTGAACATGCTCCTTCCGACTCAAAGCATCTGCGACCAAATTTGCCTTGCCTGGATGATAGTGAATCTCCAAATCATAATCCTTAATAAGCTCCAACCAGCGGCGTTGCCTAAGGTTGAGATCCTTCTGAGTGAATATGTACTTCAAACTCTTATGATCCGTATATACTTGGCACTTGGTTCCCATAATGTAGTGTCTCCAAATCTTAAGTGCATGCACAACTGCAGCCAGCTCCAAGTCATGAGTGGGGTAGTTCAATTCATGTTTCCGCAACTGACGAGATGCATAGGCGATCACATGTCCTTCTTGCATAAGCACACATCCCAATCCTTGGCCACATGCATCACAATAAATATCAAATCCTTTCTGTAGATCTGGCATAATCAACACTGGGGCGACATCAACCTCTTCTTTAATTTACCAAAGCTATCTTGGCACTTCTCGTCCCACTTAAACTCTCTTCCTTTTCTCTAGAAGCGAGGTCATGGGCTTAGCAATCTTAGAAAATTCTTCAATAAATCTCCGATAATATCCTGCAAGTCCCAAGAAACTCTGAATCTCCGTAACTGTAGTGAGTATGCTCCTCGCCACTATCTCCTTAACTTTAGAAGGATCCACTGATATCCCTCCATTAGAAATGATATGTCCAAGGAATGACACCTCGCCAATCCAAAACTCGCATTTGCTATACTTGGCGTAGAGTTGATTATCCCTTAGCTTTTGTAGCACCAACCTCAGGTGTTCCTCATGATCTCTTTCACTCTTAGAATAAATAAGAATATCGTCGATAAGTACTACGACGAATCTGTCCAAATACTCCATGAACACCTTATTCTTCAGATCCATAAAATATGTTGGTGCACTAGTTAGTCCAAATGACATAACGGTGAACTCATATAAACCACATCGGGTCGAGGAATCCGTCTTGGAAATGTCCGATGGCCTAATCTTCATTTGGTGATAACCCGATCGGAGATCAACCTTCGAGAATACCCTTGCACCTCTCATCTGGTCGAATAAATCTTCAATGTGGGGTAATGGACACTTGTTCTTCACAGTGACATCGTTAAGGGACCTATAATCCACGCACATCCCTTGCGATCCTTCTTTCTTCTGTACAAATAGAACCGGCGCTCCACAAGGTGAAGAATGCGAACGAATGTACCCAACCTCTTGTAATTTCGTTAACTGCTTCTTCAGCCCCTTTAACTCTTCTACAGACATCATGTATGGCTGTTTGAAAGTAGGGGCAGTCCCAGGTAAGAGATCAATGACCAACTCAACTTCCATATCTGGTGGCATCCCTAATAACTCCTCTTGAAAGACATCCGGAAAATCCTTAACCACACGGATGTTGTCACCAACAAACTTCCCATCGACTAAGAATGCTGCTAGTTTGGTGGCGGTAGTTACTACAATTCCAACTTCAAATCTTTCTCCTTTGGAACTGGTGAGTTCTATGGTTTCTTTAGCACAGTGTATAAACTGCCTTTACCTTTCTTAACCACGACATACCAAGGATCACATCTATAGTGTTCTCTTCTAACACTATAGGGGTAGCCCATCTGGGTTAGAAACACAGGGGACGAAAGAAAGGATTGTAGACAAGGCAGTGATTACGAAGCAAGTTACTTTGGGGGATTTATTAGTTAAGTGTGTCACCTACTAAAGCTAATTCATTACCTTATGGTGGTACATGCTAAGATGCCCGTCTATACTATTTCAATCAATCAAAGAAGCAAATCAGACATTGATCATCAGAACAATCAACCAACATTTTTAATAAAGAAAATAAATTTAATTTTTGTCTTAGGTCTCCTATCTCTTCAAAAGGTTATGAATGTAGGATTCCAAGGTGTGAAATCCTTCTTGTCTTAGAGTAGAATGATCAGAGTAGAACAGTAGAAGGTGAGACAAGATTAAGATAAGTATAGAAAGAATCAGAGTGAGATAAGTATAGAATGAATCAGAGTAAGGTAAGTAGGTAAGGGTTTGTCTATTTCTATCTAGGTTTCGTCCTACAGTCAACATTTCCTCTGATACCACTTCTGTCACACCCGGTTTTAAGGAACAAAGCCAGGTGCATCTCATACATGCACCAAAGAAGACAACATATATAATCACAGAGTGTATAGAGATAAATGTCACAATAATCAGAGTATTTATTACATAGCGGAAGTCTTACAAAATAAGAGATAAATATCGCAAGATCTAAAATCTATCCTTGGCGCCAAAAAGCTAACTCGGAGACGCCACCTAGATCAAGTCGAAAGCCTCAGAGTTAGGCGGCTCCTCTTCGATCACCTGTTCTTCTCCTGTGTGGGGGGGGTGTGAGACAACAAGAGTGAGCTCACATACGTTCATAGGTCAACAAGTCGTGGGGAATAATGTGCATGAACTCGCTAAAGGTGTGAGTTCATGAAGTGTAAGGCCGATCAATGAAATAGAGGCTGAAGCTGAGCATTGCTTTTATAAGTTGGTCAAAATTTTATTAGCAATTACTAAGTGTAAGTAAATACCAAACCTTAATAATAATAAAGAAAGTAATAGTAAAATAATCCCAAATGCGATGCAAATGTCCAATTAAATTTAAGTTCCATAAATTAATCATGTGAGGGTCCGAGCTGCTCATGACCGTGAGCACAGCTAGTATACCAGTTTTACACTCTGCAGAGGTTGCACATCTTTACCCACAAGTCATGTTACCCATCTGCCAAGAGATGGCCAATCCCATACACCTCTACCGAGGAGGCGAGGCAGGGTAACACTACGAGGCCTTTACAAAGTTCCACTAGCTTCAGAAATCCCGCTACAGTTTATAGGAAGCTCCAATGCAGGGTTCTTGCCTGACCGCCATCGCAGCAAAATCAACCAAGGACCTCCCTACACTGACCACTCCCCTACTGCCCTTGCCCCTTTCGGGTAAGGAAGACCTCCACTAGCTTTCCTAGTTAATCAGCCAAGGGCGTCCCATTATACCCTTGTGGTAGCACTGTTTTCCCGGGTGGTCGCTCCATGTTCCCATTAACATAATGATCTTAACATGAATATTAATAATAAAAAGATAATAAAAGTGTAGTAATTAATAGTGTATCTTCATACCCAAAACCACAATAAGCGATAACAAGTACTACCCAAAAATATTCAGTGGCAAAACAAGGTATAAAGATAGCCAAAACTGGGGTAACCTATTGGGTCCCATCAAAATTAACCTATGCAGATCATTATAATTAACAAGAACATGGCTGGGAAAAAGTAAGTGATCAAGGGCACAACTTGCCTTCAATGAGCTCCTGCTCAGCTACTTCTACCAGCAGAACCTCAGGATCCACAGTGGCTTGCTCGTCTACTCGCATCAACACAATACATACATAGTATAGCAAAAAATTACATCACACCAAACATGTAAATAAAATACATGATAAAAATCTACATATTAAAATAAAATCTTAGGAACAAGAGTCGTTAATTTTGGAGTTATAGATTTTAAGATATGAATTTTCAAAGGCTTTGTGTTTAAAATAGGATTAAATGATAAATTAATTTTCTTACTGTTTTCATGTCAAAACAGAGACACTAAATGGTAGAGAATCAAATTACAAAATTTTAGGAACTAGAATGGAGTTATTTGGAGTTCATATGAATTTTCTATGAATTATACAAATTCTAGCACTTATTTTATATTAAAAATCTATTTTTATTTTATTTTCTCTGATTATAATAATCCTATGGACTGCGCACCATTTTCTGGAATGTGCAGGGGCTTCCTTATAAGTTTCCTGAGACTCAGTCAACAGTGTCTATGGACTGCGGGTTGATTCCGCAAGAATCCAGGGTCTCTTTAGAAAAATTGCCACGGCGAAGGGGTACAGGTGAACCTGGGCCGTTGGATCTAAACCACATGGCCCAGATTAGAAGGTTATAACTCTGAACCGGTATTCAACAATAGCCGCTGGATCCTATATCTATGGCTTGGATCCAAAATAACCGAGATCGAATCGTATCCATAGGATTGCAGTTCTACGGTCCACGCGTAAGGGTACCCCTGATCTAATCATGGCCGTTCGTGAACAGATCAGCGGCAAAAACACCATCTCCCTCCCCTGCGGCGAACCACGGCGAACAGAGCCGCGGCGCCCGACCACCCTCCGGCGAGGACAACCGCCGACCCCAGAGCGCCAACCTCAATCATAACCGCCTACACGTACAGGGAAATGTACATAACCGAATAGGGGAAAACTCACCAGCTCTCTACGCACCGAGAGATCTGTCCGCGGCGCACGGCGGAGGAGGAATTCACGGCGACGAATTGAGCTTGCGCAGGACACCGGCGGGGAAAATTGACGGCGGCCGAAGCTTTGCCGCGCCAAGCAGGTACCCAGGTTCTAGCGCAGAGGACCAGTCGCGGTGTGGGTGAGGGCAGTCACGGCGGTGGGCTTCTCACCTCCGCCGCACGCACTAAATCTCACGCGTCGGGTTCTAATCGGTTGAGCACGAGTGGCGGCACGGCGTGGTATGCTTTTATCTTCAAGGGCCGGCAAACTCGGAGGCGTGGGGAGCTGGCGCGGAGTATAGGGGAGAAGAGCCCACGCGGTGCGCTCGGGCTGTTGGCTCCGCCCAGCGATTTTCTCGCGAGGAAGACGACTGAGTGAGAGGGGGCCGCGTGGCATTGAGGTGAAAAAGAGGAGGCGCGCGCGCGGAACTGACCGGCTGGACCCACATGCAGGCGAGCGACCGAGTGGTAAGGTGTGGGCTGCGCGGACGGTTTCTGGCTGTTGGGCCGAATGGGCAGCGCTCGGCCCAATCGATGCATAGTGCTATTTTTCATTTTCTTCTCCTATTTTCTTCCCTTTATTACCAAATTCTACTTTAAATCCAGATTTAATTCAAATCTTGTGCCAATTTATTCTCAAATCCTATTGTGAAATGAGAAATACCAATGTTAGAAGTATAATTACATTATCATTCCTCTTTTTCTCATTTTTGAAAACCCTATTTTTAGTTTAGGGTTTGATTTAACTTCTAGTATGTATTATCTTATTACCCTTATTATTTTATTAATGCACAAACATATAACTCCAACATGATGCATTTTTTTATCATTTGTTTGGATTAATCTCTAAATTTTGTGTATGCTCTTTTTTTGATGCAAATGAGGCACATAAAATTGAGATCTCTCTCTCTTATTCTTGGTATACAATTTTGAGTATTACAATTTTGTTGTTTAATCATAGCAATGTGATCATGGATAGCATCAACATTAATGCCTCTACATCTAGTACAAATAGTAACATGATCAACCCTAGATGTAGAGGGTTTGCAGGCATTTAATTCATCAATCTTAGCATGTAACGTAGCATTTTCATTTCTAAGATTGGAAATAGAAATATTGCAAACATTTAAATCTTTAGCCTTATAAATTAGTTTATCATTCTCATTCTTAAGGCTAGAAATTGATTCATTCAACTTGTCAATCTTAGCAATCAAACTAGCATTATCATTTTTAAGGTTGACAAGAGAATCATCACAAACATTTGATTTCTCAACCTTAGCAATTAATTTGGCATTTTCAATTCTAAGGTTAGAGATAGTGTCATGGCAAATGCTAAGCTCACTAGTTAATTTTTTACATTTCTCTACTTCCTGAGCATAGGCATTTTTTTACTTTAACATGCTTTTTGTTTTCCTTAATAAGGAATTCCTCTTGGCTATCCAAGAGTTCATCCTTCTCATGAATAGCACCTATCAATTCATTTAATTTTTCTTTTTGTTGCATGTTTAGGTTGGCAAAAAGAGCAAGCAAATTATCTTCATCATCACTAGAGCTATCCTCATCACTAGATGTTGCATATTTAGTGGAGGCTCTAGATTTTACCTTCTTCTTTTTGTTGTCCTTTGCCATGAGGCACTTATGGCCGACGTTGGGGAAGAGGAGGCCTTTGGTGACGGCGATATTGGCGGCGTCCTCGTCGGAGGAGGAGTCGGTGGAGCTCTCATCGGAGTCCCATTCCCGACACACGTGGGCATCGCCGCCCTTCTTCTTGTAGTACTTCTTCTCCTTCCTTCTTCCCTTCTTGTCGTCGCCCCTGTCGCTATCACTTGATAATGGACATTTAGCAATGAAATGACCAGGCTTACCACACTTGTAGCATACTTTCTTGGAGCGGGGTTTATAATCCTTCGCCCTCCTTTGCTTGAGGATTTGGCGGAAGCTCTTGATGATGAGCGTCATTTCCTCGTTGTCGAGCTTGGAGGCGTCGATGGGGAGCCTACTTGACGTAGACTCTTCTTTCATCGCTTTAAATGCAACGGGTTGCACCTCGGGTGTGGAGGTGCCGCCTTGCTCGACGATTTGTTTGGAGCCTTTGATCATCAATTCAAAGCTCACAAACTTTCCTAACACTTCCTCGGGAGACATTAGCTTATATCTAGGATCACCACGAATTAATTGAACTTGCGTAGGATTACGAAAAACGAGTGATCTTAGAATAACCTTGACCATTTCATGGTCATCCCATTTTGTGCTCCCGAGGTTGCGCACTTGATTCACCAAGGTCTTGAGCCGGTTGTACATGGCTTGTGGCTCCTCTCCTTGGTTGAGGATGAATCGACCGAGCTCCCCCTCGATCGTCTCCCGCTTGGTGATCTTGGTCACCTCATCTCCCTCGTGCAGTCTTGAGCACGTCCCAAATCTCCTTGGCACTTTTTAGCCCTTGCACCTTGTTATACTCCTCTCGACATAGAGAGGCGAGGAGTATAGTGGTGGCTTGGGAGTCAAAGTGTCGGATTTGGGTGACCTCGTCTGAATCATATCCTTCATCCCCCACGGATGGTACCTACGCTCCAAATTCAACAATGTCCCAAATACAATAATCTTCACCATACAATAATCTTCACCATAAAAAACCGGTGGTTTGCCTAATGGGACAGAAAGTAAAGGAGTGTGTTTTGAAATGCGAGGGTAGCGCAGGGGGATCTTACTAAACTTCTTGCGCTCATGGCGCTTAGAAGTGACGGACGGAGTGTCGGAGCCGGAGGTGGATGGCGATGAGGAATCGGTCTCGTAGTAGACCACCTTCTTCATCTTCTTTTTCTTGTCGCCACTCCGATGCGACTTGGTATGTGAAGGGGATCCCTTCATTTTGTTATCGGACTCCCCTGATGGAGCCTTCTCGTGGCTTGTAGACTTGTCACCGCCGGTCACGACCTCCTTCTTGGCGTGTTCTCCCGACATCACTTCAAGTGGTTAAACTCTAATGAAGTACCGAGCTCTGATACCAATTGAAAGTCGCCTAGAGGGGGTGGATAGGCGGAATCCGAAATTTACAAACTTAAGCACGCACTACAAGCTGGAGTTAGCGTTAGAATTAAATCCGAGTCCAAAAGAGAGGGCAAAAACAAATCACAAGCAAATGAAGCAGATGACATGGTGATTTGTTTTACCGAGGTTCGGTTCCAAAGAACCTAGTCTCTGTTGAGGTGGTCACAAAGACCGGGTCTCTTTCAACCCTTTCCCTCTCTCAAACGATCACTTAGACCGAGTGAGCTTTCTCCTTAATCAAACGGGTCACTTAGACCCCTCACAAGGACCACCACAACTTGGTGTCTCTTGATTTGATTACAAGTGTCTTGAGAACAAGAATGAGGAAGAAGAAAGCAAGATTGCAAAAGCCAAGCGACAAGAGCGACAAATAATACACAAATCACTCTCTCTCTCAAGTCACTAATCACTAATGATCACTTGTCTCATTTGTGGAACTTGGAGAGATTGGAAGCTTTGATTGTGTCTTTGAATGGATTGCTAGCTCTTGTATTGAATGTAGAGGATTGGAATACTTGTGTTTTTTTGAATGGAAGTGGTTGGGGTTGTATTTATAGCCCCCAACCACTTCCTAGTCGTTGCTCCATCTCTGTCAACTGCGGACGATCCGCACCCTGGTCCGGACGGTCCGCCCCTGCACATCAACGGCTACAATCGCAACGGTCAACAGTAACAGCTATATCAACGGCTATTATGCATTAAATGCGTCGTCAGATGTCAGATAAAGGCAGTCATGGACGGTCTGGTCGTGCACCCCGAACGGTCCGCGAGGACGCTATAATTCATTTTACCGAACCCGTCACCTTTGGGTTTTTCGGTTCTTCACCGACCGGACGGTCCACGCCTGAGGCCGGACGGTCCGCGCTCGATCTCGGACGGTGCTTGCTTTTCCGTCGGACGGTCCGTAGTGTAGACTTGTGTTTTTGCATTGGTTCTGTCCGAGGGTCGCCCTGGTGTTGTGGACGGTCCGCCGCAAGGGCCCGGACGGTTCGCACGTAGGTGTTTTTCCAAAAAGCTTCTCCTGTCCGGAATAATCTACAATATTCTAGACAGTCGACTTAGAATAGTTCTAGATGAACTTATGCACCTGTGAAATGAGCAACTAGGCAAACTGGTTAGTCCACAAGGTTTGTGATGGTCGTCAAACACCAAAATTGATTATAGGAAATATTGAGACTATTTCCCTTTTAGTCTCCTCCAGTAGCCGAGATGCCTTGTGGTGGTGCAGGGGGCATCTCTGGCTGAGGTGCAGGGGAAGGCGGCCTCTCAGACTCCACCTCCCGCTGAGGCGAGGGGGAAGAGTCCTGCTGCTCCTGCTCCTAGCGTCGGCGCTCCTACTCCTTGTGCAGGCGACGATGCAGTCTCTCCAGCTGGCTGGACTGACCTGACACGGTGCGACGCAGTGGACGCTCTCGCCAGGCGAGAAGGCAAAAGGGGATCACAGACTTACGTGCAGTGCACCTGATACGGGCCATCTACAAAAGACATCGTAAGCACAAGAGTACGAGTAGAACTATGAGACTAGAAAGTAAGCAGAAAGAAAAGTGAGACAAAACTTTTTGAGATAAGTAAATAACATAGAGTTGGTCAAGATGACCAACTTTTGAAAAGACACTAAGGTCAAGGTAAGAGTAGGGGTCTGTAATCCTTAGGTCGACCATTCTAGTCTAGGTTAGCGATCCTACAGTCAGCAAGGCTTTGATACCACTTATGTCACACCCAGTTTTGGAAGGTAAACCGAATGTTAACCATGTATGTGCCAGGATCAAAACTCATGTACATAGCAATTACATAATGGGACATCATCACATAATGCTTGAATTAAATAGCAGAAAGGTACTTAGTTACATCAAGATGTCTGAGACATCCACAGAGTCTATTACATAAACATAGGGTTCAACAATAACATCAAAGTGCGGAGTATCGAAACGTAGAATGTAAGCCTACACAGGCAGCTGACTGGGGGTTTGCCACTAAAGTAAACTAGAACTCGTCGTAGTCCTGAAACTCCTCAAAGTCATCCATGTTGCCAACTTCACCTCCTGAGCACTAAGAACAGTGGGGACAACCTGGGGTGGGGTGGTTTGTAAAGCAAGGGTGAGTACACATCAACGTACTCAGCAAATATCCCATTTGGCTAAAGTGGACTAGCTGTATGTGGAGTTAAGGTTAAGCAGTTGCTTTTAGTTGGTCAAGTTTTATTATTATAAGTATAGCCAAATTTTAGTAATAACCCAGTTATTACCCAAAGGCACTCCCTCCAAGAGGAAATACCAGAGATCAGGATTATAATCACCATTGTTAATCATCATCATAAAAGTAACCATTGTTATTCTAATCGAAGAGGATCCCAAGGCTGCTCATAACCGTGAGCACGGCTGATATACCAGTTTCTAGCCTCCCCATTGATCACTACCAAGGTGACCTAGCAGGGTCTCACTATGTAGCCTTTACAAAGATTTCCTAGAGGTCATAGCCGCCTGTTAGGTTTCTCTAGTTTGATAAACACAGTACATCTCCCCAAAGGAAGGGTGACTAACAAAACCAAATCAAAGAACCTCTGCAACCAACCTCGGCAGAGCAAGTACTGTGCCCGGACCCCATTGATGGCCCTACGCGAAGCCAACTACTCCTCTGGTTCCTCTAATTAATCAGCTAAGGGCGTCCCATTCTACCCTCATGGTTGCACTGTTATCCCGGGTTGTCACTCCCCAAATAGGTCCTTACGGAGAGGTACTCAGGAAAGAGCCTGAGCCCCCTAAAGTAATCACAAGGATCCCATCGGGATAACATCATCGTATCATAAAAGATCACATCATGTTCATTGATTAAGTTTTAGCAATAGCATAAGCTAACCATGATTAACCCAAAAAGGTAAACAAGGGAAAGGGAAATACAAACTAGTTGAAAGGGAATTAGGCTTACACCTAGTTCCTAGATAATTTTGGTGGTTGAATTGCCCAACAAAAATAATTGGACTAACTAGTTTGCCCAAGTGTATAGATTATACAGGTGCAAAAGGTTCACACTCAGCCAATAAAAAGACCAAGTTTTGGATTCAATAAAGGAGCAAAGGGGCAACCGAGGGCACCCCTGGTTTGGCGCACCGGACTGTCCGGTGTGCCACCGGACAGTGAACAGTACCTGTCCGGTGCACCAGGGGACTCAGACTCAAACTCTTCGCCTTCGGGAATTCTCGGAAGCCGGCGCGCTATAATTCACCGGACTGTCCGGTGTGCACCGGACATGTCCGGTGCTCCAAGGAAGCTCGGCCTCCTGAACTCGCCAGCCTCGGGTTCGCGCGGCAGCCGCTCCGCTAAAATTCACCGGACTGTCCGGTGTGCACCGGACTGTCCGGTGTGCCAGCGGAGCAACGGCTCCCTGCGGCGCCAACGGCTCCCTGCGGTGCATTTAATGCGCGCGCAGCGCGCGCAGAAGTCAGAATCGCCCATACCGGTGCACCGGACATCAAACAGTACATGTCCGGTGTGCACCGGACACCCAGGAGGGCCCACAAGTCAGAAGCTCCAACGGTCAGAATCCAACGGCAGTGATGACGTGGCAGGGGCACCGGACTGTCCGGTGTGCACCGGACTGTCCGGTGCGCCATCGAGCAGACGCCTCCAGCCAACGGTCAAGTTTGGTGGTTGGGGCTATAAATACCCCAACCACCCCACCATTCATTGCATCCAAGTTTTCCACTTCTCAACTACTACAAGAGCTCTAGCATTCAATTCTAGACACATTCAAAGAGATCAAATCCTCTCCAATTCCACACAAAACCCTAGTGACTAGTGAGAGTGATTTGCCGTGTTCATTTGAGCTCTTGCGCTTGGATTGCTTCTTTTCTTTCTCACTTGTTCTTGAGATCACAACTCCATTGTAATCAAGGCAAGAGGCACCAATTGTGTGGTGGCCCTTGCGGGGAAGTTTTGTTCCCGGCTTTGATTAGAGAAGAGAAGCTCACTCGGTCCGTGGGACCGTTTGAGAGAGGGAAGGGTTGAAAGAGACCCGGCCTTTGTGGCCTCCTCAACGGGGAGTAGGTTTGCAAGAACCGAACCTCGGTAAAACAAATCTCCGTGTCTCATTTGCTTATTCGCTTGGGATTTGTTTTGCGCCCTCTCTTGCGGACTCATTTATTATTACTAACGCTAACCCCGGCTTGTAGTTGTGTTTATATTTGTAAATTTCAGTTTCGCCCTATTCACCCCCCCTCTAGGCGACTATCAATTGGTATCAGAGCCCGGTGCTTCATTAGAGCCTAACCGCTCGAAGTGATGTCGGGAGATCACGCCAAGAAGGAGATGGAGACCGGCGAAAAGCCCACTACAAGCTACGGGAGCACTTCATCGGAAGAGTCCCGCACCAAAAGGAGGGAGAAGAAGAAGAGCTCCTCCAACAAAGGGAAGGAGAAGAAATCTTCTTCTCACCACAAAGAGAAGAAGGAAAAATCTTCTTCCCACAAGCCGCATCGGAAAGGCGACAAGCACAAGAGGATGAGGAAGGTGGTCTACTACGAGACCGACACTTCATCAACATCGACCTCCGACTCCGATGCGCCCTCCGTCACTTCTAAGCGCCAAGAGCGCAAGAAGTATAGTAAGATCCCTCTACGCTACCCTCGCATTTCCAAACATACACCTTTACTTTCCGTCCCACTAGGCAAACCACCAACTTTTGATGGTGAAGATTACGCTAGGTGGAGCGATTTAATGCGATTTCATCTAATCTCGCTCCACAAAAGCATATGGGATGTTGTTGAGTTTGGTGCGCAGGTACCATCCGTAGGGGATGAAAACTATGATGAGGATGAGGTGGCCCAAATCGAGCACTTCAACTCTCAAGCCACAACCATACTCCTTGCCTCTCTAAGCAAGGAAGAATACAACAAAGTGCAAGGGTTGAAAAATGCAAAGGAGATTTGGGATGTGCTCAAAACTGCGCACGAGGGAGATGAGCTCACCAAGATCACCAAGCGGGAAACGATCGAGGGGGAGCTCGGTCGGTTCCGGCTTCACAAAGGGGAGGAGCCACAACACATGTACAACCGGCTCAAGACTTTGGTGAACCAAGTGCGCAACCTCGGGAGCAAGAAGTGGGACGACCACGAAGTGGTAAATGTTATTTTAAGATCTCTCATTTTTCTAAATCCCACTCAAGTTCAATTGATTCGTGGTAATCCTAGATACACTAAAATGACCCCCGAGGAAGTTATCGGGCATTTTGTAAGTTTTGAGTGCATGATAGAAGGCTCGAGGAAAATCAACGAGCTTGGCGACACATCCGAAGCTCAACCCGTTGCATTCAAGGCGACGGAAGAAAAGAAGGAGGAGTCTACACCAAGTCGACAACCAATAGACGCCTCCAAGCTTGACAATGAGGAGATGGCGCTCGTCATCAAGAGCTTCCGCCAAATCCTCAAACAAAGGAGGGGAAAAGACTACAAGCCCCGCTCCAAGAAGGTTTGCTACAAATGTGGTAAGCCCGGTCATTTTATTGCTAAATGTCCTATATCTAGTGACAGTGACCGAGGCGACGACAAGAAAGGGAGAAGAAAGGAGAAGAAGAGGTACTACAGGAAGAAGGGCGGCGATGCCCATGTTTGTCGCGAGTGGGACTCCGACGAGAGCTCAAGCGACTCCTCCGACGACGAGGACGCCGCCAACATCGCCGTCACCAAGGGACTTCTCTTCCCCAACGTCGGCCACAAGTGCCTCATGGCAAAGGACGGCAAAAAGAAGAAGGTTAAATCCAACTCCTCCACTAAATATGAATCGTCTAGTGATGATAATGCTAGTGATGAGGAGGATAATTTGCGTTCCCTTTTTGCCAACCTTAACATAGCTCAAAAAGAAAAATTAAATGAATTAGTTAGTGCTATTCATGAAAAGGATGACCTTTTGGACTCCCAAGAGGATTGTCTAATTAAAGAAAACAAGAAACATGTTAAGGTTAAAAAGGCTTATGCTCTAGAGGTAGAAAAATGTGAAAAATTATCTAGTGAGCTAAGCACTTGCCGTGAGATGATTGACAACCTTAGAAATGAAAATGCTAGTTTAAATGCTAAGGTTGATTCTCATGTTTGTAATGTTTCAATTCCCAATCCTAGAGATAATAATGATGATTTGCTTGCTAGGATTGAAGAATTAAACATTTCCCTTGCTCGCCTTAGATTAGAGAATGAAAGTTTGATTGCTAAGGCTAAAGATTTTGATGTTTGCAAAGTTACCATTGCCAATCTTAGAGATAAAAATGATATTCTTCATGCTAAGATTGTTGAACTTAATTCTTGCAAACCATCTACATCTATTGTTGAGCATGTATCTATTTGTACTAGATGTAGAAATGTTGATATTGATGCTATTCATGATCATATGGCTTTAATTAAACAACAAAATGATCATATAGCTAAACTTGATGCTAAAATTGCCGAGCACAACTTAGAAAATGAGAAATTTAAATTTGCTCGTAGCATGCTTTATAATGGGAGACGCCCTGGCATTAAGGATGGCATTGGCTTCCAAAGGGGAGACAATGTCAAACTTAATGCCCCTCCTAAAAATTTGTCTAACTTTGTTAAGGGCAAAGCTCCCATGCCTCAGGATAACGAGGGTTACATTTTGTACCCTGCCGGTTATCCTGAGAGCAAAATTAGGAGAATTCACTCTAGGAAGTCTCACTCTGGCCCCAATCATGCTTTCATGTATAAGGGTGAGACATCTAGTTCTAGGCAACCAACCCGTGCCAAGTTGCCTAAGAAGAAAATTCCTAATGCATCAAATGAACATAGCATTTCATTTAAGACTTTTGATGCATCATATGTTTTGACTAACAAATCCGGCAAGGTCGTTGCCAAGTTTGTTGGGGGCAAACACAAGGGCTCCAAGGCTTGTGTTTGGGTACCCAAAGTTCTTGTATCTAATGCCAAAGGACCCAAAACAGTTTGGGTACCTAAAGTCAAGAACTAAATTTGTTTTGTAGGTTTATGCATCCGGGGGCTCAAGTTGGATACTCGACAGCGGGTGCACAAACCACATGACCGGGGAGAAAAGGATGTTCTCCTCATATGAGAAAAACAAAGATCCCCAACGAGCTATCACATTCGGGGATGGAAATCAAGGGTTGGTCAAAGGTTTGGGTAAAATTGCTATTTCACCTGACCATTCCATTTCCAATGTTTTTCTTGTTGATTCATTAGATTACAACTTGCTTTCTGTTTCCCAATTATGTCAAATGGGCTACAACTGTCTTTTTACTGATATAGGTGTCACTGTCTTTAGAAGAAGTGATGATTCAATAGCATTTAAGGGTGTGTTAGAGGGTCAGCTATACTTAGTGGATTTTAATAGAGCTGAACTCGACACATGCTTAATTGCTAAGACTAACATGGGTTGGCTCTGGCATCGCCGACTAGCCCATGTTGGGATGAAGAATCTTCACAAGCTTCTAAAGGGAGAGCACATTTTAGGATTAACAAATGTTCATTTTGAGAAAGACAGGATTTGTAGCGCATGCCAGGCGGGGAAGCAAGTTGGAGTCCATCATCCGCACAAGAACATCATGACGACCAACAGGCCGCTTGAGCTACTCCACATGGATCTATTCGGCCCGATTGCTTACATAAGCATCGGCGGGAGTAAGTATTGTCTTGTAATAGTGGATGATTATTCTCGCTTCACTTGGGTATTCTTTTTACAGGAAAAATCTCAAACCCAAGAGACCTTAAAGGGATTCTTGAGACGGGCTCAAAATGAGTTCGCCTTAAGGATCAAGAAAATAAGAAGCGACAATGGGACGGAGTTCAAGAACTCTCAAATTGGAAGCTTCCTTGAGGAGGAGGGCATCAAGCATGAGTTCTCTTCTCCCTACACGCCACAACAAAATGGTGTAGTGGAGAGGAAGAATCGAACTCTTTTGGACATGGCAAGAACCATGCTTGATGAGTACAAGACACCGGACCGGTTTTGGGCCGAAGCAGTCAACACCGCCTGCTACGCCATCAACCGGTTATATCTTCACCGAATCCTCAAGAAGACATCATATGAACTCCTAACCGGTAAAAAGCCCAACATTTCATACTTTAGAGTTTTTGGTAGCAAATGCTTTATTCTTGTTAAAAGAGGTAGAAAATCTAAATTTGCTCCTAAAACTGTAGAAGGCTTTTTACTTGGTTATGACTCAAACACAAGGGCATATAGGGTCTTTAACAAGTCCACTGGACTAGTTGAAGTCTCATGTGACGTTGTGTTTGATGAAACTAACGGCTCTCAAGTAGAGCAAGTTGATCTTGATGAAGTAGGTGAAGAACAGGCTCCATGCATAGCGCTTAGGAACATGTCCATTGGGGATGTGTGTCCTAGGGAATCCGAAGAGCCTCCAAATGCACAAGACCAACCATCCTCCTCCATGCAAGCATCTCCACCAACTCAAAATGAGGATGAGGCTCAAGTTGATGAAGGGCAAAATCAAGAAGATGAGCCACCTCAAGATAATGGCAATGATCAAGGGGGAGATGCAAATAATCAAGAAAAGGAGGATGAGGAAGAGCCAAGACCGCCACACCCAAGAGTCCACCAAGCAATCCAACGAGATCACCCCGTCGATACTATCCTAGGAGACATTCATAAGGGGGTAACTACTAGATCTCGGGTTGCTCATTTTTGTGAACATTACTCTTTTGTTTCCTCTATTGAGCCAAACAGGGTAGAGGAAGCTCTCCAAGATTCGGATTGGGTGGTGGCGATGCAAGAGGAGCTCAACAATTTCACAAGGAACGAGGTATGGCATTTAGTTCCACGTCCTAACCAAAATGTTGTAGGAACCAAATGGGTCTTCCGCAACAAGCAAGATGAGCATGGTGTGGTGACAAGGAACAAAGCTCGACTCGTGGCCAAAGGGTATTCACAAGTCGAAGGTTTGGATTTCGGTGAAACCTATGCACTCGTAGCTAGGCTTGAGTCAATTCGCATATTATTGGCCTATGCTACTTACCATGGCTTTAAGCTCTATCAAATGGACGTGAAAAGTGCCTTCCTCAACGGACCGATCAAGGAAGAGGTCTATGTTGAGCAACCTCCCGGCTTTGAAGACAGTGAGTATCCTAATCATGTCTATAGGCTCTCTAAGGCGCTTTATGGGCTCAAGCAAGCCCCAAGAGCATGGTATGAATGCCTTAGAGATTTCCTTATTGCTAATGGCTTCAAAGTCGGCAAGGCCGATCCTACACTCTTTACTAAAACTCTTGAAAATGACTTGTTTGTATGCCAAATTTATGTTGATGATATTATATTTGGGTCTACTAACGAGTCTACATGTGAAGAGTTTAGTAGGATCATGACACAGAAATTCGAGATGTCGATGATGGGGGAGTTGAAGTATTTTCTAGGATTCCAAATCAAGCAACTCCAAGAGGGCACCTTCATTAGCCAAACGAAGTACACTCAAGACATTCTTGCTAAGTTTGGGATGAAGGATGCCAAACCCATCAAGACACCCATGGGAACTAATGGGCATCTCGACCTCGACACGGGAGGTAAGTCCGTGGATCAAAAGGTATACCGGTCGATGATTGGTTCATTGCTTTATTTATGTGCATCTCGACCGGACATTATGCTTTCCGTTTGCATGTGTGCAAGATTCCAATCCGACCCTAAGGAATCCCACCTTACGGCCGTAAAACGAATCTTGAGATATTTGGCTTATACCCCTAAGTTTGGGCTTTGGTACCCTCGGGGATCCACATTTGATTTACTTGGTTATTCGGATGCCGATTGGGCGGGGTGCAAAATCAATAGGAAGAGCACATCGGGGACTTGCCAGTTCTTGGGAAGATCCTTGGTGTCTTGGGCTTCAAAGAAGCAAAATTCGGTCGCTCTTTCCACCGCCGAAGCCGAGTACATTGCCGCAGGACATTGTTGCGCGCAATTGCTTTGGATGAGGCAAACCCTGCGGGACTACGGTTACAAATTAACCAAAGTCCCTTTGCTATGTGATAATGAGAGTGCAATTAAAATGGCCGACAATCCCGTCGAGCATAGCCGCACTAAGCACATAGCCATTCGGTATCATTTTCTTAGGGATCACCAACAAAAGGGGGATATCGAGATTTCTTACATTAATACTAAAGATCAATTAGCCGATATCTTTACCAAGCCACTTGATGAACAATCTTTTACCAGACTTAGGCATGAGCTCAATATTCTTGATTCTAGAAATTTCTTTTGCTAAGCTTGCACACATAGCTCATTTGAATACCTTTGATCATATCTCTTTTATATGCTATGACTAATGTGTTTTCAAGTCTATTTCAAACCAAGTCATAGGTATATTGAAAGGGAATTGGAGTCTTCGGCGAAGAAAAAGGCTTCCACTCCGTAACTCATACTTCGCCATCACTCCGAGCAACTCTCTCTTCTTTGGGGGAGAAATGAGCATCAAGGAAAAGGACTTCATCCTTGGGGGAGAGAGTAAAAGCTCAAACGCAAAAGGACCGGATTTCGTCTTTGGTATAATCTTAACTCATTCATTTATGACCAAAGAGGAGGAACTTACTTCAAGGGCTCTAATGATTCCGTTTTTGGCGATTCATGCCAAAAAGGGGGAGAAATGAGCCCAAAGCAAAAGGACCGCACCACCACCACCAAATTCAAAAACTTAGTGCTTTCCAAAAGTCTTTATCATTTGGTATCCTATTGTGTTCAAAAGGGGGAGAAAGTAGTATTTCAAAAATAGTATATCAAAACCCTCTTGAACACTAAGAGGTGGATCTCTTTTAGGGGGAGTTTTGTTTAGTCAAAGGAAAAGCATTTGAAACAGGGGGAGAAAATTTCAAATCTTGAAAATGCTTTACAAACTCTTATTCATTTACCTTTGACTACTTGCAAGAGATCTTTGAAAAGGATTTACAAAAGAATTTGCAAAAACAAAACTCGTGGTGCAAACGTGGTCCAAAATGCTAAATAAAGAAAGAAACATTCCATGCATATCCTGTAAAGTAGTTATATTGGCTCAATTCCAAGCAACCTTTACACTTACATTATGCAAACTAGTTCAATTATGCACATCTCTATTTGCTTTGGTTTGTGTTGGCATCAATCACCAAAAAGGGGGAGATTGAAAGGGAATTAGGCTTACACCTAGTTCCTAGATAATTTTGGTGGTTGAATTGCCCAACAAAAATAATTGGACTAACTAGTTTGCCCAAGTGTATAGATTATACAGGTGCAAAAGGTTCACACTCAGCCAATAAAAAGACCAAGTTTTGGATTCAATAAAGGAGCAAAGGGGCAACCGAGGGCACCCCTGGTCTGGCGCACCGGACTGTCCGGTGTGCCACCGGACAGTGAACAGTACCTGTCCGGTGCACCAGGGGACTCAGACTCAAACTCTTCGCCTTCGGGAATTCTCGGAAGCCGGCGCGCTATAATTCACCGGACTGTCCGGTGTGCACCGGACATGTCCGGTGCTCCAAGGAAGCTCGGCCTCCTGAACTCGCCAGCCTCGGGTTCGCGCGGCAGCCGCTCCGCTAAAATTCACCGGACTGTCCGGTGTGCACCGGACTGTCCGGTGTGCCAGCGGAGCAACGGCTCCCTGCGGCGCCAACGGCTCCCTGCGGTGCATTTAATGCGCGCGCAGCGCGCGCAGAAGTCAGAATCGCCCATACCGGTGCACCGGACATCAAACAGTACATGTCCGGTGTGCACCGGACACCCAGGAGGGCCCACAAGTCAGAAGCTCCAACGGTCAGAATCCAACGGCAGTGATGACGTGGCAGGGGCACCGGACTGTCCGGTGCGCCATCGAGCAGACGCCTCCAGCCAACGGTCAAGTTTGGTGGTTGGGGCTATAAATACCCCAACCACCCCACCATTCATTGCATCCAAGTTTTCCACTTCTCAACTACTACAAGAGCTCTAGCATTCAATTCTAGACACATTCAAAGAGATCAAATCCTCTCCAATTCCACACAAAACCCTAGTGACTAGTGAGAGTGATTTGCCGTGTTCATTTGAGCTCTTGCGCTTGGATTGCTTCTTTTCTTTCTCACTTGTTCTTGAGATCACAACTCCATTGTAATCAAGGCAAGAGGCACCAATTGTGTGGTGGCCCTTGCGGGGAAGTTTTGTTCCCGGCTTTGATTAGAGAAGAGAAGCTCACTCGGTCCGTGGGACCGTTTGAGAGAGGGAAGGGTTGAAAGAGACCCGGCCTTTGTGGCCTCCTCAACGGGGAGTAGGTTTGCAAGAACCGAACCTCGGTAAAACAAATCTCTGTGTCTCATTTGCTTATTCGCTTGGGATTTGTTTTGCGCCCTCTCTTGCGGACTCATTTATTATTACTAACGCTAACCCCGGCTTGTAGTTGTGTTTATATTTGTAAATTTCAGTTTCGCCCTATTCACCCCCCCTCTAGGCGACTATCACTAGTCAATCCTTAGGTTTCAATAAAGTAATGCAGGACAGTGAATTATAAAGTAAAGTAGGACGTGATAGGTCTGAGGACACTTGCCTTCACCAGGTTGTTGCTCAGAGGGATCTTCGGCAACACACTTAGGAACCACGAGCTGCTCGTTGTCTAAGTAAAGCGAGCATACATTCAATACATTTGGAAGGTAAAAATGAACATCACATCACACATGTACAATTATTGGCACACCACTCAAGAAGGTACAGTATTAAGTACAGAGGAATGAGATCAAGTTATAAAAATGGACTAATCCTAATTGGGGAATTGATTACTCTCTAAATGTTTGGAACATAGCTCAAAAAGGTTAAGTAGTGATTAAAACAAATGAAAGCTAGAATAATAAGATAAATTACTCTCATTTAGAAATTTGATAATCTTTTAAGTATTATCCATAATTACATTCCTAATTCTATTTATGTCATTAAGGCCTAGAGGTTAAGCCAGAAATAAATCCAAGTAATGCATAACACTAATATCACAAGATTGAATATACTTTATTCCTAGGGTTCTCCTTTTATTTATTTCGTTAAATAAATAAATCAATGTATACTTTAATTCTATATTCTAAGTGTAAAAATTAAAGTGTACAGATTACAGTTGGTCATATTTTATTTGAATAGAGAATAATTTGGTGAACATTTTGCAATTTGAACCACTAAATTTGGAGTTCATATGAAAAAGATATGAAATAAACAAATTTTGAAGTTTGAAATATGAAATTAGGGCTAAATCTGTGATTAAATAAAAGTCCAGGGGTCTAATTAAAACAAACCAGGGACCTATGTGCTAAAACAGAGGACGGTGGGTTGATTCCCTAAAACCAGGGGGTTTCTTAAGCAAAACAGCCATGTGAAGGGGTATCGGGCTCCCTCAACCGTTGGATTAGAATCCGACGGCTGAGATTAGATCGCGCGAGCGCGGGCGCAGGCGCGACTGACAAGCGGGGCCAGGGGCATCAGGGCACGTGTGCGCGAAGCGTTATCCGTGGTCCGAGCCGTTCGACCTGAATCGGACGGAGGGGACCAGATGCCCACCACACAGGCGCGACTGACAAACGGGGCTAGGGGCGTCAGCGGCAGAGGGGGAGGGCGCACTGACCGAGCGGGCCCAGCGCCAGAGGACTTGGGCGCTGATAGGCGGGCCAGGGCGTCAGAGCACGCGTGCGCGAAGCGGTACCCGCGGTCCGGGTCGTGCGATCAGGATCGAACGAAGGGGATCAGACCGGAGAGGGGTGAACGGCTGCGGGCGGTGCTGCTCCTCTCCGCGGCGGTGAGGTCGCCGGGGTTGAGGCAGGCGTGAGCTACGGGGGTTCTGGGGTCACCTGAGTTGGGCAGAGAGGAAGAGGGCGCCATGACGAACTTAATGGCGGGGAAGGGGCCATGAATCCACGGGCAGAGAAGGGAGAACGACGGTGAGAAGGTCTCGGGCGGGCCGGAGTAACTCCGGTGAGCCATTCCGGTCATGGGGAGGGGACTTAAGGCACGCTAAGGCCTGGGCTAGCTTCAGCAGAGGTAGGGGTGACATAGGGACCTACTCCGGGGAACTAGACCGGGTTAAATCAGCCGGCCACCGCGCGAGAACGATGGACCGCCGCGGCCGAGCACCGGCGAGGGCAAAATTGGCCGAGCACAGGGCGCAATAAGGGAAATTGGGCATGGGGATGGGTGTTTCACCTCGGGGCGGAGCTCAGTGAGACTTGGAGCGGTCTCCGGCGAGCTGGATGGCTGGGAACGCGGGCGCGGGTCTCCGGCGGCGGTTGATGGCGTGGGCAGAGCGCGAGACAGGGCGAAGCTGCACAAAATGAGGTGAGGGGTGTGCACGGGGCACTGGCGGGGCTCTAAGAAGGGAGCTGGGCGCGTGGGCGGGCGTCGTGGCCGAGAAATCTGGCGACGTGCGCGAGTGTGCACGCGCCGATCCATGGTGAGCGCGGAGGGGGCGGAACTGACAGGTAGGGTCCACGGCACAGAGAGAGAAGAAAGGGGTGTGCGGGGCAACGGCTCGGCGGCTGTCGATCCGGGCCCTCGAGATAGAGAGAGAGGGAGCGAACGGGCGAAGGAAACTGGCGCCGATAGGCTAGCCCCACTGGGCAGCGAGTGAGAGAGGGAGCGCGCGCGCGAGGGAGAACTACCGCTGACAGGCGGGGTCCGCCTGTCAGACGGCGCAGGCGCGTGGCCTGGCTGGGCCGACTGGGCTGGTTTGGGCTGCTTTCTCCTTTCTTTTTCTCTGAATTTTCTAATTCCTTTTCCATTTCTTTTTTCTATAGGTTTTTTAAAATCCAAATTCAAACTAGGTTTCAAATTCAAATAAATTCAAACTTGTGCAACACTTCAAAGAATATTTTAAACTCAGCATGATGCAACATGTCATGACTCATAAGGTTTTGGCAAAAATAAATAATTAACCTCCACTAGTTTAGGCTATCTCTATTCAAAAAGAAAAAAGAGAGAAAGAATCTAGAGAGAGAAAACCTAGAGTGAGAAAAAGAAGAGTAACACATGATTTTGGGTGATAATTAGAAAGAAATTTTATACACCCAAAATCAGGGTGTTATACCACGTCTCGTCGTCGTCGTCATTCGGAGGCGCGCATCACCTTTCAACAACCATCCTACGCCTACCATCGCCTCGTCGAGCTCGTCATCGTTCGTCGTCGTGGGGTAAGCTGCTCGTTTACCCTTGTCTACTCCTCTCTCTCTCTCTCTCTTATCGTCTACCCCTCTGCTCGCATCGTTGTCGCTTGACCACACATTCGTGTCGCGCGTCTAGTTCGCACGTGGTTCGCATATCATATGTCGTTCGCGCACTGTCGCGCGTGGTGTTTCTCGCGCTATCCACGTGTTGTCGCGTGTCGTCACACGTCATTCGCGCGTGTCACGTGCGTCGTTTTCACGTGTCGTGTGCGTTGCCGCGTGTCGTTCGCTTGTATCGTGCGCTATCTACGCGTGATAATAAATTGTTTCTCTTACAATCACCATTTTAATTAATTAATTACTTGTTTAACCGATAGCTATTAGAATGGCAAATTAATCGAAACTAGGTAGTAGTTTTAATTTACATTTGATAAATGCATGTTCATATGATTATGTCGTATTAAATATTCTAATTAAAATCAACTTAGAAATATTGTTTTACGTGTTAATCGCGCAAATCTTTTGAAGTTATAGCTTCTCAACGATAGCTTCGATCTCGGTGTTTCTTTTTCTCGCGTGGCCGTAGAAGCGAGCTCTATTTTATATTGCATGTTTTTATAATTTTTTTCCTTGTATGGTGTAATGTTATTATACATATATATCATATATGCTTGTTTGTGTTTACATGTTCGTGTTCACTTGAGAGCACCTAGAGGGGGGTGAATAGGTGATCCTGTAAAAATCAAACACTAATAGCCACAAAACTTAGTTATAAGTGTTAGTGTAGTCAAGTGGCTAAGAAACGTTTTCGTGCGAACAAAGTAATCACAATAAGCAGCACACGAGACACGTGATTTTTATCCCGTGGTTCGGCCAAGTAACACTTGCCTACTTCCACGTTGTGGCGTCCCAATGGACGAGGGTTGCACTCAACCCCTTTCAAGCGATCCAATGATCAACTTGAATACCACGACTTTCTTGCTTAGTCTTTCTCCCGTTTACGAGGAATCTCCACAACTTGGAGCCTCTCGCCCTTACAATGATGATCACAAAAGAAGCGCAGAAGTAAGAGAGGGGAGAGCAACGCACACAAGACTCAAATCCATAGCACAACCACGCACACAAGTCACGACTTGAGCTCGAAACACAACGCAAGGAGTTCACAACTCAAATGGAGCTCAAATCACTATCTCAAAGAATCGAATGCGTGAAGTTGGAGTCTCGGAGTCTTAGGTTTCTTAGTGAATGCTTGGGGTCGCTCCTCCATGCGTCTAGGGGTCCCTTTTATAGCCCCAAGGCAGCTAGGAGCCGTTGAAGATAATCTGGAAGGCTAATCTTGCCTTCAGTCCTGTGGTGCACCGGACAGTCCGGTGCACCAACGGACATCACTGTACCTGTCTGGTGCGCGATTGCCTTCCAAAAAAGCCGTAGTCGACCATTGTAGCTTCGGGCCCGATGGCGCACTGGACAGTCCGATGCCCCTGCCGACCGTTGGTGCGGGCCACACGTCGCCCACGGATTGCGCAGCCGACCGTTGGCTCACCGGACAGTCCGGTGCACCACTGGACAGTCCGGTGAATTATAGTCATACGCCACTGATCTTTTCCCGAGAGCGGCCTTTTCACTAGAGACCAGCCTGGCGCACCGGACACTGTCCGGTGCACCACCGGACAGTCCGGTGTGCTAGATTGAGCTGAGTTTTGGCTGCTCCGAGCCAAGTCTTTTTGATTTCTTTTCTTCTTCTTTCTCACTATTTCTAGCACTTGGATAACCATGTTAGTACACAAAACAATTCACCAAGTCTAGAAACATACCTTTTTCTTGAATTGCACTTCTCTCTTTATTTTGCACATTGGAACTCAATTAAATGTGTTGGACACTTAATCACCAAAACATTATAGAAATTGCCCAAGGGCACATTTCCCTTTCAATCTCCCCCTTTTGGTGATTTATGCCAACACAACCAAAAGCAACCAAAAGAAGTGCAACATCAATGCAATTGAAGACCAATTTGTTTTTTACTGTAATTTGGCATATTTGGATCATTATTTGCCACCACTTGGTTTGTTTTTGCAAATCAAATTCTTTTCCCTACCTCTAAGTCAAACACACTTGTTTGGGCACATAGAGAGTTATTCCAAGAGTAATATTGATCAAGTGCCAAAGACTCCCCCTTTTCCCATAATCGAAATTCTCCCCCACAAGAGATCAAATTTTGCAATAGGAGTATTTTGGACAAATCAAAAAGTTCTAACTCTATTGTTTTCAAAATTCACAAGTGGTTGGCTGATCCATTTTCTTTGGCCTTAATTTCTCCCCCTTTGGCATTAAGCACCAAAACAGGATCATTTTTGGCCCTTTAACCCCATTGTCTCACCAAAAATGTCAATTAAGAGCAAAAAGGCAATGAGAACATAAGTATGAACTTGGAGGTGAGTACACTAATACCGGAGTGCAGTGGAAGTCTTTGCATGGTCCAAGTTCACCTTTCCCTTTCAATTCACCTTTGAGACTACATCAAGTATACTCAAACACAAAGGTTAGTCTCAAAGGGTCAAGTTGTAGCACATCTCCCCCTAAATATGTGCATCATTCACACATGGACTTGTGAGGTCCGGGGATCCCTTGCACAGCTTGAGCACCATAAATAAGCAACAAATCACATAAAATACATGAAGTAACATGATCAAAGGCATAGAACACGTGTATGCTATGGATCAATCCAAGTTACGTGAATCTAAGACATTTAGCTCACTACGCAACCTGCAAAAAGTTTTCTCATCCAAAGGCTTGGTAAAGATATCGGCTAGCTGGTGCTCGGTGCTAACATGGTACACCTCGATATCTCCCTTTTGCTGGTGGTCTCTCAGGAAGTGATGCCCGATGTCTATGTGCTTAGTGCGGCTGTGTTCAACAGGATTATCCGCCATGCGGATTGCACTCTCATTGTCACATAGGAGTGGGACTTTGCGCAGATTGTAGCCAAAGTCCCTAAGGGTTTGCCTCATCCAAAGTAGTTGCGTGCCACACTGTCCTGTGACAACATACTCGGCCTCAGCAGTGGATAGGGCAACAGATGTCTATTTCTTGGAACTCCAAGACACCAGGGACCTTCCTAGGAATTGGCACGTCCCTGATGTACTCTTCCTATCAACCTTGCATCCAGCATAATCGGAGTCTGAATATCCAATCAAGTCAAAGGTAGACCCCTTTGGATACCAGATCCCGAAGCAAGGCGTAGAAACTAAATATCTAAGAATTCGCTTAAAGGCCACAAGGTGACATTCCCTGGGGTCGGATTGATATCTAGCACACATGCATACACTTAGCATAATGTCCGATCTACTAGCACATAAATAAAGCAATGACCCTATCATAGACCGGTATGCCTTTTGATCAACAGACTTACCTCCTTTGTTGAGGTCGACATGCCCGTCGGTTCCCATCGGTGTCTTCGCGGGCTTGGCGTCCTTCATCCCAAACCTCTTGAGAAGGTCTTGAGTGTACTTCGTTTGGGCGAGGAAGGTGCCGTCCTTGAGTTGCTTCACTTGGAACCCAAGGAAGTAGTTCAACTCGCCCATCATCGACATCTCAAACTTTTGAGTCATCACCCTGCTAAACTCCTCACAAGACTTTTGGTTAGTAGAACCAAATATTATGTCATCGACATAAATTTGGCACACAAAAAGATCACTATCACAAGTCTTAGTGAAAAGAGTGGGATCGGCTTTCTCAACCTTGAAAGCATTAGCAATTAAGAAATCTCTGAGGCATTCATACCATGCTCTTGGGGCTTGCTTAAGTCCATAGAGCGCCTTAGAGAGCTTAAACTATTGGTCGGGGTAACTGTCATCCTCAAAGCCAGGGGGTTGTTCCACGTACACATCCTCCTTGATTGGCCCGTTGAGGAAAGCGCTCTTCACATCCATTTGAAACAACCTAAAAGAGTGGTGAGCGGCATAGGCTAATAATATTCGAATAGACTCTAGTCTAGCCACAGGAGCAAAAGTCTCCTCGAAATCCAAACCTGCGACTTGGGCATAAACTTTTACCACAAGTCGAGCCTTGTTTCTTGTCACCACACCATGCTCGTCCTGCTTGTTGCGGAACACCCACTTGGTTCCCACAACATTTTGCTTTGGACGTGGCACCAGGCTCCAAACTTCATTCCTCTTGAAGTTGTTGAGCTCTTCCTCCATGGCCAACACCCAGTCCGGATCCTGCAAGGCCTCTTCTACCCTGAAAGGCTCAATAGAAGAGACAAACGAGTAATGCTCACAAAAATTAGCTAAACGTGAGCGAGTTGTTACTCCCTTGCTTATGTCACCGAGAATCTGATCAACGAGGTGATTTCTTTGGATCGTCGCTCGAACTTGAGTTGGAGGGGCCATTGGTGCTTCTTCCTCCATAACTTGTTCTTCTTGTGTTCCCCCTTGATCACGTGCCTCTTCTTGATGAACCTGTCCATCATCTTGAGTTGGGGGATAAACCATTGTAGAGGAAGATGGCTGATCTTGCTCTTGTCGTTCCTTTGGTCGCACATCACCTATCGCCATCGTGCGCATTGCGGCCGTCGGAACATCATCTTCATCTGTGTCATCAAGATCAACTTGCTCTCTTGAAGAGCCATTAGTCTCATCAAATACAACGTCGCTAGAAACTTCAACCAAACCCGATGATTTGTTGAAGAATCTATATGCCTTTGTATTTGAGTCATACCCTAGTAAAAACCCTTCTACTGCTTTGGGAGCAAATTTAGAATGTCTACCTTTCTTCACCAGAATGTAACATTTGCTCCCAAATACACGAAAGTACAAAATGTTGGGTTTGTTACTGGTAAGGAGTTCGTAGGAGGTCTTCTTGAGAAGGCGATGCAGATAGAGCCGGTTTATGGCATGGCAAGATGTGTTCACAGCTTCCGACCAAAACCGCTTGGGCGTCTTGAACTCTCCAAGCATCGTCCTCGCCATGTCGATAAGCGTCCTGTTCTTCCTCTCTACCACACTGTTTTGCTATGGTGTGTAGGGAGTGGAGAACTCATGCTTGACGCCTTCCTCCTCAAGATACTCATCAACTTGTAGGTTCTTGAACTTGGACCCGTTGTTGCTTCTTATCTTTTTCACCTTTAGCTCAAATTTGTTTTGAGCCCTCCTTAGAAAGCGCTTTAGGGTCCCTTGGGTTTCTGATTTATCCTGCAAAAAGAACACCCAAGTGAAGCGGGAAAAATCATCAACAATTACAAGACCATACTTACTTCCCCCGATGCTAAGGTAGGCAACGGGTCCGAAGAGGTCCATGTGAAGAAGCTCCAGTGGTCTTGATGTTGTCATCACATTCTTGTTGTGATGAGTGCTTCCCACCTGTTTCCCTGCCTGACAAGTTGCACAAGGTCTATCTTTCTCGAAGCAAACATTTGTTAGTCCTAACACATGTTCTCCCTTTAGAAGTTTATGAAGGTTCTTCATCCCAACATGTGCTAGATGGCGATGCCATAGCCAGCCCATACTAGTCTTAGCTATTAAGCATGCATCTAGATCGGCCTCCTCTTTCGAAAAATCAACTAAGTAGAGTTTGTCGTCTAATACACCCTTAAAAGCTAATGAACCATCACTCCTTCTAAAGACAGATACATCTATATTGGTAAATAGACAATTATAACCCATGTTACATAATTGACTCACAGACAATAAGTTGTACCCGAGCGATTCAACTAAGAACACATTGGAGATAGAATGCTCGGATGTAATGGCTATCTTTCCCAATCCTTTAACCTTGCCTTGGTTCCCATCTCCAAAGATGATCGAATCCTGGGAATCCTTGTTCTTGACGTAGGAGGTGAACATCTTATTCTCCCCCGTCATGTGGTTTGTGCATCCGCTGTCGATAATCCAGCTTGAGCCCCCGGATGCATAAACCTGCAAGGCAATTTACACTTGGGTTTTAGGTACCCAACTCTTGTTGGGTCCTACAAGGCACAATAGCCTTTGGAACCCAAATACAAGTCTTGTCTCCCTTGCATTTGGATCCTAACTTTCTAGCAACTACTTTTTCATTCTTACATAAAAGCGCAAATGAAGTATTGCAAGCATGGTAAATGGTAGAAGATTCATTGCACATTCTCCTAGGCACATGAGGCACAACATTACTTCTCCTAGGCCTACTTCTACCATGCACAAAAGTAGAGCTAGAGGCAAACATAGCATGTGAATTAAAAGCATCATGATCATAACTCCTATTATAATGAGTATTCCTAGAAAATATTCTATCATAAAATGTAGGCATGACACTTTTGAGAACTACTAGCCATAGGAGCCTTCCCTTTCTCCTTATTGAGAACATGAGCCTTTTGGCTTGTTAAGTTCTTGGTTTCCTTTCGAAAACCAAGTCCATCCTTAATAGAGGGGTGTCTACCAATAGTGTAGGCATCCCTAGCAAATTTTAATTTATCAAAATCAATTTTGCAAGTCTTAAGTTGAGCATTAAGACTTGCCACCTCATCATTTAGTTTAGCAATAGAAATAAGGTGTTCATCACAAGAATTAACATCAAAGTCCTTGCATCTATTGCAAATAACAACATGCTCTACACATGAACTAGATTTATTAGCTTCCTCTAGCTTAGCATTTAAATCATCATTCAAAATCTTTAAACTAGAGATAGATTCATGGCAAGCAGATAACTCAGAAGATAGCATTTCATTTCTTTTAGTTTCTAAAGCAAGAGATTTTTGTACACTAACAAATTTGTCATGTTCTTCATATAAAATGTCCTCTTGCTTCTCTAGCAATCTATCTTTTTCATTTAGAGCATCAATTAATTCATTGATTTTCTCTACTTTGGCTCTATCTAAACCTTTAAATAAGCTAGAGTAATCTACTTCATCATCGGAAGAACCATCATCGCTAGAAGTAGTGTACTTAGGGGTATCTCGAACATGTACCTTCTTTTCCTTGGCCATAATACATGTATGGCTTTCGTTGGGGAAGAGAGAAGACTTGTTGAAGGCCAAGGCAGCGGGTCCTTCGTCGTCGGAGTCGGAAGAAGAGCAGTCCAAGTCCCATTCCTTTCCAAGGTGTGCCTCGCCCTTTGCCTTCCTGTAGCTCTTCCTTTTCTCCTTCTTCCCGCTCTTTTCTTGTCCCTGGTCACTATCATTATCGGGACAATTTGCAATAAAATGACTAGTCTTACCGCATTTGAAGCAGGAGCGCTTCCCCTTGTTTTACTCTTGGAGGGATATTCATTGTGTCCTTTGAGTGCGGTCTTGAAGCGCTTGATGATAAGCGCCATTTCATTCTCGTTGAGCCCGGTAGCCTCTACTTGTGCTACCTTGCTTGGTAGTGCCTCCTTGTTGCTTGTTGCCTTGAGCGCAACGGGTTGCGGCTCATAGACGGGTAGTAGACCGTTCAAGGCATCATCCACGTATCGTGCCTCTTTTACCATCATGCGCCCGCTCACGAATTTTCTGAGTATCTCCTGGGGCGTCATCTTTGTGTACCTAGGATTTTCACGGATAAGATTCACAAGATGGGGGTCAATAACGGTAAAGGACCTGAGCATGAGTCGGACGACGTCGTGGTCCATCCATCTTGTGCTTCCATAGCTCCTAATCTTGTTGACCAGGGTCTTGAGCCTGTTGTAGGTTTGTGTTGGCTCCTCTCCCCTGATCATCGCAAATCTTCCCAGCTCGCCTTCCACCAACTCCATTTTGGTGATCATGGTGGCGTAGTTTCCCTCATGTGAGATTTTGAGGGTGTCCCAAATTTGCTTGGCGTTGTCCAAGCCGCTAACCTTGTTATATTCATCCCTGCACAAAGATGCTAGCAAAACAGTGGTAGCTTGTGCATTCTTATGAATTTGTTCATTTATCATTACAGGGTTATCCGTACTATCGAAATGCATTCCATTTTCCACAATCTCCCAAATGCTAGGATGGAGAGAAAATAGATGACTACGCATTTTATGACTCCAAAATGAGTAATCCTCTCCATCAAAGTGTGGGGGTTTTCCTAGAGGAATAGAGAGTAAATGTGCATTCGAATTGTATGGCATGCGAGAATAGTCAAAAGAGTAGTTTTGATTAACTGTTCTCTTTTCCGACGAGTCATCGTCGTTGTCGTCTCTTGGTGAAGAAGAGGAGGCGTCGCTGTCGTAGTAAATGATCTTCTTGATGCGCCTCTTCTTCTTCCCGTCCCTCTTCTTGTGACTCGATCCTGAGTCAGTGGGCTTGTCGTCCCTTGGCTCGTTGAAGAGGGATGCTTTCTCCTTGTCGTTGACCACCATCCCCTTTCCCTTAGGATCCATCTCTTCGGACAATTAGTCCCTTAGATGAAGAGTACAGCTCTAATACCAATTGAGAGCACCTAGAGGGGGGTGAATAGGTGATCCTGTAAAAATCAAACACTAATAGCCACAAAACTTAGTTATAAGTGTTAGTGTAGTCAAGTGGCTAAGAAACGTTCTCGTGCGAACAAAGTAATCACAATAAGCAGCACACGAGACACGTGATTTTTATCCCGTGGTTCGGCCAAGTAACACTTGCCTACTTCCACGTTGTGGCGTCCCAATGGATGAGGGTTGCACTCAACCCCTTTCAAGCGATCCAATGATCAACTTAAATACCACGGCTTTCTTCCTTAGTATTTCTCCCGTTTGCGAGGAATCTCCACAACTTGGAGCCTCTCGCCCTTACAATGATGATCACAAAAGAAGCATAGAAGTAAGGGAGGGGAGAGCAACGCACACAAAGACTCAAATCCACAGCACAACCACGCACACAAGTCACGACTTGAGCTCGAAACACAACGCAAGGAGTTCACAACTCAAATGGAGCTCAAATCACTATCTCAAAGAATCGAATGCGTGAAGTTGGAGTCTCAGAGTCTTAGGATGCTTAGTGAATGCTTGGGGTCGCTCCTCCATGCGCCTAGGGGTACCTTTTATAGCCCCAAGGCAGCTAGGAGCCGTTGAAGACAATCTTGGAAGGCTAATCTTGCCTTCTGTCGTGTGGTGCACCGGACAGTCCGGTGCACCACCAGACAATCACTGTAGCTGTCCGGTGCGTGATTGCCTTCCAAAAAGGCGTAGTCGACCATTGCAGCTTTGGGTCTGATGACGCACCGGACAGTCCGGTGCCCCCTGCTGACCGTTGGTGCGGGCCACGCGTCGCCCGCGGATTGCGCGGCCGACCGTTGCGCTGGCGACCGTTGGCTCACCGGACAGTCCGGTGCACCACCGGACAGTCCGATGAATTATAGCCGTACGCCGCTGATCTTTTCCCGAGAGCGGCCTTTTCACCGGAGACCAGCCTGGCGCACCAGACACTGTCCGGTGCACCACCGGACAGTCCGGTGTGCCAGACTGAGCTGAGTTTTGGCTGCACCAAGCCAAGTCTTTTTGGTTTCTTTTCTTCTTCTTTTCTCACTGTTTCTAACACTTGGATAACCATGTTAGTACACAAAACAATTCACCAAGTCTAGAAACATACCTTTTTCTTGAATTGCACTTCTCTCTTTATTTTGCACATTGGAACTCAATTAAATGTGTTGGACACTTAATCACCAAAACATTATAGAAATTGCCCAAGGGCGCATTTCCCTTTCATCACTGTGTGTCACGAATAGAACTCGTATGTTCCCGAGCTTTGAGGAATAGACGACCAAGGGACCAAGCTCTTCAAGATTTACAAGGTTGAAAACCTTGAGCGTTTGTTTGGTGAAGGCAAATGTCCTCTGACCTATTTATGTCCTAGTCACTTGACAATTCATCTTCTCGCATAACATGATCAACCTAAGTACTAACTAGGTCTCTATTTATCGTGTCCATGTTACCTTTATGGGTTGGGCTATTATGATTAGCATTATGCTAGTCCTCTAACTTAATCAATGAACATGATAAGACACTCTATGATATGATGATTTACATTGTGGATATGATTATGAGCGTGTGACACTAAAGGATATTCGGGTTGTTTTCCGAGTACTTCTCCGTAAGGATCGATTCATTGAGAGACCACCCAGGAAAACAATGCAGCCATGGGGTGAAATGGGATGCCCTTATCTAATTAATTAGCGGAACTAGAGATGTAGTTGCTTCGCCGTTGTGCCGTCAATGGGGTCCAGGCAAAGTGCTTGCTCTGCTGAGGCTGGGTGCTAAGGTTCTTTCGTTTTGCTTTTTGTTAGTCGCCTCCTGCGAGGAGGGGTACTATGTTTATCGAACTAGAGAAACCTAAAGGGTGGCTATTACCTCTAGGAAATCTTTATAAATGCTACGTAGTGAAACCATGCGAGTTCACCTTGGAAGTGATCAAAGGGGAGTAGCGCTCCTCGGGTAGAAAGGGAATCAGGGCTCATGGGTAAAGTGTGTGACCTCGGTAGAGGAATGAAACTGATATATCAGCCAAGCTCACGGTTAAGAGTGACCTTGAGATCCTCTTTGATTAGAGATACAATGGATTATGATTATGATTATGGCTTTGGTTATGATGAACATGAATACAAGTACTGATGTTTCATCTATGAGGAGATATCCCATGGGTTGGTAACTTGGGATTAAAGTTAAAACTTGGCTTATACTAATGATAAAACTTGATGAAGTAAAAACAACCTGCTTTAGCCTAACTCCACATAAAGCTAGTCCACCTCAGCCAAACGGGGCATTTGATGAGTACGTTGATGTGTACTCACCCTTGCTTTCATACAAATTCTAGGTTGTCTTTGGTGGAACCTATGTTCAGGTAAAGAAGAAGAAGAATAAGAAGAAGGTGTCATGGCAGATCTCTAGGAGTTCCAGGTTTTTGATGAGTTCGATGATTAGGCTAGCAACCTCCCAAGGCCGCTCTCTAACATCAAGGCCTGTGGTGGGTTTATTTACGTTGGCTACATTTCTGTTATGTGCACTATGATATAAATGATGTTAATGACTCAAATCTATAATAATATTTCTTACTTTGTATAATTATTTAAAGCATTGTGTGATGATGAGTCATTTATGTAATCGCTGTGTATGTGAGTTTTGATCCTAGCACATGCATGGTTCACATTCGGTTTCCCTTCTGAAACCGGGTGTGACAATAGGCAAGCTAAGGAGAAATTTACCCATTATAGAGAAACTATCAGTAGGAGGTTACTGATGTTCTAGAGTTTGTATATAAACTGGCTGATGACATTATAAAACCCAAAGATCCTACCTTTAGTATGGTGCATAGAAAACTTCAAGAGCCAAGATTTTGGCTTCATTTCAGAAATTGCCTTGGGGCCATTGATGGAACCCATATACCAGTAATTGTACCATCCATAAATCAACCTGTGCATATTGGGAGGCATGGATATCCTAGTCAAAATGTTAGGGCAATATGCGACTTCGACATGAGATTCACTTCTGTTGTGGCTAGCTAGATGGCTAGGACTCGCTAATGATACTCACATTTTCTTGGATTCTCTAATCTATACCACTATATAATCCACTAGTTTAAACAATGCAAAACTCACCCACCCAAATCACCCCACACCCATAACCTCCACTAAATCCACCAAACAAATTGCACCTAGACTTAACACATCATCAAAATCAATGGTTCAGATCACTGAATAACCCCCTCTCTATTACTCACTCAAATCCAATGGACAACATTGTTTAGATCATCCATCATCCCTCATTCCTCCCAGCCTCCCCCTCCACCGTGTCCCTACTGCCCCTCCCACTCACTTGTGCCACCACCATCAATCCCTCCCCTCATGCCACCACCACCGCTGTCAACCCCTCCCTTCCTTAGGATCATAGTGTTAGCACGGGTTATATGCTAGTCAAGTAGAAGGATTACTTTCCCACACCCTAAGGTATACTTCATTATTTCTTAAATTGATATCCTTTCTCTGACATATAATTAAAGATTGTTCTATTAATAATTACTTCTTTTGTAGGTAAATACTACCTTGTCGACTCTGGATATCTAAATAGAAAAGGTTATCTAGCACCGTACAAAGCTAAAGGTACCACATATCTAAATTCCAAAATAGCGATCTAACAATTGGGTTAAAGAAAGTGTTCAATCATGCTCACTTTTCCCTCATTTGGTGTTTTATGATGAAATGAGGCATTCTTTTAAATGTTTCGAGCTACCTGATGGAGATGCAAAAGAAAATCATAATTTTTTGTATGGCGGTACATAATTTTATCAGAGACAATTAAATATGTGATGCACATTTTGAAGAACTTAAGTCAGACGAGACATATGTTGATGGTACGATGAAAATTGAGGATAACAAATGAGATGTCATGGATGTTAGAGACATGGGCAAGCTAAGAGATGATATTGCGTTTGCTTTGGCTAGACAATAGTTTAGTTTGTGATTACTTTGGCAGTGTATGTAATAAGAACGCTAGTCGGAAGGCGATGTATAAACCATATGTCTAATATACACACACATACACATATTATATAGCCATGGAAATGTCTATTACTAGTTACTTATAACATTCATAACACTTAAGGGTATTTTAGACATTTCATAATTTACAAAAGGCTCTCAACATCTCTCCGGACTTTGGAAAGCTAGGATTCCAAACACTCAACTTATTGAGATAGTAGCTTATTTGAAAAGTAGCTTTTCTGATTAGACAACCATATGCTAGCCATTTTCAAAAGTTTCAATTGTTTCAAACAGGGTCATCCACTGTTTGTGTTGATGAGAGAATTCAGGTGTGAACTAGTGTGATATCCGAGCAAAAACAAACCAATGAAATGGAGAGTCGTTCCAACCTAAGAGTAGGCATATGCAATCGGTTCTTCGATTCGGTTTAGTTCGGTTTTTCGATTTTTTAGAGAATTCGGTTTCCTAGTAAACTAGAATAGAAATATGCATCTAGGAGATGCGAAACCAAGAATTTCAGTTTTGGTTGGTTTCGTTCTAACCGAACAAACCAAAGTTTAGAAAAAATAACAAAAAACACAATTTTAGAGTTAGCAAAAGTGCATAGACGATCGAATGAAGGGTAGGGAAGGATGAATTGTTTTCAGAAGTTGTGTGCTTATATACTTAGAGTTTGGAAGGCTATATTAGGCCAAGCCCAAAGTTTTATTGGTCTATTAGGCTTCTACTATATTTTTATTTTCGGTTAATTCGGTTTTCTCAGGTCTATAATTGAATAAAACGTGAAACCGAAATTACTAATGGTTATATCGGTTTTGGTTTTGATTAATTTGTTTCGGTTCTTTGTTTTAGTTTATTTGAAACATGCCTACCTAAGAGCATCTCCACTAGTTCAAAAAAGACTTCCTAAAATTAATTTAGGGTGTTATTAAATATAAATTAGGCTCCAACAATTCTTTAAATGAGGTCCCCAAATATCCCAACTTTCTAAATATTCTTACTTAGTCACTAGACTTGGGGAGCTATTTCACACTCTAAATAGCCTATTTCATGCGTCAATCACACCGTGATATTACTTGCCCGCCATCTAGTTCATGCTCGTGTACATGTAATACACTTTGAAATATTTGAGTTGTGAAAATGATGAATTCATCATTCTGATTTGACAATCATGAAGACGAGCCATCTAAAAAATTAGAGAAAAACGACCAACCCTGATTCATACAAAACAAAAATTGTAATCAAGAGAAAATCGATGATTATTGAACTTTATAGTACAAATGAAACCACATCTAAAGTTGTAAGTAATGACTACAAATAGAGTTAACATAATTTAAAAATATTTAGTAATCTAAGAACTAGAAACTATTGGAGGCTAAGGTTGTCTTTAATTTTTATTCACAATATATATTTAGAAACTCGTTAAATGGAGTTTTTTAGATAAATAAATGGAGATGCTCCAAGTCGACCACAACTCCGCGTAGGGGTGAAAACGATACCCGGGTACCAGATATGGTTAAATACCCATTTTTCGTTATGATTCGAGTATTTTTATACTTGGAAAGGATACAGGTAGCACCTAGATAGTGCAACTTTGGATTTGAGTCAGATGCAGAGTGAGGACTATCCGATAAATACCTGGATATTCGGGTCGAATACGTGTACCCGGATTTCATGTACCCATTTTTTCCGTGTTATAAATTTATAAAAACATAACTTTTACGTATGAACTCATATGAAGATAAAGTTTATATGAAAATTGTAGAGTTTGAAGAGATCTACAACTTTGTAGTACATCACATTTTTGTTTGAACACATATTCAATCGAAATAATTAAAATAATATCCAAATTTATATCAAAGTAACAAACTATACATCATATGTGTAACTCGAATACTCTATAGCTTATTAGTAGACTATATATCACATGTGTTGGATTATTTTATGTTTTATTAGACTATCTTATGTCATTTGAAAACTATAATGTGTTGTAGACTACTGTGTGATTCGAATCTTGTCATTGTATTCGAACTATTGTGTTGGACTACTATATGATCTTAACTTATTGTTGTAATGTCACGTTGATATATGGTATATGCAATGCTTCGTCATGTAACAGTGTCACACATAAACTGGATTCTAGTGAATAATAAGCAATTCATGCATTATCCGACAAATATCCAGTATCCACATGTATCTGGCCAAATAATATATGTATCTGTCACTTATCCACCCGAATAATTATACGATCCTGTTGTTGGCCACTTGTTTTCAATTGCTATACATAATAAAAACAAGGCAACACAGTATTAAAAAGGTATATAACCTTCGTCATGAAGAAGTTACCCCTTCAGGATAACTCCTTCAGAGACGAAGGTTAAATGTTAAGTGAATAAACGAACATACAAAGAATATAAAAGGGTTCAAATATGATAAACCAATTAAGATATCTCAATGATGTGTTTCCCTTTTGTAAATTAACTTTACAATTGTACCTTCGACTTTACAGAAAGGATTATAGCGAAGGTGTTGTAGAGAGAGAATTACACAGTCATAATCCAATCCACCAAAAGGTACTTTATGCAGGGCACTATTCATCTATTTATAGGGAGTTGTACAACTTCGTACGATATTACATTTATGCCCTCAGACATTACATACAAAGTTTACAAATATCACAGGGACAACATTCTCTTTTTCCCTCAACGACAAGGATAACACCTTCTCCTTGTATCATCTTCCCATGTTGTTATAACGAAGCTACCTTCGTTACGCTTCCACCATTCCGTGTCGAATCTATTCTGGTTCCGAAGCTCCTGTAATACTTGGCAATATGCTGATAACAAATGGTTAGCCGTGTTTTTGAGGACCTTCGAAAGACAAAGGCCCCGAACAGTAGCCCTGAACAGTATTAGTTTGTTTCTTTGTAACAAATTCAGACTGCGAAACGAATGAAGGCCTTTTGCCGAAGGTCCAAAAAACACCTTTCCTTCGCTAGAATAGCAAAGCCTTCTGAACCATGGGGGCCACTTTGCAGTGGTGCTTTGCGTATATATATGGGTTGTGATAAAATATTTTTCGTGCTATCAACTTTTTGCTAGCTTGTTCTTAGTTTACTGCCACTGTAAGTGCAACTATTTACGAGCTTCGCCTTTTTCCTTTAATCAAGTTGATATGGGCAAAGACAAGAGAAGCGAAGACCCCACATTGGCTAGATTTTACGAAGCCATGGAGAAGACCAATATTGAAAAGATAACTGATGAGATCTTGGCTGGGCTGTCTCAAGATTCGGAGGACAGTGAGGATTTTGATGTTGATAGCGGTGTAGATGATGCCAAAGAGCGACCATGAAGGCCAAGTCATGTGGTTTTCGGGAAATCAACTATGAAGAAGGGACATGTTGAGGCCATGAAGGGCAAGTATTTTCACGATGTGTCTATAGTGAGGGTTGGAGGTGAAAACAACATTCCTCTCCCTAAGAAAAATGAAGTGGTGGTATTCCGAAGCTTCATGAAAGCTGGGCTACGATTTCCTCTACATAAGATGTTGGTTGAAGTATTGAAGAAGTTTGAAATCTTCCTTCATCAGCTTACACCTGAAGCTTTGATAAAAGTTGGGATTTTCATTTGGGCTATAAAAAGCCAAGGACTGAAACCAGATCCCGATTGCTTCTGCAATATTCATGAATTGTCTTATCAGACGAAGGCCATAGGAAAAGAGCAATATCACAACAACTTTGGATGTTATACCTTCGTATACCAATCAGATATCTTGTACCCTATGCCAACTTTCAGAAAGAAATGGTCGGGTTCATGGATGAAGCAATGGTTTTACGTGAAAAATGACCTGAATGAGAGGAATGATGTGAAAGATGTGATTCAGTGGTCCATGTTGTTGAGCTTCGGGCTGAAGAGACCGACTATTGTGAATACTGAAAGATCTCAAGCCTGCCTAGCAGCGTTCAACGTTGTGTGCAGCTATATCAGCACTAGAGACTTAGTGCAAGAGCACATAGTTTTCAAGGTATGACCCCTAGCTGCCAAGTGGGAAATGCCGATGGATGCTGAAGCTGATGTGAATGCCAGAAAAAGCAGTCTGGTTCATTTGAAGTACTCTTATCGGTATATGAATCAATTTGGCGAGCCTGACAATGACTGCCTTGACGCCATCAAAGCAACAAGTGATGAACTATTAGGGGCGTATACCAAAGCTGAGGACGAAGCTATGAATGTTGCCTTTGGTGTGTCACACCCGGTTTTGAAGGTAAACCGAATGCGAACCATGTACGTGCCAGGATCAGTAATTCACGTACACAGCGATTACATAAATGACTCACCATAGCACAATGCTTCGAATTACAATAAAGAGTAAGTAATAATATTAAAGACTAGAGTCATTTACATAATATGAATCAAAGTACACAGAATCGAAACATAGCCAACGTAATCAAACCCACCACAGGCAGTTGACTGGGGGAGGTCGCTAGCCTAATCCTCGAACTCGTCGAAGTCCTAGAACTCCTAGAGATCTGCCTCGACACCTTCTTCTTTACCTGAGCATAGATTGCACCAAAGGCACCCTGGTGTTTTATGAAAGCAAGGGTGAGTACACATCAACGTACTCAGCAAATGTCTCGTTTGGCTGAAGTGGACTAGCTTTATGTGGGGTTAGGGTCAAGCAATTGCTTTTTAGTTGGTCAGGTAATTATTACTAATAGAGAGCTAGGTTTTAACATTACCCAAGTTGTTAACCCAAAAGTACTCCTTTCAAATGGAAAGAATACCTGAAATCATAATCATAATCATAATAGAAACCAACATTATCCTCATCATCATCTGTAACCAAAACATCTCTGATCAATGTGCCTCTAATCAATGGAGCTCCCTTGGCCGCTCATAACCACGAGCACGGCTGATATATCAGTTTCATAACACTCTGTATAGGTTGCGCACTTTACCCACAAGCCGTGATTCCCTCTCTAGCCCGGGCTTGCAAGACCCTTATTCACTCCCAAGGTGAATGGTCAGGGATTCACTACGAAGCCTTTACAAAGATTCCCAGAGGCTGTAGACGCCCGTTAGGTTTCTTAAATGCACCGCACTCCTCCCCAAGGGCAAACCAACCTTGGCAGAGCAAGCCGCATACACCGAGCCCCATTAACGGCACGACGGTGAAGTGAACTACACCCCAGTTCCTCTAATTATTCAGTTAAGGGCGTCCCATTCCACCCTCATGGTTGCACTGTTTTCCTGGGCGGTCATCCAACGAACCAGTCCTTACGGAGAGGCACTCGAGAAACAGCTCGAGTCCCCTTAAATGCCACAAGTATATCATCATATCCAGAATAAAACCATAGTATCATCATTGTATCTCATCATGTTCATTGATTAAAGTAAAGCGCTAACATGAAGCTAACCATAGTAACCCAAAAGGTAATCAAGGACAAGGTAAATAGAAAGCTAGTCAATCCTTATGTTGTTCATAGTATGCGGGACAGTAAATTATATAGTAAATGTGACATAATGGGTCAGAGGACACTTGCCTTCACCAAACAGATGCTCAGGGTCTTCAACTCTGTAGAATTCGAATAGCTAGATCACTTGGTCGCCAACGCTTGATCTTCGATCCCCCGAAACTCGGAAACGGATCACAATCTATTCGCGACGCAAAGCGAAGACAAACAAGCATAAGCAAACAAACATATATATGCATAAGAACATTACACCATTCAAAGATAAACATAATAAAACATGCAAAACAAAATAGAGAGCGTTACTACGGTCACGCGAGGAAAAAGAAATGTCGAACTCGAAGCGACGGTCCAGAAGTTATAACGTTTACGCTACGCTAGTAATAGTTAAGACATTTACTTAGACATTATCAAATATAAATTATAACTGCTTTAGTTTTGATTAAATCTGTTACACTAACAATTGTCAGTTAATTAAGTAATTTAATTAAGACGGGAGATTCTAAGCGAGACGAATTTACGACGCGCGAAACAGCACGACAGCATGCAAACGACGCGCGGACACGCGCGACATCGCACGCTGACGACACACGAAACAGCGCGCGAACGAGCACGCCATCACGTGCGGAACAGCACGCGCGACAGGCGAGAAAACTAAATAGGTGACACGTTTATACTAAACAAAGATTAAATAGATAAGGATATTTAACTTAATATTAGCCATGTTAATGTTTATTATCAAGCACAAGTTAAAACTATACATTTAATCTAATTGGAATATTCATCTAAGCAACGTTAGTCGAGCAAACGTTAAATAAATTACATACACTATGTGACCTAACAATTTAACGTTATTAACATAAGTGATTATAAGCAAAAATAATTTATCATCACGAGCAGACGCCGCGTGACTCACGTGATGAACACGCGAGGATCGCTAATGATATCACGTTTACGCTAAATGGGTATTAACTATAATACTTAGTTTCGGCATGATCATATTAGCAGGCATTTATAAAATATAAATTAACGCAACTGCTTAGTTCCAATTATTTTGATATTCTAATAGTTAACAGCTACACAGGTGATTAATTAATATGAATGATCATAAGCGAAAACAATTTAATAACGCGCGTGACAACGCGCGAAAGACGAGTGACGACTCGCGACACTGTGCGAAACAGCGCGCGGACAGCACGCAGAACAATGCACACGACGTCATGCAAGTAGCGCGTGAACGACACACCCGAACGACGCGCGTGAAACAGTACGTGCGACAGCACGCGAACGATGTGTGACGACGCACACGACAACACACGAACAGATGGCGATGACGCACACGGACAACGCGCACGTCACACGAGAGTCACTAATGTATACCGCGTTTATACTAAATAATATGTATTAAACTACAAGTGTTTAAGTTAATGTTAATCGTGTCAACATTTATATTTGTAAAAGCATGAGTTAAAACTATAACTAGGTTTAACTAGCACGCTAAATAAATAAACCTTTATTGAACAAATACTTAATTAATTACTTAAAACATATGACATGGTGAATAATATTTTTAACGCGTAGATAATGTTACAAGGAAGATAATGCAACACGAATGGATCGAAATAGATTTGTAATGCGAAAGCTACATGTATTTAATAATTCGATCATATCTAATGTGACGTGGCCTGTTGTCATTAGCTGGAGCCACACCACATGAAGGGCCACGAATTTTGTGTCCATGTAGGATCTTTGGACGATAGTTTCTCTCTAATCGCATGCAGCTAGAGAAGAAAAAGAAAATACGGCATGCAAGGTAGGGCCCATGCACAATCTTTCCTGCGTGGCTCACGCACGACACTTCATGCAAGGTGGGCCCCTTAAATCGTTTCCTTTTTCCCTAGGCGCAGCCGCATAACACCCATGGGGCCTATTTGGTTCAGCTTTTCTGAAAATCTGGCTGTGAGAAGAATCTGGCTGTGGGGAGAATTTGAATATCATTACGATTACGTGTGGAGGAAGATAAAGTTGTTCATAGGGCTCAGGATCTAGAAAGTGACAGATTCCTACTATTACAACGACTCAACCGATTATGTGTTTATGTTGATTTTGGATGGTTTTTGCCCCAACGAATTTTATAGAAACTGGCTGAAAAGCTGAGCGTTTAGCAGTCCGCAGCAGCTTTTGGTGGCCAGAAGCTGCCAGAAGCCGAAACAAACAGGGTCATGATTTCCTCCATGCGGTTTCTGCTTTTTTTCAACCTCCATACGCCCGCCAGGCCGCCATGGATTGGAATCAGCAGAGGGCTTGGACGACGGAGATATTGTTCGTCGACGTCTGGCCCAGTCGCATGGGGGCAGGGGCTTCGCCTCGCTGGCCTAGTGCACAGAGGCGCTCGCGCAGGTGGCCGGGAAGGCTCGCCAACTGCCAGCCTCCGCGCAGGCAGTTAGTGCCGGCCGGGGCTAGACTCGGCTGTGCAAGGGTCCTCCCGCCATAGGTGCAGTGCACGCGGGCTAGAGAGGAGCGACGCCGGCCAGCGGTAGGACTACTACGGCGAGGGTCGGCATAGAAACATCGCTCGCGTGATGAAGAACTGCATACAGAAAAGAAGAGAGAGAGAGGAGAGCTTACTGGATATGAAGATGACCGGAGCAAGGCTGCGCCGGCGACGAGGGGACGACGAACAGGAGCACTCCCGACGCACGACAACACGATGGGAACAAGGAGCAGAGGAATGTGTAACTATACTGTGTGGGGAGAGGGGTTTGGCGACCGGAAAATAGAAGAAATAATGTCTACGCCTATATAGAGAGGATGGGTAGGGCGAGACAGTTGCGCGGAGCATTGCACGATGAGGCAACACGAAACAAATTGGTTGCGACTGCGTTCATGCCACACGCATGTGTGAAACAGATGGCCATTGCAACGACGACAATCGCACGCGGCCAGGGGGTAGACGAGGATAGCCGATGCGAGTAGCATGCTGTTCGCGAGGAGAAGCGGTTCGGTAATCTCGCGAAAAAGAGCACGAGATCTCGAACAGGCTCGACGAGAGGAAAATATATATACACATATATTATCGATTTTCCAAAATTTTACAGTTTTTGCAAATGCTAAATCTTAGGTATTTAAATAATATTAGGAAAAAACTGAAATTTATATTTAATACCCGAAGAATTGTTTCGAAGATTCCAACAACTCCTGGGAACATCCTCGAGATATTTTTAACCTGTTACGATAATATTTTGCACTCATAAACACTATGCAATGACATGAATGCAACAATTGAAGCTTCGCTAGGATTTTATTTTATTACGCTAAAAACTTATATATATATATAATAAAATGACTGTCCATTATTTAGAAAAAAGAAGAAAAATAAGTAAAGAAGAGGGTAACACCTGAATTTGGTGAATATCCGAAAAGAAATTTTATACCCCAAATTCAGGGTGTTACATGGTGCCCGATGAAAGAGGAGATTGAACATGGTCTTTGATGCTATTGGATTTATTAACCTAATTACTGCTTCCATGCTCGAAAGAGGGGGCTAAAAAGGAAAAGTGCACCGAAAGCTTCTCCTGATGCGCCGAAGCAAAAGAAAGCAAAGATTCTAACCCACTGGCTAAAGTCGTTCTACTTAGAGAGGGCTGCAAAGTTGCCTACTGTGGAGACCTCGAAGACAGAACCCGCCGAAGCAGTTGAAGAGAACCCTTCAGCTCCGGAGGTAATACTTCTCTTTTGCTTTGATTTGAATTAAGGCATTTGTGATCTAATGTTACTTTTGGATTTCTTGGGTAGATGATCGAGGCATCTGTTGTAGTGGTTGAAGCACCTAGTATCTTGTTGGAAACAACAAAAACAGAAAGCTCTAGGATGGAACAATAACCGAAGTTACAAAATCCTCCAAAAGAGCAAGAGCTGCCGAAGATAGTGTCCGCTCCATCAATAGCTCCTAAGAAAGGGAGAAGGATGGCCAACATGTTAGACACTATCCTGAGGCCCTCGAAAGCGGCTACACCTGCTCCTACAAAGATTTTCAAGGATAAAACTGAAGAATTGGTAAAGGCTATTGACGAAAGTTATTGCTCCTGATTGCGCTAAAGCTGGACCTTCGGAATGCAGGCCAACAGAACACGTAAGCGAAAGCCTACCAGAGAAAATATCACTACCAATACCCGAAGCGGCGTCTCTTGGTGATCTTGGATATATTATTCGCCGAAGTGCAATATTACGCGAAAGACTTAAAGTACCCTCGGGGCTCTCTGGTTTATGGAGGTAAAAGTAAAAGCTCTAGGATGGAACAATGGTCGAAGTTACAAAATCCTCCAAAAGAGCAAGAGCTGCCGAAGATAGTGTCCGCTCCATCAATAGCTCCTAAGAAAGGGAGAAGGATGGCCAACATGCTAGACGCTATCCTGAGGCCCTCGAAAGCGGCTACACCTGCTCCTACAAAGATTTCCAAAGATAAAGATGAAGAATTGGAAAAGACTATTGACGAAAGTTATTGCTCCTGATTGCGCTAAGGCTGGACCTTCGGAATGCAGGCCAACAAAATAGGTAAGCGAAAGCCTACCAGAGAAAATATCACTGCCAATACCCGAAGCGGCGTCTCTTGGTGATCTTGGATACATTATTCGCCATGCTTCGGGAAAACAATTGACGGAAGAACAAATTGTCGAAGTGCAATATTATGCGAAATACTTGAAGTACCCTCGGGGCTCTCTGATTTATGGAGGTAATGACGAAGATGATTACCTATATTGTCTGTCAGACAACAAGGAAATTTGAAAGGGAAATGTGCCCTTGGGCCATTTCTAAGTATTTTGGTGATTAAGTGTCCAACACAAATGGCTTAAGTATAAATTATGCAAAATGGTGGATGAAGTGCAAATCATCAATAAGGTAAGATTCTAGACTTAGTACATTGTATTTTATGTACTAACATATTTGGCTAAGTGCTAGAATCAGGGAAAACAGAAAAAGAAAAAGACTTGGCTGGAGCAGCCAAGACTCAGCACAGTCTGGGTGCACTGGACTGTCCGGTGCGCCAGGCTGGAGTCTGGTCAACTGGCCGCTCTCGGGAATTCATCGGCGGCGTACGACTAAAATTCACCGGACTGTCCAGTGGTGCACCGGACTGTCCAGTGAGCCAACGGTCGGCCGCGCAATCCGAACGTGACGCGTGGCCGAGCCAACGGTCTGATGGGGGCACCGGACTAACAGTGTCCGGTGCGCCAACGGCTCCAAATCTTCAATGGTCGACTGCGCCAATTTAGGAAAGCAATCTACACCGGACACTGAACAGTGCCTGTCCGGTGGCACACCGGACTGTCCGGTGCGCCACCCGACAGAAGGCAAGAATTGCCTTCCTAGATTGCTCTCAACGGCTCCTAGCTGCCTTGGGGCTATAAAAGGGACCCCTAGGCGCATGGAGGAGGACACCAAGCATACTCTGAACACTCTAAGACTCCCGCACTCCATCTTCGCATACTCGATCGACATTCTTAGTGATTTAAGCTCCGTTCTAGTAGTGAACTTGTTGTGTTTCATTTGAGCTCAAGTCTTGGCTTGTGTGTGTGCATATTGCTGGGATTTGTGTGTGTTGCTTTTCCCTCCCTTACATCCGTGCTTCTTTTATATCATCATTTGTAAGGGCGAGAGGCTCCAAGTTGTGGAGATTCCTCGCAAACGGGATATAGTGAAAGAAAGGAAAACACCATGGTATTCAAGTGGATCTTTGGATCACTTGAAAGGGGTTGAGTGCAACCCTCGTCCATTGGGACGCCACAACGTGGAGTAGGCAAGTGTTGTACTTGGCCGAACCACGGGATAAACCATCGTGACTCTTGTGCTTGTTCTCACTGTGACTATTGTGTTTCACAAGAGCTCGGTCCTTAGCCACTTGATTTCACTATGCTAACACTTAATCAAGTTTTGTGGCTTTAAGTTTTAAGTTTTTACAGGATCACCTATTCACCCCCCCCCCTCTAGGTGCTCTCAATTGGTATCAGAGTCGTTCTCTTCACGAAAGGGACTAATCGCCCGAAGAGATGGATCCTAAGGGAAAGGGGATGGTGGTCAACGACAATGAGAAGGAGACCATCTTCAACGAGCCAAGGGACGACAAAGCCAATGACTCCGGCTCGAGTCAAAAGAAGAAGGATGGAAAGAAGAAGAGGCGCATCAAGAAGATTGTCTACTACGACAGCGACGAATCTTCCTCTTCTCAAAAGGACGATGAATACGAGGAGAAAAAGAAAACGGTTAACTCGAACTTTTCTTTCGATTATTCTCGTATTCCGCATAATTCTAATGCTCATTTGCTTTCCATTCCACTTGGTAAACCTCCACACTTTGATGGAGAGGACTACAAATTTTGGAGTCACAAAATGCATAGCCATTTGTTCTCTCTTCATCCAAGTATATGGGAGATAGTAGAAAATGGAATGCAATTTGATAGTTCGGATAATTCAATGTTTATCAATGAACAAATCCATAAAAATGCACAAGCCACTACTGTTCTTTTAGCATCCTTGTGCAGGGAAGAATACAATAAGGTGAGCGGCTTGGATAACGCCAAGCAGATTTGGAACATCCTCAAGATCTCGCATGAGGGGAACGACGCCACCATGCTCACCAAGATGGAGTTGGTGAAGGCGAACTAGGAAGGTTCGCGATGATCAAGGGAGAGGAGCCAACTCAAACGTACAATAGGCTCAAGACCCTGGTCAACAAGATAAGGAGCTATGGGAGCACGAGATGGACGGACCACGACGTCGTCCGACTTATGCTAAGGTCCTTCACTGTCCTTGATCCTCATCTTGTAAACTCTATTTGTGAGAATCCTAGGTACATCAAGATGACGCCCGAGGAAATACTCGGAAAGTTCGTAAGCGGGCGAATGATGATCAAGGAGGCAAGATATGTTGATGAGGCGTTGAATGGCCCAATGCCGATCCACGAGCCTCAAACCGTTGCACTCAAAGCAACAAGTAGCAGGGAGACGCTACCTAGCAAGGTGGCGCAAGTTGAGGCGGCCGGGCTAAATGAGAATGAAATGGCCCTCATCATCAAGCGCTTCAAGACGGCGCTCAAAGGTCGCAAGGAGCATCCCAACAAGAGCAAGACGAAGGGAAAGCGCTCTTGCTTCAAGTGTGGTAAGATTGGTCACTTTATTGCTAACTGTCCCGACAATGATAGTGACCAGGAATAAGGAAAGAATGGGAAGAGAGAGAACAAGAAGGTTTACAAGAAGGCTAAGGGCGAGGCACACCTTGGAAAAGAATGGGACTCAGATTGTTCGTCGTCCGACTCCGACGACGAAGGACTCGCCGCCACAGCCTTCAACAAATCGTCTCTCTTCCCCAACGAGCATCACACCTGCCTCATGGCAAAGGAGAAGAAGGTAAGTACTCGAAGTACTATTACGTATGCTTCTTCAAGTGATGATGAGTCTAGTGATGATGAAGTAGACTATGCAAGCTTATTCAAAGGTTTAGATAGAACTAAAATTGACAAGATCAATGAATTAATTGATGCTTTGAATGAGAAGAATAGATTATTAGAGAAGCAAGAGGATCTTTTATATGAAGAGCATGATAAATTTGTTAGTGCGCAAAATTCTATTGCTTTAGAAGTTAAAAGAAATGAAATGCTTTCATGTGAATTATCTACATGCCATGAATCTATTTCTAGCTTAAAGAGTATTAATGATGATTTAAATACTAAGTTAGAAATAGCTAATAAATCAAGCTCTTGTGTAGAACATGTTGTGATTTGCAATAGGTGTAAGGATTTTAATGTTGATGCTTGTAGTGAACACTTAATTTTCATCTCCAAATTAAACGATGAAGTGGCTGGTCTTAATGCCCAACTTAAGACTAGCAAGAATGACTTTGGCAAACTAAAATTTGCAAGGGATGCCTACACTATTGGTAGACACCCCTCAATTAAGGATGGGCTTAGCTTCAAGAGGGAAGCCAAGAACTTAACAAACCAAAGAGCTCCCATTTTCAATAAGGAAAAGGGGAAGGCTCCTATGGCTAATTGTAGTCAAAAGAATCATGCATTTATTTATGATAGAAATTTTTCTAGAAATGCTTATCATAATAGGAGTTGTAATGATTATGATTCACATGCCATGATTGCTTCAAGTTCTTCCTATGTGCATGGTAGAGATATGCCTAGGAGAAATGTTGTCCATGTGCCTAGGAAAATGCATAATGCTACTGTTATTCATGCCTGCAACACTGATTTTGTACTTCAATGTAAAAATAAGAAAGTGGTTGCTAGGAAATTAGGGGCAAAATGCAAAGGAGACAAAACTTGCATTTGGGTCCCTAAGGCTATTGTTACTAACCTTGTAGGACCCAACAAGAGTTGGGTACCTAAAACCCAAGCCTAATTTGCCTTGCAGGTTTATGCATCTGGGGGCTCAAGCTGGATTATCGACAGCGGATGCACAAACCACATGACGGGGGAGAAGAAGATGTTCACCTCCTACGTCAAGAACAAAGATTCCCAAGATTCAATCATATTCGGTGACGGGAATCAAGGCAAGGTTAAAGGACTAGGAAAAATAGCTATTTCATCCGAGCATTCCATCTCTAATGTGTTTTTAGTTGAATCGCTCGGGTATAACTTGTTGTCCGTTAGTCAACTTTGTAATTTGGGTTATAATTGCTTATTTACAAATGTAGATGTGTCTGTCTTTAGAAGAAGTGATGGTTCATTAGCTTTTAAGGGTGTACTAGACGACAAACTCTATTTAGTTGATTTTGCAAAAGAGGAGGCCGGTCTAGATGCATGCTTAATTGCTAAGACTAACATGGGCTGGCTGTGGCATCGCCATCTAGCACATGTAGGGATGAAAAACCTTCACAAACTTCTAAAGGGAGAACATGTGTTAGGTCTAACAAATGTAACTTTCGAAGAAGATAGACCTTGTGCAGCTTGTCAAGCAGGTAAACAAGTGGGAAATGCTCATCATAGCAAAAATGTGATGACCACATCAAGACCTTTGGAGCTACTTCATATGGACCTCTTCGGACCCGTCGCCTACCTCAGCATCGGGGGGAAGTAAGTATGGTCTTGTTATTGTTGATGATTTTTCCTGCTTCACTTGGGTATTCTTTCTGCAGGATAAATCTGAAACCCAAGGGACCCTCAAGCGCTTCCTAAGGAGAGCTCAAAATGAATTTGAGCTCAAGGTGAAGAAGATAAGGAGCGACAATGGGTCCGAGTTCAAGAACCTTCAAGTAGAGGAGTACCTTGAGGAGGAAGGAATCAAGCACGAGTTCTCCGCTCCCTACACACCACAGCAAAACGGTGTGGTAGAGAGGAAGAACAGGACGCTCATAGACATGGCGAGGACGATGCTTGGAGAGTTCAAGACGCCTGAGCGGTTTTGGTCGGAAGCCGTGAACACGGCTTGCCACGCCCTAAACCGAGTCTACCTTCATCGCCTCCTCAAGAAGACATCGTACAAACTTCTAACCGGTAACAAACCCAACGTGTCATACTTTCGTGTATTTGGGAGTAAATGTTATATTCTAGTGAAGAAAGGTAGAAATTCTAAATTTGCTCCCAAAGCTGTAGAAGGGTTTTTGTTAGGTTATGACTCAAATAGAAAGGCGTATAGAGTCTTCAACAAATCATCGGGTTTGGTTGAAGTCTCTAGCGACGTTGTATTTGATGAGACTAATGGCTCTCTAAGAGAGCAAGTTGATCTTGATGATGTAGATGAAGAAGATGTTCCAACGGTCGCAATACGCACCATGGCGATTGGAGATGTGCGACCACAGGAACAAAAGGAGCAAGATCAACCTTCTTCCTCAACAATGGTGCATCCCCCAACTCAAACTGATGAACAGGTTCATCAAGAGGAGGCGTGTGATCAAGGGGGAGCACAAGATAATGATGTTATAGAGGAAGAAGCACCACAGGCCCCTCCAACTCAAGTCCGAGCGACGATTCAAAGGAATCATCCCGTCGACCAGATTTTGGGTGATATAAGCAAGGGAGTAACTACTCACTCTAGATTAGTTAATTTTTGTGAGCACTACTCTTTTGTCTCTTCTATTGAGCCTTTCAGGGTAGAAGAGGCCTTGCTAGATCCGGACTGGGTGTTGGCTATGCAGGAAGAGCTCAACAACTTCAAGCGAAATGAAGTTTGGACACTGGTGCCTCGTCCAAAGCAAAACTTTGTGGGAACTAAGTGGGTTCCGCAACAAACAAGATGAGCACGGGGTGGTGACAAGGAACAAGGCACGACTTGTGGCAAAAGGTTATGCCCAAGTCGCAGGTTTGGACTTTGAGGAGACTTTTGCTCTTGTGGCTAGGCTAGAGTCTATTCGCATATTGTTAGCCTATGCCGCTCACCATTCTTTCAGGTTCTTCCAAATGGATGTGAAGAGCGCTTTCCTCAACGAGCCAATCAAGGAGGAGGTGTACGTAGAGCAACCCCCTGGCTTTGAGGATGAACGGTACCCCGACCACGTGTGTAAGCTCTCTAAGACGCTCTATGGACTTAAGCAAGCCCCAAGAGCATGGTATGAATGCCTTAGAGACTTTTTAATCGCTAACGCTTTCAAGGTTGGGAAAGCCGATCCAACTTTATTTACTAAGACTTGTGATGGTGACTTATTTGTGTGCCAAATTTATGTCGATGACATAATATTTGGTTCTACTAACCAAAAGTCTTGTGAAGAGTTTAGCAGGGTGATGACTCAAAAATTTGAGATGTCGATGATGGGCGAGTTGAACTACTTCCTAGGGTTCCAAGTGAAGCAACTCAAGGACGGCACGCTCATCTCCCAAACGAAGTACACGCAAGACTTGATCAAGCGGTTTGGGATGAAAGACGCCAAGCCCGCAAAAACTCCAATGGGAACCGACAGACATGTCGACCTCAACAAAGGAGGTAAGTCCGTTGATCAAAAGGCATACCGGTCTATGATAGGTTCTTTGCTTTACTTATGTGCTAGTAGATCGGATATTATGCTAAGCGTATGCATGTGTGCTAGATTTCAATCCGATCCAAGGGACTGCCACCTTGTGGTCGTTAAGCGAATTATTAGATATTTAGTTGCTACGCCTTGCTTCGGGATCTGGTATCCAAAGGGGTCTACCTTTTACTTGATTGGATATTCAGACTCCGATTATGCTGGATGCAAGGTTGATAGGAAGAGTACATCAGGGACATGCCAATTCTTAGGAAGGTCCCTGGTGTCTTGGAGTTCTAAGAAACAAACTTCCGTTGCCCTATCCACCGCTGAGGCCGAGTATGTTGCCGCAGGACACTGTTGCGCGCAACTACTTTGGATGAGGCAAACCCTCAGGGACTTTGGCTACAATCTGAGCAAAGTCCCACTCCTATGTGATAATAAGAGTGCAATCCGCATGGCGGATAATCCTGTTGAACACAGCCGCACAAAGCACATAGACATCCGACATCACTTTTTGAGAGACCACCAGCAAAAGGGAGATATCGAAGTGTTTTATGTTAGTACCGAGAACCAGCTAGCCGATAGCTTTACCAAGCCTTTAGATGAGAAGACCTTTTGCAGGCTGCGTAGTGAGCTAAATGTCTTAGATTCGCGTAACTTGGATTGATCTATAGCATACATGTGTTTATGCCTTTGATCGTGTTCTTTATGCATATTGTTGCTTATTTATGGTGCTCAAGTTGTACACATGATCCCCGGACCTCACAAGTCCATTTGCAAGTGATGCACTTATTTAGGGGGAGGCATGCTACAACTTGACACTTTGAGACTAACCTTGTGTTTGAGGTTACTTGTTTTAGTCTCAAAAGTGGAGTGAAAGGGAAAGGTGGACTTGGACCATGAAAGACTTCCACTGCACTCCGATGAGAGAGTAACATATTCCAAGTTCATCTCCATGCTCTTTTTGCCTTTTTACTCTTATTTGAAGATTTTGGTGAGGCAATGGGGTTTAAGGGCCAAAAATGATCCTGTTTTGGTGCTTGATGCCAAAGGGGGAGAAATTAAGGCCAAAGCAAGCAAATGGATCAGCTACCACTTGAGAATTTTGAAAAATAGTAGAGTTAGAAGTTTTGATTTGTCAAAATACTCTAAGTGCCTCTTTTTCTCAAAATTTGGTCTCTTGTGGGAAGATTGTTTGATTATGTAAAAAGGGGGAGTTTTTGAATCTTTGATCAATTTCTCTTGGAATACCTCTCTTTATGTGTCAACAAGTGTGTTTGACTTAGAGATAGGAATTTGAGTTTGATTTACAAAAACAAACCAAGTGGTGGCAAAGAATGATCCAAATATGCCAAAGTTGTATCAAAAACAAATCTTGATCTCATTTGCATTGATGTTGCACTTCTATGTGTTGCTTTTTGTTGTGTTGGCATAAATCACCAAAAAGGGGGAGATTGAAAGGGAAATGTGCCCTTGGGCCATTTCTAAGTATTTTGGTGATTAAGTGTCCAACACAAATGGCTTAAGTATAAATTGTGCAAAATGGTGGATGAAGTGCAAATCATCAATAAGGTAAGATTCTAGACTTAGTACATTGTATTTTGTGTACTAACATATTTGGCTAAGTGCTAGAATTAGGGAAAATAGAAAAAGAAAAAGACTTGGTTGGAGCAGCCAAGACTCAACACAGTCTGGGTGCACCGGACAGTGTCCGGTGCGCCAGGCTGGAGTCTGGTCAACTCGCCGCTCTCGGGAATTCGTCGGCGGCGTACGGCTAAAATTCACCGGACTGTCCAGTGAGCCAACGGTCGGCCGCGCAATCCGCGCGTGACGCGTGGCCGAGCCAACGGTCTGATGGGGGCACCGGACTGTCTGGTGTGCACCAGACAGTGTTCGGTGCGCCAACGGCTCCAAATCTTCAACGGTCGGCTGCGCCAATTTAGGAAAGCAATCTGCACCGGACACTGAACAGTGCTTGTACGGTGGCACACCGGACTGTCCGGTGCGCCACCCGACAGAAGGCAAGAATTGCCTTGCTGGATTGCTCTCAACGGCTCCTAGCTACCTTGGGGCTATAAAAGGGACCCCTAGGCGCATGGAGGAGGACACCAAGCATACTCTGAACATTCTAAGACTCCCGCACTCCATCTTCGCATACTCGATCAACATTCTTAGTGATTTAAGCTCCGTTCTAGTAGTGAACTTGTTGTGTTTCATTTGAGCTCAAGTCTTGGCTTTTGTGTGTGCGTATTGCTGGGATTTGTGTGTGTTGCTTTTCCCTCCCTTACATCTGTGCTTCTTTTAGATCATCATTTGTAAGGGCGAGAGGCTCCAAGTTGTGGAGATTCCTCGCAAACGGGATATAGTGAAAGAAAGGAAAACACCGTGGTATTCAAGTGGATCTTTGGATCACTTGAAAGGGGTTGAGTGCAACCCTCATCCATTGGGACGCCACAACGTGGAGTAGGCAAGTGTTGTACTTGGCCGAACCACGGGATAAACCATCGTGACTCTTGTGCTTGTTCTCACTGTGACTATTGTGTTTCACAAGAGCTCGGTCCTTAGCCACTTGATTTCACTATGCTAACACTTAATCAAGTTTTGTGGCTTTAAGTTTTAAGTTTTTACAGGATCACCTATTCACCCCCCTCTAGGTGCTCTCAAAATTGACGTTTGTCGGGAGATGATGGATAAGATGGGCTAGCCGAAGCTAGAACTTGGTCTATCTGCAATGTCGAAGGATCATCTTGCAGATTGCTTGGCCTACAACAGCTTGAAGGTTTACATATTTAATTTTTATAGAATTGTTTCCTTTTTAGACTTATAAATTTTGTAGGATGCTTTTCTGTAATACTTATTATTTATATTTTTTTTATTATTAGGGTCTTATTCTTAGCAAGGTTTTGAAAGCCCAAAAAGATGCCGAAGACGAAAGCACCCGGATAGCCTTCAGCATCTGCGGTCCGAGGTCATTGACCTTCGACACCAGGCTGTCGAGAAAAGACAAGATTCTTCTTTCTTTAATTGAAAAACTGAAGAAAAGCCAGGCTGATTTGGCTGCATTCTCTGAAGCAGACCAAAAAATTTCAAGATCCTGTTGTTGGTCACTTATTTTCAATTGCTATACACAATAAAAAACAAGGCAACACAGTATTAAAAAGGTAGATAACCTTCGCCATGAAGAAGTTAACCCTTCAGGTCCTTCGGAGACGAAGGTTAAATGTTAAGAGAATAAACGAACATACAAAGAATGTAAAAGGGTTCAAATATGATAACCCAATTAAGATATCTTAGTAACGTGTTCCTCTTTTGTAAATTAACTTTACAATTGTACCTTTGACTTTGTAGAAAGGATTATAGCGAAGATGTTGTAGAGAGAGAATTACACAATGATAATCCAGTCCACCAAAAGATACTTTATGTAAGGCACTGTTTGTCTATTTATAGTGAGTCGTATAACTTTGTTGGGGGCCTTCGGCTTCCGAAGGTCCTCAAAAACATGATTTAACAATGTCTCTAGAGTATATTGTATGAACAGGGATCTTCAAACAAAGGCCCACGGTGTGAAGAAGCACAGAAACAACACGAAGGATGGAGCGGAGCCGAAGCTGTACGCAAGGGAGCTTCGGCATGATGACAGAAAAGAGGAAACCGACTTAAAAAGGAAAAGACTATTTAGACCCGGATAAATTACTATAGAGTTGTTGTCATAGGCAAAGGGTCTGGATGTAATTTTACATGGGCTACGACCCGTGCCTATAAACACGCTGATTTGGCATTCACTTTTGCGTCATGCCTGTATTCTCTTTCCTTCAAGCCGAAGGTACATTTGTAATTCATCATTGTTTACACAAGTAATATAAATGAAAATAGATTAGTAATAATGTTTACAGTAATTATGTTACTTTCTGTACTTTGTTTGAATGTTCTCCATCTTTTATCATGATCATGAAGGTATGTCCTTCATGACCTTCGTCCTAAATTCATTATATCCGAGGGGAAATAATGATTTGAAGGACGAAGGGCTTTGATATTTAACATTTTATGTTGCCTTGTTCTTGATTCATAGCATTTGAGAACAAGTCCCCAACATTGGCGCCCACCGTGTTGGGGACTTGTTCTCAAATGCTATGAATCAAGAACAAGGCAACATAAAATGTTAAATATTAAAGCCCTTCGTCCTTCAAATCATTATTTCCCCTCGGATATAACGAATTTAGGACGAAGATCATGAAGGACATACCTTCATGATCATGATAAAAGATGGAGAACATTCAAACAAAGTACAGAAAGTAACATAATTACTGTAAACATTATTACTAATCTATTTTCATTTATATTACTTGTGTAAACAATGATGAATTACAAATGTACCTTCGGTTTGAAGGAAAGAGAATACAGGCGTGACGCAAAAGTGAATGCCAAATCAGCGTGAACAGTACGGGGTACTGTTCATCTATTTATAGGCACGGGTCGCAGCCCATGTAAAATTACATCCAGACCCTTTGCCTATTACAACAACTCTATAGTAATTTATCCGGGTCTAAATAGTCTTTTCCTTTTTAAGTCGGTTTCCTCTTTTCTGTCATCATGCCGAAGCTCCCTTGCGTACAGCTTCGGCTCTGCTCCATCCTTCGTGTTGTTTCCATGCTTCTTCACACCGTGGGCCTTTGTTCGAAGATCCATGTTCATACAATATACTCTAGAGACATTGTTAAATCATGTTTTTGAGGACCTTCAGAAGCCGAAGGCCCCCAACAGTAGCCCCTCGCAATATTAATTTATTAGAATGATGAATTTATATTGCGACGTGGACGAAGGCCTTAAGCCGAAGGTCCGAAAAAACACCTTCCCTTTGCTAGAATAGCAACAGTCACTGACAAGCGGGACCCTCCAGCTCTCAACACACTAGGCGTATAAATAAGAAGTCACCACGGGTTCATTTGGCACGCTTTCTTGCCATCTGTTCTTGCTTACTCAATTTTTAGCTCCTGCGCACCAACACCTGGTTGGCTTTTTTAAATTTTTAAGCTTCGGCTTTGAGGGTACCTTCTCAGCATTTTCGAAGATGTCTGAAGACAAGAAAGTTGTCGCTGAGTCGAGGCTGAGCCTTTCTGAAGAGAAGAATATTGGTTTTCTTGAATTAATGGCAAAGACAAATACAGAGAAGATTACCAGGGAGATTTTGGAAGGTTTGTCTGAAGATACTGGCGATAGCGACAGTTATGATGTGGAAAGTGGTGGAGAAGACTCCGAAGATCGACCCTGGCGACCAAGCCATACAGTCTTCGGCAAGTCGAGCATTAAGCAGAGTCATCTTGATACCATGAAGGGAAGGTATTTTTGAGACATGTCTATTGTGAGGGCGGATATTGGGGAGAGAACTGTGCCTACTCCCGAAGAAGATGAAGTCGTGGTATTCCGAAGCTTCTTGAAAGCTGGACTACGATTTCCCTTAAGCAGTTTTGTTGTGGAAGTACTGAAGGTTTTTGAAGTCTACCTTCACCAACTCACTCCTAAATCAATCATAAGGATGAATATCTTCGTGTGGGCCGCGAGAAGCCAAGGCTTGGAACCTGATGCGAAAAGTTTCTGCAACATACATGAATTGTTATACGAGACAAAACCCTGGGGTAAGGAACAGTATCATAACAACTTTGGCTGCTACAGCTTCGGCTCCCGATCTGGGTCAAGCTGCCCAGTGCCGACCTTTCGAAAGAGATGGCCTGGCGACTGGATGACGGAATGGTTTTACGTGAAGAATGACTTGAAATCACGAGAAGATATAAAGAAGATCATTATGCGTCCCATCTGGCAACGCTTCGGCCTGCGAAGGCCGAAGGTAGAAATGAATGAAGCAGCCGAAGAATGCCAGAGAGCTTTCGGAGTTGTTTGCTCTTTTATTGGGACGAGGGATTTGGTCCAAGAACACATTGCCTTCAGAGTATGGCCGCTTGTGGAAAAATGTGAAATGTCGCAGGAGACCATTAAAGAGACTGACGAAGGTGGATTAGTCAGGCTAAAGTACACATTTAAGTTTGGAGATAAATTCGTTGAGCCAGATGACGACTGGCTGAAAAGCATTGAAACTGTAAGTGATGAACTGCTTGGGGTATATTCGAAGGCCGAAGACACTGTGTCGGCGTTTCGAGACCGGGGGGTCCCTGGGCCGACGAGTGAGTGTCGCCGCGTGCCCCAGCCCAGATGGGTCGAGCGCGAGGGCGAGCGCGAAGGGGGGAGAGCGAGGCGGCCGGAGACCGGCGTGAGAGAGGTGGGAATCCCGCGGCCTTCGTGTTCGTCCCGCGCCCAGGTCGGGTGCGCTTGCAGTAGGGGGTTACAAGCGTCCACGCGGGAGAGGGAGCGAGCGGCTCCAAGCGAGCGCCTGTCTCGTCCTCGTCCCCGCGCGACCAACCTTCTCTAAGAGGGCCCTGGTCCTTCCTTTTATAGGCGTAAGGAGAGGATCCAGGTGTACAATGGGGGGTGTAGCAGATTGCTACGTGTCTAGCGGAGGAGAGCTAGCGCCCTAAGTACATGCCGTTGTGGCAGCCGGAGAGATTTTGGCACCCAGCTGGTGTGATGTCGTGGCCGTCGGAGGAGCGATGGAGCCTGGCGGAGGGACAGCTGTCGGAGCGGTTGGGTCCTTGCTGACGTCCTCTTGCTTCCGTAAGGGGGCTGAGAGCCGCCGTCGTCACAGAGTACGCGGGGCGCCATCATTGCCTATCTGGCGGAGCTAGCCAGATGGGACGCTGGTCTTGTTCCCTGCGGCCCGAGTCAGCTCGGGGTAGGGTGATGATGGCGCCTCCTGTTGACGTGGCTGGCCTGCGCCCTAGGTTGGGCGATGTGGAAGCTCCTCCGAAGCCGAGGTCGAGTCTGTCTTCTGTGGCCGAGGCCAAGTCCGAGCCCCTGGGTCGGGCGAGGCGGAGGCCGTCGGCTGAGGCCAGGGCGGAGTCCGAGCCCTGGGGTCGGGCGGAGCGGAGTTCGTCGTCTTCTGGGGCTGAGCCCGAGTCCGAGCCCTGGGTCGGGCGGAGCGGAGTTCGCCGTCTTCCGGGACTTAGCCCGAGTCCGAGCCCTGGGTCGGGCGGAGCGGAGTTCGCCGTCTTCCGGGACTTAGCCCGAGTCCGAGCCCTGGGTCGGGCGGTGCGGAGTTCGCCGTCTTCCGGGACTTAGCCCGAGTCCGAGCCCTGGGTCGGGCGGTGCGGAGTTCGCCGTCTTCCGGGACTTAGCCCGAGTCCGAGCCCTGGGTCGGGCGGTGCGGAGTTCGCCGTCTTCCGGGGCTGAGCCTGAGTCCGAGCCCTAGGTCGGGCGGTGCGGAGTTCGCCGTCTTCCGGGGCTGAGTCCGAGTCCGAGCCCTGGGTCAGGCGAAGCGGAGTTTCCTATGGCGCCTTCGGCAGGGCCTGACTGCCTGTCAGTCTCACTCTGTCAAGCGGCACCGCAGTCGGAGTGGCGCAGGCGGCGCTGTCCTTCTGTCAGGCCGGTCAGTGGAGCGGCAAAGTGACGGCGGTCACTTCGGCTCTGCCGGGGGGCACGTGTCAGGATAAAGGTGTCAGGCCACCTTTGCATTAAATGCTCCTGCGATTTGGTCGGTCGGTGCGGCGATTTAGTTAGGGTTGCTTCTTGGCGAAGGCAGGGCCTCGGGCGAGCTGGAAATATGTTCGCCATTGGAGGGGGGCCTCGGGCGAGACGGAAATCCTCCGGGGTCGGCTGCCCTTGTCCGAGGCTAGGCTCGGGCGAGGCGTGATCGAGTCGCTCAAATGGACTGATCCCTGACTTAATCGCACCCATCAGGCCTTTGCAGCTTTATGCTGATGGGGGTTACCAGCTGAGAATTAGGAGCCTTGAGGGTACCCCTAATTATGGTCCTCGGCAGTAGCCCCCGAGCCTCGAAGGGAGTGTTAGCACTCGCTTGGAGGCTCTCGTCGCACTTTTTTGCAAGGGGACCAGCCTTTCTCGGTTGCGTCTTGTTCCGGTGGGTGCGCGCGAGCGCACCCGCCGGGTGTAGCCCCCGAGGCCTCGGAGGAGTGGTTTCACTCCTTCGAGGTCTTAATGCCTCACGTAATGCTTCGGCTGGTCTGGTTGTTCCCTCATGCGAGCTGGTCGTAGCCTAGGTGTACGGTCGGGTCCCAAGTTCTCGGGCTGGTATGTTGACGCTGTCAACGGTTCGACCGGAGCCGGGTTTGCGAGAGCAGCCCCCGAGCCTCTACACAGGGCGAGAGGGCGATCAGGGACCGACTCGGCTTTTTTACATACGCCCATGCGTCGCCTTTCCGCAAGGAGGAGGGGGGAAAGCGCCATGTTGCCCTCGATGGGCGCCGAACATGGTGTCTCCGGTGAGCTGCAAGCGGGTAATCCGAGTGGACGTCCGTGCCCCGTTCGTTAGGGGTCGGCTAGGGGCCCAGAGGCACGCCCAAAAGTACCTGCGGGTGATCTGCCGGACCCGGTCCCCTGGCGGCGGGGTCCGAGGGCTCGATGCCTCCCTCTGATGGGATTCCGTTACAAGATCGCTCCCGCTGGTCTCGGAAATGTCCTAGGGTACCTCGGGAGCGCAGCCCGAGCCTTGGTTATGTATCGAACGTACCCATGGTCATCCCTCGCTCGGCGTCTGAGGCGGCTGTGAACCCTTCGGGGGCCAGCCTTCGAACCCCTGATCAGTAATGGGCACGGAGCCCGAGTAGCCTGAGGCGGCCGTGGAACCCTTCCGAGGGGCCGGCCTTCGAACCTCTGACCAGTAGTGGGTGTAGGGCCCACGCGATCTGAGGCGGCTGTCGAACCCTTCCGGGGGGCCAGCTTTCGAACCTCTGATCAGTAGGGAGGCTCGGAGCCTGGTTCCTTCACGAGGAAGGATCCTTTTCGGGGTATCCCCATTTCCCGGTCCCTGTTGCAAGAGAGAGAGAAAGAGGAAAAAAGGAAAAGGATACAAAATCGAACGATGCGGCGTACCTTTTTTGGCGCGGTTATTATGGCGAAGGCGAAGCGTCGCCTGCTTCTCCTGCCAGAGGCGCCGCCTGTCCCGCCGCGGAGTTAATGCGACGGAGCGAGTGGTTCGCGGGGCGGCCATTGCGCGTGCGCGAGCCGTCCGGGGAACGGCTGTTTCGCGTTGCGTTTTCGAATCCTGCGTCCGGTCCGGGCGGAACGTTTGAACCGGTCTCGCCTTGGTCTTTATATACCCGGGAGAGGGTCCGGTGACGGTTCTTTGCTCCGCTTCGTGCCTCCCTCTTAGGTTTTCGCAACCCGAGAGACTTAGCCAGAGAAGAGGAAACCGCCCTCCTTGCCCCTTGCGCCGCCACCCCTTCCGCTTGGTGATGGCTGACCGGGTGACCATCATCTCGCCGCGCGACCCATGGCCTTTTTCCACGGTGACGATGAGTGATCTGGAGGATCTTGTTGGCGAGGGTTTACTTCGCCCTCTCACCGATGAGCAGCGACCGGAATGGATTCCTCCTATGGGCGGAGCCGCTCCGTCCCCACCGCCGGGGTACATCGTGAGCTTCGTCTCCTTCCACGAGCGGGGATTTGGTGTGCCGGCGAGCCGCTTTATGCGGGCGATCCTGCACCACTACGGGGTGGAGTTGCACAACCTCACCCCCAACTCCATCTCGCAGGCCGCCATCTTCGTAGCGGTGTGCGAGGGGTACTTGGGGATCGCCCCCCATTGGGATTTGTGGACCCATCTCTTTTTCGCGGAGCTTTTTGCCTCGCCGACGGGGGAGAGGAAGGTCCGCGCAGCGGTGCGGGCCGGTGGCAGCACCCTCCTGCTGAGGCAGTCGCGGGCGTCGCTGTATATTCCTGCCATCCTCGTGTCCTCGAACAAGGGGTGGCAGTGCCGGTGGTTCTACCTCCGGAATGACGGCGAGTTGCTCTCGCCGTTCTCCCAGCGAGTAGTCACCACCGCCACCGATGCTTGGCGCCACGGGACCCCGCACGAAAGACAAAAGAACCTCGAACCCCTTCTCCAGGCCTTGGAGGCGTTGCGGAAGGGGGGACTCACCGCTGCGGGAGTGATTGCCGCCATCCACCGTCGGAGGGTGCTTCCCTTGGCGGAGCGACGGCTGTCGCTTTGGGAGATGACACCGGAGGCTGACTTGGAGGGCTCGCGGATGTCCTCTGATCCTCTTCCCTTCGACGTCCTCCACGGGCGGGTGTCCGTCGCGTTGGGGAAGCCGGACCCCAACGCCTTCTCCCAGCTTTTGATGCGCCCAGACCAAGGGTGCGTGACTCTGGTGAGTGTCCGCTTCTTCCTTTCTCTTGCATCGGGTTGCTCCTGGTTCTTACGATTGGGGTTTTTCCCCCTTCTTCAGGAGGTGGGGTGGCACAAGCCTTCCCTGCCACGGGTCCCGTAGGATGCGGTGGACCGAGCAGCGCGGTGGGTCGCCGCGGAGGAGAAGAAAAAGAAGAAGGACGCGGAGAAGGCCCGGGCCCGCGAGCGGAGGCGGGCCCGAGACGCCTTGGAAAAGCTTCATCGCCGGCAGGAGAGGGAGGGGCTCCCGAGGGAGCCGTCGCCGGAAACGCCCGACGACGACGACGATGATGAAGATGATGACGAGGAGGACGACATGGCTGCCCGCCTCGGCCTCAGCCCCGGCTTGGGGTTTGGCTAGGAGCCGTCAAACCAGCCCCCGAGCGGGCTGATGTCGTCAGTCCCCAGAGTCGGGACGCCGGGGTCCCGGCCCGAGGGGCGGGGGCAATCCGAGAGGGTACCTGACCCCTCGGCTGGAAGAGCTGAGGCGACCCCGGGGAGCCAGGCCGGAGCGTCTGCTCCCCGAGAGCCGCCGCCCGCGCTGGCAGCACAGGGGAGCGACCCTCAGGTCGCCGTGACAGTGCCTGGGCAGTCCGCCCCCCGGGCGTCCAGGGCGTTCAAAGCAAGGGTGGTGCCGAAGCTGCCGGCGAAGCGGACCTCGGCGGCGGTTCCGGGGGTCGAGATCCAAGAGACTTCCCCCCAGGCACAGTTGATCATGGCCCGGAGCGGGTAAGTATCTCGGAATGTCTTCGTCCTGGCTTTTCATCCATACGTCCCGGTCGTGATTTTCCTTTTTCCCTCAGCAAGCGGAGCCATGGCCTGACCGACCTGGCACCCCGGAAGGCCCTTAAGACGGCGCCGGCTTGCGTGGCCAGCGCCGCTCCGGGCCTTGCCGTTCAGCCGACCTTCTCGCAAGGTGTTCCACAGCACGGGGCTCAGGCGGCACCAGTCGCCGTGGAGCGGGTTCCCGAGGCTGGCTCTTCTGCTGAGGCGGCCATTGTGATAGGGGAGGCGGCTGACGCGGACGTGGCCCCGAGCCCACCGGACGTGCCGGCCATGTCGGCGCCTGCTGCTACTGAAGTCGTCGTCCCAGTCGGAGAGCGACCGGTTGCTGCCGATGTTGAGACGGCTGATGCGTCGGCGCCTGGTGCCTCGGAAGAGGGGGGCGTGGAGACGCGATCCGTCCCGCCGGGCGGCAGCCTCGTCGCTGTGCGGCGGAGCTCCGAGGGCCGGCGCCAGCTGCTCCGGTTCCGGACCCGTGAGGCCTCGAATCTCGTCTTCGTTCTCGATGATGAACGGGAGGACCAGTCCTGGGACGAGCTCCGCGAGTGTGCCGAAGCAACGGTGGGGTCGCTCCGGTCGTCGCTGGAGGTTTTCTGCAGGGACGTTCCCAAAATCCTCCAGGTAACGGTTTCAGGCATACCTTTTCTCTTCTGTGACCAAGGCGTCTTTCGTGACGCCCCGCTTCCTTCCCTCAGGATCTGACGGATCGGAGCGCCGCCAAGTCGTCGTTCATCCGCCGCGAGGTCGACGTCTGGGGCTCGCTGTGATCCCTGAGGACCTCGCTCGCCGGGGCTACTGCGCGCCTCTCTCAGCAGGGTGCCGAGGTAGCGGACCTTCAGTTGCTCTGCACCGACCTGAGAGCCGAGGCGGCAAGGGCGCGCGCGGAGGCGGCCGCGGCGCGCGCAGAAGCGCAACGACAACGGTCGGAGTTTGACCGGGTCGTCGAGGAGCGGGACCAATCTCGGGGCCGGGCTGCCGAGGCCGAAAGCCGGGTTGAAACCCTTGCAGCCGACTTAGCCGTAGCCCAGGTCGCAGCCTCGGAGCAACGTGCCCGAGCCGGAGGTACGCCTTGGCCATCCTTGGTTTTCGTTCCTGTTTGTTTCCTCTGCTTGTGTTTGAGATCTTTCTTCTGGCTGTTCGCAGAGCTCGAGTCCGCCCTTGATGAGTCCGCCCTTGATGAGTCCGCCAAGGCGCTTGCCGAGGCGCTTGCCGGGGTGGCCGAGCAGAGGGAGGCCGACCACTCGGCCATGTCCGAAGCTGTCTCGGATGTTTACCGGGTCCTTGGCTCCGGCGACGTCCCCTCAGGAAGCTCCCCTCAAAGTCGCCTTCAAGTCTTGGGCGATCATGTGCGCGGTAGACTCCGCGAGGCGTTACACCACGGCGTCAGGCGGGCCTTCGCCGTGCTCGCTTCCCACTACGTTGTGGACCTGGAGCGGGTTAGCGAGGGGTATTGCCTTCCCGACGAAGATGAAGCCGCCCTGGCAGAAGTCCAGAGGCTCGATGCGGCCGCCGCGGGTCCGAGCGCAGTGCTGGCGACCACCTTTGAGGCGGAGATCCTCCCACCTGCGCCGTCGCCGGAAGCCGACATGGACTTTGCCGAAGGTGGGGACGGAGGTGAAGGCACGGCTCCTTCCCAAGGCGACGCCTAACTCTGTTGGAACAGTTTCTGTTGGATGCGCGTGTGTCTTTCTGCGGCCGCTGAGGCCTGAACACTTTGTTACCGTTGCATGAAGTCGTACTCCTTTTCCTTTTATTTTGTGTGTCCGGCTTCACCTGTTAGTAGCAGGGTGGCTTCCCCAAGTAGGGGTCACTTTTCGTGGCGGGTGACGAGTGAGGTGTCCCTAACCCGGAGGCATGGGAGTCCCTCGGCTCAGTCGGCCTTGCCACTTACATGCACCCACGTTCGCTCCTTGGGGTCCTGCTTCTGACATAGCCAGGGGAACGCAAAAGCCTTTTTGATTGAAAATTTTGGACGCAGAGAGGTTCCCCAATCTTGACGCAGAGGGGTTCCCCCCTTTTTAGCCCCCGAGGGAGGGTCAGGCTCTGCCGAGGCGAGGCTGACCCTTCCTTGACGACTAAGACTTGCGTGGGAGCGAGGTATACGAACAACTTAAAAACATCTTAAGGGTAGAAGCGACGTAGCTGTTGGATGTTCCAAGCGTTGTCATAGACCTTGCCTTGACTGTTGGCCAGCTTGTACATTCCGAGCTTCAGAACTTTGGCGATGACAAGCGTTCCTTCCCGGGGGTGCGTGTAGCCCCCGGGTGCCCCCAACAAGGGCTCGGGGTGTTGTGCGATGGTCGCGATCTTCTCCGGGTGGGCTTCGATGCCCCGCCTGGAGATGATGAACCCCAAGACCAGGATTGAGCTTGGCGCCTTTCGCCTCTTTGATGGACTCCGCCGCCATTAGCTTGTGGATCCCCTCGCCTATCGCTCTGCGCTTCTCCTCGTCGAATTGGCGTAGAGGCTGCTTGACGGATCGGGCTCCAGCCCGAATATCCAGCGAGTGCTCGGCGACATCCCTCGGTATGCCGGGCATGTCCGAGGGACTCCACGCGAAGACGTCGGCGTTTGCGCGGAGAAAGTCGACGAGCATTGCTTCCTATTTGGGATTGAGGCCGGAGCCGATCCGGATCTGCTTGGAGGCGTCGCCGCTAGGGTCGAGGGGGACGGCCTTAACCGTCTCCACTGGCTCGAAGTTGCCGGCATGACGTTTCACGTCTGGTACCTCCTTAGAGAGGCTTTCCAGGTCGGCGATGAGGGCCTCGGACTTGGCGAGGGCCTCGGCGTACTCCACGCACTCCACGTCGCATTCGAATGCGTGTTTGTACGTGGGGCCGACGGTGATGACCCCGTTGGGGCCCGACATCTTGAGCTTCAGGTAGGTGTAGTTGGGGACGGCCATGAACTTCGCGTAGCATGGCCTTCCCAGTACCGCGTGGTAGGTTCCTCGGAACCCGACCACCTCGAACGTCAGGGTCTCCCTTCGGAAGTTGGAGGGTGTTCCGAAGCAGACGGGAAGGTCGAGTCGTCCGAGGGGCTGGACGCGCTTCCTGGGAATGATCCCATGGAAGGGCGCAGCGCCTGCTCGGACAGAGGACAGATCGACACGCAGGAGCCCGAGGGTCTCGGCGTAGATGATGTTGAGGCTGCTGCCTCCGTCCATGAGGACCTTGGTGAGCCTGATGTCGCCGATGACGGGGTCGACGACGAGCGGGTATTTCCCCGGGCTCGGCACGTGGTCGAGGTGGTCAGCTTGGTCGAAGGTGATGGGCTTGTCGGACCAGTCTAGGTAGACTGGCGCCGCCACCTTCACCGAGCAGACCTCCCGGCGCTCTTGCTTGCGGTGCCGAGCCGAGGCATTCGCCGCTTGCCCACCGTAGATCATGAAGCAGTCGCGGACCTCGGGGAACTCTCCTGCTTGGTGATCTTCCCTCTTGTCGTCGTCGCGGGCCCTGCCACCCTCCGCGGGTGGCCCGGCCCTTGGAAGTGGCGCCGAAGCATGACGCACTCCTCAAGGGTGTGCTTGACGGGCCCCTGGTGATAGGGGCACGGCTCCTTGAGCATCTTGTCGAAGAGGTTGGCACCTCCGGGGGGTTTCCGAGGGTTCTTGTACTCGGCGGCGGTGACAAGGTCCGCGTCGGCGGCGTCGCGTTTCGCTTGTGACTTCTTCTTGCCCTTCTTCTTGGCGCCGCGCTGAGTCGACGCCTCGGGAGCATCTTCCGATGGGCGGCCCTGGGGCTGCTTGTCCTTTCGGAAGATAGCCTCGACCGCCTCCTGGCCGGAGGCGAACTTGGTGGCGATGTCCATCAGCTCGCTCGCCCTGGTGGGGGTCTTGCGACCCAACTTGCTCACCAGGTCGCGGCAGGTGGTGCCGGCGAGGAACGCGCCGATGACATCCGAGTCGGTGATGTTGGGTAGCTCGGTGCGCTGCTTCGAGAATCTCCGGATGTAGTCCCGGAGAGACTCTCCCGGCTGCTGCCGGCAGCTTCGGAGGTCCCAGGAATTCCCGGGGCGCACGTACGTGCCCTGGAAATTGCCGGCGAAAGCTTGGACTAGGTCGTCCCAGTTGGAGATCTGCCCCGGAGGCAGGTGCTCCAACCAGGCGCGAGCGGTGTCGGAGAGGAACAGGGGGAGGTTGCGGATGATGAGGTTGTCATCGTCCGTTCCACCCAGTTGGCAGGCCAGACGGTAGTCCGCGAGCCACAGTTCCGGTCTCGTCTCCCCCGAGTACTTTGTGATAGTAGTCGGGGGTCGGAACCGGGTCGGGAACGGTGCCCGTCGGATGGCCCGGCTGAAGGCCTGCGGACCAGGCGGTTCGGGCGAGGGACTCCGATCCTCCCCGCTGTCGTAGCGTCCTCCACGCCTGGGGTGGTAGCCTCGGCGCACCCTCTCGTCGAGGTGGGCCCGACGGTCGCGGTGATGGTGCTCGTTGCCGAGGCGGCCCGGGGCCGCAGGCGCGGTGTTGCGCGTGCGCCCGGTGTAGACCGAGGCTTCCCACATGAATCGGGAAGTCGCGGCATGAGGTTCCGAGGGGTACCCCTGCCTTTGGGAGGCAGAGCTCTCGGCCCGTTGGACCGCAGCGCCTTCCAAGAGATTCTTGAGCTCCCCCTGGATTCGCCGGCCCTCGGTGGTTGATGGCTCCGGCATCGCGCGGAGAAGCATCGCTGCTGCAGCCAGGTTCTGGCCGACCCCACTAGATGCGGGTGGTGGCCTGACCCTGACGTCGTCGGTGACGCGGTGCTGGAAGCCCTGGGGCAGATGACGTATTTCTCCGGCCGGGGGTTGGCCCGCCCATGCCTTCCCGACGTCCCGGCGGATCGGCTCAAGCGCTCCCGCTCCCTCGTCGAGCCTGGCCTGCACCCCGCGGATTTGCTCGAGCTGTGGGTCATGGCCCCCCGCCTGAACGGGGACCACAGCTAGCTCCCGTGGGATGTCAACGCGGGGCACCGGCCTAGGGAGATCACCGTCCTCCGGCATGCCGAGATGATTGCCTTCGGAGGGACCCCCTAGATCGTCGTGGAAACATTCGCGGCTTGGGCCGCAATCCTCGTCGCCGAGGCTGCGGCTACCATCGGAACAGTCAGAGAGGCAGTAGTCACATGCGGTCATGAAGTCCCGCATGGCACTGGGGTTGCCAAGTCCAGAGAAATCCCAACAGATGCTGGGCTCATCGTCTTCCTCGGACCCGGAGGGCCCGTAGGTCGAGACGTCCGTCAGCCGGTCCCAAGACGACCACATGCGAAACCCCAGAGGGTTTGGACTTGCCTCTACGAGAGCGCCCGCCAAAGCGAGGTTGCTAGGCGGGTTGAGGCCGAATCCAAATGACGTGGGATGGGAATCGGTCGGTACCTCTTGGTCGACGAGCGGTGATAAAGTCACGTCGGGGACTGGCTGCACCGTCGTCTCAGGTGCGAGGGTGACGTCCAGCAAGCTTTTCGCGAGCGCGCTGGCGTCGTCCGCTTGCTCGGGATTGGCGTGTCGCGGGGAGACGACGCACGTCTTCGTCTCAAGCGCGAAGTCGATACCCGGTGCGCCCCCCGTTGGGGTGCCGGCGCTGTCGACTCGCTCGACAGCCGACGAAGCGCTGCCTCCTGCTTGGCCTTGGTTGCCCTGCCTTCCCCTCCGTCGGCGGGGAAGAGGGCGGGATGAGCTTGAAGGTTGTTCTTCCACCACGCGGGGAAGACGTCGTCGATTCTGCCGCCGACGGGCGCTGTCGGCCGCCATTGTCGTTGTCGCGCGGCGGTGGAAGGAGTATCATGTCGTAGCTGCCGTCGAAGGACATGAACTCAAGACTCCCGAAACGGAGCACCGTCCCGGGTTGGAGAGGTTGTTGGAGACTGCCCATCTGGAGCTTGACGGGAAGCTGTTCGTCAACACGCAGCATGCCCCTACCTGGCGCGCCAACTGTCGGCGTTTCGAGACCGGGGGGTCCCTGGGCCGACGAGTGAGTGTCGCCGCGTGCCCCAGCCCAGATGGGTCGAGCGCGAGGGCGAGCGCGAAGGAGGAGAGCGAGGCGGCCGGAGACCGGCGTGAGAGAGGTGGGAATCCCGCGGCCTTCGTGTTCGTCCCGCGCCCAGGTCGGGTGCGCTTGCAGTAGGGGGTTACAAGCGTCCACGCGGGAGAGGGAGCGAGCGGCTCCAAGCGAGCGCCTGTCTCGTCCTCGTCCCCGCGCGGCCAACCTTCTCTAAGAGGGCCCTGGTCCTTCCTTTTATAGGCGTAAGGAGAGGATCCAGGTGTACAATGGGGGGTGTAGCAGATTGCTACGTGTCTAGCGGAGGAGAGCTAGCGCCCTAAGTACATGCCGTTGTGGCAGCCGGAGAGATTTTGGCACCCAGCTGGTGTGATGTCGTGGCCGTCGGAGGAGCGATGGAGCCTGGCGGAGGGACAGCTATCGGAGCGGTTGGGTCCTTGCTGACGTCCTCTTGCTTCCGTAAGGGGGCTGAGAGCCACCGTCGTCACAGAGTACGCGGGGCGCCATCATTGCCTATCTGGCGGAGCTAGCCAGATGGGACGCCGGTCTTGTTCCCTGCGGCCCGAGTCAGCTCGGGGTAGGGTGATGATGGCACCTCCTGTTGACGTGGCTGGCCTGCGCCCTAGGTTGGGCGATGTGGAAGCTCCTCCGAAGCCGAGGTCGAGTCTGTCTTCCGTGGCTGAGGCCGAGTCCGAGCCCCTGGGTCGGGCGAGGCGGAGGCCGTCGGCTGAGGCCAGGGCGGAGTCCGAGCCCTGGGGTCGGGCGGAGCGGAGTTCGTCGTCTTCTGGGGCTGAGCCCGAGTCCGAGCCCTGGGTCGGGCGGAGCGGAGTTCGCTGTCTTCCGGGACTTAGCCCGAGTCCGAGCCCTGGGTCGGGCGGAGCGGAGTTCGCCGTCTTCCGGGACTTAGCCCGAGTCCGAGCCCTGGGTCGGGCGGTGCGGAGTTCGCTGTCTTCCGGGACTTAGCCCGAGTCCGAGCCCTGGGTCGGGCGATGCGGAGTTCGCCATCTTCCGGGACTTAGCCCGAGTCCGAGCCCTGGGTCGGGCGGTGCGGAGTTCGCCGTCTTCCGGGACTTAGCCCGAGTCCGAGCCCTGGGTCGGGCGGTGCGGAGTTCGCCGTCTTCCGGGGCTGAGCCCGAGTCCGAGCCCTGGGTCGGGCGGTGCGGAGTTCGCCGTCTTCCGGGGCTGAGCCCGAGTCCGAGCCCTGGGTCGGGCGAAGCGGAGTTTCCTATGGCGCCTTCGGCAGGGCCTGACTGCCTGTCAGTCTCACTCTGTCAAGCGGCACCGCAGTCGGAGTGGCGCAGGCGGCGCTGTCCTTCTGTCAGGCCGGTCAGTGGAGCGGCGAAGTGACGGCGGTCACTTCGGCTCTGCCGGGGGGCGCGCGTCAGGATAAAGGTGTCAGGCCACCTTTGCATTAAATGCTCCTGCGATTTGGTCGGTCGGTGCGGCGATTTAGTCAGGGTTGCTTCTTGGCGAAGGCAGGGCCTCGGGCGAGCCGGAAATATGTTCGCCGTTGGAGGGGGGCCTCGGGCGAGACGGAAATCCTCCGGGGTCGGCTGCCCTTGTCCGAGGCTAGGCTCGGGCGAGGCGTGATCGAGTCGCTCGAATGGACTGATCCCTGACTTAATCGCACCCATCAAGCCTTTGCAGCTTTATGCTGATGGGGGTTACCAGCTGATAATTAGGAGCCTTGAGGGTACCCCTAATTATGGTCCCCGACACACTGCATTGTCAGCGGCCTTCGGAGGCCGAAAAAAGAAAAGACTCAACCGCGTATTTGATGCAATTGGTTTTGTCTACCCCGACTACCGCTATCCAGCGCGGGGGCAAAAAAGAAAAGGCACAACTTCTGCGAAAGAAACTGCTTCAGCTGCTCCTAGCGAGCCAGCGCCGAAGAGAAAAAGGGTAAAGGTTCTCACACACCGGCCACACTATATTGAACCAGCCACGGTACCTGAGTACGCCGGTGAGACCTCTTCGGCCACCGAAGCTAAAGAACCAACCCTGTTGCCAGAAATCAAAGAGTTGGCCGAAGTGCCAGCAACAGAAAAATTGGAAGAACCAAAGACTCTGCTGCCAGAAAACAAAGGGCTGGCCGAAGTGCCAGCAATAGAAAAGATGGAAGAACCAAGGACTGAAAAAACAAAAACATTAGAGGTTTTAAGTCCTTCGGCAAAGATTGAGATAGGAAAAAGCCAGAAAGGTCCAACCGTAACCCCAAAAAGAAAAAAGAATGGTTAATGTATTAGATGTTTTGGAGACAATTAAATCTTCGAGCATAACTCCAAAGAAAACTGTTGAAACTTCTGAAGTGTCTACTGAAGCCGTTGGTGCTGAAGCTTCGAAGCAACAATTTGAAACTGAAACTGGGCCTTCAGAGCCAGCCAAGGTAAAACCCTTTGAAACCGCAGAAACGAACATTGCAGAGGCAACCGAAAAAATGAAAATACCAGAGCCAATCTTGGTTGAAGAAACTGACACTGGTGCCCCCGAAGCACCTTCCAAAATATACGATTATATTGTGCGGCACGTTTCGGGGAAGAAATTATCCGAAGAAGAAATTTTTGAAGCTAATCACTATGCCAGAGAATTGAAATATCCGAAGGGGGCACTAGTGTTCAATGGGACAGACGAAGATGACTTCCTATACTGCCTCCCGGACAACAAAGAATTATCAGTCTGCCGGGAGATGGCTAGAAGCATGGGGTTTCCGAAGCTTGAAGCTGGATTAAGCGCTATGACGAAGGAGGATCTTGCGGATAGCCTTGCATACAATAGCCTGAAGGTGCGAGAATTGTATATTTAGAAATTTACAATTTTTGAATCATTCTTTTATTCTTATACTAATTCTTGTATATATAGGGTTTAATATTGAGCAACGCGCTGAGAGCGCAAAAGAATGCCGAAGACGAGAGCTATGATATTGCTTTCAACAACCTACGGTCAGAGGTTATTAAGCTGAGAAACGAAGCTCTGGAAAAGGATAAAATTCTGCTTACATTGGTGGACAAGATAAAAGAGGACGAAGCTGCCTCAAAAGCCCAGGCTGAAGCCCAAAAACGCGAAATTAAAGATCTTCAGAAACAGCTAGCTAGAGCTAAAGAAGAACATATACTTGAAGAGACAAAACGAGAGCTTAGTGATCAATGGGCTGATCATTTAGAAATAAATGTTAAAGAGCTTCGTGCATCCCAGAGAAGATGCTATGTTAAATCCATAGAGTGCGTTAAGAAGATAAAATCCAGCTTCGTCAATGTTGGCGCATTCTCTAGCGAAGAGAATTTCTCAAGGGGCAATCCCGAAGGTCCGATTGAATGGATCAGTCACGAAGCTGAGGCCTTCGAGGAAATACTGAATAGCCGCGGAGACATATGTGTTTTTTCGGGTGCTAGAGGAATTGCTACTGTTTTGGAGATGAAAGGTTGCGAGCATGTAAAATCCTTAGCGCAATCCGAAGCTACTTTGTCCTCCGAAGACATTAAAGACCCCTCAGCCGAAGCAAGCATGATCGGCGGAAAAATTTTCACCGATATTTGGGACAACGGCGGACGAGAAATGACTCAAGAAATTATTCAAAAGAGCGAAAAAGGCATTCACGATGCTAGAAAAATTACAAAGGCTACTGAGAAAAGTACAGAGCCCGAAGGACAAATAGGTACTAATTAGTGGTTTTTATTATGTTGTAATTTTTAATTCCAGACTTTGTTCGCGGTTTGTAATAGTAATATAGTCGTATCTTCTCTTCCCTCAGAACCTGCTGAGGCATCTCCGGGCCCCCACCCGAAGGGGGACGATGAAATTAGAAAAATGGTCGAAGCCATTATGGACAAGGTTGTCGACCAGCTATTGAACGAAGCTGCAGAAATAGTTCTTAAGGAGGATTAAATGCTATTGTAGAAACATTTGGAACGTAACATGTGTAATACATTGTAACTTTGAATGTAATATATAATCTATTTATAGTTTAATTCTTTACGATGCATGAAATTTTGCATACATACCATTTTTTGAGCCTTCGGCGAAAAAAAACACCTTCCCTTCTTTTCATGCTTCGTGAAGAAAATCTTTTCTATATCACAAGAATTTGCATACTTCTCTGATGAAGAATTATCCAAGCTTCATGAAATATTCTCCGAAGCTAAAAAAGCCTCTCTAATGAAGCTACACTTCTTCTCGATTTATCTTGTGCTTTAGCACGGTTTTCTCTTTTCTCAAAATATTCTCCGAAGATCAATACTGTATCCCCTTCTTGTTCCACATGCAATATGTTGTATGATGCTTATGTTATGCAGAATGATGTGATGATGTTATGTTATGCAAAATAATATTTGTGCCGCAAATACATGTCCCTGTAATAGAGCACACACACTTTTTATATCAGCGTTGACTTTTCGCTGTAAGCCTCCCTTAGGAGCTTCTTCGCCTTTTACTTTCAGCGGAATCAGCGCTTATTTTTCGCTGTAAGCCTCCCTTAGGAGCTTCTTCGCCTTTTACTTTCAGCGGAATCAGCGTTTATTTTTCGCTGTAAGCCTCCCTTAGGAGCTTCTTCGCCTTTTACTTTCGGCGGAATCAGCGCTGACTTTTCGCTGTAGGCTCAGAAAACTTACACTGCGCTCCTTAGGAACGACTTTTTACTATTTCGAATAAATTGCACTGTGTCCGTTAGAACAAATTTTTGATAATACAAAGGTCCTTCGTGCCACCATAAATTCGTATGCTTCGGCAACTCGAGCCTATGGTAAAGACATATATTTTTTATTATGGTAAAATACGAAAGTGTTACAAGAAATTGAAAAACGATAAAAGACACTTAAACTTCCCATAATTGTTCCTTATTAACAAAAAAATAATACTGAATGTGAAAATACGAAAGAATTGCTGTTGAGGTAGGATATTTATCAGTAAATGTGCTTCGACTCCGGCACAGTGCTATTGACTGTGCGAGCTTCGGACTCCTCTCTGAAGTCCCTCTGAAGGTGATTGTGCTGACTCCCTTCTGGCTGCTGTCCTCGCTGCGTTGGTGGTGGCGGTGGAGGCTGTTGCCAAGATGCTTGGGGTTGGCTTGCCGAAGCAACAGAAGCTGCAGGGTGGTTGCCCACATATTCTGGAATATAAGGCGAATGATACGAAGCAGTATGCATGACCTGCTTCGGCTGACTTTGTTGCGCTGCTGCTTCTGATATCTCCTTCTGCTTCTGGATGGTAACATGGCACATCCTGGTGGTATGGCCCTTGTCTTCACCACAGAATAGGCAGTAAATTTTTCTTGGCTGATCTCCAAACCTTCCCCCGAAGCCCCTGGCGCCTCTGCCCCTTGGCGCTGGCGGCCGAAAAGAACTTTGCTGCTGCCCCAAAGCTTGTGAAGAGTATTGTGGCCTTTGCTGCTGGCTCCCTCGATCATCACTTTGAGTAGAGTTATGAATTGACCTAACGTGCCTCGGGTGAAATCTTCCTCCAAAGCCCCTGGTCATTTCAGAGAACCTGAATGCTTCCTCCCTTCTTTGGCGGAAGTCATTGTCAGCTCGAATATACTCGTCCATCTTTTAGAGCAGCTTCTCCAAAGTTTGTGGTGGCTTCCTGGCAAAGTATTGCGCTGAAGGTCCCGACCGAAGCCCCTTAATCATGGCCTCAATGACAATTTCATTGGGCACTGTTGGCGCCTATGCCCTCAGACGCAGAAACCTTCGGACATACGCCTGAAGGTATTCCTCGTGGTCCTGAGTACATTGAAATAGAGCCTGAGCAGTGACTGGCTTCGTCTGAAACCCTTGGAAGCTAGTTATCAACATATCCTTCAACTTCTGCCAAGAAGTGATTGTCCCTGGCCGAAGAGAGGAGTACCAGGTCTGAGCGACGCTCTTGACGGCCATGACAAAAGACTTTGCCATGACTGCAGTATTGCCACCATACGAAGATATGGTTGCTTCATAGCTCATCAAAAATTGCTTCGGGTCTGTATGACCGTCGTACATGGGGAGCTGGGGTGGCTTGTAAGACTGAGGCCATGGTGTAGCCTGCAATTCTGTTGATAGAGGAGAAGCATCATCGAAAGCAAAATTTCCATGATGGAAATCTTCATACCGGTCGTCCTCATTGTGAAAGCCTTCCTGATGGAGCTCTCTGCGTGGAGGCCTTCGGCTTTGGTCATCTTGAACAAGATGACGAACCTCTTCGGAAGCTTCGTCTATCTGTCTCTGAAGGTCAGCTAGACGAGCCATCTTCTCCTTCTTGCGTTGCACCTGTTGCTGAAGGATCTCCAGGTTTTGGATCTCCTGATCCAAGTCATCTTCCGGAGGTGTTGGACTAACAGCCTTCCTCTTCTGGCTTCGGGCCTCTCTGAGAGAAAGGACGTCCTGATTGGGATCCAGCGGCTGTAAAGTACCAGCCTCTGTCGCTGAAGCTTTTTTCGGCGGCATGACGAAGGTGATGCTTGCCGAAAGTGTTTAAGACTCAAAAAATGGAAGTGAGTTCACCGGAGGTGGGCGCCAATGTTGGGGACTTGTTCTCAAATGCTATGAATCAAGAACAAGGCAACATAAAATGTTAAATATCAAAGCCCTTCGTCCTTCAAATCATTATTTCCCCTCGGATATAACGAATTTAGGACGAAGGTCATGAAGGACATACCTTCATGATCATGATAAAAGATGGAGAACATTCAAACAAAGTACAGAAAGTAACATAATTACTGTAAACATTATTACTAATCTATTTTCATTTATATTACTTGTGTAAACAATGATGGATTACAAATGTACCTTCGGCTTGAAGGAAAGAGAATACAGGCGTGACGCAAAAGTGAATGCCAAATCAGCGTGAACAGTACGGGAGTACTGTTCATCTATTTATAGGCACGGGTCGCAGCCCATGTAAAATTACATCCAGACCCTTTGCCTATGACAACAACTCTATAGTAATTTATCCGGGTCTAAATAGTCTTTTCCTTTTTAAGTCGGTTTCCTCTTTTCTGTCATCATGCCGAAGCTCCCTTGCGTACAGCTTCGGCTCTGCTCCATCCTTCGTGTTGTTTTCGTGCTTCTTCACACCGTGGGCCTTTGTTCGAAGATCCCTATTCATACAATATACTCTAGAGACATTGTTAAATCATGTTTTTGAGGACCTTCGGAAGGCGAAGGCCCCCAACAGTAAAATGTTGGGGACTTGTTCTCAAATGCTATGAATCAAGAACAAGGCAACATAAAATGTTAAATATCAAAGCCCTTCGTCCTTCAAATCATTATTTCCTCTCGGATATAACGAATTTAGGACGAAGGTCATGAAGGACATACCTTCATGATCATGATAAAAGGTGGAGAACATTCAAACAAAGTACAGAAAGTAACATAATTACTGTAAACATTATTACTAATCTATTTTCATTTATATTACTTGTGTAAACAATGATGAATTACAAATGTACCTTCGGCTTGAAGGAAAGAGAATACAAGCGTGACGCAAAAGTGAATGCCAAATCAGCGTGAACAGTACGAGAGTACTGTTCATCTATTTATAGGCACGGGTCGCAGCCCATGTAAAATTACATCCAGACCCTTTGCCTATGACAACAACTCTATAGTAATTTATCCGGGTCTAAATAGTCTTTTCCTTTTTAAGTCGGTTTCCTCTTTTCTGTCATCATGCCGAAGCTCCCTTGCGTACAGCTTCGGCTCTGCTCCATCCTTTGTGTTGTTTCCGTGCTTCTTCACACCGTGGGCCTTTGTTCGAAGATCCCTGTTCATACAATATACTCTAGAGACATTGTTAAATCATGTTTTTGAGGACCTTCGGAAGCCGAAGGCCCCCAACAAGCTTCGTACGATATTACATTTATGTCCTTAGAGATTACACATAAAGTTTACGAATATCACAGGGACAACATTGTCTTTTACCCTCAGCGACATGGATGACACCTTGTATCATCTTCCCGTGTTGTCATAACAAAGCTACCTTCATTACGCTTCCACCGTTCCGCGTCAAAGCTATTCTGGTTCCGAAGCTCCTGTAAGACTTGGCAATATGCTGATAACAAATGGTTAACCGTGTTTTTGAGGACCTTCGGAAGATAAAGGCCCACAACACATGTATCCGTCCCATTTCTAATTATTTGTATCTGATCCCAAACACGATTGAAATATGTTATTGTAGGATACTATTTGTTCGTATCTTTCACCCCTAAGGCCGTCTGCAGCAGTCTATCCAAAGTTTACTCAAAAGCATTGTTTTTCACTGTTCTACGCTGTAGACTGTATTGTTCGCAGAGTGGAGTTTGAATATATGTATAGATATGGGTAAGGTGCTGGAGATATGCTAAGAGCATCTTCAATAAGGAGTTCTGAAATAGAGCCCTAAAAATTGAAATAGAACCACTTTTAAAGTGTATAGAGCCTCAAATTTTATACCTTAACAGTTAGACCTTAAATAATGCTATTAGAAAATAAATTATGTTATTAAGAAATAAATAGTTGTATATTAAGAGAAAGCAAGACTATGGCTCGAATATATAGGGTACTATATTTAGAGGTGTTTGGTTTTATGGGCTAATTTTTAGTACATTCATTTAATTCCATTTTAATACTTAAATTATTAAATATGAAAAAATAAAATAAAAATTTAATTTCTATACTTTGTAATGTATAGACTAAAATAATATAAAATAAAGAGACTAAAAATTAGTATCTACAAACCAAACACTTCCTTATAAATTGAGACATCATACTCTAGAATTTTAATAAAATAGACCATTGTTGAACTGTATTTTATGGTTCCGAACGTTGTTTAAGGTCTCTCGGACATGTCCTAACTCCTCGAGCTAAAAAAAAAACGCAAGAAAACAGGGCAAGACCACAAATCCAAACCCCCGCATCGTCCTCGTCGCCGCCACAGAGCCCCTCGTCTCGGCCGCCCTTCGCCGCCTCCGCGGAGCAGGCATCGCAGGAGACCAAAGATCCGGCCAGCTCTGATGTCAGGAGCTAGTGGCTCAACCGGGCGCGCGGCCCCGCGGTACGCCCCGGATGACCTGACGTTGCTCAAGCCGTGGCGCGGCCTCGTCGACGGCACCACCGGCTACCTGTACTACTGGAACCCGGAGACGAACGTCACGCAGTACGAGCGGCCTATGCCCCCTGAGAATCAGCTGCCCCCGCCCCCGCCCCCGTTGCCTCCCCCGCCTCCCCGGAGCCGCGACCGGCGCGACAGGTCCAGATCCCGATCCCGCACCCCTCCCAGGCGCGACCGCCGCGACCGCGACCGTGACGACGAGCATGCGTCCTCCAAGACGGCGTCTTCCCACCACCATCCGGCTCCGATAGCCGTCGCCGACTATCCGTCCACCGAGGCATACCGACGCCGCCATGAGATCACCGTCACGGTATGAATTCTACGCGGCCACATCTCCTGCTATAATGTTAGACGCAGCTCAAGCTCGTATCATGTTATCTTTTCGTCCCTTGTTGATGGGTCTCTCTTCCTGTTTGCAGGGGGATAACGTGCCGGCTCCAATAACTTCATTTGAGGCTGGTGGCTTCCCATCAGAAATTCTGAAGGAGGTATGGTTCCATAGGTGAACCCACATAACTCATGATCTAATTCTAACCCTAACAAAGTTGCATGCGAGGGACCAAGGTCTTCAAGTATGGCGAGGGAAATGGATCGTGCACATGTGCTCCAGTTGCCTGCTTGTTTCTCTTTATTTGCTTCATTGTGCTAAATCAGCGCTGGCTATGTGTACCGACTGCTTATCTCCATCTGTGGCAGATGCGATATCTGCTCCGAGGGGGAGCTAATGTCGTATGCTGCCTCGCGCGCCCTTGGCCAATCTATAAGTGAGATGAGCTGAGGGCAGGTCTTGCTGATGGAGCTGCCAAGGTGGGTGAACGCTCGAGGTTGCTCGCTTCCTCCCTGGGGGGCCGCCCATGGAGCGGAGGAGGGCCACCCACTCGTGGCACCCACGGTGGCTGATTTGTCGCTCTGCGTCCAATTCTTGGAAAAGGCTCCTTGCATGGATGATGGGCTTCTTCTGGGGCTTGACCCATGGAGGTCTGGCCCAGGCTGTCAACGCCCATCCATATATAGGATCGGGTGGCAGCTGCTGGAAGGGGCCTTGTGGATCAACGGTCTATGCCTGAGTGAGCCTCCATGGACTCTGTTAGAGCTTTTTCTACTTCGCCTTGTGTGCGCAAGTCTACACATTGCGGGAACATTTTATTTGTATGGCCTTAAATTGTCCTCATGCATTGTCTTTATTTGTGCAACAAAGAGTTCAAAGGGGATATGTTTAATCAAATTTAACCACTTATATGAATTCTTACATTGTCTTTATTTCCCTTGTTTGTTGCTATTCCCCCATTTTACTTTCTGAAGATACAACGTGCTGGATTTGCAAGCCCAACACCTATCCAAGCGCAGTCATGGCCAATTGCTATGCAAAATCAAGATGTAGTAGCTATTGCGAAGACTGGATCAGGCAAAACTCTTGGTTATCTACTTCCTGGATTTATGCATATCAAGCGCCTGCAGAACAGCACTAGGAATGGTCCAACAGTGCTAGTTTTGGCCCCAACAAGGGAACTTGCAACGCAGATTCTGGATGAAGCTATGAAATTTGGAAGATCATCTAGAATTTCTTGCACGGTTTGTTCTGTCTGTATCTATTTTAATATACAAATGGTCACGATTTTATGTTTTACCAGGTTATTAATTCAAAAAACCTTCTGAGGAATGTTTAAACTGTTGACCATGTGTTGAAGTTATATTGTGAATTATTATATTGTACTTGTTGATCTGTGTGACTGTCTAATGTTTGTCTCACTGTCATGATCTCTGGTTTATATATTCATTGTTTAACCTTTGGTTCTTGATCTGCTTGTAGTGCCTATACGGTGGTGCTCCTAAAGGTCCTCAGTTGAGAGATTTAGATAGAGGGGTTGATGTTGTTGTTGCAACACCTGGAAGGTTAAATGACATTTTGGAGATGCGAAGGGTAAGTCTTAAGCAAGTGTCATATCTTGTTCTGGATGAGGCTGATCGCATGCTGGACATGGGCTTTGAGCCACAAATACGGAAGATAGTGAAAGAGATACCTCACCGTCGGCAAACCCTTATGTACACCGCTACTTGGCCCAAGGAAGTCCGGAGGATTGCAGATGATCTTCTTGTCCATCCTTTACAGGTGACAATTGGAAATGTTGATGAACTTGTTGCTAATAGTGCTATTACTCAGGTATGAGATTCATGGAAGTCTTTTCCTTCTGCGAGTATTATCGTTATTATAAGATGCAATGATGCATTAACAATAGTTTCTGTTCTGTTCTTACTTTTACAAAAATAAGCCTACATTACATATTCATGTTATCTTATTTTGTTTTTCTGTGCAGCATATAGAAGTCATAACACCCTCAGAAAAACAACGGCGCCTGGAGCAGATATTACGATCCCAGGTTTCAGGTTCAAAGATATTAATATTTTGTACCACCAAGAGGATGTGTGACCAACTTGCAAGGACACTCACCAGGCAGTTTGGAGCTTCAGCCATTCATGGTGACAAGTCCCAAAGTGAAAGGGAGAAGGTCCTGAATCATTTTAGATCTGGGCGCTCTCCTATTTTAGTGGCAACTGATGTTGCTGCGCGAGGTTTGGACATCAAAGATATCAGGTTAGACTAACTTCCCATTCTCTGTTATGCATATGCATGTGTGTATGCCTTTTGCTTTCTAATGTCATGGTAGGATGGAATAACAACAACAAAGCCTTTTATTCCAAGCAAGTTGGGGTAGGCTTGAGTTAAAACCCAACAGAGGCCAAAAATCAAGGTTCAAGCATGTGGATAACTGTTTCTCATTCATTCCTATTCAAAACTAAATCTTTTGGGTATATTCCATCCATCCTTTCAAGTCTTCTTTTAGTGCCTCTTTCCATGCCAACTTGGGCCTTCTGCTGCCTCTATTGCTATTACTATCTCAATAGCTAACCAATGCAACAGGCAACATATTCAAAACTGCAGAATATGTTACCTGTTGCATTGGTTATCTATTGGAATCTCAGTCCAGTTTGTTTCACTTCATATGTGCTTGCGGGTCCTTTCGGTCAGAATTCACATAAAAATAATGGAGCATTTCATGTTTTCTTTACACAGGGTAGTGATCAACTATGACTTCCCCACTGGTGTTGAAGACTATGTTCACAGGATTGGCAGGACAGGAAGGGCTGGTGCCACTGGTGTTGCATATACATTTTTCTGTGATCAGGACTCAAAATATGCTGCTGACCTAATCAAAATTCTTGAAGGGGCAAACCAACAGGTGCCCCGTGATTTAGAGGATATGGCTTCTCGTGGTGGTGGGCGAGGTAAGAAGAGGAACCGTTGGGCATCCCGCTCTGAAAGGGGTGGTCCACGATCTGAACTGGATTCAAGGTACAGCGGCAGAGATGGATTAGCATCTTCCGGGAGATCAGAGAGTGGTCGTGGCAGTCATGGAAGGGATGATTATGGTAGCCGTGGCAGGTAAACTTAGTACCAGGTTACTTTTATGTGAATCAGAGATTTGTCTGTTGTGCTATTATATGCCTTATATGCTGCATATTTATAATTGTATTCAGTAACAGTATTGTTTATGGAATGCACTAAAAAGCAAAAGCAGTATAGAACTTTTAAGATGAGGGGTGCAGGTTCCCCTCTCTTAACTCCACTATGTGCACCGATTTGGAGAAACTTTAACCCTGTTTGTTGCAATTGTTATGGACCTCTAAAAGTTTTGCTCAGTGTTTCATTTTTTAGAAGAATCAGATTGGAGGTTATGATTTCAAATTAGTAATAAGATCAGCATATCTGAAGTTCGTTTTTTGTTTTTTAGAAGAATCTAATTCAAGGTTATGATACTCAGTCCATATGCTGACCCTGATTGATTTTTTGTGATGCTAACAGGTATGACTCTGGTGAAACTGATGGGCGATCTCGTAGGTCTGCTAGAGGTCGCAGTAGAAGTCGTAGCCCAAGCCCCAAGAGGTCACACCATCATGAAGCTAGGCGTAGCCGAAGCAGGAGCAGGAGCCGAAGCTGTAGAAACTTTCGTGCTAGCCGCAGCAAGAGTCACAGCCCTGTTGCTAGCAGTAGGCATGAAAAGGCTGCTGTTATTTCAGGATCTACTCAACCTAACTTGGGGTATGCAGAGCACAAAAGCCCTCCAAGATCTCACTCTGGGGATGACCATGTGAACCACCCTGATCAAAAGGATGACCACATGGGAGATGGGAAGATGGAAAGGGTTGATCTTGATCGCTCGCCCAGCCCACAATATGATAAGTCTGCTCCATATAGTCCTGCGTACAATGGCAAAGCCAGTGACTCGATGAGCCCTAATGTTCAGCCAAAGGCAGATGCCAAATATGTCAAACCTTCTGGGAAACCTGAGCCTGCATCTCCATTGCGCCACAGCAAAGGCAGAGATGATGATGAAGGTATCATAGACGACGATGGAGAGATTGCTGAGGGTGAGATGATGATGAAGGTATCATAGACGAGGATGGAGAGATTGCTGAGCGTGATTTGCGTGCAAGTGCAGCTGTGTAGAGAATGGTAATAACTGACGGAGAATGGCCTGCATCTTCTGTGACAACAAGACTGTTATGCAAACTGCAGTCGTTCCCATCTGCAAGAGTCCAGAATGTAGAAATGCATTTGTGCCATTAAATGTCTCGTAGGACCTATGATAATACATCTGCCATATATGAACAAAAACTGTTGATGTATGTCCTGTTGTTTGTTAAACTTCAATGACTTGTGTTCTGGTGTCTTACTGCTAGTTCTGTTAAGTGATTTATGATAAAACATATTGTCAGGTCTGGAAGTGATAAATTTATGATACTTGTCAGGTCTGGAAGTAGTTTATTATATTGGCAGCTCCCTGGTTGGAGATTCCTAGGATTGCAAAACCTGGCTTGTTTGAGAGCAAGGGCATTGGAGGGGATTGATCCCCTTACTATCTTATAGCCTGATTTGTTGTGTTGTTTTTTCTCGAGGTGTTTGGTTGCCTGCATCTGGTCGGATTCTGCTTTCCAGATGTAAAAGACAGTCTAGAGCCTGGCATCACGGATAGCGTACGGTACGAATTTGATTCCTGTTGCTGGTAAGCTTGGCCTGCATGGTGCAGCATTTTCGTTTATGTTCCTGGCAATTTTGGCGCGCATGATTCAGCGAGGAGTTTTTTTAACGATGCTATCGATATGAGAAACATACTTACGTGTGACATATAACAGTGGAAATTTGTACTTTAATATATTTTAAAGTAGATTAACATATTAAAAGTAGAATAACTACTACTAAATTATGAGCATAGTGACACAGGTATACTAAATATTACAAGAGCAACTCCAGGAGACTCTAGATTTTTTCTAAATGATATAAATAGATATAGACTTTTAAAAAAAATACAATCACCATGACCGGTTATCTAGAGTGTAAACAAGATATAGAAAAGTTGTCGAAAATTGAAAAGTTATAGAAATTAGTTTTTTATGCAATTGACTCTAAATGATAATTTAGAGAGTGAAATTTAGAAAGACTTTTGGAAATGCTCTAAGATCAGTTTTTTTCTATTTTTATTTCATATGATACTTTAGGTCGGTTCTAACGCAGGTTGGCGTGGCGAGCTAGACGATTGGTATTGATCGTCGACTGAGTCGGTTGCAGCACTGCTCGGCTTGGTCGACTGGTTGGTTGGGCTACTGACCGATCAGTCCCAACGATACCGTCTGCGTTGGAGCCCATGCGGTCGGTACCCGTTGGTACCGACTGGCGTGTTGGGGTCGTGGCTGAAACTGACTAGGCGCGGTTGGTATTGCCCGACTTTTGAACACATGTCAACATTTGATTGGCCCATTCAGTTTTAAGCGTTTGAATTTTGTGTTTGCATTTATTTTTTTAAAAAAATCATAAGAATCTCGAACTCACACCCTATAAATGGGGAGCTTTTCTTCTTTCAACCACATTCACCCATATTCAACATTCCTTCTTCCACTCATATTTAACCACCTTCACACAGTTCCATCTCCGTTTAGAGATTAATTCGAAGTGGAGTACCAACTACGAAACTTTCGCCTCCATCTAAGAAACTGTTTCTATTGTACCACATAAATGATTTTATAGCCAGTACAAGAATACCATGTGGTACAATAGAAACCAATTTTTGAATGGAATCGATTTCTATTGCACCACATGAGTTGAATTTATTTGTTTTAAATTCCATGAACATTGTTTATTTTTTGAATTAGGTATACATTCTTCTTAATTTTTTCACATTTTTCTTACGATATTTGAATTATAAAAACTGTATTTTGTTGTGCATCGAGTCTATAAAAATAAAAGCTGACATGGCATTGATGTGGTTGTAGGTTAACAATATAGTTTGTGCATTGAAAAGTTTTAGTAGATAAAGTCTGATGGTGATGTTGCGACCATGTTTTGTTGTGCATCTGAGTCTACAAAAATAAAAGGTGCCATGACACTGATGTGGTTGTAGGCTAACAATATAGGTTGTGCACTGAAAAGTTATGGTAGATAAAGTCTGATGGTAGATAGTGATGTCGCGGTAGATACAACCCTGATACATTAGAACCGACCTTATATTCTCAATTAGGTTATACACAGGCATACAACTAAACAAGAACAACCAACTTGTGCTGCCTGTCTAGCAAGGGACTTTCCACGTTTGAGTTACTCCACTCACCAACGAACTAGCACAATTTTTCTTTCATCTCTAAGTTAACCACCAATCACTACCGGACACAACTGTTTTGCTGAGTGCTTCAGACACTCGGCAAAGCCTAGAAAACACTCGGCAAAGAAGTCTCGGTGAACTACACATCGGCAACGACTTCTTTGCCGAGTACTTTTTTCGGGTACTCGGCAAAGGCTTTGCCGAGTGCCACCTAGTACTTGGCAAAGAAAAGTCACCGTCACGGCGCAAGTGACAGTGATGACGCCTTTGTCGAGTGTCCTCCCTGGCACTCCACAAAGGCTCTATCTTTGTCGGGTGTCTGCTGGACTAGCGCTCGGCACAGAAGCCCCCCGTGGCCCCTTTGCCAGTCCATTTGCCGAGTGCTCCAAGAGGCACTCAGCAAAGGCTCCGTCTTTTTCGAGTGCCAGCTGGACTAGCTCTCGGCAAAGGAAGCACCAGTGGGCCCCTTTGCCAGTCTCTTTGCTGAGTGCATTAGTTGGCACTCAACAAAGGTTGCTTGTTTGTTGAGTGCCTTAGACACAACACTCGACAACAAAGAAGCTTTACCAATTTCTAGGTGTGCCTTCTTGGCCGAGTACTATGGTCATGACACTCGACAAAGTACCTCTTTACCAAGTGTAACACTCGGCAAAGTGACCAGAATACCCCTTTTTATTTGTTTTTGCTATTACATCCAAACAAACAAAACATATATCACATATACATCACAGAGTTCACAGAATCATCACATACATCAAACACACGACGTAGCTCACAAAGATCACAAAGTCACAAGTATCACAAAATAGTTCACAACACTAACAAGTACTCACATAAATGAGTCCAAAAACATCAAATATATGCCATAAGCATGTCTTACAACTAAGTTTAGAAGAACATCAGCGAGGTGGGCGACTGTATTGGTTTGGCGATGGGCTGGGCAATACATAAGGGTTGTTTGATGCCATAGGTTGTCTCCATAGAGAACAGATTGCATGTGTGAGACCAGATGAATATATATCATGCAGGACTAGAATTTTGATACTCACAGAGTATGGAACTGAACAGGGTCATCTGCATGCAACAACAGAGGTGGAGGAGCAAAACCGGATGCGACGCTAAGGCTCTGCATGTACTGAAACATCTCTGCCATCCTCTTCTCCACCTCCTCACGTTGCCTCCTCTCATCATCTAGCCGAGTCTGTAATATTTTTCCCTAATGTTACGATAAAGAAAAGAGAAGATATATAATAATCAATGAACGACAAATAGATAAGTAATATCTTGGAGTTGTTGTATGCGATGATGTGAGCTGTACTTCCGAGGTTGTATGGCTGGGCTCACGCTCGTGCTCATTGCTCGCACCTGAGACAGAGTGGGAGTGGAGGACGAGTTGATTGCCCCGTCGACAATCCAGTACCACCCATGCCTCTTGCCTTCTCCGACCCTCATGAGGACATCTCCGTCGATGTCCTCAGTCCGCAGATCGTAATCTGGCCCATGGACCTTCTTAGCCATGGTGGTGTACTCACTGAGGCGGTTGTGGACGGCGGGGTTGCAGTACGCCTCGGGCCTATCGGCCGGGTTGTAGGTGATGTCGGATGTCATCTTGCTCTTGTGGGCCATAGCATACACCGAGAAGGTGGAGCAAGGCTGGACACTATGTGACGCTGATTGCGAGAAAACCAATGAGATGGTTAAAAATCATGCCTAATCAAAAGTTATATACCTAAATAAAAAAGAGCACGTACCCATGCTTCTGCATATTTGTCGAGGCCGCGGCTGCCTTGGTGGTGGGAGAGACCTTGCATCATCAAACGTCGTTCCTGTCTAGCATTGTGCGTCTCGTCCTACTCAGACGAGCACCACCTCTGCACCATCTGCTCACAACACTGAGGATGCACAGTGCACCAATAATGAATCATCTACAAAAAACAAGTACACGACTTATCAGAAGATAAAATCAAGCATATTTAATACGAATATTAAAGTTCTGTATTTACCTGCAAGTACTGGTTCTAAGTCAATGACATGGTTAGGGCGTCCTGCTTGCTCACCTTCTTCCCAAGGATGGAGCTGTGGTAAGTGACGATGGCCTGGATGCGTGCCTCGTAGTGCATGTCCACGATGAGCTTCTTACAGCTCGTGGTAGCCACCACATCCGCTCTAGCCTCTCATCCAACCTCACATCTAAAGAAACCCTGCATACAAAGACGATGTATCCATACATTATTTCAAGAATGTGCAACGAATGTGACATATTAAACAATATAGTGCGAGGAAGACTTACCCACAGCTCTTGCTTCACCCGCTCTGCCTTGTTGTTGAATTCCCTGTTGTTCCGGTCTTTAGCATCGGGGGCGATGGCGTAGTGGTCGAAGGTGTAGGTTGGACCCGTCACTCCGGTATACTCAACAAGTCCAGGGAAGTGTTCCCTGCATAGAAGGCCGATTATGCCATTAGGGTTGAGGCCGTGACCCACTGCATTCTCCACAACCTTCCAAGACCTGTCCAAGTGATAAAGAAAAAGCATTAGTTTCTATTATGAATTAGAACATATAATATGAAAAATCAATGACAACACCTAAAGTTACATACCTCTCCCCATCGGGTTGAATCAGTGGGCACATGTCATGAAGTATGGGTCGCTGAGGGAGACTCGCGGGACCTCACAAGTAGACATTCCTCGAATCTGAGGCACCAGAACCTGAGGCATCGTGCTGAGCGTCGTCGTCGTCTTGCTGCGCCGCATCGACGTCCTGCTGCACCGCATCTACAACGGCCTACTGCTCCACCCGCTATTGAGCTTCGTCGTCTTGCTGCACCTCCTCCTCTGTCCTACATGTGCTCCTCCTCCCCCTCCTCGTTCTCGTCCCACCGCCCACCATATTTGTCCAACAACCTGCAATTAAGAGTAAGCAAATAAGCAGATAAAAAAATATGTATTTAGAAACAGATGCAAAATAAATAAAATATAGCATTGCATCGATTAAAAATAATCTTCATATGTGTCTAGGTTAGCTAGATCATAAGTCTCATCATCACTATCAACCATTTCATAGTCAACAACATCTGAAGGCGCAAGTTCATCATTAATGTCATTGCCTTCAAGTATTTCTAAGTCATTCTCATTTTGCACCTCATCCTCCTCCTCCTCATCAACAACCATTTCAATATCTACTTCCATTCTGATAGCTTCGATTAAGTCTATCTCAAATTTCCCTTCTAGCCCATCTTCTTGGAAGAACTCTTCGTTATGTGTTCAGGTCTAAGTTATAATCTTCATCGTTTTGAATAGGTAATTTGCCGTGCAGTGATACCTTATACACAACATCCCAACCCTTAAGATGTTCTTTCATTGGGCACACATATGGGAGATAATACACTTGTGTGGCCTGTTGGGCCACGATATAGACATCGTCTCCTGGTAAGGTGGAATTCTGTTGAATTTTGACTAGCCCAAGATTAGAATGTGTCCGTCTCGTCACTTCAGGATCAAACCAATGACATTTGCATATTATTGGAGTAAGAGGTTTGGAACCATGAAAATTGAGTTCATATATTTCTTCAATTCTTCCATAATACTCGACCTCATCAAGCCCGGACGTAAAGACTCCAGAACACATGGTTTTCAATTAGGCCGACTTTGGTCGTAGCTTGTTGTGCGAAAACGGTATCCATTGACATCATACTCAGAAAATTTACTAACCCTATAGGCAAAGACATTGGCTACTTGTCTCAACTCAACACTCATATATGACTCTCTTTGGCCCTACAAGTTTAAACACGCTAGATTGTTATATTATTTGCACGTAAGAGCAACTTAAAATGACAAACTAAGCACATACATTAAGTTTGAACCAGGAAATGAAATTGGGCAATCCATTTCTCGCACCCTCTGTAAGAAGGGTATCATATTCCTATGGAGTTGGGTCCCTTGATCGACGCTAGAATTCATGAAGAAATTGCTCCATGTATGACAACACCTCTTCAAGATTGGTTAATACATATAGCAAGATATGGCGCCACTCTTCATGTCTTAGGGTTTTGGTGGTCGAACCACTTGCGCTTCCGAATTGCCCTCGAAAAATGCTGAGCTACGATTCATTGCCGCCATCATTGTAACGAGGGGGTGGATTATGCACGCTCAACAGTTGTCACCACTAGGAGCTGACTACTGCTGAGCCATCTTCTTCGGGCACTACATCGCCCAATGACCTGGCTGTCCATAATGGAAACATCCTCTTCCTCCTCCTTGCACTGGGGCTGCTTGACCATTCTGATTACCTACTGGGGTAGGAAGGCGAGGTGCCTAACTGTTCTGCCTCTGGTATTCATTTCCCCCTGGCTGACTGTTCTGACGGTACTCCCACGGCTACTGGTACTGCCTCTGAGTCTGTTGCTGATTTTGACGCTGATTCTTCTACAGATATCCCTGTGGGTGGCCATGCCTAAACTGTTGAGATGAGTTGCCTAAGAAACGGGGGCGACTGTTGCTCCTAGGCTGGGATCCACTTATCCTACGCTTTCGGTCTTCCATCTCCGTGCACTTCCTCTCTGCCTAAACTGTTGTGTGATTCATCAGCTGATAATGCTGGGGATCAACCAAGCCTCTCATAAATCGGTACTTCCTCTTCGCATCAGTGTTGACATCTTCTGGTGCATAGCGAGACAACTGCAAGAATCGGTCTCAATACTCGCTGACAGGCAAGGGTCCCTGCTTCAGTGCCATGAACTCCTATTTCTTTACTATCATCAAGCCCTCTAGAACATGATATCGGCGGAAATTTTCTCGGAATTTCTTGCAGGTGATGGCTTCAGGGTTGGCATGGGTGGCTAGGTAGGACTCCCACCAGGACTGTGCTGCTCTCCTTAGCAGTCGGGGACCATACATAACCTTCTCTATGTCACTAAATTGAGCGGTGTGCAACTCCCACTCTACTGTGCGTAGCCAGTCTTCGATGTCCATGGGGTCGACAGAATGGGCGAAGACAGGGGGATGACCTCTCATGAACTCCACACACTTGTCCTTGGGCATCTGAGACATGTGCATTTGCGGTTGAGGTTGAGGTTGCTGCTGCGCTTGCTACATGGCTGCTAGAGTCTACCCAATTGCTTGCACTGCTTGGGTCTGCATGAGAAACATCTGCTCTATCATCATCAGGCTGGCGGTGGAGGAAACTGATGGGGTGCCTCATCCTATGGGACAGGCTGCTCCTGCTGAGTTCACCTCCCTCCTCAACGCCTGTTATCAGACATCTATGAATGCATTCACACATCAGAACTGATCTTGCAATCTTTCAGCATAAGAAAAGGCACACAGAGATCTTCACAACACAGAATGAACAAACATCTTCATTAATTCTCAACACAGCCAAACACAACTCTCAGATAAATTAAGAGGAAAGTAGAAGTAAAAGGTTGCCTAACTAAATAACTAACTTTATTAACATTATAACTAAACCAAACTGCAGGGAACACCCACATTTTGGTGACAGTCATTACAAAGATCCAAATCCATCACATGTTCACCATGACATAGCATAAAACACAGGATAAGTAAACTACCATGACTAACTAAGACTAAGACACTTGACTTAAGAACTTATTACAAACTCCGATGCTAGCGGTCTAATGATCCAAATCTATCTTGGTTCTGCAGTCAGGCGTGCCATAAGGATGGTACCCTCATGGCGGTGAGTGGTACGGGTGCTGAGTCCCAGCAGGGGCGGGAGAACCATACTCCTAATGACGGCGCTCTGCGCGCTCAGCCCACAACTCTGCGATCTCAGCACGAGCCCTACTCAGCTCATCAAGAGTGTGGTCCAGCTCTGAAAGGAACAAAAGAAGACAAAGCGAGAAACTAGCCAATCAGGGGATTCTTTGTTGTGTCCCGTGCGTGTACTGTTCACTGTCCGGTGTGCACCGGACAGTCCGGTGCGCCAGTGGATAGAATGCAACAATGGCCTTCCAAATGGAGCTCCAACGGCTCCTAGCTGCCTTGGGGCTATAAAAGGGACCCTAGGCGCATGGAGCAGTACACCAAGCCTCTATTGAACATCCTAAGACGCCTAGACTCCACAAGCACGCATTTGGTTCATTGTGTTTGAGATTTGAGCACTTTTTTGAGTGTGACTCTGCTACGCTGTGTTGTGTGCTCGTTTTTTGACCCGTGTGCGTGTCGTTGCTGCAACTCTAGTTCTTGTGTGTGTTTCTATTCCCTCCCTTACTCTTGTGGATATTGTGATCAATCTTGCAAGGGTGAGAGACTCTAGCATGTGGAGATTCCTCACAAGGGAATACTTGAGATAAAGGAAGAAAATTGTGGTACTCAAGTTTGATCATTGGATCACTTGAGAGAGATTGAGTGCAATCCTTGACCGAAGGAGGCCACCACAACGTGGAGTAGGCATTGGCGAACCACAAGATAAAATCATCGTGTCTCTTGTGCATTTCTTTAGTGTGATTGTTTTTCTTCCATAGAGTTCTCATATATTCACTTGCGCTATTGTTCCTAAGTTCAATACATATTCTAAAGGAACAATCAAGTGAAGAGTTCTCTCCCTCTCTATTCATAGCACCTTGGTTTTGTTCTCACTAACAATTATTATAAACCAAGATTGTGTTGTTTAGTCTTGATTTTTACAGGATCACCTATTCACCCCCTCTCTAGGTGCTCTCAATTGGTATCAGAACCGTACTCTTCATTTAGGGACTAACCGCCCAAAGAGATGGATCCTCAAGGCAAGGGGATGATGATCAATGACAAAGAGAAGGAGACTCTATGTTGATGAGACTAAAGGTGACAAGCCCACCGACTCAGGCTCAAACAACAAGAAAAGGATGGGGAGAAGAGTAAGCGCATCAAGAAGATCATCTACTATGACAACGACGTCTCCTCTTCTTCACAAATGGACGACAACGACATCTCGTCCACGAAAAAGAAAACGGTTAATAAGAATTATTCATTCGATTATTCTCGCATGTTGTACAATTCAAATGCTCATTTACTGTCTATTCCACTTGGAAACCCCCCACTTTGATGGGGATGATTACTCTTTTTGGAGCCATAAAATGCGTAGTCATTTATTCTCTCTCCATATCCTAGCATTTGGAAAATAGTGGAAACTGGAATGCATTTTGATAGTAGTGATAATCCTGTATTCATTAACGAGCAAATTCATAAGAATGCCCAGGCTACTACTGTGTTGTTAGCATCTCTATGCAGGGATGAATACAATAAAGTCAGCGACTTGGACAATGCCAAGCAAATATGGGATACCCTCAAAATCTCTCACGAGGATAACGAAGCCACCGTGATCACAAAGATGGAACTGGTGGAAGGAGATCTGGGAAGGTTTGCCATGAAAAGGGAAGAGTTGCCAACCGAAACCTACAAGAGGCTCAAGACCCTGGTGAACAAGATCCGAGCTATGGGAGCACAAGATTGACGGATCATGACATCGTTCGACTCATGCTAAGTGAAAGGGAATTAGGCTTACACCTATTTCCTAAATGATTTTGGTGGTTGAATTGCCCAACACAAATAATTGGACTAACTAGTTTGCTCTAGTGTATAAGTTATACAGGTGCCAAAGGTTCACACTTAGCCAATAAAAAGACCAAGTATTGGGTTCAACAAAAGAGCAAAGAGATAACCGAAGGCACCTCTGGTCTGGCGCACCGGACTGTCCGGTGTGCCACCGGGCAGTGTCCGGTGCACCAGAGGACTCCAAGTCAAACTCGTCACCTTCGGGAAAAGACAGAGGCGCTCCGCTATAATTCACCGGACTGTCCGGTGTACACCGGACAGTGTCCGGTGCTCCAAGGAAGAGCGGCTCCGGAACTCGCCAGCTTCGGGAATTCGCAACGACTAGTCCGCTATAATTCACCGGACATGTCCGGTGTACACCAGACTGTCCGGTGTGACATCGAAGCAACGGATACTTCGGCGCCAACGGCTACCTGCAGCGCATTGAATGCGCGCCAGCGTGCGCAGAAGTCAGGCACGCCCATGCTGGCGCACCGGACACTCTATAGTACATGTCCAGTGCGCCACCGGACATCTAGGCGGGCCCAGAAGACAGAGCTCCAACGGTCGGAACCCAACGGCTTTGGTGACATGACTGGCGCACCGGACATGTCCGGTGTGCACCGGACTGTCCGGTGCACCATGCGACAGACAGCCCCACCAAACGGCTAGTTTGGTGGTTGGGGCTATAAATACCCCCAACCACCCCACATTCAATCCATCCAAGTTTTCCCACTTCCAACCACTTACAAGAGCTAGGCATTCAATTCTAGACACACTCAAGAGATCAAATCCTCTCCCAAATTCCACACAAAGCTTTAGTGACTAGTGAGAGAGATTTGCTTATGTTCTTTCGAGCTCTTGCGCTTGGATTGCTTTCTTCTTTCTTTGATTCTTCATTGCGATCAAACTCATTTGTAATTGAGGCAAGAGACACCAATCTTGTGGTGGTCCTTGTAGGAACTTTGTGTACCAAGCATTTGAGAAGAGAAAGCTCACTCGGTCTGAGGAATCGTTTGAGAGAGGGAAAGGGTTGAAAGAGACCCGGTCTTTGTGACCACCTCAACGGGGAGTAGGTTTGCAAGAACCGAACCTCGGTAAAACAAATCCACGTGTCACACTCCTTATTTGCTTGTGATTTGTTTTCCACCCTCTCTCGCGGACTCAATTATATTTCTAACGCTAACCCGGCTTGTAGTTGTGATTATTTTTTGAGAATTTCAGTTTCGCCCTATTCACCCCCCTCTAGGCGACTTTCACTAAGGTCATTTACTGTTACTAATCCTCATCTTGTAAACCTTATTCGTGAGAATCCCAGGTACACCAAAATGACGCCCGAGGAAAATCTCGGAAAATTTGTAAGCAGGCGCATGATGGTAAAGGAAGCAAGGTATGTGGATGATATTGCAAATGGACCGCTTCCTCGTTACGAACCGCAACCCGTTGCTCTCAAAGAAACAAATAGCAAGGAGGCGCTACCTAACAAGGTGACACAAGTGGAGGCTGCCAGGCTAAACGAGGATGAAATGGCGCTTGTAATCAAGCGTTTCAAGAATACATTGAAGGGACGCCCCAAATAAGAACAAGTCAAAGGGAAAGCGCTCCTGCTTCAAATGCTGTAAGTCCGGTCTTTTCATTGCACCATGTCCCGATAATGAAAATGACTAGGGACAAGAAAATAAATGGAAGAAGGACAAGAAGAAGAACTACATGAAAGCAAAGGGCGAGGCACACATCGGCAAGGAATGGGACTCAGACTGCTCTTCATTTGATTCTGACGATGAATGACTAGCTGCCTCTGCCTTCGGTAAGTCCTCCCTCTTCCCCAACAAACATCACACTTGCCTCATGGCTAAGGAGAAGGTATGTACATGAGATACCACCAAGTATACTTCTTCTAGTGATGAGGAATCTGATGATGATGTAGATTATAGTGATCTCTTTAAGGGTTTAGATAGATCTAAGGTAGATAAAATCAATGAATTAATTGATGCTCTTAATGAGAAAGATAGGTTGTTAGAAAAACAAGAAGATATTCTTTATGAGGAACATGATAAATTTATTAATGTTCAAAAGTCTCTTGCTCTAGAAACTAAGAAAAATGAATTATTGTCTTCTGAGCTATCTTCTTGTCATGATTCTATTTCTAGTCTTAAGAATTTAAATTTTGATTTAAATGCTAAGCTAGAAAATGTAAATATGGCTAGTTCAATTGTGGAACATGTGTCTATTTGTAATAGATGTAAAGATTTTGATCTTGATGGCTACAATGCTCATGCTTCCACTATTCTTAAGTTGAACAATGATGTTGCAAACCTTAATGCTCAACTTAAAACTTGCAAGAATGATTATGAAAAGTTAAAATTTGCCAAGGATGCCTACACCATTGGTAGACACCCTTCCATTAAGGATGGACTTCATTTCTAAAAGGGAATCAAGAACTTAACAAGCCAAAGGACTTCCAATCTCAAGAAGGAGAAAGGGAAGGCTCCTATGGCTAGTAGCTCTCATTCTTCACATGACAAAAAGAACCGTGTATATATTTATGCTCATGTTAAGAATGTTTCTAGTGTTGCTCATCATGATAGGAGTTATAATCATGGCATGTTTGCATCATCTAGCTCTTCGTATGCTCATGGTAGGAATAGACCTAGGCGCCATGTTCATCATGTTGCTTCTCATGCGCCTAGGAATGCATCAAGTAGACCAACCATCTTTATCAAACTTATGATGCTTCATTTGTTCTTATGTGCAAAAATGATAAAGTAATTGCTAGAAATTTGGGGCCTAAGTGCAAGAGAGACAAAACTTGCATCTAGGTTCCAAAGTATTATGTGACTAACCTTGTCAGACCCAACAAGAGTTGGGTACCCAAAACCCAAGCTTAAATTAACTTGCAGGTTTATGCATCTAGGGGCACGAGCTGGATCATTGATAGCGGATGCACAAACCACATGATGGGGGAGAAAAAAATGTTCACCTCCTACGTCAAGAATAAGGATTCCCAAGACACGATCATCTTTGGAGGTGGGAATCATGGCAATGTCAAAGGTTTGGGTAAAATAGCCATCACTACCGAGCATTCAATTTCTAATGTGTTCTTAGTAGAATCACTCGGTTACAATTTGCTTTCTGTAAGTCAATTATGTCATATGGGATATAATTGTTTATTTACAAATATTGATGTATCTGTCTTTAGAAGAAGTGATGGTTCATTAGCTTTTAAAGGTGTATTAGACGGCAAGCTCTATTTAGTTGATTTCTCTAAAGAGACTACCGATCTAGATGCATATTTAATAGCTAAGACTAATATGGGTTGGCTCTGGCACCGAGCTTCTAAAGGGAGAACATGTGTTAGGACTAACTGATGTCTATTTTGAGAAAGACAGACCTTGTGCAGCGTGCTAGGCAGGGAAACAGGTGGGAACTACTCATCAATGCAAGAACGTGATGACAACATCAAGACCACTAGAACTCCTACATATGGATCTCTTTGGACCCGTTTCTTATCTTAGCATCGGGGGAAGTAAGTATGGTGTTGTAATTGTTGATGATTTTTCCCGCTTCACTTAGGTATTCTTTTTGCAGGATAAATCAGAAACCCAAGGTACTTTAAAGCGCTTCTTAAGAAGAGCTCAAAATGAGTTCAAGCTTAAGTTGAAGAAGATAAGGAGCGACATTAGATCTGAGTTCAAGAATCTTCAAGTGGAAGAATATCTTGAGGAGGAAGGCATCAAGCATGAGTTCTCTGCTCCCTATACACCACAACAAAATGGTGTAGTAGAGAGAAAGAACAGGACATTAATCGACATGGCAAGGACAATGCTTAGAGAGTACAAGACGCCTAAGCGGTTTTGGTCGGAAGATGTAAATACATCTTGCCATGCCATAAACTGGCTCTATCTTCATCGCCTCCTCGAGAAGACATCTTATGACCTCCTAACTGGTAACAAACCCAATGTTTCATACTTTCGTGTATTCGAGAGCAAATGCTACATCTTGGTAAAGAAAGGTAGACATTCGAAATTTGCTCCCAAAGTTGTAGAAGGGTTTTTACTAGGTTATGATTCAAATAAAAAGGCATATAGAGTCTTCAACAAATCATCGGGTTTAGTTGAAGTCTCTAGTGACGTTGTATTTGATGAGACTAATGGCTCTCCAAGAGAGCAAGTTGTTCTTGATGATGTAGATGAAGATGAGGTTCCAACAGTCGCAATGCGAACTATGACAATAGGTGATGTGAGACCGCAGGAACAACAAGACCAAGATCAGCCATCTTCCTCAACATCGGTACTTCCCCCAACTCAAGATGAGGAACAGGTACCTCAAGATGCAGGCATGGATCAAGGGGGGCACATGAAGAAAAAGATAAAGAGGAAGAAGCACAACACGCACCTACAACTCAAGTCCCGACAACCATTCAAAGAAACCATCCGATGGATCAAATTCTGGGTTACATCAGCAAGGGAATAACTACTCGCTCATGTTTAGCTAACTTTTGTGAGCATTACTCATTTGTTTCTTCTATTGAGACTTTCAGGGTAGAAGAAGCCTTGCAAGATCCAGACTAAATGTTGGCCATGCAGGAAGAGCTCAATAACTTCAAGAGAAATGAAGTATGGAGCCTGGTGCCACGTCCTAAGCAAAACGTTGTGGGAACCAAGTGGGTTTTCCGCAACAAGCAAGATGAGCATGGTGTGGTTACAAGAAACAAGGCTCGACTTGTGGCAAAAGGTTATGCCCAAGTCACAGGTTTGGATTTTGAGGAGACTGTTGCTCCTATAGCCAGACTCGAGTCAATTCGCATATTATTGGCCTATGCTGCTCACCACTCTTTTAAGTTGTTTCAAATGGACGTGAAGAGCGCCTTCCTCAATGGACCAATCAAGAAGGAAGTATACGTGGAACAACCCCTTGGCTTCGAGGATGATAGGTATCCCGACCATGTCTACAAGCTCTCTAAGGTGCTCTATGGACTTAAGCAAGCCCCAAGAGCATGGTATGAATGCCTTAGAGATTTTCTTATTTCTAATGCTTTCAAGGTTGGGAAAGTTGATCCTACTCTCTTTACTAAGACTTGTAATGGTGATTTGTTTGTATACCAAATATATGTCGATGACATAATATTTGGTGCTACTAATCAAAAGTCTTGTGAGGAGTTTAGCAGATTGATGATGCAAAAATTCAAGATGTCTATGATGGGTGAGTTGAACTACTTCCTTGGATTCCAAGTGAAGCAACTCAAGGAAGGAACCTTCATCTCCCAAACGAAGTACACTCAAGACTTACTCAAGAGGTTTGGGATGAAGGATGCAAAGCCCGCTAAGACACTGATGGCAACGGATGGCCACTTGGACCTCAACAAAGGAGGTAAGTTCGTTGATCAAAAGGCATACCGGTCTATGATAGGTTCTTTACTTTATCTTTGTGCTAGTAGACCAGATATTATGCTTAGCATATGCATGCGTGCTAGATTTCAATCCGTCCCCAAGGAATGTCATCTTGAGGCTGCGAAGTGAATTCTTAGATATTTAGTTTCTACGCCTTGCTTCAGGATCTGGTATCCAAAGGGGTCTACCTTTGACCTAATCAGATACTCAGATTCCTACTATGTCGGGTGCAAGGTTGATAGGAAGAGCACATCAGGGACTTGTCAGTTTCTAGGAAGGTCCCTGGTGTCTTGGAGCTCTAAGAAACAAACATCTGTTGCCCTATCCACCGCTGAGGCCGAGTATGTTGCCGCAGACCAGTGTTGTGCACAACTACTTTGGATGAGGCAAACCCTCCGGGACTTTGGCTACAATTTGAGCAATGTCCCACTCCTATGTGATAATGAGAGTGCAATCCACCTAGCGGATAATCCTGTTGAACACAACCGCACTAAGCACATAGACATCCAACATCACTTTCTGAGAGACCACCAGCAAAGGGGAGATATCGATATTTATCACATTAGCACCGAGAACCAGCTAGCCGATATCTTCACCAAGCCTTTATATGAGAAAAGGTTTTACAAGTTGCGTAGTGACCTAAATGTCTTAGATTCGCGGAACTTGGATTGATCTATAGCATACATGTTTTTATGCCTTTGATCATGTTACTTTCAGCGTTACTGTCTTTACTTGCTTATTTTTTGGTGCTCAAGTTGTACAAGTTATCCCTAGACCTCACAAGTCCCTATGCACATGATGCACATGTTTTAGGGGAGGATGTACTATAACTTGATCCTTTGAGACTAACGCGTTTGCTTGAGTACTTTTGATATAGTCTCAAAGCTAAACTTAAAGGGAAAAGGTGAACTTGGACAAAGAAAGGGCTTCCACTGCATTCCGGTATCAATGTATCTTGTCCCAAGTTCTTCTCTGTGTTTTCTCATTGCCTTTGGTTTTACTTGAGATTTTTGTGAGGCAATGAGGTTAGAGGGACTAATAGTTCTTCTATTTTGGTGCTTAATGCCAAAGGGTGAGAAATTAAGGCCAAAGCAACTGGATCAGCCAACCACTTGTGAATTTCAAAATTTTAGTATTAGACTCTTGGTGTTTGATCAAAACCCTCTTATTGCAAAAACAGTTCTCTTTTGGGGACAAATTTGATTATGGGAAAAAGGGGGGTTTGGTATTTGAGCAAAACTACTCTTGAAAGAACTTTTGATTTGCCAAAACAAGTGTCTTTGAAATAGAGTTAGGAAAATGAATTTGTTTTGCAAAAATAAACCAAGTGGTGGCAAAAGTGATCCAAATATGCCAAATCCTTTAATGATTTTATTTGTCTTCAATTTGACATCAATTTGCTCTTCTTAGCTCTTTTTGGATATGTTAGTTCATTTAGAGTTGCTTTTTGATGTGTTGGCATAAATCACCAAAAAGGGAGAGATTGAAAGGGAAATGTGCCCTTGGGCCATTTCTATATCTTTTTGGTGATTAGATGCACAACACATTATATTTGAACTAACATGATATGGAGCAAAAGTGTTTATGGCAAAATGAGCTTGGAAGAGGACTTAGTGAACATCTATATGGTTCAAGCAAAAAGGTATGTACTAGACACTAAGTCAATTGATTTGAGTGTTAATCATATTTGTCTAAGTACCAGTGACTCAGCTAAGTAAAGTCCAAAAGGAACAAAAGAAGACAAAGCGAGAAACCAACCAATCAGAGGATTCTTTACCGCGTCCCATGCGTGTACTGTTCACTGTCCGGTGTGCACTGGACAGTCCAGTGCGCTAGTGGATAGAAGGCAACAATGGCCTTCAAAATGGAGCTTCAACGGCTCCTAGCTACCTTGGGACTATAAAAGGGACCCTAGGCGCATGGAGCAGTACACCACGCCTCCATTAAACATCGTAAGACGCCTAGACTCCGCAAGCACGCATTCGGTTCATTGTGTTTGAGATTTGAGCATCTTTTTGAGTGTGACTCTGCTACGTTGTGTTGTGTGCTCGATTTTTTACTTGTGTGCATTCTTGTGTGTGTTTCTATTCCCTCCTTTACTCTTGTGGCTATTGTGATCAATCTTGTAAGGGTGAGAGACTCCAACTTATGGAGATTCCTCACAAAGGGAATACTTGAGATAAAGGAAGAAAACTGTGGTACTCAAGTTTGATCCTTGGATCACTTGAGAGGGATTGAGTGTAATCCTTGACCGAAGGAGGTCACCACAACATGGAGTAGGCATTGGCCGAACCATTGGATAAAATCACCGTGACTCTTGTGCATTTCTTTAGTAAGATTGTTTTTCTTCTATAAAGTTCTCATATATTCACTTGCGCTATTGTTCCTAAGTTCAATACATATTCTAAAGGAACAATCAAGTGAAGAGTTCTCTCCCTCTCTATTCATAGCACCTTGGTTTTGATCTCACTAACATTTATTATAAACCAAGTTTGTGTTGTTTAGTCTTGATTTTTACAGGATCACCTATTCAACCCCCCTCTAGGTGCTCTCAGTTGCCTTCGTCTAAAAATGCAATTCATGAATCTAACAACAGGCCTCACAAAGATCTTCAGCATCGGGGCTCAACACCTTGGCTACGCATAGCCCAGATAAAAAATACCTAAGCGCACTATGGCATTTGGTGTAAGTTGATGAAGGTATATGTTAAACCTCTTCAAAACAGCAACTAGCGCCTTATGCAGTGGAAGTGTAAGCCCAACATTTAGAAAGCTTCGGAAGACAACAACTTCGGCCTCTTTTGACTTCAGCACTAAATCATCGACTCCTAGTTGAACCCAGTCAATGTTGTCAATATAGCCAAACCGATTAAGTACCTCAATGTGTTCTTCTTTGGTCTTTGATTTGCCGAAGTCCACATGGCTTGGCTTTGTTGGTTGAATTGTGGTGTTATCCTCCTCGATGTTGATATCATCATTGTCTTCAAAAGGATCCATGGTAGCACCTTTGGTTGGGAAGGCGGTAGCCTCTACTGCCATAAATAAATCCTCAACTCTTGCCTCTAGCACATCCGACGAAGGTGTCAAGGACAACTCAGGGACAGATCACTCCTCGGCCAATTCTAATGAAAAAAGTGTGTGCTTCGCAACTGTCTAGGGCTGGTTCGGAGGCACTGAAAGCATTCGAAGCAAGCTTCAAAGGCAGAGCAGGCTTTAGCAGCAAATGAGCGCAAGCAGAGAATATCGAGCCAAATGCCACCGAGCATTGTTCCTTTTATACGAGCAACTTTCGAAATTTAACCGTTGTACTCATTGAGCACCAGACCCCACCAGTCAGAATAGTCCCAAGCTGACGATTCATAACGAGCTTCGGGAAGGTGTTTTTGGACCTTCGGCGCAAGGCCTCCCAATTGTGTTATTTGTGATCTAAGCTCATTATGAATGAACGAACTCATTTCCCAAGGGGCTACTAGTTGGGGCCTACCCTTGCTAAAGGTCCTCTAATAACCCTTGCTTTGGAATAAACAAATGTGTTTTCAGGTTTACAAAGGACAGACGAAGCTGGTCTTCGAATATAGAGGCTTCGTCTGCAGAAGTGCATAGCAAAGGTGCAAGCCGAAGGTCACCGACCGTCGGCATAAGCAAGCTTCAAATACTAAGGGACAAGGAGAAGAAGATGAAGTCTTGGGTGTCAATAAAGAAAGAGAATAGACAATGTTGCCCTAGTGTCATTTGTAAATCATGTATATAAAACCTTAAAGGCATGAATGTAATTTTATGCGAGGTTGTTCGACTTGTCTATAAATAGATGAATAGTGCCATGTATAAAGCTACCCTTGGAGGGCCTTAACTTTGTCTCGCTTAGCCTTTGAAGAATCTTCGACCTTCCTTGCGTAGAAAAGTCGAAGGCATGTTTCTAATCTTGTATAACACAAGGGAGAATGGAATGAAAATGCTAAGGTATAAGAGATTAGTATTGTGCGTCAGTCAAACTCCCAGTCCAACAACCAATCTTTCGCGTGGGACGCAAGCCATAAATTGTGGTTCTGTTTTTCCTATGCAAATAGCGTAAATAGTTAACACAGACACCATAAAATCCGAGCCCAGCCATTGGACCATGTGCACATGCGCAGGTGCATGCATGCATATCCTATTTTTATGGCAGAGACGATAATTATGCCAAATCATGAGAGTTTTCATTGCATGTACACAAAATTTGGGTGATATTTTCATTTTCATTGCATGCACACAAAAATTGGATTGTTACATAAATATAGGATCACTCCAATAGCCATGCAACTAAGCTCGTTAAAACTAGTTTATGATATTTGCTGATACTAATTATGTTACACTGGGTACGTACTTATACAATTCGGTACACTGCGTAAAAATCTGTTTCATACTATATGCACATAAATTTAGGATGACAGGAATGTGCAATGAAAGGAAATTGATTAGCATGCATGGAAACAATAAAATCTTATATTTGATGCTATATTTTCTCCATAAATATAGGATCGCTCTAATAGCCATGCATCTAGGCTCGTTACAACCAATTTATGATATACACTGATACTAATTATGCTACACAGTCTTGGTATTTACGCAATATGGAACGCTGCATAAAAAACTGCCACGTGGTACACTGGTTGACGCATCTCCAGATTCGAGCGTAAAACCTTAAGTTTTGAGTATAAAATCCCTCAGTTATGTGCGTAAATACCGAGCCATGTGAGAGAGGTTGATAACTCTGGTGTGTTGTATTCATGATCCTATTTTTATGGTAGATCCAAAAATTATGGGAGTCGAATGCATGCAGTTTCTATTTTTATGCAGCTCCAAAAATTATGGTAGATCGTGGAAGTTTTCTTTGCATACGCGCAAATTTGGATGATATTTTCGTTTCCACTGCCGTATGCAAAAAAGATGACATGATTCACGCGGAGCATAAACTCTTATACAAAGTTGTATAAATGCATACACCGTGTAGCATAATTGATAAAAAAAACCTAATATCGGTTCAACTAATAGCCCCGTGGGAATTAGGGACAATTTTATGGCAGACGTAAAAATCATATTCTTCATTGTAAAAATCATCACTGGAATGCTTAAACAGTGTAAGTAGCAAACATAAAATATAATCATCGATGGCAGAAACACGGATCACATAGTTCGTCGCCGGAGGATGATCCTGAGACCGCCAAATCATAGGACGCCTCAGAGGCCATCGGTCGAAGGTGGTCGTCGTCGGAGGATGCCCTTCGATGCGACACATCGGAGGAGATCGTTGTCTTCGGATGCCACCACGAACGGTCACCGCAGCCATCACCGCTCACGCCACGGAAGGTCATCGCCACCACCACAGATCACCGCAACCGCTCGTGCCTCAGGCAGACGCGGCCACTGCAGCTCTCTCCTAGGGCAGTCACGGCCGCCGCAACACTCGCATCTCGGGCCGACACTCGACGACATCGCCTGGGGCCGCCGCTCACCGATATTGCCTGTGACTGCTGCTCGCGCCTCAAACAGCCGCTCACGTCTCACGTCGCAGAAGTCGTCGTCGATGTCCGGCCACCGGTCGCCACCGCTCGCACCTCACGCGGATGTAGCCGCCACCAAACCCCGAAACCCTATTACATAGGGGCCTAGGATATTTTTATAGACGCCGGGACCTGATCCTTTCTATAGCCATTGGAAGCCCAATATATATAGGGCAGGTATAACTGGAGCCCTAGGCTTCCAATAGTTAAAGGAAGCCCAGGCCGACCACCCCTACAAACTGGTTCAACCCAGCGCGCCCAACCAGCCTGTCGGGTGCGCCACCTGCCCCACGTTTGTTAGCGCAAAAAAATGCATGCATGAGTCAAACACGATCCAATGCATGCACGTAAATTTAGGAAAAATATGTGTGGCGGTTTTTATTTTTAGATGCTTTATTTTCTCCATAAATTTAGGATCGCTGCAACAACCATGCAGCTAGACACGTAAGGACCATTTTATGATATATACTGAGACTAAATATGCTACACTGTGTAGATAATTATTCAATTCGGTATACTGCGTAAAAATCTGTTACCAGCTGCATGCGCACGAATTTATGATGAAAATAATGTGCAATAAAAGGAAATGAATTGCATGCATAGAAACAAAGAATCGTATTTAATGTTTAATTTGCTTCATAAATATAGTATCCCTCTAACAACCATGCAGCTAAACACATTAGAACTAGTTTATGATTTATACTTATACTAATTATACTACACGGTGTAGGTATTTATGCAATTCGGTACACTACGTAAAAAATCTAGCATGTTGTTCAGTGGTGGACGCATCTCCTGGTTGGAGCGTAAAAACCTTAAGTTTTAAGCATAAAATCTCTCAATTATAAGTGTAAATACCTTGCCAATGTGAGAGGTTGATAGCTCAGGTAGGTTGTTATTACAATCCTATTTTATGGCAGATTCGAAAAATATGGCACCCGCATGCATGCGGTTTCTATTTTTATACAGATCCAAAAATTATGGCAAAATGCATGCATGAGTCAAACACGTTCCCTTGCATGTGCGTAAATTTAGGTATAAAACACAATAATAAAAAACACAAATTGAAGGAGGTAGTCGCCGGAGGACGTCGTCGACGACATAAGCACAGATGTATATCGTCATTCGGGCCGCCCGAACTGCGCCGGATCGGAGGATGTCATGCGCGATCGTCGCTGCGCGCACCTCGCACCTTCCGTGACGCCGCTCGAACCTCACGCCTCGTGTGTCGCCGTCGCTACTCGCACATCGAGGGACATCGCTTGCTCGCCGGCCTTAGAAGTGCCGCCGTCTTGGGGCCCCGGGGACGCCGCCGCTTGCCCGCACAAGGGCACTGCCGTCGCTCGCCCTCTGGATCGGGGAGCCACCACCGCCGACCTAGGAACCGCCGCCTCTACTCCGGATCGAAGAATCGCCACCACCGCACGTCGAGGTAGGGGAGCCGCGGCCACCGCAACTACCGCACGTCGAGGTCGGGGAGCCGCGGCCACCACAGCCACTAGCCGGGGGTCCACCGCCGCGCGAGCTATCGGGCAACCGCCGTCGTCGCACGCACCGTCGCTAATGAATCGGGATGGGGTGTAAAAAACTGAACCCTAGCACTCCGGATTTTCTTTTATAGACGTGTGGACCTGGTCTGTTTCGACCGGATTGCACTGCCTGGCCTGGACTTCATCTAGTTATTGGAAGCCCAGGGCTTCTAATATACAATCTATATATATATATATATATATATATATATATATGACCGAAGGTGATCTTATGTATATAATATTGTTGGGTACCGTAATTAGGGGTACCCCCAACACTCCTAAACACGGCTGGTAACCACCATCAGCACAAACCGCAAAGACTGATGGGCGCGGTTCAGGTCAAGGCCTCGTCTACCAAGGGACGTGATCTCGCCTCGCCCGAGCCCGGCCTCGGGTGGGAACAGTAGTCCCGGACGAATCCACGCCTCGCCCGAGGGCCTCCTCAAGCAACGGGCGCACCCTCGACTTGCCCGAAGCCCAGCTCGGGCAGGCTTCGTTGTGAAGCAACCTTGGCCAAATCGCCTGACCAACCGACCGTATCGCAGGCGCATTCAATGCGAGGATCGCCTGACACCTTATCCTGACACACGTGTTTCAGTCAGCAAGGTCGAAGTGACCGCAGTCACTTCGCCCTTCCACTGACCGACCTGACAGGAAAACAGCGCCGCTCGCCCCGCTCCGACTGCTGTGCCACACGCTAGGGTGAGGCTGACAACAGCCAAGTTCAGCCTCAAGCGCAACAGGAAGCTCCGCCTCGCCCGACCATAGGCCTCGGCCTCGGAAGGAGGTCTCCGCCTCGCCCAACCCCAGAGCTCGGCCTCAACCTCGGCCTCGGAAGGTGGTCTCCGCCTCGCCCGACCCTAGGGCTCGGCCTCAACCTCGGCCTCGGGAGGAATCACGTCCTCGCCCGACCCCGGCCTCGGCCTCAGGGGAAGTCTCCGCCTCGCCCGACCTTGGGCTCGGACCGACCGCGCCACGGGGGATACATCATTACCCTACCCCTAGCTAGCTCAGGCTACGGGGGAACAAGACCGGCGTCCCATCTGGCTTGCCCCGGTAACAAGTAATGATGGCTCCCCGCGTGCGACCATGACGACGGTGGTTCTTAGCCCCCTACGGAAGCAAGGAGACGTCAGCAAGATCCCAGCAGCACCGACAGCTGTGCTTCTACAAGGCTCAGGCACTTCTCCGACGACCACATTACCACGTATACAGGGCTCTAGCACCTCTCCGACAGCCACGTTGGCATGTACACAGGGCTCAGGCACCTCTCTGCCAGACACGTTAGCGCCTAGCTACACTTCCCATTGTACACCTGGACCCTCTCCTTACATCTATAAAAGGGAGGTCCAGGGCCTTCATGCGGGAGGGTCGCGCGGGGTAACGAGCTGACGAACAGGCTCACTCTCTCTCTCTCGCGAACGCTTGTAACCCCTACTACGAGCGCATCCCCCTGGCGCAGGATAACACGAGCCGCGTTTTCCCCCTTGTGTTCCATCTCGCGCCAACCCATCTGGGCTGGGACACGTAGCGACAAATTTACTCGTCGGTCCAGGGACCCCCCGGGGTCGAAACACCGACAGTTGGCGCGCGAGGTAGGGGCCTGCTACGTGTTAATGAATAACTTCCCGTTGAGTTCCAGATGGGTAGTCTCCAGCAACCTCTTCAGCCCGGGACGCTGCTCCGCTTCGGGAGTCTCGAGTTCATGTCCCTTGACGGCAGCTACGACATGGTACTCATCCCCCCGCAGCGCGACAGCGACAACGACGGCCGTCAGCTCGCCCGGCGGCGGCGAACTCGACAACGTCTTCCCCCCATGGCGGAAGAGCAACATCCGGGTTCGTCCCGCCGCCTTCCTCACTGCAGGAGGAGGAGGCGGGCAACCGTGGCCAGGCAGGAGGCGGCACCTCGTTGGCTGTCGAGCGAGTCGACGGCGCCGGCACCCCAGTGGGGGACATGTCGGGCGTTGTCCTCGCACCTGAGACAACGACGAGTGTTGTTTCCCCACAACATGCCAACCCCAAGCGGACAGATGATGCCAGCACACTCGCGAAGGACTTGCTGAGCGTTAGCCTCGTACCTGAGATAACGGTGCAGTCCGTCCCCGACGCGACTTCGTCCCCGTCCATCGATCAGGAGGTACCGTCCGTTTTCCACCCTGTGCCTTTTAGATTCAGCTTCGATCCACCAAGCGACCGCGCTTCGGTGAGCGCTTTCATAAAGGCATATCCTAACCTTCCGGGGTACCATATGTGGTCAACCTGGGACCGACTGACGGCTGTCTCAACCTACGGGCCCCTGGGTTCCGAGGAAGAAGACGAGCCCGACTCCGGTTGGGATTTCTCCGGGCTCGGTAATCCCAGTGCCATGCGAGACTTCATGACCGCATGTGACTACTGCCTCTCCGATTGCTCTGATGATGGCCACAGCCTTGACGATGAGGGTTGTGGCCCAAGTCACGAATGTTTCCACGTCGATCTAGGGGGTCACGACGAAGGCAACCACCTCGGTATGCCGGAGGATGATGATCCCCCTGGCCTGCGCCTCGCGTTGACATCCTGCGGGAGCTAGCTGTGGTCCCAGTCCCTGTGGGGGGTCAGGACACACAGCTCGAGCAAATCCGTGAGATGCAGGCCAAGCTCGACGAGGAAGCAGGGCAACTTGTGCAGCTCTGGCAAAACATCGAGCAGGAGTGGGCAGGCCGAGCACACGCTGGAGAAGCGCGTCATGAGGCCCGGGACGTCCAGCGCCGTATCGTTGACGATGCCAGGGCAAGGCTGCCCCCGGCCTCCATCGGGGTTGGCCAGAATCTGGCTGCAGCAGCGATACTACTCCGAGCAATGCCGGAGCCATCCACCACCGAGGGGCGGCGTATCCAGGGAGAACTCAAGAATCTCCTGGAGGATGCCGCGGTCCGACGGGCCGAAAGCTCTGCCTCCCGAAGGCAAGGGTACCCCCCGGAGCATCGTGCAACAACTTCCCGACTCGTGCGGGAGGCCTCGGTCCACACCGGGTGCACGTGAAACGCGGCGCCTGCAGCCTCGGGTCGCCTCGGCAACGAGCACCACCACCGCGACCATCGAGCCCGCCTCGACGAGAAGGTGCACCGAGGCTACCACCCTAGGCGTGGGGGACGCTACGATAGCGACGAGGATCGGAGCCCCTCGCCCGAACCACCAGGTCCGCAAGCCTTCAGCCGGGCCATACGACGGGCGCCGTTCCCGACCCTGTTCCGAGCCCCGACTACCATCGCCAAGTACTCGAGGGAAACTAGGCCGAAGTTGTGGCTTGCGGACTACCGGCTGGCCTGCCAGCTGGGTGGAACGGACGACGACAACCTCATGATCCGCAACCTCCCCCTGTTTCTCTCCGACGCCGCTCGAGCCTGGCTGGAGCATTTGCCTCCTGCGCAGATCTCCAACTGGGACGACCTGGTCAAGGCTTTCGCTGGAAACTTCCAGGGCACGTATGTGCGCCCTGGGAACTCTTGGGATCTCCAAAGCTGCCGCCAGCAGCCAGGGGAATCCCTGCGAGAGTACATCCGGCGATTTTCGAAGCAGCGCACCGAGCTGCCCAACATCACCGACTCGGATGTCATTGGGGCATTCCTCACCGGCACCACTTGCCGCGACCTGGTGAGCAAACTGGGCCGCAAGACTCCCACCAAGGCGAGCGAGTTGATGGACATCGCCACCAAGTTCGCCTCTGGCCAGGAGGCGGTCGAAGCCATCTTCCGGAAGGACAAGCAGCCTCAGGGACGCCAGCAGGAAGACGTCCCCGAGGCGTCCGCCCAGCGTGGCATGAAGAAGAAGGCGAAAAAGAAGTCGCAAGCGAAGCGCGACGTCGCCAATGCAGATCTTGTCGCTGCCGCCGAGCACAGGAACCCTTGGAAGCCTCCCAGAGGGGCCAACCTATTCGACAAGATGCTTAAGGAGTCGTGCCCCTATCACCAGGGTCCCGTCAAGCACACCCTTGAGGAATGCGTCATGCTTTGGCGCTACTTCCATAAGGCCGGGCCCCCGACGGAAGGTGGCAATGGCCAAGACAACGACAAGAAGGAGGGCGACAAGGCAGAGGAGTTCCCCGAGGTCCACGGCTGTTTCATGATCTACGGTGGGCGAGTGGCGAACGCCTCGGCTCGGCACCGCAAGCAGGAGCGCCGGGAGGTCTGCTCGATAAAGGTGGCGGCACCAGTCTACCTAGACTGGTCCGACAAGCCCATCACCTTCGACCAAGGCGACCACCCCGACTGCGTGCCGAGCCCAGTAAAGTACCCGCTCATCGTCGATCCCGTCATCGGCAACGCCAGGCTCACCAAGGTCCTCATGGACGGAGGCAGCAGCCTCAACATCATCTATGTCGAGACCCTCGGGCTCTTGAAGATCGATCTGTCCACGATCCGGGCCGGTGCGGCGCCCTTTCACGGGATCATCCCCGGGAAGCGTGTTCTGCCCCTTGGACAACTCGATCTGCCCGTCTGCTTCGGAACTCCCTCCAACTTCTGAAAGGAAACTCTCACGTTCGAGGTGGTCGGGTTCCGAGGAACCTACCACGCAGTGCTGGGGAGACCGTGCTACGCCAAATTCATGGTCGTCCCCATCTACACCTACCTCAAGCTCCAGATGTCGGGCCCCAACGGGGTCATCACCGTCGGATCCACGTACCGACACGCGTACGAATGCGACGTAGAGTGCGTGGAGTACGCTGAGGCCCTCGCCGAGTCCGAGGCCCTCACCACCGACCTGGAGTGCCTCTCCAAGGAGGTGCCTGATGCGAAGCGCCACGCCGGCAACTTTGAACCGGCTGAGGCGGTTAAGTCCGTCGCTCTCGACCCCAGCAACGACGCCTGCAAGCAAGTCCGGATCGGCTCCGAGCTCGACCCCAAATAGGAAGCAGTGCTCGTCGACTTTCTCCGCGCAAACGCCAAAGTTTTTGCGTGGAGTCCCTCGAACATGCCGGGCATACCGAGGGATGTCGCCGAGCACTCTCTGGATATCCAAGCTGGAGCCTGACCCGTGAAGCAGCACCTGCGCCGCTTCGACGAAGAAAAGCGTAGGGCCATAGGCGAGGAGATCCACAAGCTGATGGCCGCAGGGTTCATCAAAGAGGTATTCCATCCTGAATGGCTAGCTAACCATGTGCTTGTGAAAAAGAGAGGTGGGAAATGGAGGATGTGCGTAGACTACACTGGTCTAAACAAAGCATGTCCGAAGGTTCCCTACCCTCTGCCTCGTATCGACCAAATTGTGGACTCCACTGCTGGGTGCGAAACCCTGTCATTCCTTGACGCCTATTCAGGTTATCACCAAATCAAGATGAAAGAGTCCGACCAGCTCGCAACTTCTTTCACCACACCTTTTGGCATGTACTGCTATACTACTATGCCATTTGGCTTGAGGAATGCAGGTGCGACATACCAAAGGTGCATGAACCACGTGTTCGGAGAGCACATCGGCCGAACGATCAAGGCTTACATCGATGACATTGTGGTCAAGACGAGGAAAGCCTCCGACCTCCTCTCTGACCTTGAAACGACATTCAAGTGTCTGAGAGCGAAGGGCGTGAAGCTCAATCCCGAGAAGTGTGTCTTCGGAGTCCCTCGAGGCATGTTCTTGGGGTTCATCGTCTCCGAGCGGGGCATCGAGGCCAACCCGGAGAAAATCGCGGCCATCACCAACATGGGGCCTATCAAAGATTTGAAAGGAGTAAAAAGGGTCATGGGATGCCTTGCGGCTCTGAGCCGCTTTATCTCGCGTCTCGGCGAAAAAGGCCTACCCTTGTACTGCCTCTTAAGGAAGACCGAGCGCTTCACTTGGACCCCCGAGGCCGAGGAAGCCCTCGGAAACTTAAAGGCGCTCCTTACAAACGCGCCCATCTTGGTGCCCCTCGCTGCTGGAGAAGCCCTCTTGATCTACGTAGCCGCAACCACTCAGGTGGTCAGCGTCGCGATCGTGGTCGAGAGACGAGAAGAAGGGCATACACTGCTCGTCCAGAGGCCGGTCTACTTCATCAGTGAAGTGCTATCTGAGACCAAGATCCGCTACCCGCAAATTCAGAAGCTACTGTACGCAGTAATTCTGACACACACTACTTCGAGTCTCATCCGGTGACTGTGGTGTCATCCTTTTCCCTGGGGGAGATAATCTAGTGCCGAGAGGCCTCGGGTAGGATAGCAAAGTGGGTAGTGGAGCTCATGGGCGAAACACTCTCAATCGTCCCTCGAAAGGCCATAAAATCCCAAGTCTTGGCGAATTTCCTGGCGGAATGGGTCGACACCCAATTGCCAACAGCTCCAATCCAACCGGAACTCTAGACCATGTACTTCGATGGGTCGCTGATGAAAACAGGAGCAGGTGCTGGCCTGCTCTTCATCTCACACCTCGGGAAACATCTCCACTACGTGCTGCGCCTCCATTTCCTGGCGTCAAACAACGTGGCCGAGTACGAGGCTCTGGTTAACGGGTTGCGCATCGCCATCGAGCTAGGGGTTCGGCGCCTCGACGCTCGTGGCGACTCGCAGCTTGTCATTGACCAAGTCATGAAGAACTCCCACTGCCGCGACCAGAAGATGGAGGCTTACTGCGACGAAGTTCGGTGCCTGGAAGACAAGTTCTACAGGCTGGAACTCAACCATATCGCCCGACGGTACAACGAGACTGCGGATGAGCTGGCTAAAATAGCCTCGGTGTGGACAACGGTTCCCCCGGACGTCTTCTCCAGAGACATACATCAACCCTCCGTCAAGATCGACGACACGCCCGAGCCCGAGGAGGCCTCGGCCCAGCCCGAGGTATCCTCGGTCGCCGAGGGGGGTGAGGCCCTGCGCGTCGAGGGAGAGCGGAATGGGGTCACGCCTAACCCGAACTGGCAGGCCCCGTACCTGGAATATCTCCTCCGAGGAGAGCTACCCCTCGACAAGACCGAAGCTCGGCGACTGGCACGATGCGCCAAGTCGTTCGTCTGACTGGGTGATGAAAAGGAGCTCTACCACTGCAGCCCCTCAGGCATTCTCCAACGATGCATATCCGTCGCCGAAGGACAGGAGCTATTGCAAGAAATACACTCGGGGGCTTGCGGTCACCATGCAGCACCTCGAGCCCTCGTGGGGAACGCCTTCCGACAAGGCTTCTATTGGCCGACCGCGGTGGCCGACGCCACTAGGATTGTACGCTCCTGCCGAGGGTGTCAATTCTATGCGAGACAGACGCACCTACCCGCTCAGGCCCTGCAGACAATACCCATCACCTGGTCGTTTGCTGTGTGGGGTCTGGACCTTGTCGGTCCCTTGCAGAAGGCACCCGGGGGCTTCTCGCACCTGCTGGTCGCCATCGACAAATTATCCAAGTGGATCGAGGTCCGACCCCTAACCAGCATCAGGTCCGAGCAGGCAGTGGCGTTCTTCACAAACGTCATCCATCGCTTTGGGGTCCCGAACTCCATCATCACCGACAATGGCACACAGTTCACTGGGAAGAAGTTCCTGGACTTCTGTGAGGACCGCCACATTCGTGTGGACTGGGCCACCATAGCTCACCCCATGACGAATGGGCAGGTGGAGCGTGCCAACGGTATGATTTTGCAGGGACTTAAACCGAGGATCTACAACGACCTCAACAAGTTTGGCAAGCGATGGATGAAAGAGCTACCCTCGGTGGTCTGGAGTCTGAGGACGACGCCAAGCCGAGCCACGGGTTTCTCGCTGTTCTTTCTGGTCTATGGGGGCCGAGGCTATCTTACCCACAGACTTAGAATACGGTTCCCCGAGGACAAAGGCGTACGACGACCGAAGCAACCAGGCCAGCCGAGAAGACTCACTGGACCAGCTGGAAGAAGCTCGGGACATGGCCCTACTACACTCAGCGCGGTATCAGCAGTCTCTGTGACGCTACCATGCCCGAGGGGTCCGGCCCCGAGGCTTCCAAGTGGGGACTTGGTACTTCGGCTGTGGCAGGACGCCTGAGGGCGCCACAAGCTTACTCCTCCGTGGGAAGGGCCGTTCATCATCGCCAAGATTTTGAAGCCCGGAACATACAAGCTGGCCAATGACCAAGGCGAGGTTTACAGCAACGCTTGGAACATCCAACAGCTAGGTCGCTTCTACCCTTAAGATGTTTCAAGTCGTTCATATACCTCGTTTTTTCTCTTTACATACATAAATAAAGTCTAACCGTCAAGGAAGGGTCAGCCTTGCCTCGACAAATCCCGACCCTCCCACGGGGGCTAGAAGGGGGGAACCCCCTCTACGTCAAAAATTTCCTCGCAAAAAGTCTTTCTGCCAGAACGTCTTTCGCGCTTTTCGACTGCTTCGATAGCGGGATCCTGAAAACGACGAGAGTACACGTAAGCGGCAAGGCCGACCGAGCCGAGGGACTCCTACGCCTCCGGGATACGGATACCTCACTCATCACCTTCCGCGATAAGAAACACGCTCGGATAAGCGATTCTGCTACCGAACAAGTCCTAACGCTCGAAAACTTTTCTGCCAGAATGATTTTCGTGCCTTCTCGACTGCTTCGATAGCGGAATCCTGAAAACGACGAGAGTACACGTAAGCGGCAAGGCCGACCGAGCCAAGGGACTCCTACGCCTCCGGGATACGGATACCCCACTCATCACCTTCCACGAAAAGTAACTCTCGCTCGGATAAGCGATTCTGCTACCGACGAACAAGTCCTGATACTCGAAACAAGAGGAAAGGAAACGCAGCTTTATAACACGACAATAAGATGTTTAGGCCTCGGAAGCCGCAAAAAACATACGCATACTACAGACAAACTGTTCCTGCAGGTTCAGACATCGGCAGAGGGAGCAGCAGCACCCTCGGCGTCATTTCCACCTTCGGCGGAATCTAGCCCGGCCTCGGACGGCGACACGGGTGGAAGGATCTCCACCTCGAAGGAGGACGCCAGCACCGCGCTTGGGCCATCGCAGCCAGGGTCTCCTCTAGGGTCCCAACCCAAGCAGACACCTCGGTTGGCCGCTCCGTAGCCTCAGCCAGCTGTGCCCCGAGGACCTCAGCCCGGCTCACGGCCTCGGCAGCGTGACTCCGGAGTTGGTCCCGCTAGCGGACGACCTGGCCAAACTCCAGCTGCTGCTGCTGCACCTCCTCGGCTAGGGAAGCCACGTGCTCTCGGGCCGACGAAGCCTCTTTTCGAGCCGACTCCGCCTCTGTCCATGCCGACACCGCTGCCTCCGGCTTCGGCTCATCGCAGAGCGACCGAAGGTTCTATAACTGAGCAAGAGAAGCCTTGAGCGGCAAGGCCGACCGAGCCGAGGGACTCCTACGCCTCTGGGATACGGATACCTCACTCGTCACCTTCCGCGTGAGGCAACTCACGCTCGGTTAAGCGGTTCGGCTAGCCGACAGGCGAGGCCTAGTGCTCGAAATGAGGGAGAAACACGGTATTACACTCAAATACCCAGATGTTCAGGCCTCGACAGCCACAATGAACAAATACCCATACTCAGGGTGCCATTACAAACAGAACTCCAGTTCCACTCCGGCGGGTATGGACAACCTCCACACCAGAGGGCCTGCGGGATAACAAACTCTGGGTAGCTCGCCAGCGACCGCTGCGCCAACGGCGCGGCTACGACCTCCGCCTCGGGCGGCAAGACAGCTGCAGCGACGGCCTCAGGGCAAACACTTCTGCTGAAAGGCCCTCGTACACGTCCCCTCACGGGGGACGAGAACCAGCCATTAAAGCCAAAGAGCCGGAGGCCCAGAGCACAGGTGGCACTGACGGTCTCGTCGGCGGAGAAACCTTCTCTAGCTGCCACCACCTCGGCACCGACGACACCGGCCACCTGCCCATCAACACCGCGCCAGCGAGCGGCGGCCGCCCCAAAGCGCACCGGCAGGTCCTCACTCCCGTTCTTGCCGTGAGAACGAGAACGGGGTCGTCCCATAACACGAGTACCGTCCTCGCGGCGTACGACGTGTTGTGCGGCCAACGGCGCAGGGAGGACCTGGACGTAGCCGGCTCGAGCGCGACACGACCGTTGCCCGGGTGGAGGACGGATAGTTGCACCCTGTCTAGGAAGCAGCAGTTCGCCTTCCCCCGCATGGCTGGAGGATGCCTCCTCCGCAGAGCTGGAGTATGCCCTTCTCCCCCGAATGCCGGAGGAAGAAGCGGGCCGCCGGCCCACGCGGAGGCAGGCCCCAACTTGCCCCGCCCTCCTCCCCAGCAAGGATGATGAAGATCCTTGAAGCTGAGGGCAGGGCAGAGGCCGCAGCCCGGCTTGCTTCTCCCCACCACTGAACTGGTGGTCATCATCCTAGATGACCATTGGTGAGGGAATGCAGCCGGGCTGCATGATGAAAATCCTTGAAGCCGAGCGATGGCTGAAGGGTGCCAACCCCCGCGGGGTTGCGCTCCTCCAACAGCAACAAGACGAAGGCAACGCGGGCGCTCCCCATCCGGGGGCTCGGAAGGTGAAAGGGCGTGATGCATGAGGGGAGTGCGAAGGCATGGCTACTGCCCGGGGGATCGATCCCTTTTTAAAGGCGGCTCTCCCCACTCGCATCCTCAGGCATCACGGACAAAGTCTTCATCGACGTGCTCCAGGGTCCTCCCCCTATGACACGGGGGCTGGGTCCCGCACATCGTGCAAGCTAACCCGAAACGGAAGAAGCCAAACCGCCGCACGCAGAGCATGTAACCGCCCCGCGGTTACAAGCACTCCTCCATCCTCGTCGAAACCAGCGGTCGAAAGGGTGGACCGCCATGCAGGTGGCGTACAACCGCACCGCGGGGGCGCACCCCTTCGGCTTTGTCGCATCTAGCATGGAGGCCCAGGCCCACACGTCATGTAACCGGGGCGCCGCTTACTACGTGCAAGAGACCGCACCGCCACTTGTGCCAATGCCGCGCCTTCTCGACTGTGGAACCGGTGCCGCGACTCGAGGCAACCCTGCGCATGGCCCAACAGTGCCAATCGAGCACAACGATCACGGGTCAGTCAGCCACGGGAGGAGGCGCGACGGTCGATATGGCCAAAAGTGGACCGGCAGTAATGGCGGCAGCAGACGAGCGGAAGCAGCGGTCAAATCGCCTGCAGGCTCACGTCCCCTCCTAAAGCGGCAGGGGAGCCCTCTCCCACGACGTGAAGACAACGCGCCCGTGTTCCGTTCCTCGAACGACTCGTACACGCGGTCGTCCCGCGAATCGCCCGTCCCGTCGCATTAACTCCTTGGCAGGGCAGGCGACGCCTTTGGCAGGCAAAGCGGGCGTCGTTTCACCTCCGCCATGATGACCGCGTCAAAAAAGATGCGCCACACCGTTTAAATTCATATCCTTTTCCTCTTCCCCTTTCTCTCTCTTGCTACAGGGACCGGGAAAGGGGATATTTTGAAAGGGGTCCTTCTCCGCGAAGGAAGCGGGCTCCGAGCCCTCCTACTGATCAGGGGTTCAAAGGCTGGCCCCTCGGAAGGGTTCGACAGCCGCCCCAGAGCACTCGGGCTCCGCGCCCACTACTGATCAGGGGTTCGAAGGCTGGCCCCTCGGAAGGGTTCGACAGCCGCCCCAGAGCACGCAGAGCGAGGGATGACTCTGGGTACGTCCGTTACATGGCCGAGGCTCGGGCTATGCTCCCGAGGTACCCTAGGACATTTCCGAGACCAGCAGGAGCGATTTTGTAACTGAATCCCACCAGAGGGAGGCATCGAGCCCTCGGACCCTATCGAACGGGTCCAGGTCCGGCAAATCACCTGCAGGTACTTTTGGAGCGTGCCTCTAGGCCACTAGTCGACCCTTATCGAACGGGGCACGAGCGTCCACTCGGATCACCCGTTAGCAACTCACTGGAGACACCATGTTCGGCGCCCTCCGAGGGCAACATGGCGCTTCCCCCCCTCCTCCTTGCGGAAAGGCGACGAAGGGGCGTATAATAAAAGTTGAGACAGTCCTTGATTGTCCTCTCGCTCCGTGCAGAGGCTCGGGGGCTGCTCTCGCAAACCCGGCTACGGCCAAACCGTTGACAGCGTCAACAAACCAGCCTAAAAACTTGGAACCTGACCATGCACCCGGGCTACAATCAGGTCGCATGAGGGAACAACCAGGCCGGCCGAGGCATCACGAAAGGCATTAAGACCTCAGAGGAGTCAAACCACTCCTCCGAGGCCTCGGGGGCTACACCCGGCGAGTGCGCTCGCGCGCACCCACCGGAACAAAGTGTAACCAAGAAAAGCCGGTCCCCTCGCAAAAAAGTGCGGCAAAGCCTCCAAGCGAGTACCAACACTCCCTTTGAGGCTCGGGGGCTACTGTCGGGTACCGTAATTAGGGGTACCCCAACACTCCTAAACACGACTGGTAACCACCATCAGCACAAACCGCAAAGACTGATGGGCGCGGTTCAGGTCAAGGCCTCGTCTACCAAGGGACGTGATCTCGCCTCGTCCGAGCCCGGCCTCAGGCGGGAACAGTAGTCCCGAACGAATCCACGCCTCGCCCGAGGGCCTCCTCAAGCAACGGGCGCACCCTCGACTCGCCCGAAGCCCAGCTCGGGCAGGCTTCGTTGTGAAGCAACCTTGGCCAAATCGCCTCACCAACCGACCGTATCGCAGGCGCATTTAATGCGAGGATCGCCTGACACCTTATCCTGACACACGTGCCTCAGTCGGCAAGGTCGAAGTGACCGCAGTCACTTCGCCCTTCCACTGACCGACCTGACAGGAAAACAGCGTCGCTCGCCCCAATCCGACTGCTATGCCACCCGCCAGGGTGAGGCTGATAACAGCCAAGTTCAGCCTCAAGCGCAACAGGAAGCTCCGCCTCGCCCGACCATAGGCCTCGGCCTTGGAAGGAGGTGAAAGTCGCCTAGAGGGGGGGTGAATAGGGCAAAACTGAAATTCTCAAAAATAATCACAACTACAAGCCGGGTTAGCGTTAGAAATGTAAATAAGTCCGCGAGAGAGGGTGCAAAACAAATCGCAAGCAAATAAGAGGTGTGACACGCGGATTTGTTTTACCGAGGTTCGGTTCTTGCAAACCTACTCCCCGTTGAGGTGGTCACAAAGACCGGGTCTCTTTCAACCCTTTCCCTCTCTCAAACGGTCCCTCAGACCGAGTGAGCTTTCTTTTCTCAATCACTTGGAACACAAAGTTCCTACAAGGACCACCACAAGATTGGTGTCTCTTGCCTCAATTACAAGTGAGTTTGATCGCAATAAAAAATCAAGAAAGAAGAAAGCAATCCAAGCGCAAGAGCTCGAAAGAACACAAGCAAATCTCTCTCACTAGTCACTAAAGCTTTGTGTGGAATTTGGGAGAGGATTTGATCTCTTGAGTGTGTCTAGAATTGAATGCCTAGCTCTTGTAAGTGGTTGGAAGTGTGAAAACTTGGATGACTTGAATGTGGGGTGGTTGGGGGTATTTATAGCCCCAACCACCAAACTAGCCGTTTGGTGGGGCTGACTGTCGTATGGTGCACCGGACAGTCCGGTGCACACCGGACATGTCCGGTGCGCCAGCCACGTCACCAAAGCCGTTGGGTTCCGACCGTTGGAGCTCTGTCTTCTGGGCCCGCCTGGATGTCCGGTGGTGCACCGGACATGTACTGTAGAGTGTCCGGTGCGCCAGCATGGGCGTGCCTGACTTCTGCGCGCGCTGGCGCGCATTCAATGCGCTGCAGGTAGCCGTTAGCGCCGAAGTATTCGTTGCTTTGATGTCACACCGGACAGTCCGGTGTACACCGGACATGTCCGGTGAATTATAGCGGACTAGCCGTTGCGAATTCCCGAAGCTGGCGAGTTCCAGAGCCGCTCTTCCTTGGAGCACCGGACACTGTCCGGTGTACACCGGACTGTCCGGTGAATTATAGCGGAGCGCCTCTGGATTTTCCCGAAGGTGACGAGTTCGACTTGGAGTCCTCTGGTGCACCGGACAGTCCGGTGCGCCAGACCAGAGGTGCCTTCGGTTGTCCCTTTGCTCTTTTGTTGAACCCAATACTTGGTCTTTTTATTGGCTAAGTGTGAACCTTTGACACCTGTATAACTTATACACTAGAGCAAACTAGTTAGTCCAATTATTTGTGTTGGGCAATTCAACCACCAAAATCAATTAGGAAAATAGGTGTAAGCCTAATTCCCTTTCAATCTCCCCCTTTTTGGTGATTGATGCCTACACAAACCAAAGCAAGTATAGAAGTACATAATTGAACTAGCTTGCATAATGTAAGTGCAAAGGTTGCTTGGAATTTAAGCCAATATGAATACTTATAAGATATGCATGGATTGTTTCTTCATTTTTAACATTTTGGACCACGCTTGCACCACATGTTTTGTTTTTGCAAATTCTTTTGTAAATCCTTTTTCAAAGTTCTTTGCAAATAGTCAAAGGTAAATGAATAAGATTTTGCAAAGCATCTTCAAGATTTGAAATTTTCTCCCCCTGTTTCAAATGCTTTTCCTTTGACTAAACAAAACTCCCCCTTAATGAAATCCTCCTCTTAGTGTTCAAGAGGGTTTTGATATTAATTTTGAAGAGGTTATACCAATTTGAAATTATATCACAAGTAAGATACCAATTTGAAAATACTCTTTGAAAAACTAAAATTTTAGAAATTGGTGGTGGTGCGGTTCTTTTGCTTTGGGCTCATACTCTCTCCCCCTTTGGCATGAATCGCCAAAAACGGAATCATTAGAGCCCTTAGAAATACTCTCTCCCCTTTGGTCATAAATGAATGAGTGAGGATTATACCAAAGGCGAAGTCCTTTTGCTTTGGACTCTCCCCCAAAAGATGGAGAGTTGCTCGGAGTGATGGCGAAGGATGAGTTACACAGTGGAAGCCTTTGTCTTCGCCGAAGACTCCAATTCCCTTTCAATATACCTATGACTTGGTTTGAAATAGACTTAAAAACACATTAGTCATAGCATATGAAAGAGACATGATCAAAGGTATATAGAGGAGCTATGTGTGCAAATCAACAAAAGAAGTTCCTAGAATCAAGAATATTTTTCTAATGCCTAAGTTTGTTAAAAGTTTGTTCATCAAGAGGCTTGGTAAAGATATCGGCTAATTGATCTTTAGTATTAATGTAAGAAATCTCGATATCTCCCTTTTGTTGGTGATCCCTTAAAAAGTGATACCGAATGGCTATGTGTTTAGTGCGGCTATGCTCAACGGGATTATCCGCCATGCGGATTGCACTCTCATTATCACATAGAAGAGGAACTTTGGTTAGTTTGTAACCGTAGTCCCTAAGGGTTTGCCTCATCCAAAGTAGTTGCGTGCAACAATGTCCTGCGACAATGTACTCGGCTTGGGCGGTAGAAAGAGCGACGGAATTTTGCTTCTTTGAAGCCCAAGACACCAAGGATCTTCCCAAGAACTGGCAAGTCCCCGATGTGCTCTTTCTATTAATTTTACAACCCGCCCAATCGGCATCTGAATAACCAATCAAATCAAAAGTGGATCCCCTAGGATAGCAAAGCCCAAACTTAGGAGTATAAACTAAATATCTCAAGATTCGTTTTACGGCCGTAAGGTGAGCTTCCTTAGGGTCGGCTTGGAATCTTGCACACATGCATACGGAAAGCATAATATCCGGTCGAGATGCACATAAATATAGCAAAGAGCCTATCATCGACCGGTATACCTTTTGATCGACGGATTTACCTCCCTCGTCGAGGTCGAGATGCCCATTGGTTCCCATGGGTGTCTTGATGGGTTTGGCATCCTTCATTCCAAACTTGCTTAGGATATCTTGAGTATACTTTGTTTGGCTTAGGAAGGTGCCTTCTTGGAGTTGCTTCACTTGAAATCCTAAGAAGTACTTCAACTCCCCCATCATAGACATCTCGAATTTTTGTGTCATGATCCTACTAAATTCTTCACATGTAGACTCGTTAGTAGACCCAAATATAATATCATCAACATAAATTTGGCATACAAACAAGTCATTTTCAAGAGTTTTAGTAAAGAGTGTAGGATCGGCCTTTCCAACTTTGAAGCCATTAGTGATAAGGAAATCTCTAAGGCATTCATACCATGCTCTTGGGGCTTGCTTGAGCCCATAAAGCGCCTTAGAGAGTTTATAAACATGGTTAGGGTACTCACTATCTTCAAAGCCGGGAGGTTGCTCAACATAGACCTCTTCCTTGATTGGTCCATTGAGGAAGGCACTCTTCACGTCCATTTGGTAAAGCTTGAAGCCATGGTAAGTAGCATAGGCCAATAATATACGAATTGACTCAAGCCTAGCTACGGGTGCATAGGTTTCACCGAAATCCAAACCTTTGACTTGGGAGTATCCCTTGGCCACAAGTCGAGCTTTGTTCCTTGTCACCACACCATGCTCATCTTGCTTGTTGCGGAAGACCCATTTGGTTCCTACAACATTTTGATTAGGACGTGGAACTAAATGCCATACCTCATTCCTAGTGAAGTTGTTGAGCTCCTCTTGCATCGCCACCACCCAATCCAAATCTTGAAGTGCTTCCTCTATCCTGTGTGGCTGAATAGAGGAAACAAAAGAGTAATGCTCACAAAAATGTGCAACACGAGATCTAGTAGTTACCCCCTTATGAATGTCGCCGAGGATGGTGTCGACGGGGTGATCTCGTTGGATTGCTTGGTGGACTCTTGGGTGTGGCGGCCTTTGTTCTTCATCCTCCTTGTTTTGATCATTCGCATCTCCCCCTTGATCATTGTCGTCATCTTGAGGTGGCTCATTTGCTTGATCTTCTACTTCATCAACTTGAGCTTCATCCTCATTTTGAGTTGGTGGAGATGCTTGTGTGGAGGAGGATGGTTGATCTTGTGCATTTGGAGGCTCTTCGGATTCCTTAGGACACACATCCCCAATGGACATGTTCCTTAGCGCGATGCACAGAGCCTCTTCAATACCTATCTCATCAAGATCAACTTGCTCTACTTGAGAGCCGTTAGTCTCATCAAACACAACGTCACAAGAAACTTCAACTTGTCTAGAGGACTTGTTGAAGACTCTATATGCCCTTGTGTTTGAATCATATCCTAGTAAAAAGTCTTCTACAGTCTTAGGAGCAAATTTAGATTTTCTTCCTCTTTTAACAAGAATAAAGCATTTGCTACCAAAGACTCTAAAATATGAAATGTTGGGCTTTTTACTGGTTAGGAGTTCATAAGATGTCTTCTTGAGGATTCGGTGTAGATATAACCGGTTGATGGCGTAGCAAGCGGTGTTGACCGCCTCGGCCCAAAACCGATCCGAAGTCTTGTACTCATCAAGCATGGTTCTTGCCATGTCCAATAGAGTTCTATTCTTCCTCTCCACTACACCATTTTGTTGTGGGGTGTAGGGAGAAGAGAACTCATGCTTGATGCCCTCCTCCTCAAGGAAGCCTTCAATTTGTGAATTCTTGAACTCTGTCCCATTGTCGCTTCTAATTTTCTTGATCCTTAAGCCGAACTCGTTTTGAGCTCGTCTCAAGAATCCCTTTAAGGTTTCTTGGGTATGGGATTTTTCCTGCAAAAAGAACACCCAAGTGAAGCGAGAATAATCATCCACAATTACTAGACAGTACTTACTCCCGCTGATGCTTATGTAAGCGATCGGGCCGAATAGGTCCATGTGTAGGAGCTCCAGTGGCCTGTCGGTCGTCATGATGTTCTTGTGTGGATGGTGGACACCAACTTGCTTTCCTGCTTGGCATGCGCTACAAACCCTGTCTTTCTCAAAATGAACATTGGTTAATACTAAAATGTGTTCTCCCTTTAGAAGCTTGTGAAGGTTCTTCATCCCAACATGGGCTAGTCGGCGGTGCCAGAGCCAACCCATGTTAGTCTTAGCAATTAAGCATGTGTCGAGTTCAGCTCTATCAAAATCTACTAAGTATAGCTGACCCTCTAGCACACCCTTAAATGCTATTGAATCATCACTTCTTCTAAAGACAGTAACACCTACATCAGTAAAGAGACAGTTGTAGCCCATTTTGCTTAATTGAGATACAGAAAGCAAATTGTAATCTAATGAATCTACAAGAAAAACATTGGAAATAGAATGGTCAGGAGATATAGCTATTTTACCCAATACTTTGACCAAACCTTGGTTTCCATCCCCGAATGTGATCGCTCGTTGGGGATCTTGGTTTTTCTCGTAGGAGGAGAACATCTTTTTCTCCCCTGTCATGTGGTTTGTGCACCCGCTGTCGATAATCCAACTTGAGCCCCCGGATGCATAAACCTACAAAACATGTTTAGTTCTTGACTTTAGGTACCCAAATGGTTTTGGGTCCTTTGGCATTAGAAACAAGAACTTTGGGTACCCAAACACAAGTCTTTGACCCCTTGTGCTTGCCCCCAACATATTTGGCAACTACCTTGCCGGATTTTGTTAGTTAACACATATGATGCATCAAAAGTTTTGAATGAAAAGCTATGTTCATTTGATGCGCTAGGAGTTTTCTTCTTAGGCAACTTAGCATGGGTTGGTTGCCTAGAGCTAGATGTCTCACCCTTATACATGAAAGCATGGTTAGGGCCAGAGTGAGACTTCCTAGAATGAATTCTCCTAATTTTGTCCTCGGGATAACCGGTAGGGTATAAAATGTAACCCTCGTTATCCTGAGGCATGGGAGCCTTGCCCTTAACAAAGTTGGACAATTTCTTAGGAGGGGCACTAAGTTTGACATTGCCTCCCTGTTGGAAGCCAATGCCATCCTTGATGCCCGGGCGTCTCCCACTATAGAGCATACTTCTAGCAAATTTAAATTTTTCATTTTCTAAGTTATGCTCGGCAATTTTAGCATCTAATTTTGCTATATGATCATTTTGTTGTTTAATTAAAGCCATGTGATCATGAATAGCATTAACATCAATATCTCTACATCTAGTACAAATAGAAGTGTGCTCAACGATAGATGTAGAGGGTTTGCAAGAATTAAGTTCAACAATCTTAGAACGCAATATATCATTTTTGTCTCTAAGATTGGAAATAGTAGCATTGCAAACATCAAAAATTTTAGCCTTAGCAAGCAATTTTTCATTTTCATTTCTAAGGCTAGCAAGAGAAATGTTTAGTTCTTTAATCCTAGCAAGCAAATCATCATTATCATTTCTAGGATTAGGATTTGTAACATTACAAACATTTGAATCAACCTTAGCTAACAAATTAGCATTTTCATTTCTAAGGTTGTCTATTGTCTCATGGCAAGTGCTTAGCTCACTAGATAACTTTTCACATTTCTCAACTTCTAGAGCATAAGCATTTTTAACTTTAACATGCTTTTTGTTTTCCTTGATTAGGAAGTCCTCTTGGGAGTCCAATAGATCATCCTTCTCATGGATGGCACTAATCAATTCATTTAATTTCTCTTTTTGTTGCATGTTTAAGTTGGCAAAAAGAGTACGTAAGTTATCTTCCTCATCACTAGCATTTTCATCACTAGAAGACTCATATCTAGTGGAGGATCTAGATTTAACCTTCTTATTTTTGCCGTCCTTTGCCATGAGGCACTTGTGGCCGACGTTGGGGAAGAGAAGGCCCTTGGTGACGGCGATGTTGGCGGCGTCCTCGTCGTCGGAGGAGTCGCTAGAGCTTTCGTCGGAGTCCCACTCCCGACAAACATGGGCATCGTCGCCCTTCTTCTTGTAGTACCTCTTCTTCTCCTTTCTTCTCCCCTTCTTGTCATCGCCCCTGTCACTGTCACTAGAAATAGGACATTTAGCTATAAAGTGACCGGGCTTACCACACTTGTAGCAAACCTTCTTGGAGCGGGGCTTGTAATCCTTCCCCCTCCTTTGCTTGAGGATTTGGCGAAAGCTTTTGATGACAAGCACCATCTCCTCATTGTCGAGCTTGGAGGCTTCGATTGGTTGTCTACTTGGTGTAGACTCCTCATTCTTTTCCTCCGTTGCCTTGAATGCAACCGGTTGAGCTTCGGATGTGGAGGGGCTGTCAAGCTCGTTGATCTTCCGTGAGCCCTTGATCATAAATTCAAAGCTCACAAAATTCTCGATTACTTCCTCGGGAGTCATTAGTGTATATCTTGGGTTGCCACAAATTAATTGAACTTGAGTAGGGTTAAGGAAAATAAGAGATCTTAAAATAACCTTAACCACCTCGTGGTCATCCCATTTCTTGCTCCCGAGGTTGCGCACTTGGTTTACCAAGGTTTTGAGCCGGTTGTACATGTCTTGTGGCTCCTCCCCTTGGCGAAGACGGAAGCGACCGAGCTCCCCCTCGATCGTTTCCCGCTTGGTGATTTTGGTGGGTTCATCACCCTCGTGCGCGGTCTTGAGCACGTCCCAAACTTCCTTGGCGCTCTTCAATCCTTGCACTTTGTTGTACTCCTCCCTACTTAGAGAGGCGAGGAGTATTGTTGTAGCTTGGGAGTTGAAGTGCTCGATTTGGGCCACCTCGTCATCATCATAATCCTCATCCCCTACGGATGGTACCTGTGCTCCAAACTCAACAACATTCCATATACTTTTGTGGAGTGAGGTTAGATGAAATTTCATTAAATCACTCCACCTAGCATAATCTTCACCGTCAAAGGTTGGTGGTTTGCCTAATAGCATGGAAAGTAATGGAGTATGTCTAGAGGTACGAGGATAATGTAAGGGGATCTTACTAAACTTCTTGCGCTCATGGCGCTTAGAAGTTATGGAGGGCGCGTCGAAGCCGGAGGTAGAAGGTGATGAAGTGTCGGTCTCGTAGTAGACCACCTTCCTCATCTTCTTTATTTTGTCGCCACTCCGATGCGACTTGTGAGAAGAAGTCTTCTTTTCCTTCTTCTTTTCCTTCCTCTTCTCCTTGTTGCGGGACTCTTCCGATGAAGCCTTCCCGTGGCTTGTAGTGGGCTTGTCGCCGGTCTCCATCTCCTTCTTGGCGAGTTCTCCCGACATCACTTCGAGCGGTTAGGCTCTAATGAAGCACCGGGCTTTGATACCAATTGAAAGTCGCCTAGAGGGGGGGGGTGAATAGGGCGAAACTGAAATTCTCAAAAATAATCACAACTACAAGCCGGGTTAGCGTTAGAAATGTAAATAAGTCCGCGAGAGAGGGTGCAAAACAAATCGCAAGCAAATAAGAGGTGTGACACGCGGATTTGTTTTACCGAGGTTCGGTTCTTGCAAACCTACTCCCCGTTGAGGTGGTCACAAAGACCGGGTCTCTTTCAACCCTTTCCCTCTCTCAAACGGTCCCTCGGACCGAGTGAGCTTTCTCTTCTCAATCACTTGGAACACAAAGTTCCTACAAGGACCACCACAAGATTGGTGTCTCTTGCCTCAATTACAAGTGAGTTTGATCGCAATAAAAATCAAGAAAGAAGAAAGCAATCCAAGCGCAAGAGCTCGAAAGAACACAAGCAAATCTCTCTCACTAGTCACTAAAGCTTTGTGTGGAATTTGGGAGAGGATTTGATCTCTTGAGTGTGTCTAGAATTGAATGCCTAGCTCTTGTAAGTGGTTGGAAGTGTGAAAACTTGGATGACTTGAATGTGGGGTGGTTGGGGGTATTTATAGCCCCAACCACCAAACTAGCCGTTTGGTGGGGCTGACTGTCGTATGGTGCACCGGACAGTCCGGTGCGCCAGCCACGTCACCAAAGCCGTTGGGTTCCGACCGTTGGAGCTCTGTCTTCTGGGCCCGCCTGGATGTCCGGTGGCGCACCAGACATGTACTGTAGAGTGTCCGGTGCGCCAGTATGGGCGTGCCTGACTTCTGCGCGCGCTGGCACGCATTCAATGCGCTGCAGGTAGCCGTTGGCGCCGAAGTATCCGTTGCTTCGATGTCACACCGGACATGTCCGGTGAATTATAGCGGACTAGCCGTTGCGAATTCCCGAAGCTGGCGAGTTCCAGAGCCGCTCTTCCTTAGAGCACCGGACACTGTCCGGTGTACACCGGACAGTCCGGTGAATTATAGCGGAGCGCCTCTGGATTTTCCCGAAGGTGACGAGTTCGACTTGGAGTCCTCTGGTGCACCGGACACTGTCCGGTGGTGCACCGGACAGTCCGGTGCGCCAGACCAGAGGTGCCTTCGGTTGTCCCTTTGCTCTTTTGTTGAACCCAATACTTGGTCTTTTATTGGCTAAGTGTGAACCTTTGACACCTGTATAACTTATACACTAGAGCAAACTAGTTAGTCCAATTATTTGTGTTGGGCAATTCAACCACCAAAATCAATTAGGAAAATAGGTGTAAGCCTAATTCCCTTTTAGGAGGTATCCGCCTCGCCCGACCACAGGGCTCGACCTCAACCTCGCCCTCGGAAGGTGGTCTCCGCCTCGCCCGACCCGAGGGCTCGGCCTCAACCTCGGCCTCGGGAGGAATCGCGTCCTCGCCCGACCCCGACCTCGGCGTCAGGGGAAGTCTCCGCCTCGCCTGACCTTGGGCTCGGACCGACCGCGCCACGGGGGATACATCATTACCCTACCCCTAGCTAGCTCAGGCTACGGGGGAACAAGACCGACGTCCCATCTGGCTCGCCCCGGTAACAAATAATGATGGCTCCCCGCGTGCGACCATGACGACGGTGGTTCTCAGCCCCCTACGGAAGCAAGGAGACGTCAGCAAGATCCCAGCAGCACCGACAGTTGTGCTTCTACAAGGCTTAGGCACTTCTCCGGTGGCCACGTTACCGCGTATACAGGGCTCTAGCACCTCTCCGACAGCCACGTTGGCATGTACACAGGGCTCAGGCACCTCTCTGCCAGACACGTTAGCGTCTAGCTACACCTCACATTGTACACCTGGACCCTCTCCTTGCATCTATAAAAGGGAGGTCCAGGGCCTTTATGCGGGAGGGTCGCGCAGGGGAACGAGCTGACGAACAGGCTCACTCTCTCTCTCTCGCGCGAACGCTTGTAACCCCTACTACGAGCGCATCCCCTGGCGCAGGATAACACGAGCCCCGTTTTCCCCATTGTGTTCCATCTCGCGCCAACCCATCTGGGCTGGAACACGCAGCGACAAATTTACTCGTCGGTTCATGGACCCTCGGGGTCGAAACGCCGACAAATATGTTCCCATTGTAATATTAGTGTTTACAAATGTGAATGTAACATAGTAGCTCACGCTCTAGCTGCAATTGGGTGTAAGTACCCCGTGCCCTAGTGCATTTCATACCACTCGAGTAAATCTTCCACGACTTAAAAAAAGAATAATATGCAGTTGATATACAATTTATTTTTGAAATTAATTTACAAATCCAAGGACCACCCATCTGTTCAATCCACACCGACTGATCCAAAACTACACACGTATCATGTCAGGAACCACAAACGTAGCATAATTTATTATTTGTACGAATAGAAACATCGTCCACCAGCACGTCGTTGTGCCCCCTGATATTTTTCGTTTTGAATGTATTGTAGTATCATGTTTAGGGATGGTAAATGGGATCAGATCCTCGATTTCCCGCGAATATTCTTCTATTTAGGGATAGAGATAAAGATAAGTTAATCCTCACAGAGATAGAGACGAGGAAAATTTATAGTGTATTTGGTTGCAATAACTGGAAGGGGCAAGATTGGATGAACTCTTAGATAAGATTGTTTAATTTAGGATCACGGATTGAGATAGGACTATCGAAGTGATATCCCAATTTTCTCTCAAAATTGAAAGAACGAGGAGACACTGGAAGATGTGGTTGTTCTGGGTATCCTTAGTTGTTAGGTTTATGAGGATGGGGACGAGAAATCATCCCCATTTTCTATGACGAACTTATCTTCATCTAAATTAGTTCTTTGGCATGTTGGAATTCTACCCAAAAAACCCAATATATTACATAGCTTAGTATAAATAGCAAACTGAACTCTAAATTATATGTCTCTTGTAATTTTAAATCTTATTTATTTAATTTGTATCAATTTGATATAATCGTTTTACATTTGCCTCTAAAATTGCATTTTCTAACAATAACAGATTGCCCACGAAGATAAGTTCCTGACCAAGATGGGGATAGAAGATAACGCTCCCTCGTGTGTGTTGGCAAGAACGGCGATGAAGAGTTTTTCTCGCCACGAGAACGAGATTGCGAGACATCTCCCTAACCATGCATGCTAGCGTGTTTGGTGTGCCTTAACAATGCTGTTGGGTCTATACTTCGTCGCCGAAGGTCTTATAGGAAGAAGCGGTCTTCGGCTGAAGCTGTTTGTATAAGATGGCCGAAGGTTCCTCTTCGTGAAGCTTCGGCATTACAAACCGACTTAAAGATAGAATGACCTTTTAGTCCATAAAGGTCTGAGTCAATCTTGTAAGCTTTTATAAAGGGCATACTTGTAATTCCTCACAGGCTGCGTCCTGTGCCTATAAATAGTGAACAGTATTCCTTTACTGTTCACGCATTCTGGTAATTGTACTCGCATCTTCTGGAATTCAACCTTTGCCAAGGCAGAGGTATTGTTGTATCCAATGATTCAATATATTAAGTAAATATGACATAATTCGTCTATGATTTATTTACCCCTTTGATACCTTTTATTTTATGTTGTCTTACAATATTTATTGAAATTTTATTACGAAGTCCTAAGCTTCGTAATTTTACTCTCATCAACCTTCGTCCAAGGCCCATTATCCTCAAGGGAATAATGTTTCATGGACGAAGGACGTTAACATTTAACACTTTATGTTGCCTTGTTCTTAATTCATAGCAGTTGAGAACAAGTCCCCAACATTGGCGCCCACCTCCGGTGAACTCACTTCCACTTTTTGAGCTGATGGCTTCGTTCAACGACCAAGCTGGAGCTGCTTCGGACCCGAAGCTGGTGCTCCCGATCACAGGTGGTTCGTCCTCAGAGCCAGCTAACAAGAAACAAAAGAAGAAAGCACAGAGAAGGGTACAGCATGTTGGGGTGCAAGGACCCTTTATCAAGTCAAGATGGTCTCACATTCCTATTACCTTCTCCCAAGAGGACCTTCAGCTCAAGGATTACCCACACAACGATGCCATGGTTATCTCTTGTGTTATCAAAGGATTTCTGGTCCACAATGTCTTGGTTGACACAGGCAGTGCAGCTGATATCATATTTGCTAAGGCCTTCAGACAAATGCAAGAGCCAGAAGATAAGATTCATGATGCTACACATCCTCTCTGTGGCTTCGGAGGAAGACAGATTGTAGCACTGGGCAAGATCACCATGTCAGTGACCTTCGGGTTCATCAACAACACTAGAACTGAGCAAGTTGTGTTTGACATTGTTGATATGGAATACCCTTACAATGCAATTATTGGTCGTGGCACCCTCAATGCTTTTGAAGCAATTCTTCACCCTGCTTATCTTTGCATGAAGATACCTTCGGATCAAGGACCCATCGCTATTCATGGAAGTCAGGAAGCTGCCAGAAGGGCCGAAGGAAACTGGACTGACTCAAAAGCAATCCATAACATAGATGGAGCTGAAGCTTGTGAACAATACAAATTCAGAAGGGAGAAAGCAGCTTCAGCAGATCAGCCGAAGCCCATGCTCTTATGTGAGGATATAGCAGAGCAGAAAGTGTTGTTGGGCTCTCAGTTATCCGAAGAACAAGAGAAAAACTTGATAAGGTTTTTGTTCAACAACAAAGATGTTTTTGCATGGTCAGCCAATGATCTCTGTGGAGTTAACAGGGATGTTATTGAACACTCGCTCAATGTCGATCCATCCTTCAGACCCAGAAAGCAGAGGCTTTAGAAAATGTCAGATGATAAGGCCGAAGGTGCTCGTAACGAAGTCAAAAGACTCCTCAGTGCAGGAGTTATCAGAGAAGTAAAGTACCCAGAATGGCTAGCTAACACTGTTATGGTAAAAAGGCCAATGGCAAGTGGCGAATGTGTATCGATTTTACAGATCTTAACAAGGCTTGTCCGAAAGATGAATTCCCATTGCCAAGGATAGACTCTTTAGTTGATGCAGCAGCTTCTTCAGAGCTCATGAGTCTGTTAGACTGTTATTCAGGCTACCATCAAATCTGGATGAAGAAGGAAGATGAGCCGAAGACTAGCTTCATAACTCCAAGTGGCACATATTGCTATCTTCGGATGCCTGAGGGGCTAAAAAACGCTGGAGGAAGTTTCAGCAGAATGACTGCGAAGGTTCTCCAGTCTCAGATAGGCAGAAATGTGCTAACTTATGTTGATGACATCATTGTAAAAAGCACGAAACAGGAGAATCATATTGCTGATCTGCAGGAGACCTTCGCCAGTTTCAGACAAGCTGGTTTAAAGTTGAATCCAGAAAAATGCGTCTTCGGAGAAAAGAAGGGGAAATTTCTTGGATGCTTGGTTTCAACAAAGGGAATTGAAGCTAATCTAAGTAAAATTGAAGCTATACTTCGGATGGAGCCACCAACTACAAAGAAGGGGGCTCAAAGATTGACAGGAAGGTTGGCATCTCTCAATAGATTTATATCCAGATCAGCAGAGAGAAACTTACCATTCTTCGAAGTACTGAAGTCAGCCGAAGTCTTTCAATGGGGACCAATCCAGCAGAAGGCCTTTGAAGAGCTGAAACAATATTTGATAGATCTAACAACATTAACTCCACCGATGTCAGGGGCTCCTTTGTTATTATATGTGGCAGCTTCGCACTCAGCGGTAAGTGCAGCGCTTGTCCAGGAGAAGCTTGATGGTCAAGTCAAGAGGCAGGCCCCAATATATTTTGTATCCGAGGTCCTTAGTTTATCAAAGAAAAATTATACAGAGTTGGAGAAGGTACTGTATGCTGTTTTGATGGCATCCAGGAAGCTTCGGCACTATTTTCAAGCTTACAACATAATTGTTCCTTCTTCACAACCTCTGAAGGATATTATGAGGAACCGAGGAGCTACTGGAAGGATTGGAAAATGGGCTGCAGAGCTCAATGAATTTTGTATTGAATATGTTCATAGATCTTCGATTCAGTCCCAGGCGTTAGCAGACTTTATTGCTGACTGGACGCCAGGGGCTCAGGAGGAAGAAACAAATAAAGACGCCGAAGCATGGACAGTGTTTTGCGATGGGTCCTGGGGAACCTTCGGAGCGGGAGCGGCTGCTGTGTTGGTTTCACCTTCCAAAGTTAAAACTTGCTATGCGGCAAAGCTTGATTTTAGTTGCACAAACAACATTGCCGAGTACGAAGCCCTGCTTCTGGGTCTTCGGAAGCTAAAAGCAATGGGAATCAGAAGGGCCATTCTTAAAACTGATTCCCAAGTTGTTTCGGGTCATATCGACAAGAGTTGCAAGGCTAAAGATCCGAAGCTTGAAAAGTATCTGGATATGGTTCGAAGAGTTGAAGCTTCCTTCGAGGGATTTTCTGTCAAAAATATCCCTCGAGGACAAAATGAGCATGCTGATTTGCTAGCTAAGTCAGCAGCACAGGGGCTGCCCTTACCTTCGGATGTGTTCTTCGAAACAATAAAAGCACCTTCGGTGGAACTTCTTGAAAGAGCAGTCCTCAATATATCTCCTGTTTATAGCGAAGATTGGAGAACTGAGATCATCTCTTATCTTCAGGGTAAATTCCTTTCAGATGACGAAACTTATAACAAGAGGATAGAGGCAAGAGCTCGTCCATATGTCATGATAGAAGGGGAGTTGTACAAGCATGGAGTTTGTGCTCCACTACTCAAGTGTTTATCTATAACCGAAGGTATAGAGTTAATGAAAGAAATACATGCAGGCCTGTGTGGATCTCACATTGGATCTAGGCCGTTACTTGGAAAAATTTTCCGCCAAGGGTTTTATTGGCCGAAGGCAGCTTCGGATGCAGCGGAATTGGTTCAAAAGTGCGAAGGTTGTCAGAAATGTGCAAGAGATCAAAAACAACCTTCGTCCTTAACACAGCTCATACAACCCACTTGGCCATTGCAAAGGTGGGGCCTTGACTTGTTAGGTCCGTTACCACCGGCCCAAGGGAACCTGAGATATGTTGTAGTAGCTGTGGAATATTTTTCTAAATGGATTGAGGCGAAGCCTTTAGCCACAATAACTTCGGCCACTGTCCAAAAGTTTTTCTGGCAGAATATTGTTTGTCGTTTCGGGGTGCCAAAGGCTATCACTGTGGATAATGGAACACAGTTTGACTCCGAAGCTTTCAGGGATTTCTGTGACCAAATTGGTACGAAGATTCATTTTGCATCAGTCAGGCATCCGGAGTCAAACAGACTCGTTGAAAGAGCCAACGGCATTATAATGACAGGAATAATGAAGTTAATCTTCAATCAACCTAGGGGAAAGTGGCCAGATCAGTTAACAAAAGTGGTGTGGAGCCACAACACAACAACATCAAGGTCTACAGGCTTTACTCCATTCAAGTTGTTATTCGGTGACGAAGCAATAACTCCGAAGGAAGCTAAAACCGGATCAATAAGAGTAGTAGCTTCGGCAGAATCAGATTCCGAAGCTGCTTATTCTGTAGAAAAAGATGCTTTAGAAGGGATCAGGCTGCAAGCCGTGGAGAACATCAATAAATATCAAGCCGAAACAATCAAATGGCGAGATAGAAAGGTTCGGCTAAAGAATATTGAGCCAGGACACTTGGTGCTTCGGAGAGTGGCCAACCCAGAAACAGTGGGCAAGTTGCAGTTGAAATGGGACGGACCTTTCTTAGTATCATCTTCGTCAAGACCCGGTTCATACAGATTGAAGGATATGGACGACAACGACATTCCTAGATCTTGGAATGCGGATGAGCTTCGGCGATATTATGTGTAACTTGATGTAATTTTTTATGTTTTTTCTTTTTTATGGCACCCTTTTCCTTTCTAAAGGGGGAGAAAGGTTTTTAATGGGGACATCACATGTAATTTCCTTTTTTAGTTCTATAAGAGCAAAATCCCCCAAGGAATGTAAATGTAAAAGCTGAGAGCGCACCATCGAGTGCCGAAAAGTAAAGGCGAAGAAGCTCCAAAGTCGTTCCTAAGGGAATGCAGAGCTTACAGCGAAAAGTCAACGCTGATACCGCCAAAAGTAAAGGCGAAGAAGCTTCAAAGTCGTTCCTAAAGGAATGCAGAGCTTACAGCGAAAAGTCAACGCTGATTCCTCCAAAAGTAAAGGCGAAGAAGCTCCAAAGTCGTTCCTAAGGGAATGCAGAGCTGAGGTGTGATTGTTTTTAAGGAAATAATGGCTATGAGTATGGCTTCGGATACGTATTTGGCCATTCATTTGCACATCACATTACATCATAGCATTTGCATTCATAAACATTCATCTAGGCATATGTAGGATAATCATCATTATGGCATAAGTGGTTGCTTCGGCAAAAAGAAAAAAAAAGGGGGGAAGAAAGAGCTTCGTGTACAAAAAGGAGAGCTTCGGAAAGAAGGAAAATGTTGTTTTCTATGCTTCGCTGCGTACGAAAAGAAGGGAAGGTGTTTTTTCGCCTTCGGCTCAAAAAAGAAAAATTTCGTCCGCATCAAAGCACTTCTCATACATCAATGGAAGGATAAGGATATATTACAAGGTATGAACAGAATTCATTAAAGACAAGTTTTAGTTACATTTACAAAAGTTATCTCAAAAGTTTCTCAAGTACTGTCTACAGTCTACTGTTTAATCTCCAAGGAGCTTCAGCTTCGGCGTCATTTCTTAATCATCGGCTTCGGCTTCGTCATCCTACATGAATAAGGTTGTCGTAAGTCAAAATCGAGCTTGCAGGAAGAGGTAAGCACAAGGTATGGTTTCTTACAGGCTCAAGGTGACTCCGAGCTTCGTCTCCAGCCTTTTCTCGCCCACCTTTTGTCCATATCATTTTCACAAATCTATTAGAGATACTTCGGGCGAGATCAGGAATGTCATCTAGGATTGATGGTGATAAAGTGAAATTTGGCCTATTGACAATCTTTCCATGATCGCAGCCAGCTTTTAGGAAAGCTGCAGCAGTGCCCCGAGAAGCCACCCAGGCACAGAAGTCACCGTGCCCAGCTATGACTTCGTCGAGCTCGTCAATCTCACCCTCAATATATTCGAAGGTCTTCGGTAGATCTTCAGCTGAGGGGGTGAATTTTTCACTGCTAGCTCCAACTGAGTGAAAAATTTTTCTTAATCGTTGAATGCATTTGTTGCTAAAATCCAAACATTTTCCTTGAAGGCTCGTCAATAGTTTTCTCAAATCTGAATTCTGTTGAGCTTCGGCTTCAAGTTTTGCATCTAGATCTTGCTTTTCTCGTTCGAACTGCTCAGATTGGCGGAGAAGCTTCGTGTTCAGTTCTGTTATTTTTGCTTCAGCTTCCGCCAATAAACCTTCGGTTGCCTGGAGCTCAAAATTCTTCTTCTCGATAGCCTCTGATTGCTCCTTTATTTTGTTTTCCAAATTTTCAATTATAACTTCGTGCTTCTTATCTTCAAAATCTTGCTGCATTTTCAAGGCTTTGCTCAACAGCATACTCTGCACGAAAGCAACTTTCGTCAGACATGTTTTCATTATTAGAAACAATAAAAGTTAAGGGAAAAGTAGTTCACCTTGAAATTGGAATAAAATAAACTACCAACGATATGTTGTCGTCGGTAGCGGCTGATGTCTGTTTCTAGCTTCGGGAAACCGATACTCTTTGACAGAGTACCGATAACTTTGGCTCCAGTTTGATCTCGAATACAATTTAATTTTTCATCATCAATGCCTCCGAAGAGGAGTGCCCCAGGTTTGTATCCGCAGGATTTGGCATACTCTCTAAGCTCTTCTATTTCAGCTTTTGACAGTTTTTCTCCAACTAAATTCTGGAACATGAAAGCTTCGTTTTCTGAAGCTTCATCAGCAATTTCCTTCCCTTTCCCCGACGCTGCAGTCACGGCCTCTTCGGCGGCGGTGGTAGCTTCTTCTGCAGCCATATCTAGCAGTATTCTGTCAATATGTTCGATTGTGCTCTCCAGGTTCAAATCTTCAGCTGAGGCAGCTTCGGCAGCTGCGACCTCCGAAGGTGTAACTTCAATATCTGTCCCTTCCGCAGCCGCTGGTGTTTTCTGAGCTGCAGCTCTTGGCGGTGTCTTGTCAATTACCTCTGTCACAGTGATAATTCTTTGTCTCTTTGCTTTGATTGTTTTCTTCGATTTTTCGGGCTCCTTGTCCTTCTGAAAAAACTTTGTCAGTTGAGGCCCCAGTGGACTTAGCTTCGCAGGTAAGGATTCAGTCATTACCTTCAGAATTGCCTCCACATCAGTGGCAGAGGGTGATGCGGGGGATTTTTCTTCGTCGGATATTTTTTGTTTCGGAGAAGACGCTTTCCTTTTCTTTGAAATTTTCTTCTTTGGTGTCTCTTTTTCATCTTCATTTGAGGCTTCGGTTATCTTTTTCCTTTTCTGGCCTCCGGCACCTTTGTTCAGATTTTCATAATCAGGGTATTCAAAACCCAAGGCGTCCAGCACTCGATTTAGCCTTCGCTTCGGACGGGTGCCGAAGGCTGCGGTCATCAACTGATCTTCTTTTTTGGAATAATTGCCAAGTATTTCATTGCACATCACTTCAATTGTATCTAGCCACTCTTGGCAAGGTGTTTTAAAGTACTTTTTAAACTTGAAATAGTAAGGTAAACGTACAAGTTCACCTTCTTTCTTTTCCCCCTTTAGCTTCGGCATTTCCCATTCTTTCAAACTGGGAAAAACTTTGAAAGCTAAAAACTCCTGAACCAGGTCCCTTGTGCTGATATGCTCTGCAATAATTCTGAATTCATTCATTGCTTGCTGTGTTGGACCTTCGGGTGTCATGTTGCAGCGAGGTCGGGTTTCTCCGAAGATTAGTTCGAGTGGACTTTGCACAAGCTTTTCCTTGTCATCATCAACCTTGACATAGAACCACTCTGACTTCCAGCCTGCTGCCCATTTGCTTCGGTAGCTGATTACAGGAAACTTTGTGGATTTCCGATAGGCGAAGTTATAGCAACCAAAATTGTCGTGCAATCCATCCTTTCTAGCCTTCGTCTGATAATGTAACTCGTGAACTCGGCAAAAGCTGTCCGCAAATGGCTCCACTGCTTGGCTTCGGAGTGCCCAGATGTAAACACTAAGCCTAACGATAGCGTTAGGGGTCAGCTGGTGAAAATAGATACCGAACCTCTTCAGTACCTCTACAATAATCCCATGTAGGGGGAATCTTAATCCAGCCTTTAGAAAGCTTTTGAAAATAACAATTTCATCCTTCTCCGGCTTTGGGGTAGTCTCTTCTCCCCCGAAGCGTAATAGCTTCTTCTGGTTTTCAGTAAAAAAGCCCGACTTTACCATCTTGGAGAGATCAGCCTTCGAAACAGTAGATTTCCCGAAGTCCAAGTGGCTGGGTTTGCTTGGCATGGCAATGCGGTAGTCATCTTCGGGATCAGTTTCCTCAATATCTTCTTCTTCTGCTTCAGCAACTGCTTGTTCTGCTTGTTCTGCATCATCACTTGGGATCTTTTCCGAAGTCACCAGCCCGGATCGTTGCATGGCTTCGGAGATGGGAACAGTCTCCGAAGCTTCAGTGTCGCCCCCCTCACGCTCAACCCTGGCGGTAGAACGCACTCTGGCCATTTAATTATGAATGTGTGGAAATTTAATACTTTCTTCTTCCGAAGTTTTTTCTGACGAAGCAGGCTTCAAACTGGAGCTTCGTTTGATTCCGACGGACAAGCTTCGGCGATGGTTAAAAATTTTGGCAGCAGCACAGTGCAAATAGCAATGAATGCTGTGGTAACTTCACACCTACTCGTCTGTTTATATAGTACTGCAGGTAAGAAGGCGAAGCGCCAGGATTTTTACACCAGGCGGACACCCGCTTGCACTCGCTGCGCGGTGGACCGCAGGGACAAACAGTAACTCTGCAAGGTGGGACCGCTACGCGCTGGGAAATTGAATCGTTTCTCGACAACGAGCTCAGGGAAGGTGTTTTTTGGACCTTCGGCTCCCCGAAGCTTAAGAGACTTTTTTCACGGATCAAGCTCGTTACGAAAAACGATCTAGCACCGCGAAAGGGGCTACTGTTGGGTCTATGCTTCGTCGCCGAAGGTCTTATAGGAAGAAGCGGTCTTCGGCTGAAGCTGTTTGTATAAGATGGCCGAAGGTTCCTCTTCGTGAAGCTTCGGCATTACAAACCGACTTAAAGATAGAATGACCTTTTAGTCCATAAAGGTCTGAGTCAATCTTGTAAGCTTTTATAAGGGGCATACTTGTAATTCCTCACAGGCTGCGTCCTGTGCCTATAAATAGTGAACAGTATTCCTTTACTGTTCACGCATTCTGGTAATTGTACTCGCATCTTCTGGAATTCAACCTTTGCCAAGGCAGAGGTATTGTTGTATCCAATGATTCAATATATTAAGTAAATATGACATAATTCGTCTATGATTTATTTACCCCTTTGATACCTTTTATTTTATGTTGTCTTACAATATTTATTGAAATTTTATTACGAAGTCCTAAGCTTCGTAATTTTACTCTCATCAACCTTCGTCCAAGGCCCATTATCCTCAAGGGAATAATGTTTCATGCACGAAGGACGTTAACATTTAACACTTTATGTTGCCTTGTTCTTAATTCATAGCAGTTGAAAACAAGTCCCCAACAAATGCTAAACTGCGCATCTTAATTAAGTTGTGCAGGAACCAAACAACAACATATGGATATACAGCAAGTCCTAACCGTTACATGAACAATCTGTTTTTTCTTGAACGAATGTACATATAATTAAGAACAAGCATGCATGCATACTCTTAGTTTGGTACGACAACAAACCATGTTTTTTCCGCGCCAGATTAAACGAACAAACCGGGTACCATGATATGATTTTATCAGGAAGGCAGAGCAGCAGCATTCACTTGCGAGCTCAGTTGCTGGTGGCAGCTGCCGCGGAGCGTGCCTGCAGCACCTTGGCAAACTCGGCGATGTGGTCGGGGTCCGGGATGACCTCCTTGGCTACGTCGAGCGCGGCGAAGCGCTCCGCCCACGTGGCCAGGCGCGGGACCCGGCCGGCGTCCAGCAGCTTGACGCCCCCCACCTTGTCCCAGGCGCGCAGCCAGCCGATGAAGCCTCCCAGCGCGACGTCCAGGTACCCGGGCGCGTCGCCGGCGAAGAACTTTTTCCCGCCGGAGCACTCGGCGAACGCGCCCTCCAGCGTGTCCATAGCGGCCAGCGCGTCCACCGTCGCCGTCGCCCTCTCCTCCTCCGTTGCCCCCATGAGCGCCTTCACCATCATGCCGTGCAACTGCACAATAATATGCATGCGCGCACCGTGCCCCGGCCCCACGTGTAAACCATATTGACAACAGGGAAAAGACGACATATATATAATATATATACACATATGGTATCTGCTAGACCCACCTTGCCGTCGACGTATTTGGCCCAGAAGCGAGCGACGGCGCGTTCATAGGGGTCGGCGGGGAGGACGGCCTGGCCAGCGCCGGGGAAGGCGTCGTCGAGGTACTCCACGATGACGAGTGACTCGGAGATGGGCTTGTCGCCGTGGAGGAGGACGGGAACGAGCTTGTGGACGGGGTTGGAGGCGAGGAGCAGGTCGCTCTTGTTGGTGAGGTCCTCCTCCACGTTCTCGTACTCCAGCCCCTTGAGGTGCAGCGCCATGCGTACACGGTTCACGAAGGGGCTCGGCCACGCGCCCAGCAGCTTCAGATGCCCGGCCCCTCCGCCGGCCGTGGCCATTCTCGCAGTGCGTGCGCTCCCTCTCCCGGCTGGTTGGTAGCTGCTTGGGAGCTTGCGTTTGCGTGTAACGGAGAGCTGAGATCGGAGGCGGCCGGGGCCGCGTCCTATTATTCCTGTGTGTAGTAACCACACGAATGGCGCGCGCCGATGCCTATCCTACACGTGAACACGCATCCGACGACCGCGCATCCTTTCATGCATTGATGTGAAACGTACTGTAGCTACTACCGTCGTGTGTCTTGAAGCTCTTGGGCGGTTGTACGATACCTGTACCTATCGTGACTTCGTGAGGACCAGCATCGTCGTCAATAGGATGTAGCCCGTCGGCTCGGCACTTGTGGTCACCAACACAGTAATTAATCTCCACGACCTTTTCTATCTACGATACATACAACTAAGAAATATAGACGAGCACTATACCGAAATACTTAACTTTTTAGAGCCTAAACCAACTAAGAAATATAGACGAACATTACACCAAAATACTTAACTTTCTAGAGCCTAAACTGTAGAAAGTTAGCGCAAAATTCTCGAAAGATAGAAAATCATCAGAAGTTAGTCAATCTCGTTGGAAGTTAGGCTAGGCTGTCGGAAGGTTTTGGTCGGAAGTTATTTTAACTTCCGAGAGGACTTCGCAGAAGCAAACGTCCTCATGGATTCAAAATAAATAACTTCAAGTATTCCTCCTAGACCCTTATTGCGCAGTATGTTGCCTCAAGTATTCCTCCTGGACCCTTAGTCGCTCCTGATGTTGCCTAAGCTCTTTTTGTAGTCGTCAACTTCTGTTGTATCCTGAGTAGAGCGACGGGAGACACGAGTATCAGACCTCGACGAACCTCCCCTCTGAAGCCTCACCTGACATCGAGTACCTACAAACAACTAACATCACAACAGATTCAAAATAAATGTATTGTACTTAAACCGATGAAACAAGATAAGGTATGTATCCATGAGGTTTTCCACCACTTGCATACACAGCCTGAGGATCAATAGGTGTGGTCCTCCAGTTGTAGTCCGATCGATGCTGACTATACATCGCCTCACCATATGTAGCCTCCATACAAAAGAACAATGAAATCTTACATACAAAAATTCATATGAACAAAATCTACCAAGCATTTCAAAACACTCACCAGACGATCTGTTGCCTTTTGGCTACACAACACATCTAGGTTTGCAGGATCTGGTCCTCTGTGCCCCTAAGGTATATTTGAACATCACTAGGCACTACACTACTGCTAACTTCCTGTAAGTACATTTAACAAACATTATAACAAAAAATTACAGCAAGTCAACTACAATCAACAGAAACGAAAAAATGTACTGACCATTCGTTTTGCCAAACAAAAGTGATCATCACCTCCATACTTGTGATACGACTCGGTTCCACGATTGGAACTTGGTTGCGTAGACTTTGCCTTGACATCATCCGAAGCCCAATAACGGCATAAGGCACGCCAAGCAGCAACAACGACGGCTATCCATGGAATCGAATGCTATGGAAAACACAATTCATTTACAAGTAATTGTAACATCTACAAGCAACAAAAAAATTCAACACAAGCATAAACATCAATTATCTGAAGAAAATGTTGCTCATTCATAGAGAGTCCATTCACCCTTGTTGTGTAACCGTTCACGAGGATTAACTTTGTACACTACCTATGTGGCTTTCAACTTTTGAGATGGATATGGTATTTAGTACATCTGGTCAACTTGGTGAGCAAGAACAAATTTGCTACATGCACTTGTTTTGAGCTCATGTTTGACTTCTACCATGCCAAATTGGTTTTCTACGGTCCCTTGATTGGGATCAAACCAATCATATTTGAAAAACATCACCTTAATATTTGTGCTCCCAGCGAAGTCGTACTCGAGTATGTCATTAATAACTCCATAATAATTCATCTATCTTCCACGATCATCAATTGCCCTGCATACAACTCTAGTATTTGTTGTCGCTGCAAATGGACAAGTAGATTCAAATTTGGTCGAACAAAAACGAAACCCCTTAATGTCGTAACAATCGTAGCTTCTGACTTTTACATTTGCGTAAGACATCTAAAGCACGTCCTCGTCTAAATTTGGAATTTTGTCACACTGTCAATCAGATGGTGAAATTATATTTCTGAAACATAATATATAAAGTAGAACAAGAGGGGTAAGTTATTTACATGAGATCGAAACCAATTAATGAAATCGGGCTTCCCATGTCTTCCTCGAAGCGTGTTTCCAGACTTCCCCTAAGACAATTTCTCATTAATTCACAATTAGAATTCTCTGTTACAACAAGTAAATAAATGAGGTACGGAACACAATTACTACATAGATACACAAATGACATATTAAATTTTATCTTACTTAAAATATGGAGTCATAGCATCTATATTTTCATACATATAGAGCAAAGCATCCAACTTTTCTTTGCGCTCAGGATGATATTCCATGGATGCTCCGACAGTCTTGCTCTCAATCTCAAAAATTTGGAGATTGTTGTGAGTCCCTACTTTGTCATCATGATACCTGAAAGCACCTAGAGGGGGGGTGAATAGGTGATCCTGTAAAACTTAAAACTTATTGCCCCAAAAACTTGGTTAAGTGTTAGTGCAATAGGATCAAGTAGCTGGAGAGAAGTACTTGTGAAACACAGAAACCACAGAGAGAAACAACACAGTAGATACAGTGGTTTATCCCGTGGTTTGGCCAAGTACAAAACTTGCCTACTCCATGTTGTGGCGTCCCAATGGACGAGGGTTGCACTCAACCCCTCTCAAGTGATCCAATGATCAACTTGAATACCACGGTGTTCCTTTTTCTTATCACTTTTCCCGTTTGCGAGGAATCTCCACAAGTTGGAGTCTCTCGCCCTTACAACAAATATCAAAGTGAAGGCACTATAGTAAGGGAGGGAAGCAACACACACAAATCCCAGCAATACGCACACACACAAGCCAAGACTTGAGCTCAAATGAAACACAATAAGTTCACCACTAGAACGGAGCTTGTTGGGGACCTTCGGCATCCGAAGGTCCTCAAAAACAGGATTTAACAGTATTTCTGGAGTATATTGTGTGAACAGGTATCTTCGGACTCAGGTCGGCATCACAGCAGACCAGAATAATACGAAGGTCGGTACAGCGCCGAAGGTGTAAGCAAGAAAGCTTCGGCGTGACAGCAGAAAGCGGAACCGACTTAAAGATGAAAAGGCTATTTAGACCTCAACAGATTACTATAGAATTATTATCAAATGTAAAGGGCATGAATGTAATTTTGTATGGGTTGTGTCCCGCGCCTATAAATAGGTGAACAGTACTCTCGTACTGTTCACGCTGACTTGGCATTCGCTTTTTGCGTCACGCTTGTACCTTCATTTCATTCTGATTAAAGGTACACTTGTAATTCAACGATATTTCTGTTTATACCTAATGATAATATATGATTGTCCATGTTGTCTTTTATATTCTTTATATTTCATTCCTCGTCATTATCTAATGAATCTAAGAAGGTACGTCCTTCATAACCTTCGTCCGTAAACCATTATATCCTAAGGGAAATAATGCTTCGGAGGACGAAGGACCTTAACGATTAACATTTTCTATGTTGCCTTGTTCTTAACTCATAGCACTTGAGAACAAGTCCCCAACATTGGCGCCCACCTCCGGTGAACTCACTTCCACTCTGAGTTTTTTGAACACCTTCGGCGATCATAAACCTTCGTTATGGCGCTGAAGAAGGCTTCAGCGACTGGGGCTGCAGCTCTGCAACCTCTGGACCACAATCAGGAGACAGTCTCCTTGCGGGAGGCCCGAAGCCAGAAAAGGAAGGCTGTCAGTCCAACACCACCAGAGGACGAGATAGATCAAGAAATCAGAGATATGGAGATGCTTCATCAACAAGTATAGAGGAAGAAGGAAAAGATGGCCAGGCTAGCTGAACTGCAGAGGCAGATAGACGAAGCCTCTAAAGAAGTTCGTCATCTTGTCCAGGATGAGCAGCACCGAAGGCCTCAACATCAAGATCTTCATCAGGAGGGTTTCCCTAACGAAGATGACTGGTATGGCAATTTCCATCATGGGAATTTTGTTTTTGATGACGCTTCTCCTCTGTCCGCTGAGCTGCAGGCTACACCGTGGCCTCCGTCTTACAAGCCGCCTCAGCTTCCTATATTCGATGGTCACTCAGACCCGAAGCAGTTTTTGATGAGCTACGAAGCAACAGTATCTTCGTATGGTGGCAATGCTTCAGTCATGGCCAAATCTTTCGTTATGGCTGTCAGGAGTGTGGCTCAAACCTGGTATTCCTCCCTTCGACCAGGAACGATCACTTCATGGCAGAAGCTGAAGGACTTGTTGTTAACTAGCTTCCAAGGATTTCAAACGAAGCCGGTCACTGCTCAGGCTCTGTTCCAGTGCACCCAAGATCACGAAGAATACCTTCAGGCATATGTCCGAAGGTTCTTGCGTTTGAGGGCACAGGCACCAACGGTGCCCAATGAAATTGTCATTGAGGCCATGATCAAGGGGCTTCGGCCAGGACCGTCAGCTCAGTACTTCGCTCGGAAGCCTCTCAAACTTTGGAGAAGCTGCTCCAGAAGATGGACGAGTACATTCGAGCCGATAATGATTTTCGCCAAAGAAGGGAAGAAGCTTTCAGGTTTTCTGAAATGACCAGGGGCTTCGGAGGGAGGTTTTACCCGAGGCACGTGAGATCAATTCATAACTCTACACAAAATGATGATAAAGGCAGCCAACAACAAAGGCCACAATGTTCCTCACAGGCTTCGGGACAACACCAAAGCTCCTTCAGACCACCAGCTCCAAGAGGCAGAGGCGCCAGGGGTTTTGGAGGAAGATTTGGCGATCAACCGAGAAGAATCTTTTGCTTATTCTGCGGTGAGAACAAAGGCCATACTACCAGGATGTGCCATGTTACCATTCAGAAGCAAAAGGAAATAGCTAAAGCAGCAGCACAACAAGCTCAGCCGAAGCAGGTCATGCATACAGCTTCGTATCATTCGCCCTACATTCCAGAATATGTGGGCAATCATCCTGCAGTTTCTGTTGCTTCGGCGAGTCAGCCTCAAGCTACTTGGCAACAGCCTCCGCCTCCACCTCCGTTGCAACAAGGCCAGCAGCCAGAAGGGAGCCAGTATGCTCCACACCAGAGGGACTTCAGAGAGCAGTCCGAAGCTCGTACAGTCAATAGCACTGTGCCAGAGTCAAAGCACATCTATTGACAAATATCCTACCTTAATAGCAATCTTTTTCATTCAGTTTTATTTTCTGTAATAAAGGACATTGTTTAGGCTTCATGAAATTAGTTTCGTTGATTCCTACAAGGAAAATATATTTTCTTTACAGGCTTATATTGGTGACAAAAAGAGGACCTTCGAACTATCGAAAATTCTTTGAAGCAACAAAAAGTCGTTCTAAGGAACGCAGAGTAAGTTTGCCGAAGTCACAAAAAAGTCGTTCCAAAGGGAGCGCAGTGTAAGTTTTCTGCTCCAAAGTCGTTCCAAAGGGAATGCAGAGCATACAGCGAAAAGTCAACGCTGATACCGCCTAAGTAAAAGGCGAAGCGCGAAAAGTCAACGCGAATACCGCTGAAAGTAAAAGGCGAAGAAGCTCCTAAGGGAGGCTTACAGCGAAAAATAAACGCTGATTCCGCTGAAGTAAAAGGCGAAGAAGCTCCTAAGGGAGGCTTATAAAAGATTGTGTTTTATTGCAGGGATGCGTATGTGTCTTCGGAATAAACATCATCTCACATAACATAACATCATCGCATCATTTCGCATAGCATAAGCATCATACATCATTTTGCACATGGCACAAGAGGTGGACACATTATCAATCTACGGAAGAATGCTTTGATAAAAGAGAAAAATCAGTCACGGAAAGATACATCATTGATCTTCGGAAGGGTAGCTTCGGAAAATATTTTTACGAAGCCTGGATATTATTCATCAGAACATTGGATATTGTTGTGACAATAAAAAATTCTTCTTCACGAAGCATGAAAAGAAGGGAAGGTGTTTTTTCGTCAAAGACTCAAAAGCGGTACGTGTAAAGTTTCATGCATCGTAAAGAATTGACTAACAAAAATAGGTATATTACATTTAAGGTTACAAAATGTTACAGTATATTACATTTCAGAAGTTTTTTACAAAAAAACTTAATCTTCTCTCAAAACGACTTCGGCAGCCTCGTTCAGGAGCCGATTGACGACTTCGTCCATAATATCTTCAGCCATCTTTTTAATTTCGTCGTCTCCTTTCGGCTGAGGGCCCGAAGACGCGTTAGCAGGATCTGAAGTAAGATAGGATACGGATACAGTGCTATTACAAATCGCAAACAAATCTTAAAGCCTAAGATTACAACACAATAAAACTATCAGTTAATACCTAATTGACCTTCGGCCTCTGCGCTCCTTTCAGCAGCCTCAGCTACTTCTCTAGCATCGTGAATTCCCTTTTCACTTCTTCTAATAATTTCCCCGGCCATTTCTCGGCCACCATTATCCCAAATATCGGTAAAAAATTTTCCACCAATTATACTAGCTTCGGCCGAAGGATCTCTTGCATCTTCAAAAGACAAAGCAGCTTCGGATTGAGCTAAAATTTTTACATGTTCACAACCTTTCTTCTCTAAGATGGTGGCAAGTCCTCTGGCGCCAGAGAAGGCACATATATCTCCACGGCTATTTAAAATTTCTTCGAAGGCTTCAGCTTCGTGGTCGATCCACTCGATGGGACCTTCGGGATTGCCTCTCGTAAAGTTTTCCTCACTTGAAAATGCGCCGACCTTGGCGAAGCTAGCCTTCAGCTTTTTAACACATTCTATAGATTTGTTATAACATCGCTTTTTGGACGAACGAAGCTCTTCAACAGTTATTTCTAGGTGATCGGCCCATTGGTCGCTGAGTTCTCGTTTTGTTTCTTCAAGTATGCGTTCTTCCTTGGCTCTGGCCAGTTGTTTCCGAAGATCTTCAATTTCCCGCTTCTGAGCTTCAGCTTGACCTTTAAAAGCAGCTTCGTCTTCCTTTATTTTATTTATCAATGAGTGTAATATTTTATCTTTTTCAAGACCTTCGTTCCTCAGTTCAATAACTTCGGAACGAAGGTTGCTCAGGGCTATAGAACACCCTTCGTCTTCAACATCCTTCTGTGCCCTAAGGGCATTGCTAAGTATCAAGCCCTGCAAAGAGAAATATGTGTGCGTCAATAGGTTTAAACAAACGAAAAATTTTGAACTCAACAAAAGATACAAGGATTTCATTTGTCGCACCTTTAAGCTATTGTAAGCTAGGCTGTCGGCCAGATCGTTCTTCGACAGCACCGAGAGCCCGTCTTCTAAAGTTGGGAATCCGAAGCTCCTGCTCATCTCCCGGCAGACAGAAATTTCCTTGCTGTCGGGGAGACAATACAAGAAGTCTTCTTCTCCACTGCCATTGAATATTAATGCCCCCTTTGGATATTTCAGTTTTTGGGCGTAGTGCTGGGCCTCTTGCTTTTCTTTTTCTGATAGTTTTTTCCCCGAAGCATGACGAACAACATAATCACGAACTTTGGGGGATGCTTCGGGGGCAATGACATCGGCTTCTTCAACAAAAGTTGGCTTTGTTATCTTTTCTGCCTCACTTTCCAAATATTTTATCTTTGCAGGCTCTGAGGGCCCAGCTTCGGCTTCAGTCTCTTGCCCGGGAGCTTTAGAACCAGAAATTTCAGTTGTTGTTTCAGAAATGACAGCAACCCTCTTCGATGTGCTTGAAGATTTGATCGTTTCCAATACATCTAGCACATTAGCCATTCTCTTTCTTTTTGGAGTCACTGCTGGCACTTTTTGATTTTTTACTGTCTCAATGTTTGCTGCAGGACTCAAAACTTCTGATGTTTTGGATCCCTCAGTTGCTTCTTTTACCTCTTCCATTTTTTCTGTGGACGGCGCTTCGGCCTTCTCTTTCGTTTCTGATAACAGAATCTTTGTTTGTTCCAATTCTATCTTTGTTGGCACTTCGGCCGTTTCTGCAACTTCTGGCAGCATGGTTGGCTTGGCTGGTTTTTCGGCTTCGGTGGCCGAAGAAGTTTCTCCGGTAAACTCAGGCACCGAAGCTGGTTCAATATAGCGCGGCCGATGTGTAAGGACCTTTAATTTCTTTCTTTTTGGTTCTGGCTCGCTAGGAGCAGTTGCAGCTTCTTCTTTTGCAGAGGCTGTGTTTTTTCTCTTTTGTCTTCGAATGGGATAGCAATAGTCAGGGTAGACAAACCCGATTGCATCAAATACCCGATTCAGCCTCTTCTTTTTTCGGCCTCCGAAGGCTGCTGACATTGCAGTATCTTCGGCCTTCGAGTAAGCCCCAAGCAGTTCATCACTTAAATTTTCAATACTTTTTAACCAGTCATCATCTGGTTCAACGAATTTATCTCCAAATTTAAAAGTGTACTTCAACCTGATAAGTCCACCTTCGTCGGCCTCTTTTACTGTTTCTTGTGGCATTTCCCATTTCTCCGCAAGTGGCCATACCCTGAAGGCAATATGCTCTTGTACTAAGTCTCTCGTTCCAATGAAAGAGCAGACTGCGCCGAAGGCCCTCTGGCATTCTTCGGCAGCTTCATTCATTTCAACCTTCGGCCTCCGAAGGCCGAAGCTTTGCCAAATAGGGCGCATGATTATACCTTTGATATCTTCTCGTACTGTCAGATCATTCTTCACATAAAACCATTCTGTCATCCAATCTCCGGGCCATCTCTTCCGGAAGGTTGGCACGGGGCAGCTTGACCTGGACCGGGAAACGAAACTGTAGCAGCCAAAATTATTGTGATACTGTTCCTTACCCCAAGGTTTTGTTTCGTATGATAATTCGTGTATATTGCAGAAGCTTTTTGCATCAGGCTGCAGACCTTGGCTTCTTACGGCCCACACGAAGATATTTAGCTTTATGATTGCTTCGGGGGTAAGTTGGTGAAGATAGACTTCGAAGATTTTCAGCACCTCCACGACGAAGCTGCTCAAAGGAAATCGCAGTCCAGCTTTCAAAAAGCTTCGGTACACCACGACTTCATTTTCTTCAGGGTGTGGGCACGTTTTTTCCCTTCGTCGGCCCTCACAATGGATAAATCCCGGAAATACCTTCCTCTCATGTTGACAAGATGATTCTCTTTGATAGTTGATTTACCATAAACTGAATGGCTTGGTCGCCAGGGACGATCTTCGGAGTCCTCACCACCACTGTCCACATCATAGCTGTCACTGTCACCAGTATCTTCAGATAAACCTTCCAGAATCTCCTTGGTGATTTTTTCTGTATTGGTCTTTGACATCGCTATAAGAAACCCCAAGTTTTTCTCTTCGTCCAGGCTCAGCTTCATCTCAGCAGCAGTCTTCTTATCCTCAGACATCTTCGGAGACACTAAAAACTATTTTCAAAGCCGAAGCTTCAAAACTAAAGGCTTAACAAATCTTAGTGCGCAAGAGCTAAAAATTGAGTGAGCAGGAGCAATTGGCCAGAGAGCGTGTCAAATGAGTTTGCGGTATGACTGTATTTATACGCCAAGAGCGTTGAAAATTGAAAGACCCCGCTTGTCAGTGAATGTTGCTATTCTAGCAAAGGGAAGGTGTTTTTTCGGACCTTCGGCGTAAAGCCTTCGTCCATGTCGCAATCTAAATTTTTTATTTCAAACAAATTAATATTGCGAGGGGCTACTGTTGGGGACCTTCGGCATCCGAAGGTCCTCAAAAACAGGATTTAACAGTATTTCTGGAGTATATTGTGTGAACAGGTATCTTCGGACTCAGGTCGGCATCACAGCAGACCAGAATAATATGAAGGTCGGTACAGCGCCGAAGGTGTAAGCAGGAAAGCTTCGGCGTGACAGCAGAAAGCGGAACCGACTTAAAGATGAAAAGGCTATTTAGACCTCAACAGATTACTATAGAATTATTATCAAATGTAAAGGGCATGAATGTAATTTTGTATGGGTTGTGTCCCGCGCCTATAAATAGGTGAACAGTACTCTCGTACTGTTCACGCTGACTTGGCATTCGCTTTTTGCGTCACGCTTGTACCTTCATTTCATTCTGATTAAAGGTACACTTGTAATTCAACGATATTTCTGTTTATACCTAATGATAATATATGATTGTCCATGTTGTCTTTTATATTCTTTATATTTCATTCCTCGTCATTATCTAATGAATCTAAGAAGGTACGTCCTTCATAACCTTCGTCCGTAAACCATTATATCCTAAGGGAAATAATGCTTCGGAGGACGAAGGACCTTAACGATTAACATTTTCTATGTTGCCTTGTTCTTAACTCATAGCACTTGAGAACAAGTCCCCAACAGAGCTCAAATCACTAAGAATGTCAATCGAGTGTGCGAGGATGGAGTGCGGGAGTCTTAGAATGTTCAGAGTATGCTTGATATTCTCCTTCATGCACCTAGGGGTCCCTTTTATAGCCCCAAGGCAGCTAGGAGCCGTTGAGAGCAATCCAGGAAGACAATTCTTGCCTTCTGTCGGGTGGCGCCCCGGACAGTCCGGTGTGCCACCGGACAGGCACTGTTCAGTGTCCGGTGCAGATTGCTTTCCTAAATTGGCGCAGCCGACCGTTGAAGATTTGGAGCCGTTGGCACACCGGACACTGTCCGGTGCGCACCGAACAGTCCGGTGCCCCATTCAGACCGTTGGCTCGGCCACGCGTCACGCGCGGATTGCGCGGCCGACCGTTGGCTCGGCCACCCGTTGGCTCACCGGACAGTCCGGTGAATTTTAGCCGTATGCCGCCGACGAATTCCCGAGAGCGGCCAGTTGACCAAACTCCAGCCTGGCGCACCAGACACTGTCCGGTGCACCACCAGACAGTCCGGTGCACCCAGACTGCGCAGAGTCTTGGCTGTTCCAGCCAAGCCTTTTTCCTTTTGTATTTTCTCTGATTCTAGCACTTAAACAAATATGTTAGTACACAAAAACCAATGTACTAAGTCTAGAATCATACCTTTGTGTTGATTTACACTTCATCCACCATTTGGCACAATTTAATACTTAAACCATTTGTGTTTGGCACTTAATCACCAAAATACTTAGAAATGGCCCAAGGGCACATTTCCCTTTCAATCTCCCCCTTTTTGATGATTTATGCCAACACAACACAAAGCAACACATAGAAGTGCAACATTAATGCAAATAAGAACAAGAATTGTTTTTGATTCAAATTTGGCATATTTGGATCATTCTTTGCCACCACTTGGTTTGTTTTTGCAAATCAAACTCAACACTACAACACAAATCCCCATATAGCAACACATCCGTAGCAACACATTGTATTATGTGTTGTAAGAAGTTAGCGGGCAACGCTTAATATGCGTTGCAAGCATCATCCGTTAATTTATTAGGGTGGTGGAAACGCTTAATATGCGTTGCTAGCACCATCCGTTCATTAACTAGGATGTGACAACACTTAATATGCGTTGTTAGCGACATCCATTGTTTAAATAGGATGCGACAACAATTAATATGCGTTATTAGTGGAATGTATTGATTAACTTGGATATGGCAACTACTAATCACTACAAGAACAAGCCAAATCAATGTCGGGCACACTAATTTATGTTAGCTAAATTTAGCCGTTGTAATTAATATGCGCTGGGCTCGCTAAAAGTCTATAAAGATGTGTTTGGTTGGTGAGCGGACGAGAACATAACGGTTCAATTCCTATTTTTTGTGGGTTTGGTTATCCATAGAGAAAGAGTAGACTTGCTTCTAGAATCTTTCTGTTCGAGTAGTACTTACTTAGACCCTGTTTGGATACCTCTAGGTCTAGCAAATTTAGTAGAGTTGGTAGAGCAGGTCATTAGGTGTTTCAGAAAATCGTTGAGTTAGAGCTGTGAGACTTTAGAAGATATTTAGATGAATCATTTTGTTTATTATTTACATTAAAATATTTTTAAAATTTTTAAAACTAATTAAATTTATATTATAAATTATAAATCTACACTAGAGCTGGAAACTAAAGTCATCCCAAACACCCCTTACTTTTTTTCTATTATAAAACTCGGTGGAATCCTTTGCCTGTGGGCTGGTCCACGTCGGACAGAAAATCGTGGTCGTCCGAGTGGGTTCCATCTGCGTCGCGAGCCGTCCATTTTGCTCCATCCCATGTAGAACTCTCGCGGAGCCGCTGCCTGCTGTCCCCCTTGATCTCTCGTCCTTCGTCTCCTCCTCCTCCCCCCTCTAGGTCCTCTGCCGCCGACACTCGATGCCACCATCGCCAGAGCTTCCATCTGCGTACCACATCCTACCCCCTCCCCCTTCACTCGCCCCAACAGGTTCCTTATCCGGTTTCGAGGAGAGGTCTCCCCCTCGGATCCTACGCTGCCATCGCTCCAATGAGGGCCACGACGGTCGGGTCCAGGAATTGTTGGGCCACGGCGAGGCGATCCTCATGGTCGCGCGTAGGCGCGAGGTGAGGCTTGTGAGACGTGTGACCTTCTCTCTGGTACTCTTGCTCCATCCTTCGTCTCCCTCTCCCCTCCAAATCTGCACGTAGGGGTGACATGAGAACGGTTAGGGGCAAAACGTTTGCTACAAATCGTTGGTAGAGCATGTGGCTGGCCGATGCAGTCACCAAGAGGTCGCTGTGGGGGACCTTTCCAGGATTTAGGGAACCTCTATGCGACTGGCGGTGTGCCAGCATCAGGTCTGCAGCGACCATCTGCCCTAGAGGATGATGCCTCGCTGCCGGCCCATAACGGCTCATGAGCAGTGAGAAGAAGTGACAAGGTAAACATTCTTCATAAGTGAGTTTCAAGGTTTTGTCTGATACTGCAATACGTTATTAGGATATCCTGATATGATGAAATTGTCGGGTTCATTTGTGTCATTTCTCATCTATATACTGATTTGTTGCATCGGTTTTATTTGACATGCACATCTTTTAGATATATTGAAATTACAAATATGACATTTGTATGTATGCATATTCAAAAAGACCGAATAGAAGATTCACTAAAAGCATCTCACGATGATGTACTGCTTCTAGAAAACCTGGTTAAAGGCTTTCTCGGCATCTCTCTTTTTCTCAAGAAAAATTCTATCTTATACAATTTTTCTTACTTTGTCTTCAATTTATTTTAAAACACAATAAAAGATTATTCTAACTACACTAGTTGTTCATATATTCATTAAAATTCGTTTGCATTTGAATTTAAGATTAGTTTTTATTCTCAATTCAAGTGCCAAATCTTAAGATCATAAGTGGTTCATGTACAACCTAATCTCATTAAACCTCTTATATTGCTATTGTTTATATTTATTCATTGTGGTACTCACGTGTGGCCATCAAAATGTAAATGGTTTCCCTTACCAAAAAGTGGGAGGTGTCCATCATATACTCTTGTTTCCAAATACCACAAGATTTGGAAGGCTCAACTGTTCTTATCATTAAGTACTTATTTCAGATGTTATTTATTTCTTCAAAGCAATTTATCCTGGAGTGTCAGACCATTACTTTATCCTGTTCATTTTCAGAACACACAACCATTTATTTCTGTTATCTCGTTTGTTCACGTAACCTCTGAAACTTTACAGTGCTTGCTATCATCACTGCTGATGTAAACATAACCATCCTTTAGCAGTCTTCGTTTTGTGAGTTGAATTAATCTATACTTCAGCTCAGACTTACCACATGTAGGGTCATTCTAAGTATCTTGACTTATTTGCTGGAATTAATTTAGCTCCTTCTAGCTTATGTCTTTGTGAAATTTCTAGATGCCAACGTTAATGGTTTGTTCATAGGGTTCTTTCAAACTTTTGCTCACTGACCTTGGCAAGTTCCAGTCCATAGTGATGCCTTGTACCTGCTTGCATTCAGAGGAGTATTTCATGCCCATAGTGATGTCTTGTACCTCGCCAGAGTTTTGTGTGTCCAATGTGACAAGAGACGGCTTCAAAAAATAAGAGAGGAACTTAGGCGTGGTTACACTTTGACAGGGGTGAGTCTAAAAATCAATTCAAGTTATTTTGGTGGTAAATGGTAGATTTATCTTGACTGATCATATCAACAAATCCATGCATTGCATGGATCACACTCATCCTTCAAGCACCATGTCCGACTTGCTCTTCCTACTAGCATGGGTTGGTATATGGTGGTTATCGCCACTCATGTTGCTGTATTTTCCTTAATTGGATTTACATGTAAAATTTTTAAGATTGTGCAGGCCAACTGGTGAACTCCGTCAAATTTTATCCCTTTCCCTCAAAACTTTATCCTGCGTGTTAAGAAATTGATCGCCACCGGATTGGGCTCTCTATCCTCGACATCTTTGTTTGACTGAATTGGAGCATGTTTCTACTTTAGGAATTTCTTTAGATGTGACAAACTTGGTTGTGACATGAGTTGACAGGAGTTTCGTATGATTGCATATTTTAGTGCTTGCATACTGTCAGGCATGCACAAAAAAATGTTGTTCTTGACAGCAAAAACACTTGGAATTCATCAGCTCTGAATGAAAGGAACAGTCGACCTCACAGGTATGTACCAGACTGCTAACCAATGTTACTATAACATTGGGTGCCCTGTCATGACTTCTCTTCCACAACTCTAGCCTATAGTATCGTTCCTCTATTTCCCTAAGCTTGAAACTTGAATGTAGATCAATTTACATTTGGTGGCTGCAGAAGCTCTTGCATTATCGATATGGACTATGACTACAGTTTATCGTTCTGTCCTTGAAAGCTATATTTTCTGCTACTCCCAGTTTTTCAGTTTGTAGAAGCAGTACGGAAGGCCCTACTGCTATGTATTATAAAGAATATTAGGTAACAAAAACTGGTATGACCCTACTGATGGATAAACAGATTGTGGTAACATGCCCAAATCTGGTATGTTTTTCGGAGCATTGTAACAGTGTGATTTAGTTCCATGTCATCCTTGTCCCAACTAATTTGAGTGCTTCTCTCAAATGCTTAAATGCAGCACAAGTCAACCAGTGATGTAACTGTATAATCATGCAAAAATCTAGTTTCTTGTTAGATCCTCTATAAGCTATTCAACTAGCTGTCCAGTAATACTCAACCTTCACTAGGTTTGTTGGGACTGATAACAACAGATTGTTCTGCTTATATGCTTTATTGGTTTGTATACATGATGTCGGTGCCTTCTAACTTTTTAGCTTAAGGGGAACTAAGCTATGGCTTTATGTGGCACAAATATTCAAACAATCCAAATAAGATTATCGCGATGAGCTTAAAGGTATGCTCTTTGGCTTATGATTTTCTTTCTGTACAGACAATATAGTTGCTAAATTTAAATTTTTGCAATGTGCTTTTCTTTTCGATGGAATTTTTAGATGTTAGATTTTTTTACTTGAGTTTTCTCAGTTCACATTTAAACTGAGAGTTTTGATGACAATTGGAAGGTTCCGACATGCCTCTTGTTTTTCCTATAATTCTATCTTCTCATTAATGGATGCACGTTAGAGTAAAAAAAGAAGTACCCTTCACACAGCTGGAAGTCCTGAATTTTCTTTGATGGAACTGGACATGGAGGCATTTTTGTTTTTACTTGGGCATGTGATGTCACTGCTATTGTTCAGATAATGATATTTCAGTTATCTCTTGTTTGTTCACGTAGCCTATGAAACTTTGCAGTGCTTGCTATCATCACTGCTGCTGATGTAAACGTGACCCTCCTTCAACAGTCTTCGTTTTGCCAGTTGAGTTATTTTGTACTTTAGCTCAGACTTACCACAAGTAGGGTCATTCTAAGTATCTTGACTTATTTGTTGGAGTTCATTTAGCTCATTGCGACCTATGTCTTTGTGAATTTTCCAGATGCTAGTGTTAATGGCTTGTTCGTAGGGTTCTTTCAAACTTTAGCTCACTGACCTTGGCAAGTTCCAGTTCATAGTGATGCATTGTACCTTGCTAGAGTTTTGTGTGTCCAATGTGACAAGAGATAGCTTCAAAAAAATAAGAGAGGAACTTAGATGTGGTTACGCTTTGACAAGGGTGAGTCTAAGATCAATTCAATTTATTTTGGTGGTAAATGGTAGATTTATCTTAACAGGTCATATCAACAAATCCATGCATTGCATGGATCACACTCATCCTTCCAGCACCATGTCCGACTTTCTCTTATTACTGGCATGCGTTAGTATATGGTGGTGATTTGGTCCAACTTTCTCTTCCTACTATGGTCATACTACCCACTGTATATGGTGGTTATTGGTTGTATGTAGAGTTGGGTGTATTTAGAAGCTTTGAACACTAAGCTAAAAATTATTCCATACCCTATGCCCTATGTCAATTATTCACCCTCCCTTTATATATTACTATTAGATGTTTAACTTATCATGTATTTTACTCCACAGGATCGTAACTTGGGAGATGAACGGTTTTCTGATTTCAATTGCAGATAGAAAAGGCAGCTCTTTAATCTCAACCATTGAACAACAACACACAACATGAGGGCCATGACTTTGATTCTCATTTAATTTGGCGTTATTAGTGATGAGAGCGATGAGTCTACTGATGAGTCCAGTTTATGAGTCATCCTTTGTTTGTTTCATATTGTCATAGAAAAAATGTCAATTCACACATTATGTAATGAATTAAGTTGTGGATGATATTTTGTAATGGTACTACTATTTTTAATACAGACTTATTTCAAATTATTTGTCATGTGTAAGCCTATAACAGTTTGGGAATCGATAATGTGTAACACACATGCTCTACATATTTGTTTTGGTCCAAATAAAATAAAATAAAATAAATAAATCAATATAAATAAATAATAAAAAGTTCCTTACAACGCATTTAAGCGTTGCCATAATACATTATAAATGTTGCAATAACTCTAGAGATGAGCTGGCCTAGTTGTGGCAGAAACACATATAACTGTTGCAGTAGCCATAAGTACCCGTTGCTTTATAGCAATGGTTAATAATAGTAGTTACCAACGCATATGTATGTGTTGTAATAGACCCTAGCAACGGCAGTATAGGCAACGCATAATTATGTGTTGGTATAGGCCCTAGCAACGCTTATAATGACATTTAGCAACACATATATACATTGCTATAGGGGGGTTTATTTTATAGTGCAATTTCCTATCTCTAAGTCAAACACACTTGTTGAGACATAAAGAGAGGTACTCTAAGAGAAATTGATCAAAGATTCAAAAACTCCCCCTTTTTCCCATAATCAAACATTCTCCCCACAAGAGACCAACTTTTGACAAAAAGAGACAATAAGAGAATTTTGACAAAACAAAGACTCTAACTCTACTATTTTCAAAATTCTCAAGTGGTAGCTGATCCATTTCTTGCTTTGGCCTTAATTTCTCCCCCTTTGGCATTAAGCACCAAAATGGGATCATTTTTGGCCCCTGAACCCCATTGCCTCACCAAAAATCTTCAATTAAGAGCAAAAAGGCAATAAGAGCATGGAGATGAACTTGGAGTTAGTTACCCTCTCATCGGAGTGCAGTGGAAGTCTTTCATGGTCCAAGTCCACCTTTCCCTTTCAATCCACTTTTGAGACTAGAACAAGTAAACTCAAACACAAGGTTAGTCTCAAAGTGTCAAGTTGTAACATGCCTCCCCCTGAATAAGTGCATCACTTGCAAATGGACTTGTGAGGTCCGGGGATCATGTGTACAACTTGAGCACCATAAATAAGCAACAAAATGCATAAGGAACATGATCAAGGCATAAAACACATGTATGCTATGAATAAATCCAAGTTACGCGAATCTAAGACATTTAGCTCACTACGCAGCCTGCAAAAGGTCTTCTCATCTAAAGGCTTGGTAAAGATATCGGCTAGCTGGTTCTCGGTGCTAACATAAAACACTTCGATATCTCCCTTTTGCTGGTGGTCTCTCAAAAAGTGATGTCGGATGTCTATGTGCTTTGTGCGGCTGTGTTCAACAGGATTATCCGCCATGGGGATTGCACTCTCATTATCACATAGGAGTGGGACTTTGCTCAGATTGTAGCCAAAGTCCCGGAGGATTTGCCTCATCCAAAGCAGTTGCGCGCAACACTGTCCTGCGACAACATACTCGGCCTCAGCGGTGGATAGGGCAACGGAGGTTTGTTTCTTAGAACTCCAAGACACCAGGGACCTTCCTAGGAATTGGCACGTCCCTGATGTACTCTTCCTATCAACCTTGCATCCAGCATAATCGGAGTCTGAGTATCCAATCAAGTCGAAGGTTGACCCCTTTGGATACCAGATCCCGAAGCAAGGCGTATCAACTAAATATCTAAGGATCCGCTTAACGGCCACAAGGTGACACTCCCTTGGGTCGGATTGAAATCTAGCACACATGCATACGCTTAGCATAATTTCCGGTCTACTAGCACATAAATAAAGCAAGGATCCTATCATAGACCGGTATGCTTTTTGATCAACGGACTTACCTCCTTTGTTGAGGTCGACGTGTCCGTCGGTTCCCATTGGAGTCTTTGCGGGCTTGGCGCCCTTCATCCCGAACCGCTTGAGCAAGTCTTGCGTGTACTTCATTTGTGAGATGAAGGTGCCATCCTTGAGTTGCTTCACTTGGAACCCAAGGAAGTAGTTCAACTCGCCCATCATCGACATCTCGAATTTTTGAATCATCACCCCGCTAAACTCTTCACAAGACTTTTGGTTAGTAGAACCAAATATTATGTCATCGACATAAATTTGGCACACAAATAAGTCACCATCACAAGTCTTAGTGAATAAAGTTAGATCGGCTTTCCCAACCTTGAAAGCATTAGCAATTAGAAAGTCTCTAAGGCATTCATACCATGCTCTTGGGGCTTTCTTAAGTCCATAGAGCGCCTTAGAGAGCTTACACACGTGGTCGGGGTACCGTTCATCCTCAAAGCCAGGGGGTTGCTCTACGTACACCTCCTCCTTGATTGGCTCGTTGAGGAAAGCGCTCTTCACATCCATTTGGAACAACCTAAAAGAATGGTGAGCGGCATAGGCCAACAAAATGTGAATAGACTCTAGCCTAGCCACAGGAGCAAAAGTCTCCTCAAAGTCCAAACCTGCGACTTGGGCATAACCTTTTGCCACAAGTCTAGCCTTGTTCCTTGTCACCACTCCGTGCTAGTCTTGCTTGTTGCGGAACACCCACTTGGTTCCCACAACGTTTTGCTTTGGACGAGGCACCAGGGTCCAAACTTCATTTCGCTTGAAGTTATTGAGCTCTTCCTGCATGGCCAACACCCAGTCCGGATCTAGCAAGGCCTCTTCTACCCTAAAAGGCTCAATAGAAGAGACAAAAGAGTAATGCTCACAAAAATTAGCTAATCTAGAGCGAGTAGGTACTCCCTTGCTTATATCACCCAAAATTTGATCGACGGGATGATTCCTTTGAATCGTCGCTCGAATTTGGATTGGAGGGGCCTGAGGTGCTTCTTCCTCCTCAACTTGTTCTTCTTGTGCTCCCCCTTGATCACACGCCTCTTCTTGATGAACCTGTTCATCATCTTGAGTTGGGGGTGCACCATTGTTGAGGAAGAAGGTTGATCTTGCTCTTTGTGTTCCTATTGTCGCACATCTCCAATCGCCATGGTGTGTATTGCGGCCATTGGAACATCTTCTTCATCTACATCATCAAGATCAACTTGCTCTCTTGGAGAGCCATTAGTCTCATCAAATACAACGTCGCTAGAGACTTCAACCAAACTCGATGATTTGTTGAAGACTCTATACGCCTTTGTATTTGAGTCATAACCTAACAAAAACCCTTCTACAACTTTGGGAGCAAATTTAGAATTTCTACCTTTCTTCACTAGAATATAACATTTACTCCCAAATACACGAAAGTATGACACGTTGGGTTTGTTACCGGTTAGGAGTTCGTATGACGTCTTCTTGAGGAGGCGATGAAGGTAGACCCGGTTTATGGCGTGGCAAGCTGTGTTCACCGCTTCCGACCAAAACCGCTCGGGCGTCTTGAATTCTCCAAGCATCGTCCTCGCCATGTCGATGAGCGTCCTGTTCTTCCTCTCTACCACACCATTTTGTTGTGGTGTGTAGGGAGCGGAGAACTCGTGCTTGATTCCTTCCTCCTCAAGGTACTCCTCCACTTGAAGGTTCTTGAACTCGGACCCGTTGTCGCTTCTTATCTTTTTCACCTTGAGCTCAAACTCGTTTTGAGCCAGTCTTAGAAAGCGCTTGAGGGTCCTTTGGGTTTCTGATTTATCCTGCAAAAAGAATACCCAAGTGAAGCGGGAAAAATCATCAACTATAACAAGACCATACTTACTTCCCCCGATGCTGAGGTAGGCGACGGGTCCGAAGAGATCCATATGAAGTAGCTCCAGAGGTCTTGATGTGGTCATCACATTCTTGTTGTGATGAGCACTTCCCACTTGTTTACCTACTTGACAAGCTGCACAAGGTCTATCTTTTTCGAAAGTTACATTTGTTAGACCTAACACATGTTCTCCCTTTAGAAGTTTGTGAAGGTTCTTCATCCCCACATGTGCTAGACGGCGATGCCACAACCAGCCCATGCTAGTCTTAGCGATCAAACATGCATCTAGATCGGCCTCCTCCTTCGAAAAATCAACTAAATAGAGTTTGCCGTCTAGTACACCCTTAAAAGCTAATGAACTGTCACTCCTTCTAAAGACAGACACATCTACATTTGTAAATAAGCAATTGTAACTCATATTACATAATTGACTAACGGACAACAAGTTATACCCAAGTGATTCTACCAAAAACACATTAGATATGGAATGCTCGGATGAAATAGCTATCTTTCCTAGTCCTTTAACCTTGCCTTGATTCCCATCACCGAATATGATTGAATCTTGGGGATCTTTGTTCTTGACGTAGGAGGTGAACATCTCCTTCTCCCCCGTCATGTGGTTTGTGCATCCGCTGTCGATAATCCAGCTTGATCCCCCGGATGCATAAACCTGCAAGGCAAATTAGGCTTGGGTTTTAGGTACCCAACTCTTGTTGGGTCCTACAAGGTTAGTTACAATAGTCTTAGGGACCCAAATGCACGTCTTGTCTCCCTTGCATTTGGCCCCCACCTTTTTAGCAATCACTTTTTCATTTTTGCATGAGAGAACAAATTTAGCATTGCAAGCATGAAAGATAGTGGTAGATCCATTACATACTTTCCTAGGAGCATGAACAACATTTTTCCTAGGCATATTTCTACCATGCACAACAGGGAAACTAGAAGCAGTCATAGCATATGAATCATAAGCATAGTTCCTATAAGCATTTCTAGAGAATTTTCTGTCACTATAAATGAAAGCATAATTCTTTTGACCACTATTTGCCATAGGGGCCTTCCCTTTCTCCTTGGCGGAGATGGGAGCCTTATGACTTGTTAAGTTCTTGGCTTCCCTTCGAAAGCCAAGCCCATCCTTAATAGAGGGGTGTCTACCAATAGTGTAGGCATCCCTTGCAAATTTTAGTTTATCAAAGTCATTCTTGCTAGTCTTAAGTTGGGCATTAAGACTAGCCACTTCACCATTTAATTTTGCAATAGAAGTAAGGTGCTCAACACATGCATCAACATTAAAATCCTTACACCTATTACAAATTACTACATGTTCAATACATGAGCTAGATTTATTTGCTACTTCTAACTTAGCATTTAAGTCATCATTGACACTCTTTAGACTAGAAATAGACTCATGACAAGTAGATAATTCACATGAAAGCATTTCATTTCTTTTTAACTTCTAAAGCAAGAGACTTTTGCACACTTACAAATTTATCATGCTCTTCATATAAAAGATCCTCTTGTTTTTCTAGCAATCTATTCTTCTCATTCAACCCATCAATTAATTCATTGATCTTATTGTTGGAGCGAAGGCAGAAACGCCACCCTTCGCTCGAAGTCTCCGCTGCATAGCCGCTGCTCTGACAGAGACAAAGCAGGCAGGGACACCCTTCGCTTGATCGGCACCAGACGAAGACCGGCGACGCAGGCATCCCACGGTGCGGCCTCGACCAGCTCAGAGGCCCACGTGCGATCCGGCCCATTGTAACAGGCCCTGCGTGGCCGCCGCGTGTTACGGGCCTAATTTGTAAAGGCATCCCTGTAATTACAGTCTGTAACCCTGCTTTATGGGAATATTCTGGGGATAACCTAGGTAGCTGAGGGCACATGCGTCCTTAACACAAGGCGCTGGGCGTTCAGGTACCTATAAATACCCCCGCACAGTGCCCGTGAGAGGCCTGGTTAACAGAGCTATTTGCCATCTCACGCGTAACCCTACTGCCTACACTGTTCACCCCTGTTGGCCTCCTTGCGACTGATAGCAAGTTCCAACATTTGGCGCCCACCGTTCGTGCTACGACAAAACCACCCGCGATGGCACCCAAGAGAGCTAACCCGAAGGCTGACGAGGCTGCGAAGGCAGCACTGCTAGCCGCAAGAAAGGGCAAGGCCCTCGCCCTCACCCAATCCACCCACCAAGAGCCCACTGAAGACAATGTCCCCCACACCTGCGAAGACGACACCTTCCACACCTGCGGGCCCGAAGGACAATCGCAGCCGCCCCCAGGCTTCGCCCCACTGGAAGGCGCGAACCTCACCGAGGACGGTGAGGTCCTCGGCGTCTCAACAGAAGAACAGCTACAGCTGCGCGCCCTGCGCCTCAAGAACCGTAATCTCCAGAGGCAGAAAGAAATACTGGAAGCCAAGCGCCAGCGTGTGTCCGCACTAGCCAAAGTGCGGCAAATGATACACGACGAGGAGCAGAAGGCCCAAGACCTCGAGCGCGAGATCGTGCTGATGCAGCGCGAAGGCCACCTCGTCCTGCACCAAGAGCCACCCCTCCAGCAGCGCGCACAACCGGAAGACACACGCGAAGGCCACCTCGGCCTGCAGCATGGGCCACCCCTGCAACACCGAGCACAGCCGGAGAACCCGCGTTTCCCCCAGCGTGACTACACCTTCCAGCACGCCGCGCCATTCCAAGGGGTCAACTACCTCGACGAGCGAAGTCCCCTGGCGCCACACCTGCAAGTGACGCCTTGGCCAGCTAACTTCCGAGCAGGGACCTATCCCAAGTACAACGGCAGCACCGACCCGGCGCAATACATAATGAGTTATCAGGTCGCCGTTGCATCCGCCGGAGGGGACGACGCCACAATGGCGAAGTCTTTTATCATCGCCCTAGAGGGCCCAGCACTCACCTGGTTCACCAGGTTGCCTCCGCTGTCCATTGATTCATGGAGAAGTCTCAGGGACAAGTTCCTGCTCAACTTCCAAGGGTACCGCCCAGACACTGACGCCTTGGCCGAGCTCTCGCTTTGCAAGCAGCTGGAAAAGGAGACTCTGCGGGAGTATTACCGCAAATTCTTAACACTCAAGTCACAGCTGCCCTCCGTCGATGATCAGATCGCTATCCACTACGCCATCAGTGGCCTTCGTGCCGGCGTCCTCTACAGTCATTGTATCAGAGATCCACCCAAGAACCTCCAGGAGCTATATCAGCTCTTTGAAAAATATGCCAAATCCGAAGAGCTCCACCAGCGCAAGGTTGAGTCACAGCGGAAGCCCAAAGATGCCCCGCAGTCCAGCCGCACATGGACGAGGACTCCGCAGCCAGACTCCGGTCGAGACGGCCGCAGTCAGCAGCAAGTGCACAACATCGCCAACCAGCATCCCGCTGCTGACCCCCCTCGCCGCCAGGAATATCCCCCCAGGGCCGCGGAAATGGAACTCGTGGCAGGGGCCGAGGGCGCGCACAGCCGCCGCGCCGATTCTACTGCCTTTTTCACGGCGAAGACTGCGCCCACCAAACCAAAGACTGCCCCAAAACGAAGGCCACCAGAGACAGAATGGCACGGGCGCAGCCAGCCGACAACCCCAGAATTGTCACGCACAATTACCAGCAACCCCCTCCACCATATATCCACGCCCCCGCTCCGCATCCACCGCACCACGCTTACCAACACCATCAGGAAGTACAAATCGTACCTCCTCCACCCCCACCTCCACACCAGCAACATCAAAACATCCCCCATGCCCCAAAGCAGGAAGACTTCGCCGATCAACCATATCGCGGAGTCATTCACATGATAACAGGGGGGTCAAGCACTGACTTCGACACCAAGCGGCAGAAGCGGGACCACTACCGCAGCATCAACCATGTCGCCGTCACTGGCCCAGTCGTGCAGACAAAGTGGTCCCACATACCGCTAACCTTCGACGCACGAGACGTTGACCTGCGCAGCGCCCCCCACATCGACGCCATGGTCATCAATTGTAGCGTGGCAGGCTGGGACTTACACAAAGTACTAGTCGACAACGGCAGTCAGGCGGACATCATCTTCCTCCACGCCTTCGACCGCATGGGTATAAGCCACAGCCTGCTCAAGCCTTCGGACAACCCGTTGTACGGCTTCGGCGGCAAGGGCACCTTTCCCGTTGGCAAGATAGAGTTGCCCCTCTCCTTCGGTGTAGCACCCAATGCCCGAAGTGAGCAAGTAACCTTTGATATCATGGACATGGTATATCCATACAACGCCATCATGGGCCGGGGCTCCATCAATAAGTTCGAAGCTGCCATCCACGGGTTGTACCTATGTATGAAGATACCAGGTCCGCTAGGCGCTATTACGGTCTACGACAACCAGCAGACGGCGCGCAACATAGAGCGGGACTTCGTGCCTGGTCAGAGGAACGTGCACTGTCTCACGACCCAGCGCGAGGTCCCTGCGCCCGCCAGCCCAACCGATAAACAGCACGACAAGGCACAGCTGCAGAGCTAAGACGGGACCAAGACTGTCCCCCTCGATCAGGCCACGCCCAAGCAGACAGTCACTATCAGCGAAGACCTTACCTCACATGAAGAAGAGAAGCTTCTCTGCTGCCTGGCCAAGAATAAAGATGTCTTCGCCTGGTCCGCCCTCGACCTGGTCGGAGTTAGCCGATCCATAATTGAGCACGGTTTGGGAATCGACCCTTCGGTGCGACCAAAAAAGCAAAGGCTTCGCAAAATGTCCGACGAAAAGACAGAGGCCGCCAAGGCGGAGGTGCACCGCCTCCTAGAGGCTAAATTCATCGAGCCAGTGGCTTACCCCACGTGGCTCTCCAATGTTGTAATGGTGCAGAAAAAAAGCGGGAAATGGCGAATGTGCATAGACTTCACCAGTCTCAATAAGGCCTGCCCAAAGGACAATTTCCCGTTGCCACGGATCGACAAAATAGTCGATAGCGCAGCCGGATGCAAGGTCATGTCACTCCTCGACTGCTTCTCCGGCTATCACCAGATATACATGAAGGAGGAAGACAAGGCCAGCACCAGCTTTATAACACCCTTCGGCACTTATTGCTTCATCAGAATGCCGGAGGGACTCAAGAATGCCGGGTCCACCTTCTCCAGACTCACCAAAACAGTACTCGAAGGGCAGGTTGGCAGAAATATATTTACATATGTGGACGACATCGTCGTCGCCAGCAAGAATAAGGAGGACCATCTCGCCGACCTCGCCGAGACATTCGCGAACATGCGAGACGCACGACTCCGCCTAATCCCGGAAAAGTGCGTCTTCGGTGTTCGCCGGGGCAAGATATTGGGCTACCTGGTATCACATCGCGGCATTGAGGCCAACCCAACCAAGATCCAGGCCATCATAAACATGACGCCTCCGCAGTCCGCCAGGGACGTCCAGCGTCTGACAGGCAGATTGGCCGCTCTCAACAGGTTCATCTCCAGGTCCGCCGAGCGAAGTCTCCCCTTCCTCAAAACACTCCACGGTGCAAAAGACTTCGCCTGGGGACCGGAGCAGGCAGCGGCCTTCGCCTCACTGAAACAGTACCTGTCGGAGCTGGCAATCCTCACGAGCCCCGACTCCTCACTCCCCCTATTGCTCTATGTCGCGGCTTCGCCGCACGCGGTCAGCGCGGCACTAGTGCAAGAGCAGACGGTTGAGGGTGCGGTCAGACAGTGCCCTATTTACTATGTCTCCGAAGTACTGACACCGTCCAAGTGCAACATGACAGAGCTGGAGAAGATCGCCTACGCAGTCGTTATGTCTTCGCGCAAGCTGCGCCATTACTTTGAAGCATTCAAGGTCCGAGTCACCTCAGACAGGGGACTCGGCGAACTATTCAGAAACCCGGAGGCATCGGTGAGGATTGCCAAGTGGGCAGCCGAACTATCCGGCTACCACATCAGCTTCGAGCCCAGGACAGCCATCAAGTCACAGGTCCTGGCAGACTTCGTCGTCGACTGGACTGGGCCAATAACGCAGCCAGACCCGTCCACAGAGAAGGTTTGGACTATCCACTGTGACGGCGCATGGTGCCATGCGGGGGCAGGCGTCGCTACAGTCGTCACCTCACCAGCCGGAGTCAAACACAGATATGCAGCACGCCTCAGCTTCGCTCTGGAATCCGACAGATGCACAAACAATATAGCAGAGTATGAAGCGGTTATCCTCGGCCTCCGCAAGCTAAGGGCCCTCGGAGTCACCACATGTATCATCAAAACAGACTCCAAGATAGTTGCCGGCCAGGTCGAGAAAGACTATGCAACAAAAGACCCCGCGCTCATGCAATACCTCGCAGCCATCCGAAGTCTCGAGAGACAGTTCAAGGGATTCACCTTGCAGCATGTGGATAGGGCCAAGAACGAGGAGGCCGATGCATTGGCCAAGGCTGCCGCCAGGGGCGAGCCCCTGCCCTCCGACGTGTTCTTTCACACCATCGGCACGCCAGCCGTCCGGAGCCCCGAAGGGCTCCAAATAACTAATGATAGCGAGGGCCACCGCATAGTCAACCTAATCATGACCGAAGACTGGCGGGCACCAATAACCCTGTTCCTACAGGGGTACTATCATCCAACCGACGTCAGTGAGGCCAAGCGCCTCAGACATCGAAGCCGGGACTTCGCACTGATTGAGGGCCAACTCTACAAGAAAGGGGTCAGTCAACCAATGCTTAAGTGCGTCACCGAAACCGAAGGCATGCAGATCCTACGTGAAGTCCACAGTGGCACGTGCGGCTCGCACGCAGGGCCAAGGGCCCTAGCTGCCAAGGTGATCCGCCAAGGGTTTTACTGGCCCGCAATGATCTGCGCCGCAAATCGGGTCACAAGGTCTTGTGAAGCCTGCCAGAAGTTTTCTCCTCGGTCAGGCAGCCCCTCGCAGTATACAAAGCTGATTGCCCATACATGGCCTCTCCAGCGCTGGGGCCTGGACATTGTCGGGCCCCTGCCCACCGCTCAGGGGAACCTCAAGTTCGCCTTCGTAGCCGTCGAATACTTCACCAAATGGATCGAAGCGAGGGCTGTTTCTACAATAACATCAAAGACTGCCCAAAAATTCTTCTGGCAAAACATTGTTTGCCGCTTCGGAGTACCGTCCGAGCTAACAGTTGACAACGGCAAGCAGTTTGACAGCCAAGATTTCAAGGATTTTTGTTTCTCCATCGGCACCAAGCTTGCCTTCGCTTCAGTCTATCACCCGCAGTCCAACGGGGTCGTGGAGCGCGCCAATGGGAAAATCTTCACAGTTGTCAAGAAGATGCTCCTCGATGAAAAAAAAGGCAGATGGACCGATTTGTTACCGGAGGCAATCTGGGCGCTAAACACAACTGAGTGCAGGGCGACTGGGTTCACTCCTTTCCGCCTTCTATACGGGTCGGAGGCCATGACCCCGCAAGAAATAAAGCATGGGTCCCCGCGTACTGTTCCATCAGCCGTCCCCGACGTGGACGAGCCAACTTCAAAAGATCTCATTGACGGAGACCGGGTCTTCGCCCTACAGGCCCTAAACAAATACCAAGCCCAGACCAAAGCATGGCGCGACCACGCAGTCATCCCGAGGGAGTTCAGCGAAGGGGACCTCGTACTCGTCCGAACAGCTCGGACGGAGTCCAGGGGCAAGCTGGAGCCCAAGTGGGAGGGCCCCTTTATAGTCAAGACAAAAGCTTCCCCCAGCGCCTACAGGCTCACAACGCCAAACGGCGAGGACCTGGAGCACTCCTGGAACATCGACAACCTTCGCAAATTTTTTGTTTGACTCATCGGGGCTGATTCTGCCCTTGTAATTCGCCAAAAACAATCTTGTACCGGCCCGCACTCTTTTCCTCCCGGGGGGTGAGGTTTTTAACGAGGCGGAGCCATGTAATATATGTGTGAAAAATCCCCCGCAAAAACATGCGTCGAAAAAAGACCGCGACGACGGTCTTCGACATTCGACCAATTCGAGGTCACCGCGAGGCTAAGCGCTAGCCACCCTCGCGTGCGACAAATCCGCGTAGAAGTCGCCTAAGGGTGCAGCCGGACTAGCACAACAAGTGCGAAAAAAACACGAAGTCTATCGCGAAGATTATCCGCGCAGAAGTCGCCTAAGGGTGCAGCCGGACTAGCACAACAAGTGCGAAAAAAACACGAAGTCTATCGCGAAGACTATCCGCGCAGAAGTCGCCTAAGGGCGCAGCCGGACCAGCACAACAAGTGCGAAAAAAACACGAAGTCTATCGCGAAGACTATCCGCGCAGAAGTCGCCTAAGGGTGCAGCCGGACCAGCACAACAAGTGCGAAAAAAACACGAAGTCTATCGCGAAGACTATCCGCGCAGAAGTCGCCTAAGGGTGCAGCCGGACTAGCACAACAAGTGCGAAAAAAACACGAAGTCTATCGCGAAGACTATCCGCGCCGAAGTCGCCTAAGGGTGCAGCCGGACTAGCACAACAAGTGCAAAAAAACACGAAGTCTATCGCGAAGACTATCCACGCAGAAGTCGCCTAAGGGTGCAGCCGGACTAGTATAACAAAAGCAGAAACGACAGCATCAAACCGTCCACGCTAAGACCGACTATAATCACACCAGCACAGCATAACAAAACATACCAGACAAAATACACAACGCCTTCGCAGGCACAGGCAAGCGAGGGCACTCGACTTCATCATACAAGCCTTTACACATATACACGCGAAGGCGCCACACTCTACATCGGCTCAACCTTAGGAATAATTCCCATCTCCCTATAATTAAATAACATTATCCTAAGCTCCTCACCCGCAAAAAGACTTCGCAGTTCCCCTGCCCCTGTACTCGCGGCGTCCGGCATAGACAACAGTTCCCGCCGACCAGCCCTACTCACACAAAGCCGAGACCTTTCCTCCGTGCTAACTCTACGCTTTGCAACCGCCCTTCGCCGTCGGCGCCCGGTGCTAGGACCTGGCACATCTTGCGCGTCCGCAGCGTGCGGCGAGGTCTCCACCGCAGCCACATCCAAAGCCGCGAAATAGTCCAAATCCTCCTTCGACGACTCCTCAGTCCACTCAACCGAGCTCCCAGAATCAGCAACATCAAAAAACTCAGAAAATTCAGATGCAGATCCACCACATTCATTACCACCTTCCGCGGTCGAAGCCGCCAAAAATTTAGCAGTAGCGGTTGCGTGCGCAGGCCCAAAATCTTGAACCTGCGCAGCAACCAAAATTCAGTAACATATCCAAAATTCCCCAACCCTATTACACCCACTACGCCACCTGCGAAGGCCCTGGCGTTGCGGAAGCCTCCGCCATTGGCTCCGCCGCCGCTTCCGCTGTTGTTTCCGCCGCCGCCGCCGCGGGATCTTCAGCACTCGGCGCCGCGGCCGCGGGGGCATCAGGTGCGCCTTCGGCCGCCTTCGGGGGCAGGTCTTCGCCGGCCGCTGCGGATGTGAGGGCATCCGGTGCGTCTTCCGCGGTCTCCGGGGTTGGCTCCAGGGCGACCTCGGACGCGGCCTCCGCAGGGGTCGGCTCCGGGTCAGGCAGCGCGCTGTTCAACGCCCCGAGGTCGTCCACCCGCTTGCCGCGCAACGCCTAAGACAAAACACGCAAAATTCAGCAAACACACGCGCCCCCCACTTCCAACAAACGCCAAACAAACGAAAATGTTACCTGAGCCATCGCTGTCTCCGCCCGCTCCCTGACCACCTCGCGACCGTGCGGACCCCACATCCGGTCGTAGAGGGCCCCGGCAGAATCCTTCACCACGAGGTCTTCAACCTTATAGACATCTCGATCAAAATCTTCATCCGCCTGGTCGAAGACCTCGAAGTGCCGGCACCCTTCGCGGGAGAGCGCGTTCATCGCCCCCTCGCAGGTGACCAGGGAGGCGTACGACATAAACCCCCCCCCCCACGACAGCGGGGAGTTCCTGCAGCTCCTCCTGCACCCACTGCAGACAGCAAAGCCCGGGCTCTCGGTCCGGCACCTCGAAGTCACCGGTCCGCGCACCCAGCTCACGATATGTATCCATAAGCTGCGTGCGCATCCGGTCGGCCTTCGCACGCATCGCGGCCTCGGCCCCCTTCGCGCGGCTCTCCAGGGCGGTGAGCCGCTCTTGCAGATGTTCGGCGAGCTCCTTGGCAAGATTGCCCTCCGCCTGCGCCAGCTTGGCCTCCGCCTGCACAGCCTGCTCCTTGGCGATGGCCTCGTTGGCCTCCCTCCTCTCCGCCGCCAGTTGGCGCCGGAGGTCAGCCTTCTCCCTCTCCAATGCGGCCACCTTGTCCGTCAGTTTACGGCACTTGCTGTCGGAGGCTGATTTCTCACGGACAGCGTCAGCATGTTGCGTCTGAAGTCTCTCGACTTCGGCAGACACAGCTGCCGTGAGGGCCCCCGACACAGTGCGGCTGGCGAAGTCAGCCACCTGCAGAGCACATGTAAGGCCGTTGCCCCAAGAGAAAGGGGGAGAGAGAGTATAGCTCAGCGGACCTGACTCAGCGCCCCCGTCACCTCCTTCAGTCGGCGGGTCGCTGCGTCCGCCTCGTCCCTGACAACCGCGAGGGCCGACACCTCGCCTCCGGAGCCAAGAGCCTCGCCCCTCGCTTTCGGCACTATGGCAGCCGTCGCGATCGCCGCGGCAGGCGCAGCTATAGCAAGCTGGCCCTTGTCCGACCCTGCAACACATCAACAAAAAATAATAATACATTAAAACAAAAAAAAGAGCCAGCGACTTACCACCAAGATAGTCCTCCACACAAATGTCGGTGGCGAAGTCGGCGACACGCTTGCCCGCCGACGGCAACGCTCGGGCCGCCTTCGCGGCCTCCGCCACCCTGCTGGGCGGCGGCACAACCTTCGCCAGTTTGGAGCCTCCGGCGCCTGCCGCTGTCTCTGGCGCCTTGCTAGGTGCAGGGACGCCGGCCTTCGCCGCCAGCGGCGGCTTGCCTCCGCCGTGGGCCGCAGCCTTCGCCGAGGGCCGCTGCCTCTTCGGCCTGGCTTCAACAAGCCTGACAGCCGCCTGGCGTTTTTGTGCAGCCCCCTGGCGATCCTTGTCCATCACTGCCGACACAACAGCAGCAATATTCCGCCCGTAAGGAAAAACTCTCCATTTGCGAACCATGCGAGATGTAAAAACGTCCCCGCTGGCCGCGCGGGGGATAGGAACATTCCTAGGCCAGCGGCCCCCGGTAACCTTCAGCATCCGAGCCGAAGACTCCCGGAGCTCGGGCGAAGACATCCTTTCCCCCGGGGCCGCGCATGTCCTCATCAACTCTCTAGCAAACCCGTCGGAAACCCCAAGTCCTCCCATGGCAGTACCTAGTTTCCTCTTCCTAGAGGATGGGGCGGCCGCCGGCGCAGGGTCGTCTTTAGTCTCCACCACCGGTTTCTTCCCCCGGCGGTCCGCATCGTCTTGACCAGGATAGCCGTCATATGGCAGTTGGTTCAATTCAAAGACCCTATTCAGACGGTCATTTGACCCGCGGATCTCCCAGCTGCGCTGGCCCTCGGTCCTCGGCACATAACGCCCAACGAGCCGCACCGCCTCATCCTCAGCTTCACGCACAAAGGCGGCCGGATCACGGTTTCGCAGATTTAGCGCGAAGGCGGGACTCCGCACCACCTCTCCACCACGGAAAGGCATCTGGCGAGGGCATACTTCGCCCAACGCCCAACCATGCGCCAAGGGCCATACCCCGTACGCCACAAACTCTTCAACCAAGTCGCGCCCACTGCTCTGGCCGGCGGCACAACGAAGGGCCCCTTCGTCCACATCATCCTCCGCCACTTCAAATGGCGGGTACGCCGAGTAAAAATGAGAGCACATCTCGGACACGGGAAGTCCCTCGTGGCCTTCGACGGTACCCTCAGCAACGTAAAACCAAAATTCATTCCAGTTGCCCCACTTGTTGCGGGCGCAAGGGACCAACTCGACTACTTGCATCGTGGTCTTGCCGGTCTTCGGCGTGAATGTGCAGGACCCAAACTGAGCAACTTCGTCCCCGATCATCCTCTTCTGCCAGTGTAAACAATAATGCTTCGCAAAAACTTCAACCGATGGCTGTCCGCCGTACGAAGTCGTCGCCCAGACATACTTCAACAGGGCCACCACGACATTCGGCGTCAGCTGATGTATTTGCACGTTGAACCTGCGCAGGACTTCGCCAACAAACCGATGTGCAGGCAAGCGGAGACCGGCGGCGAAAAATGCCTCGAAAACAACCAACTCGCCCTCCGGCTCGGGGACTTTCTCCGTCCCCGGGGCACGGGCAACTCCGCCGCCGAAGTAGCCCAACCGCTGCATATCCTCCACGCGGGCCGACGACATGCGCGACACGCCAAAATCAACAGAATCGCCGGTGCGCAACTCCTCCGGCATCAAACTGCTCAGCGTCTCCTCCGACGAGGCGGCGGCCGGCGGCGAGGAACCGGCCGGCGGCGTAGCGGCAGCGGAAGAAGAGGAAGACGACATCGCTACGTACCGTCGGCGGCGGCGGGCAGTCTGCTTCACTCGCGCCAGATCTCCGGCGAACAAGAGCACGGCGAGCAGACGAGCAGCAAGACGGCGGGCGGCTAGGGTTTTCGCGGAGCACGAAAAGTAAAGTTCAAAAAGCGCCGGCCCCCGCCCCCTTTTATAGGCAGGGCGCGGCTCTTCGGGAAACCCGTAATCCAACAGAGCGCGGCGCTTCGGGAAACCCGCAATCCAACAGTACGCGGTCAATCAACGGTCACATCAAAAACCCCCGCGGAACCACTTCGAGCGAGGGCAGCGTCTCCGCCATCTAGCGACGTCTTCGGCACCAGGTGACTTTGACGAACTGGTCCCTCGGAGGGCAAATGTTGGAGCGAAGGCAGAAACGCCACCCTTCGCTCGAAGTCTCCGCTGCATAGCCGCTGCTCTGACAGAGACAAAGCAGGCAGGGACACCCTTCGCTTGATCGGCACCAGACGAAGACCGGCGACGAAGGCATCCCACGGTGCGGCCTCGACCAGCTCAGAGGCCCACGTGCGATCCGGCCCATTGTAACAGGCCCTGCGTGGCCGCCGCGTGTTACGGGCCTAATTTGTAAAGGCATCCCTGTAATTACAGTCTGTAACCCTGCTTTATGGGAATATTCTGGGGATAACCTAGGTAGCTGAGGGCACATGCGTCCTTAACACAAGGCGCTGGGCGTTCAGGTACCTATAAATACCCCCGCACAGTGCCCGTGAGAGGCCTGGTTAACAGAGCTATTTGCCATCTCACGCGTAACCCTACTGCCTACACTGTTCACCCCTGTTGGCCTCCTTGCGACTGATAGCAAGTTCCAACACTTATCAATTTTAGTTCTATCTAAGCCTTTGAATAAACTTGCGTAGTCTACTTCATCATCACTAGATTCATCATCACTTGAAGAAGCATATGCAATATTATTTCGAGTGCTTACCTTCTTCTCCTTTGCCATGAGGCAGGTGTGATGCTCGTTGGGGAAGAGAGACGATTTGTTGAAGGCCGTGGCGGCGAGTCCTTCGTCGTCGGAGTCGGACGAAGAACAATCCAAGTCCCATTCTTTTCCAAGGTGTGCTTCGCCCTTAGCCTTCTTGTAAACCTTCTTATTCTCTCTCTCTCCCCATTCTTTCCTTGTTCCTGGTCACTATCATTATCGGGACAGTTAGCAATGAAGTGACCAATCTTACCACACTTGAAGCAGGAGCGCTTTCCCTTCATCTTGCTCTTGTTGGGATGCTCCTTGCGACCTTTGAGCGCTGTCTTGAAGCGCTTAATGATGAGGGCCATTTCATCCTCATTTAGCCCGGCCGCCTCAACTTGCGCCACCTTGCTAGGTAGCCCCTCCCTGCTGCTTGTTGCTTTGAGAGCAACGGTTTGAGGCTCGTGGATCGGCATTGGGCCATTCAACGCCTCATCAACATATCTTGCCTCCTTGATCATCATTCGCCCGCTTACAAACTTTCCGAGTATTTCCTCGGGTGTCATCTTGGTGTACCTAGGATTTTCACAAATAGAGTTTACAAGATGAGGATCAAGGACAGTGAAGGACCTGAGCATAAGTCAAATGACGTCGTGGTCCGTCCATCTCGTGCTTCCATAGCTCCTGATTTTGTTGACAGGGTCTTGAGCCTGTTGTATGTTTGGGTTGGCTCCTCCCCCCCTGATCATTGCGAACCTTCCCAGTTCGCCCTCCACCAACTCCATCTTGGTGATCATGGTGGCATCATTCCCCTCATGCGAGATCTTGAGGGTGTCCCAAATCTTCTTGGCTTTATCCAAGCCGCTCACCTTTTGGTACTCTTCCCTGCACAAGGATGCTAATAGAAAACAGTGGTAGCTTGTGCATTTTTGTGAATTTGTTCATTGATAAACATGGGACTATCCATACTATCAAATTGCATTCCATTCTCCACTATCTCCCATATACTTGGATGAAGAGAGAACAAGTGGCTACACATTTTGTGACTCCAAAATCCGTAGTCCTCTCCATCAAAGTGTGGAGGTTTACCAAGAGGAATGGAAAGCAAATGAGCATTGGAGTTAGACGGAATACGAGAATAGTCAAAAGAAAAGTTCAAATTAACCGGTTTCTTTTTCTCCTCGTATTCGTCGTCCTTTTGGGAAGAATAGGATTTGTCACTGTCGTAGTAGACAATCTTCTTGATGTGCCTCTTCTTCTTTCTGTCCTTCTTTTTTTGACTCGAGCCAGAGTCATTGGCTTTGTCGTCCCTCGGCTCGTTGAAGATGGACTCCTTCTCCTTATCGTTGACCACCATCCCCTTTCCCTTAGGATCCATCTCTTCGGGCGATTAGTCCCTTTCGTGAAGAGAACGGCTTCGATACCAATTGAAAGCACCTAGAGGGGGGTGAATAGGTGATCCTGTAAAACTTAAAACTTATTGCCCCAAAAACTTGGTTAAGTGTTAGTGCAATAGGATCAAGTAGCTGGAGAGAAGTACTTGTGAAACACAGAAACCACAGAGAGAAACAACACAGTAGATACAGTGGTTTATCCCGTGGTTTGGCCAAGTACAAAACTTGCCTACTCCACGTTGTGGCGTCCCAATGGACCGTTGGCTCGGCCACCCGTTGGCTCACCGGACAGTCCGGTGAATTTTAGCCGTATGCCGCCGACGAATTCCCGAGAGCGGCCAGTTGACTAGACTCCAGCCTGGCGCACCAGACACTGTCCGGTGCACCACCGGACAGTCCGGTGCACCCATACTGCGCAGAGTCTTGGCTGTTCCAGCCAAGCCTTTTTCCTTTTGTATTTTCTCTGATTCTAGCACTTAGACAAATATGTTAGTACACAAAAACCAATGTACTAAGTCTAGAATCATACCTTTGTGTTGATTTACACTTCATCCACCATTTGGCACAATTTAATACTTAAACCATTTGTGTTTGGCACTTAATCACCAAAATACTAAGAAATGGCCCAAGGGCACATTTCCCTTTCAATCTCCCCCTTTTTGGTGATTTATGCCAACACAACACAAAGCAACACATAGAATTGCAACATTAATGCAAATAAGAACAAGAATTGTTTTTGATTCAAATTTGGCATATTTGGATCATTCTTTGCCACCACTTGATTTGTTTTTGCAAATCAAACTCAATTTCCTATCTCTAAGTCAAACACACTTGTTGAGACATAAAGAGATGTACTCTAAGAGAAATTGATCAAAGATTCAAAAACTCCCCCTTTTTCCCATAATCAAACATTCTCCCCACAAGAGACCAACTTTTGACAAAAAGAGACAATAAGAGAATTTTGACAAAACAAAGACTCTAACTCTACTATTTTCAAAATTCTCAAGTGGTAGCTGATCCATTTCTTGCTTTGGCCTTAATTTCTCCCCCTTTGGCATTAAGCACCAAAATGGGATCATTTTTGGCCCCTGAACCCCATTGCCTCACCAAAAATCTTCAATTAAGAGCAAAAAGGCAATAAGAGCATGGAGATGAACTTGGAGTTAGTTACCCTCTCATCGGAGTGCAGTGGAAGTCTTTCATGGTCCAAGTCCACCTTTCCCTTTCAATCCACTTTTGAGACTAGAACAAGTAAACTCAAACACAAGGTTAGTCTCAAAGTGTCAAGTTGTAACATGCCTCCCCCTAAATAAGTGCATCACTTGCAAATGGACTTGTGAGGTCCGGGGATCATGTGTACAACTTGAGCACCATAAATAAGCAACAAAATGCATAAGGAACATGATCAAGGCATAAAACACATGTATGCTATGAATAAATCCAAGTTACGCGAATCTAAGACATTTAGCTCACTACGCAGCCTGCAAAAGGTCTTCTCATCTAAAGGCTTGGTAAAAATATCGGCTAGCTGGTTCTCGGTGCTAACATAAAACACTTCGATATCTCCCTTTTGCTGGTGGTCTCTCAAAAAGTGATGCCAGATGTCTATGTGCTTTGTGCGGCTGTGTTCAACAGGATTATTGCACTCTCATTATCACATAGGAGTGGGACTTTGCTCAGATTGTAGCCAAAGTCCCGGAGGGTTTGCCTCATCCAAAGTAGTTGCGTGCAACACTGTCCTGCGGCTACATACTCGGCCTCAGCGGTGGATAGGGCAACAGAGGTTTGTTTCTTAGAACTCCAAGACACCAGGGACCTTCCTAGGAATTGGCATGTCCCTGATGTACTCTTCCTATCAACCTTGCATCCAGCATAATCGGAGTCTGAGTATCCAATCAAGTCGAAGGTTGACCCCTTTGGATACCAGATCCCGAAGCAAGGCGTAGCAGCTAAATATCTAAGGATCCGCTTAACGGCCACAAGGTGACACTCCCTTGGGTCGGATTGAAATCTAGCACACATGCATACGCTTAGCATAATATCCGGTCTACTAGCACATAAATAAAGCAAGGATCCTATCATAGACCGGTATGCTTTTTGATCAACGGACTTACCTCCTTTGTTGAGGTCGACGTGTCTGTCGGGTGGCGCCCTGGACAGTCCGGTGTGCCACCGGACAGGCACTGTTCAGTGTCCGGTGCAGATTGCTTTCCTAAATTGGTGCAGCTGACCGTTGAAGATTTGGAGCCGTTGGCGCACCGGACACTGTCCGGTGCGCACCGGACAGTCCGGTGCCCCATTCAGACCATTGGCTCAGCCACGCGTCACGCGTGGATTGCGCGGCCGACCGTTGGCTCGGCCACCCGTTGGCTCACCGAACAGTCCGGTGCACCACCAGATAGTCCGGTGAATTTTAGCCGTACGCCACCGACGAATTCCCGAGAGCGGCCAGTTGACCAGACTCCAGCCTGTCGCACCGTACACTGTCTGGTGCACCACCGGACAGTCTGGTGCACCCAGACTGCGCAGAGTCTTGGCTGTTCCAGCCAAGCCTTTTTTCTTTTGTATTTTCTCTGATTCTATCACTTAGACAAATATGTTAGTACACAAAAACCAATGTACTAAGTCTAGAATCATACCTTTGTGTTGATTTACACTTCATCCACCATTTGGCACAATTTAATACTTAAACCATTTGTGTTTGGCACTTAATCACCAAAATACTTAGAAATGGCCCAAGGGCATATTTCCCTTTCAATACCTCAATGTAGGGGCATTGATATTATGCTTGTCTATAAAGTATACACTCGTGAAGGCTACTACCTCTTTATATTAAAATTTGTCAGCTCTGCACCCTTCAACTCTTCCCTTGTTACCAACCATTGCACTAAGCTTCTTTAACGCCATTTCAATATTATACATCCACCTGTATTGCATAGGATCACCAACCTTAGCTTCATAAGGAAGATGGACAAGTAGATGTTGCATTGGATTGAATAATCCTCGGGAAAATATTTTTTCCAACTTACACACATGGACATAAATTTCTGTCTCCAACTTCTTCATCACTTCTTTCTTTATTTATTTAGCACAAAGTTGTCTATAAAAATAGCTTAACTCAGCTAACACCTTCCAGATACTGACTTTAAAGTACCCACGAAACATTATAGGGAGGAGTCTTTCCATCATTATGTGATAATCATGGCTCTTCAATCTAGTTATATTCTTTGTCTTCGAGTTCACAACTCTCCTAAACCTAGTAGCATAACCATCTAGGAATTTCAAATTTTGCAACCATTCCATTACTTCGTTCTTACGTTTGGGTTTTAGACAAAATTGAGCATGTGTCTGTTTTCCATTTTCGTCTAGTTCTTGGGTTGGTCGGTTACAAAGTTTTGCTAAGTCCTTTCTGGCCTTTATATTATCTTTTGTTTTGCCGCCCAAATTCATGCAAGTACTTAGAATGTTTTCACTAACATTACTGGTGCATGATGTCGATGTTATGCATCAAAATCAATGGCTTAACATAAGGGCCTTCCCATAAACCACATTTATGAGTTCAATTATGCTCGGTTCCAAAACCTATGTATCCACCACCACTTTCATTCTCTTTCAAATTATTAAGCATAGCCTCAATCTCTAGTCCACTCAAACGCTTGGGCGGTCATTTTGTCAAGATAGTGCCCTTCTTAAAAGTGTTTACCTCGAACCTATACGGATGATTGTGGGGCAAGAAGCATCTATTGTAGTCAAAGTAACTGGTCTTCCCACCAAACTTAAGGCGAAAACAATCTATATCCTTGCCACATATTGGACATGTCAAAATTCCATGGCAGCTCCATCCAACAAATATATCGTTGTAAGACCCATATTTTAGAATAAATAAAGCATGTGATTATCCTTTATTTATGAGTATTTTTTCATTTATACATATATAATCTATAAGTTAAGTAGCTAATTAAATAAAAGATTAGGGATAAAATATGCAGCATGCTGGTATTCACTGTTGTCGAATTTGATTTGCCAAGTTTCTTAAATGAAAATTTGAAGGCAAACTAGGTTTGAAAGCTAAGGAAAAAGAAAACCATAGGAATTTGAAAATAGAAGATAATGAAAAATAAGAAAAAGAAAAGGAAAACAAACCTGTTGGCGGGCCTTTTTTTTCTGCTTGGCCCAGTACAGGCCCAGAATAAACCTCAGCCACACAGTGCGACGACCAGTGGCCTGAGCCAATTTTTTTGTTTTTAACCTATTTTCTGACGAAAATTGTGGCGGAATTGTCCGAATTATTCCGACTTAAGTGCCTAAGCCCCGCCTTAGAGGCTAGACCACACTTAAATGGGAATAACCCGTCAACCCCTCGGATCTAGTCCGACACGGCCACTGACAGGATCAAGTACCACAATCTCACTCGATAGTGAGTCACAGAGCAAATACAATAAAGCATAAAACCATGCATGTAAGAGTATTAAAATTATTACATCACCATCGGAGTTTTGCAAAAGTGGTCATCATTGTTCGAAGTGCAGCGGAATAAAACTAACGGTAAATAAACAGAGAGATGGGGAAGCCTGTCCCATCACTCCTCATGCTCCTCCTCAGCCGAGGTAGGGTCCCACTCGACAGTCCAACCCGGTGGCAAGATGGACGACCAAGTCACTCCAGCAACCATGTCCTCCAGAAAACCTGTAAAATTGTGCCACAAGCAAGGCTGAGTATACTAATACTCAGCTAGACTTACCCGGTGTGAGAAGTCTACTCCTCTACCTCTAGACATGCAGCTGTTTGGCTGTGGGGTTTGGTTGCCAAAAGCACTAGCTGAGTTTCTAAGTCAAATTTTAACTTTGTCAATTTAAGTGTGACTCTCTTAAGGCTAAATGTGTACTATCTACTCATACATAGTAGCAAACATTATTAGTAATCAACATCTTATATCAACTCATCATGTTTTCACTTGTTACTCAATGCAGCAGCATGGATCAAGCAGTCTCATTAGCTGCGAGAAGCAGACGATTCGAATCGAGTTTTTATCCTTGCAAGGTAAACCTAAACACACGACATGTAGGGGCACTCCGTCCTCACACACATCAACCGTCCCCATCGATTCCCTGGCAACAGATCAGGGCTCACCGCCTTGGCGTACAATGCCTCACTGACCCCGACTGCCGTCGTGCAGTGACCGCACTTGTACCCACCATAACCGGAATGGGAGACCGCGTCTCAGGTCACGTGAGGGGATATGTCTGCGGGCAGGTTCACTCGACTTCTACCGAGATCCTAATTAATAAAGCAGCTACTCAACTTAGCATGCTAGTATTCATCTTAATAGGATTCCTGAGATCATGCAACTAGGGTTTCAAACAACTCCTACACTTAAGTGCACAATCAATCCTACAATCATTAAGTATAGTAAAATAACATAAATAATAGGTTATGCATAAAACCGGGGCTTGCCTTCCAAAGCAGTGGCAGGCATGTCCTCTGGTGCAGGCTCTGGTGCGAGATCTGGGGCTACCTCCTGATTAGCTCCTTGCTCCGGCACGAGGACGTACTCTCCGTCAGTAAGGTTACAGTCTATCGAAATGCAATGAACATGTATGTCATGATTATGCAGGATTTAATAACATTATGCTAAGAGAAGAAAAACTAAGTTAATGAGTAACTTAGGGTTTCCGGGTCATAAGTGGCTTTTAATGGTTTATGCTTATCACTTCCAGGTTTAGGTTTTGCTAGGGATAGGCATAGGGAATTTGTATTGCCTCTATATATTTCAGTGGATAAGTTAATAAAGAGTTTTAGGATTACACTAATTTTCTATTATTCATATTTCCCTTTCTTTATTTCTATTTAGGGTTTCTAGTGTAGGTTTGAACTACAACAGTGGTTTAATATTTTCCAAAAATTCTGTAAACATTACAGTGGGTTGCCATTGACCATTCTAGTCTGTTCTAGGAATTTGAGGTTTAAAATACAAAGGCTATGCTTTAGACAAAAATAACAAGAGTTGTGTAAAATGGGTCACTTTGCACTACATCTCTTATTTAGGGTGAGTTCTGCCCTAAGGGTTATTTTTGTTGGCATCTAATAGTAATAATAGGCTTCTGTGCCAAAAATCACAGAAAGCTAAGGGATGGTCATTTAGTTATGATTTTCTAATGTTAAATGCCAAAGAGGTACTTTCTACTACATTGTTATTTGAAAAATGTCAAACAGCAGATTTCATATTTTTCCTAAGCTTTTAATAACAAAATATTAATTATCCCAAGGGTTGGGGTGTTTTCACCTTGGGGTTATTTTTGTAGGGTTTTTCTAAGTTTTCCTTGTTTTCTTAAAATAAAAGGGATCCTACTTATTTTATACTAAACCAGGGTATAATAATTTTTTCTAGTAAACTACATTGAATAAGTACTCTAACAAAAATGGGGGTGCCCTCTGGTTCATTATTTAAATCACCTTTTCTATTTTTCCTAACCTTAAACATTTTGTAAATTAAATGGCAAAAACTAACTTAATGGGTTGGACAGAGAGGTTTAACATTTTTAAACAGATCAGTAGGTGGATATAAACTTCTCCAAATTTTTCTAACCCTAGTCAAATAGTGCAACTATTTTTATCCCTATTATTTAGCTTTTGGTCAAAACAACAATTAAATCAGAACCCTAAAGTTTTCTGTAGTACTTAGGGGTTTTATATTTTTCCTAAGTAGTTTACATCATTTAGAGTCTGACAAAATTGGTTTGACTAAATTTGGATGAACTAAACAGAGGTTATGAATTATTAAAGTTTCTGTTCAAATTTAAAATCAGATTTTATAAAGGTTTTCTGGAAAAGCAGTTTACACCGAGGCCCCTGGGGTATTTCCAAACTAACTCTCTTAGTTATACCCTCGCATTACTATTCATTTGAGTCTCTGACATTTCACAAAACCCCCCAGACTTCTTTTCTTCTCCCCCGCGGTCCTTCCCTGGGTTTAAACAGTACCTGCAAGAAAGAAAAGGGTGGCGTGGCTTACCAGCGGCGAGATAGGTCCGGCGAGGGGCGGGGTTGGCTCGGGGAGGCTCTGGCGGTCACAGCGATGTACGGCTCGACGGCGGGGATGGCCGAAATCACTCGGTCCACGTGCGCAGGCGGGTGTCTTCGTCGGCGGCGGGTGTGCCGGCCAAATCACGGCGATCTAGTTCAATCCAAGGGCACGGTGAGCTTCACGGGGTGACGTAGAGACCGTGTGCACAAGGAATCGGAAAATGGTTTAGTGGATTACCCGGTACACGCACTCCGGCGGGGTTGTGAACTCCGGCGACCGTGGACTGGCCTCACCGGCGAAGCAGAGTTCGATTCCTCGCTCGGGGAGCTTCACCGAGGTGTGCTCACTCGTCTCCAAGGGTTGGACAGGGTCAGGAAAGGCTGGGCTGGCCGGTCTACGGCGGCAGGGGCTCGGGTGGCCGCGGACACGCCGCGAACGGGCAAACGGCGGTGAGTTGAGCTCCGGTGAGGTTTGAGTGCGCGCGGAAGAGTGTGGTCGACGCCCGAGCGGGCTTTATAGGCGCGGGCGCGGGCCATGGCGTCGGCTGGCCGTTGGCACGACGCGGGGCGCGCGCGGGCGTGCTCTGGCGTGCATAGAGCGCGTCGAACACGTGGAGCTTTTCTTCTGCCCGTGTTCCACAGCTCACCCAAGTCACAAACGTGCGAATCTTGGCAAAAATCCGGAGCGAGTCTTTTCCTGGCACCTAGGGTTGTCTCTCATCCGTGAGTTGCCATGGCAGATATGGCCTAGGTAGGGAGATCTTCGGTCGCCAAAACAGGTATGTCACTCTGCCCACCTCACGACAAAAACCATGCCAAGGCATGTCAAACGTCAAGGTCTCGGGCTCAGCTTTTTCCAGTGGGTGCCCTAGATGGTATGCCACATTTTTGGTATAAAACTTAGGTGGTTTTGGTGCCAGCTTCGAGGTGAACACGGTTGATCTTTAGTGTATGTGTAGTTTTTAACTTAGAGAGAATTAGAGAGCTCTAGCTCTCTATCCACTTAAGGAATGGATTTGGGGTTTCTCTAGGGGCCTTTTTGTAATATTTCCTTCCCACAATTGCTGGTTATAATGTTACTTAAAGTTTGGTTAAAGATTACTCATGGTTTGCACATTTGCTCACTCTCCCCCCCTTTTAACCATGGCTTTGGGAGATAGGGTTCAAGAGAGGTCTAGGGTTTTCCCTCCTCTTGCCCAAAGTAGTAAGTGCACAAAGGTTTAAGTGATACTTCTTAGGTCATTAGCAAATCTTGGTTAACACATGGTCTCTAGGGTTCTTATGTTCTCCTTAAGTTTTTATCACATGTGATCACAGTCCTTAGTACCAAGGTGTGCTCTAGCCATGGTAACACCTGAGGTGTTACAGCCCTCCCCCTTAAAGGAATCTCGTCCCGAGATTTTAGGCAGAGTCCTCTAGAGGGGTGCTACTAAGGCACGAGGGTGTGCTACTCTTTCTCATACTCACGTTTCCCTTGTTAACTGCTCTTCGAATGTCATTCTCTTTGCAACTTCAGAAGGAAGCCCTTTTTAAGTTAAATCCACAACTTAGACTATCCTGGTTATCTAAGTTTTTCTTATAATTGTATGCAAAGGGCAGGTGGGGGTGGGGTTTTGGGGTTACGTACCGACTCCTTTGGGCAGAAAGTCGGGGAAGCGGGAGCGTAGAAAATCCTCAGTCTCCCATGTAGCTTCTTCTGCTGAATGGTGACTCCACTGAACTTTATACATTCTGATTGACCTTGCCCATGTTGATCTCTCCTTCTGATCCAATATCTTGACTGGGTACTCTTGATAAGATAAGTCTGGTTCTATCTCAAGATCTGGTTCAGGTAGCACTTCAGTGGGTAGGCGGACATATTTTCGCAGCTGAGATACGTGAAATACATTGTGAACTGCCGACATGTGAGGTGGCAATTCCAATTGGTAGGCTACGGGTCCACAAGCTTCCTTGATCTCGTAGGGTCCAATGTAGCGAGGAGCTAACTTGCCCTTAATTCCGAATCTCTGGACACCCTTGGTGGGTGATACCTTAAGATAAACATGATCTCCCACTTCAAACTGTAGAGGCTTCCGCCTCTTGTCATGATAGCTCTTTTGCTTGGCCTGAGCAGCTTCTAAGTTCTTAGTAATAACCCTGACCTTTTCCTCTGCCTCAAGCACCAAATCTGGCCCAAATATTTCCCTTTCTCCTGCTTGAGACCAATTCAGCGGGGTTCTGCATCTTCTCCCATATAAAGCTTCAAAAGGTGCCATCTTTAGATTGGACTGATAGTTGTTATTATAGGAAAACTCAGCCAAGGAAAGACACTTGTCCCAATCTTTTCCGTAGTGCAGTACACATGCCCTTAGCATATCTTCCAAAATCTGGTTTACCCTTTCTGTCTGACCATCGGTTTGGGGATGGTATGCTGTGCTTTGTATGACATGGGTCCCAAGTGATTCCTGCAATTGTTCCCAAAATCGTGCCACAAATGGTGCTCCTCTGTCTGAGACTATAGTCTTTGGTATTCCATGCAGACGAACTATCTGGTCAATGTAGATCTCTGCATACTTCTCTGTCCTGTGGGTGGTGTGCACTGGCAAGAAGTGAGCGGTCTTGGTCAATCTGTCCACAATAACCCAAATGGAATCATGGTGTTTGGAGGTATTGGGCAATCCTACGATAAAGTCCATGCAAATGTCCTCCCATTTCCAAGATGGTATGGGAAGGGGTTGCAAAGGGCCTGCTGCCTTCAAATGACTAGCTTTGATCCTCTGGCAGGTGTCACACTCGGATATGTACTTGGCAATTTCCCTCTTCATTCTGGTCCACCAATATAAAGATCTGAGATCATGATACATTTTGTTGCTACCAGGGTGCATGGAGAACTTGGAAAGGTGAGCTTCATCCAATATCTTCTTTCTGAGCTCAGGGTCCTTGGGAACAACCAATCGATCTCCAAACCATAAAATTCCCTTGCTGTCCTGACGGAAACACTTGTATTTTTCTGCTTTTTGCTTGGTCATTTCCTTGATCACCTGAACACCCTTATCTTCAATCTGTGCCCTGGCTATTTGCTCTTACAACGTGGGTTCTACCGAGATATAACTTAAGGCACCTAAAGGAACAACTTCCAGATTCAACTTGCACAACTCATCACACAGGGTGGTAATTCTTGCATCCATGTTCATATAATTGCACTGGGCCTTTCTGCTCAAGGCATCTGCTACAACATTGGCTTTGCCAGGATGGTAATGCACTTCCAAATCATAGTCCTTGATTAACTCCAACCATCTCCTCTGTCTCATGTTCAGATCTGCCTGAGTGAAGATGTATTTGAGACTCTTGTGATCAGTGTAGATGTTACAGTGAGCTCCCATCAAGTAGTGTCTCCATATCTTAAGAGCATGAACCACAGCTGCCAATTCCAGATCATGCGTAGGGTAGTTCTGCTCATGGGGTTTGAGTGCTCGGGAAGCATAAGCAATGACTCTGTTACCTTGCATCAAGACACAACTCAAACCCGTACCAGAAGCATCACAATAAACTTCAAATGGCTTGGTGTTGTCAGGTTGAGCCAGCACTGGGGCTGTTGTCAAATGCTGCCTCAAAGTACGGAAGGCATCTTCGCACTTTTGGCTCCAATCATACTTGACTCCCTTTTTTAACAGTTCAGTCATTGGTTTGGCAATTCTGGAGAAATCCGGAATAAATCGTCGATAATACCCTGCCAATCCCAGAAAACTCCGAATTTGCCTCACTGTAGTCGGGGGTTTCCAATCCATTACCTCTTGCACCTTCTCAGGATCAACTGATATCCCATCCTGAGAAATTGTGTGACCCAAGAATTTAATCTCCTTCAGCCAGAATTCACATTTAGACAACTTGGCATACAACTGATGGTCACGCAGTCTCTGAAGTACAGTATGCAAATGTTTGGTGTGCTCGGCTTCATTCTTGGAATAAACCAGAATATCATCAATGAAAACGACCACGAATTTGTCCAACTCTGGCATGAATACTGAGTTCATCAAGTACATGAAATAAGCCGGGGCATTTGTCAACCCAAAAGACATCACCAAAAACTCATAAAGCCCATATCTGGTTGAGAAGGCCGTCTTGGGAATATCGCTGGCACGGATCTTGATCTGATGGTAACCTGAGCGAAGATCTATCTTAGAGAATACCTTGGCTCCTACCAACTGATCGAACAGAACATCAATGCGGGGCAGTGGGTATTTGTTCTTGATAGTCACCGCATTGAGAGGGCGGTAGTCAACACACATTCTCAAACTCTCATCCTTTTTCTTCACGAATAAGGCGGGACATCCCCATGGTGAAGTACTTGGGCGAATAAACCCCTTGTCCAACAATTCTTGCAATTGCTTTTTCAGTTTTGCCAATTCTGCGGGAGGCATCCTATAGGGTCTATTGGAGATAGGAGCAGTCCCGGGTTGCAATTCGATTGCGAACTCGATGTCTCGGTCAGGTGGCATCCATGGCAATTCATCCGGAAAAACATCCGGGTAGTCACAGACCACTGGGATCTTTTCCACTGGGGATTCTATCATAACGAAGGCACAAGAACGGGTGCATCCCTGGTCAGGCAAATATAGCGTGGTTTCACCATAAGTCGGTGAGTGCACCTCAATGGCCCTAGCTGCAATATCAATCACATCCTGATGTTTGGTCAACCAGTCAGTTCCCAATATGATATCCACACTATCCAATCCCAAAATGAGGAGGTTGGTTTTAATTATCAGACTACCAAACTTTATACACACATTCTTGTTAATTTGGTAAGTGGCAACCCTGCCTCCTGGCGTTAAAATTGTAATGCCCCCATTGGTGCGGTGAAAGGGGAGCTGGCACTTGGCACTAAATTTGGCACTGATAAAACTATGTGATGCACCAGAATCGAAAAGAATAATAGCAGGATAATTCAAAACTGTAAAGATACCAGTCATGACGGGTGCTCCCTCTGGAATATCAGCCATGGTGGTGAAGTTCAGCCTGCCCTGCCTCACTTGCACCTTCTGCCTCTTGCCTTGGTTCTGATTAGCATTCTGCCCCTGCCTCTGCTGGTTCCTGGGGCAATTCTTGGCATAATGTCCGGTGTTGCCGCATGTGAAACACCTGTTGTCATTTGCCTGGCGATACTGCTGCTGCTGATGATTGTTCCTCTGAGCTGGAAACTAGGTGCGGTTGGGTGCCTGCTGCTGCTGCTGCTGTGGTCGGATCACCCATCGCCCTTGCTGCTGCTGAGGTCCCCTGTTCTGAGTATCAGACACAATCCTGAAGCGCTGTGGCTGAGCTGAGGGTCCTGCCACAGGGGTCTTCCTCTTCTTTTCTGCCTGTCGGGCTGTGATGCAATCCTCCTGGGAGATAGCCATGTTGACCAACTCATTGTAACTGTTGGCCCTGACGGTGTTGAGACGGTCACGGAGCTTAGTGCTGAGCCCCCTCCTGAACCTGTCTCTCTTCTTCTCATCTGTATCTGCATGATATCTAGCATACTGGCACAAGTCATTAAAAGCCTGAGCATACTGCAACACTGTCCTATTGCCCTGAGTGAGTGCCAGAAACTCGTTGAGCTTTCAGTCCATAATCCCGGCTGGTATGTGGTGTCCCCGGAAAGCTGCCTTGAACTCTCTCCATTCCACCTCTCGATCCTCTGGCTGCATGGCAAGAAAATGGTCCCACCAAGTCCTTGCGGGTCCGCGAAGCTGCTGGGTGGCGAACCTGACTTTAGTGACCTCTGAACAAGCCCCATGGAGTAGTGGGAATTTGGATTCCACCACTCTCAACCACACATCTGCATCAAGTGGGTCCTCTGCCCTTGTGAACAATGGAGGCTGGGTACTGAGGAACTCCTGGTAGGTAGCTACCGCTGGGTGACGCTGATGGTCTCCACCACCATAATGCTGAGGTGGTGGCTGACGCTGAGCTAGCTGCCTCAAGATCTCATTCTACTGAGCCATCAGCTCCTGCAGAGTGGGAGGCGGTGGCGGCGGTGGAGGAACGCGCTCATTCTGGCCACGACGCTGCCTCCCGGCCATCTAAAAAACCACATATATACTTAACACCATATTTCCAAGTTCAAGGTTTAATCGCGGCGAAAGAGTCAAAAGCAAATTGATAGATTCCAACTTAAACAAAAAGGATTTAAAAAGGCATAAATTTTCCTTCCAAATTTAAAACTGATAGCCTCCATCAGCCATGCTTCCAAAAGAGTTTAACACGATTACATCAAGGGTCCCAAAAAGACTCAACTCTATCTAGCCTAGTACCCCAAGGGTGCAAAAGCTAAGCTAGCTGCGAGGAGTCCTACCATCACCGACGTCTAACTCTATCCCGGACACCTAGTGAGCGAACGAGGCAGCACTCGACTCGGGGGAAGGTGGTCTCCCTGAGCCAGCAGTGTCCACACTAGAGGCAGGCTCCTCTCCTCCCTCGATGTCGATGTCCTCGTTGGCCTCCATATCCTGGATCTCCTGGTGATGCATATCCAAGTGCTCATTAGCCTCAGCTAGCTGCTGCTGAGTGTTAATAAGCTGATCCTCGAGGACCTCAATGGTGTTCTCCCTGGTACCCACTTATTCCTCCAACTCTTGGATATCATTGGATAGCTGCTCCACCTGCAAGTCCTTTTCCACCATCTCAGTGGACAAATCGACCACGAGCTCCTCTCTGTTGTCCAAAGTGATCTTGGTCGCCTCCAATAGTGCCATCAGATGGGACATCGCCTCACCGCGCATCACTTGCAGACGGTACAGAGCATTCATGCACCGTACGGTCAAGTGCGCAGTCTGTCCAGGGTAGATGGCCCAGATATCCTTGGTGTGCTCCACCCGATCCTTCCACATTGGGTCATCCTCCCTTTCGGCGGGGAACAAGCCAATGGGGTGGGTAGACAGCTCCAAAGGATGGAATCCGCAGAAAGTGGTCAACCCGTGCAGAGCGATCGCCTCGATCGTGTCCTCAGCCCGGTATCCAAAGGACTCAGAGTCCAATGAACGCCAGCCTGGCTGTAGGGGATGAGGCTTCAGGGTCATCCTCACCCTACAACGGGGCACTCGGTGCTTCTCGAACTGCTGCACCGCTTATTGAGGAGGCGTCATGTATCCGCCCCCCTGAAGTACCTCCCACAAAATGCGGGGAAGCCCTCTCGTGCAAGCCCGTCAGTGTGGGACAGTGCATTTCCGTCATCTGAGGATCCGTGGGAAGTCATCTGTGTATGGTTAAGCGTAAGTAAAAGAGAAAGAACTATAAAAAGAACAAGAAAAATAAGACTCAGTCTTTCTCTAGTTAAATAAAATGGTACTGGGAAACTTAGTTGGTTACCATCTTGTTTTTAAGTCTTTACTCAAATATCCATTTGTTTAATTTAAAAATGCATGCATGCTCGTCCTGAACGACCTCACAACAATGTAAAGGGAATAGGGAAGAACTCCCATCCTTTAAAGTGGCCTGTAGGGCCTAATCACTTAGCCACCTAGCTACCCTTCTATCATCCTAAGGCTTCACGTCCTAGGTCTATCCTGCTCGTCCTACTGTCTATCCAACATTGTTTCTATCAAGTTTTACTTTGGAAAAGGATGGTATTTATATTTTATTGATTCCTCTGTGGTGGTACAAGCTCTGATACCAGCTGTGGCGGAATTGCCCGAATTATTCCGACTTAAGTGCCTAAGCCCCGCCTTAGAGGCTAGACCACACTTAAATGGGAATAACCCGTCAACCCCTCGGATCTAGTCCGACACGGCCACTGACAGGATCAAGTACCACAATCTCACTCGATGGTGAGTCACAGAGCAAATACAATAAAGCATAAAACCATGCATGTAAGAGTATTAAAATTATTACATCACCATCGGAGTTTTGCAAAAGTGGTCATCATTGTTCGAAGTGCAGCGGAATAAAACTAACGGTAAATAAACAGAGAGATGGGGAAGCCTGTCCCATCACTCCTCATGCTCCTCCTCAGCCGAGGTAGGGTCCCACTCGATAGTCCAACCCGGTGGCAAGATGGACGGCCAAGTCACTCCAGCAACCATGTCCTCCAGAGAACCTGTAAAATTGTGCCACAAGCAAGGCTGAGTATACTAATACTCAGCTATACTTACCCGGTGTGAGGAGTCTACTCCTCTACCTCTAGACATGCAGTTGTTTGGCTGTGGGTTTGGTTGCCAAAAGCACTAGCTGAGTTTCTAAGTCAAATTTTAACTTTGTAAATTTAAGTGTGACTCTCTTAAGGCTAAATGTGTACTATCTACTCATACATAGTAGCAAACATTATTAGCAATCAACATCTTATATCAACTCATCATGTTTTCACTTGTTACTCAATGCAGCAGCATGGATCAAGCAGTCTCATTAGCTGCGAGAAGCAGACGATTCGAATCGAGTTTTTATCCTTGCAAGGTAAACCTAAACACACGACATGCAGGGGCACTCCGTCCCCACACACATCAACCGTCCCCATCGATTCCCTGGCAACAGATCAGGGCTCACCGCCTTGGCGTACAATGCCTCACTGACCCCGACTGCCGTCGTGCAGTGACCGCACTTGTACCCACCATAACCGGAATGGGAGACCGCGTCTCAAGTCGCGTGAGGGGATATGTCTGCGGGCAGGTTCACTCAGGTACTAGGCTTACCGATTTACCATATTTCTCGGTATGTGTTTAGTACGTTCAAACGCTTGACACACGGTACCACACCTTAATCCTTATTCCAAGTTTTATCCCGTAGACAACCAATCCCCATGGATTGTTGCCCACCAACCAACACCAATATGATAAGAAAGTGGATACAGCCAATTCCTGACCTCGTGCGAGTGCTAGAAAAATCACTCGACTTCTACCGAGATCCTAATTAATAAAGCAGCTACTCAACTTAGCATGCTAATATTCATCTTAATAGGATTCCTGAGATCATGCAACTAGGGTTTCAAACAACTCCTACACTTAAGTGCACAATCAATCCTACAATCATTAAGTATAGTAAAAATAACATAAATAACAGGTTATGCATAAAACCGGGGCTTGCCTTCCAAAGCAGTGGCAGGCAGGTCCTCTGGTGCAGGCTCTGGTTCGGGATCTGGGGCTACCTCCTGAGCAGCTTCTTGCTCCGGCACGAGGACGTACTCTCCGTCAGCAAGGTTACAGTCTATCGAAATGCAATGAACATGTATGTCATGATTATGCAGGATTTAATAACATTATGCTAAGAGAAGAAAAACTAAGTTAATGAGTAACTTAGGGTTTCCGGGTCATAAGTGGCTTTTAATGGTTTATGCTTATCACTTCCAGGTTTAGGTTTTGCTAGGGATAGGCATAGGGAACTTGTATTGCCTCTATATATTTCAGTGGATAAGTTAATAAAGAGTTTTAGGATTACACTAATTTTCTATTATTCATATTTCCCTTTCTTTATTTTCTATTTAGGGTTTCTAGTGTAGGTTTGAACTACAACAGTGGTTTAATATTTTCCAAAAATTTTGTAAAAATTACAGTGGGTTACCATTGGCCATTCTAGTCTGTTCTAGGAATTTGAGGTTTAAAATACAAAGGCTATGCTTTAGACAAAAATAACAAGAGTTGTGTAAAATGGGTCACTTTGCACTACATCTCTTATTTAGGGTGAGTTCTGCCCTAAGGGTTATTTTTGTTGGCATCTAACAGTAATAATAGGCTTCTGTGCCAAAAATCACAAAAAGCTAAGGGATGGTCATTTAGTTATGATTTTCTAAAGTTAAATGCCAAAGAGGTACTTTCTACTACATTGTTATTTGAAAAATGTCAAACAGCAGATTTCATATTTTTCTTAAGCTTTTAATAACAAAATATTAATTATCCCAAGGGTTGGGGTGTTTTCACCTTGGGGTTATTTTTGTAGTGTTTTTCTAAGTTTTCCTTGTTTTCTTAAAATAAAATGAATCCTACTTATTTTATACTAAACCAGGGTATAATAGATTTTTCTAGTAAACTACATTGAATAAGTACTCTAACAAAAATAGGGGTGCTCTCTGGTTCATTATTTAAATCACCTTTTTTATTTTTCCTAACCTTAAGCATTTTGTAAATTAAATGGCAAAAACTAACTTAATGGGTTGGACAGAGAGGTTTAACATTTTTAAACAGATCAGTAGGTGGATATAAACTTCTCCAAATTTTTCTAACCCTAGTCAAATAGTGCAACTATTTTTATCCCTATTATTTAGCTTTTGGTCAAAACAACAATTAAATCAGAACCCTAAAGTTTTCTGTAGTACTTAGGGGTTTTATATTTTTCCTAAGTAGTTTACATCATTTAGAGTCCGACAAAATTGGTTTGACTAAATTTGGATGAACTAAACAGAGGTTATGAATTATTAAAGTTTATGTTCAAATTTAAAATCAGATTTTATAAAGGTTTTCTGGAAAAGCAGTTTACACCGAGGACCCTGGGGTATTTCCAAACTAACTCTCTCAGTTATACCCTCATGTTACTATTCATTTGAGTCTCTGACATTTCATAAAACCCCCCAGACTTCTTTTCTTCTCCCCCGTGGTCCTTCCCTAGGTTTAAACAGTACCCGCAAGAAAGAAAAGGGTGGCGCGGCTTACCGGCGGCGAGATAGGTCCGGCGAGGGGCGGGGTTGGCTCGGGGAGGCTCTGGTGGTCACAGCGATGTACGGCTCGACGGCGGGGATGGCCGGAATCGCTCGGTCCACGTGCGCAGGCGGGTGTCTTCGTCGGTGGTGGGTGTGCCGGCCAAATCACGGCGATCTAGTTCAATCCAAGGGCACGGTGAGCTTCACGGGGTGACGTAGAGACCGTGTGCACAAGGAATCGGAAAATGGTTCAGTGGATTACTCGGTCCACGCACTCCGGCGGGGTTGTGAACTGCAGCGACCGTGGACTGGCCTCACCGGCGAAGCAGAGTTCGATTCCTCGCTCGAGGAGCTTCACCGAGGTGTGCTCACTCGTCTCCAAGGGTTGGACAGGGTCGGGAAAGGCTGGGCTGGCCGGTCTACGGCGGCAGGGGCTCGGGTGGCCGCGGACACGCCGCGAACGGGCAAACGGCGGTGAGTTGAGCTCCGGTGAGGTTTGAGTGCGCGCGGAAGAGTGTGGTCGACGCCCGAGCGGGCTTTATAGACGCGGGCGTGGGCCATGGCGTCGGCTGGCCATTGGCGCGACGCGGGGCGCGCGCGGGCGTGCTCTGGCGCGCACAGAGCGCGTCGAACACGTGGAGCTTTTCTTCTGCCCGTGTTCCACAGCTCACCCAAGTCGCAAACGTGCGAATCTTGGCAAAAATCCGGCGCGAGTCTTTTCCTGGCACCTAGGGTTGTCTCTCATCCGTGAGTTGCCATGGCAGATATGGCCTAGGTAGGGAGATCTTCGGTCGCCAAAACAGGTATGTCACTCTGCCCACCTCGCGACAAAAACAATGCCAAGGCATGTCAAACGTCAAGGTCTCGGGCTCAGCTTTTTCCAGTGGGTGCCCTAGATGGTATGCCACATTTTTGGTATAGAACTTAGGTGGTTTTGGTGCCAGCTTCGAGGTGAACACGGTTGATCTTTAGTGTATGTGTAGTTTTTAACTTAGAGAGAATTAGAGAGCTCTAGCTCTCTATCCACTTAAGGAATGGATTTGGGGTTTCTCTAGGGGCCTTTTTGTAATATTTCCTTCCCACAATTGCTGGTTATAATGTTACTTAAAGTTTGGTTAAAGATTACTCATGGTTTGCACATTTGCTCACTCTCTCCCCCCTTTTAACCATGGCTTTGGGAGATAGGGTTCAAGAGAGGTCTAGGGTTTTCCCTCCTCTTGCCCAAAGTAGTAAGTGCACAAAGGTTTAAGTGATACTTCTTAGGTCATTAGCAAATCTTGGTTAACACATGGTCTCCAGGGTTCTTATGTTCTCCTTAAGTTTTTATCACATGTGATCACAGTCCTTAGTACCAAGGTGTGCTCTAGCCATGGTAACACCTGAGGTGTTACAAAAATTTACATTTATACCCCTGGATGACTTATTTCCGGATTTGGACGCGAAGCTCGGCGCCATAGGCTATGGCGTCAAGTTAACACAGCTCGAGCTCTTACGTGGCAGTGGCGGCTAGGGCTGGCGTGGCGCCGACGCAGCATCCTAGCTCGGTGCCACATATCTTGGTGCCAAGCTAGGAAGTTCTATAAATCGACCGTTCTGCTGGCCGAGAGATGCACCCTCCTCATTTCTCAACTTCCCCTCCATTCAAATCTTCTTCAAAGGCGACCACATTCGAGTTGGAATACTTTGTATACTAAGGTATGGTGTCTCACTGATTCATTTTGTATATTGGGTTGTAATTTTTCGATTATTAGTTTTGATTGTTGCTCCTAGGATATATAGTATAGTTCATATAATGACTACAGTTTATTTGATAATTTGTGAAATCTGATTATACAGTTTATTAGATACTTGTGTTAATATATAATCATTTCTTAGATAAAAGACATGTACCGGGAGGAGTTGTGGCAGAAGAGAGGCCGTCCTCGGGAGTTATATCCGGATGTATATAGTAAGGATGCTCCTGTTCCTTCTGATCTTCCTATGCCTAACTATGATTGTGGCAGACCGGCTTGGGTATGTCAATCCAAACACCGAGACATGGCTGGTCGATGCTTCTACCTTTGTGGTGGTTTTAACGTACGTAGCTTATGACTTGTGAGTTATTATTGTTTACTAGATGTGTACTAATGCTTCGTTCCATTTTTGTAGGAGCACCTGAGGTGTTTCTTTTTCCAGTGGATCGAAAGTCCTGATAAATTTGACCCTCAATATTTTCTTTTCGCTAATTGGTTATGTGGAAGGACTAGTCATGAGCGTTTTAAGCGTTGGGTACCTCATCCCCCGAATCCTCCACCAATGACAGGTGTGGAGATGGAGGTAGCAACAGAAAGACGAATGGAGTCACCGCCTCAATGCGATTGCGGAGATCGTGCTGTCATCGACGAGGACACTGCAAAGCACTTCATGTGTCTGAACATTGATTATGTGAGCGCATAACAAATGTTCAGACTTTTGTTATTTTTTGCACAAATTTACCAAATTATTCTCCTATAGCCATACGGGTGGCGTAAGTGTCATTTTATAGAGTGGTTGTATGGTCCTATGTCCCATTGGCCAGAGGCAAAGGAAAAGAACAAAATGAGTGGGCGAAAGAGTAGAAGTTTTATCCAGTACTCTGCAAATGTGGTAATGAAGCTAAGTATGGATTAGTTCCTTTCGAGCTTGGTGATGGCTATTTTTGTGGACATATGGTAGATTACGATGAGGTTGGTATTTATTTTTTGTTTGCATCAGCTGCGATGTTGCACCCGTAGTCACTCTTTTTTTGTAGGAGACGAGGAAATGCGGTTGGGAGAGTTACGACGACAAAGAAGAGGTCATGCGTACAATAAAGTCCAAGAGACTAATGGGACAGAAGATGCGTTGTGGATCTCAACTCATCGATTCGTACATTAATGATCGCATACAGGACATGCGTAGGTTCGTGAAATCGACAGCCTAATGCGTGCAGAACAGAGGAGATTGAAGGCGGCAAATGAGAAGAGAGCACAGGATGCAAGGGAATGGGAAGCGGCTAGAGCCGAGAAACAGATGTTGGGGAATCTTGTTGATTGTCTCAGTGGAAGTGAGTGAGAAAAATGACATGATAGTTTCGTTTGTACAATTTATTTATCCTGACTTTGTAAACTTATTTGTCACAATACATTTGCAGAGATTGGATGTGTCGTGAACTATCTCGCAGATGAGGCACGTGCAAGATACGTTCAGGAAAAAATAGCGACGGTGGAGCTGATGGAGGAGGAGGACACATCAAGGTTGAGTGAGCTTATCGCTCTCGCTAAGGCAGGATTACATGGGGAAGAGGAGGACGACACATCAAGGTTGAGTGAGCTCATCGCACTAGCTGAGGCAGGATTACGTGCTCAAGAGGAGGAGGACGAGTTTATGCCTCAGACCGCCGAAGAGGTAGAGGTTGCTTATTACAAGCAGAAGTGTGATGAGGCTGAGGATCAGCTATGTCACACCCGGCTTTAAGGAACAAAGCCAGGTGCATCTCATACATGCGCCAAGAAGACAACATATATAATAACAGAGTGTATAGAGATAAATGTCATAAAACATCAGAGTATTTATTACATAGCGGAAGACTTATTACAAAATAAAAGAATAAACATAAAACGAACTAAGGATCGTTGGCGCCAATGTCAACTGAGAAACGCCACCTAGATCAGATCATACTCCTCGCCTTGTGGCTCCTCCTGAACCACCTGTTCTTCTCCTGTGGGGGGGGTGTGAGACAGCAAGAGTGAGCTCACATACGTTCATAGCTCAACAAGTCGTGGGGAATAATGTGGCATGAACTCACCAAAGGTGGGAGTTCATGAAGTGTAAGGCTAATCAATGAAGTAAAGGCTGAGGCTGAGCATTGCTTTTATAAGTTGGTCAAAATTTTATTAGCAATTACTAAGTGTAAGTAAATACCAAACCTTAATAATAATAAAGAAAAGTAATAGTAAAATAATCCCAAATGCGATGCAAATGTCAAATTGAATTTAAGTTCCATAATTAATCATGTGAGGGTCCGAGCCGCTCTTGACCGTGAGCACGGCTAGTATACTAGTTTTACACTCTGCAGAGGTTGCGCATCTTTACCCACAAGTCGTGTATCCCATGTCGCCTGGGTTTGCAAGGCCCTTAGACACTACCGAGGTGAATGGCTAGGGATCCACTACGAGGCCTTTACAAAGTTCCACTAGCTTCCGAAAACCCGCTACAGTTTATAGGAAGATCCAGTACAGGGTTCCTGGCTGACAGCCATCGCAGCAAAATCAACCAGGGACCTCCCCGCACTGACCTCTCCCCTACTGCCCTTGCCCCTTTCGGGTAAGGTAGTCTTCCACTAGCTTTCCTAATTAGTCAGCCAAGGGCGTCCCATTATACCCTTGTGGTAGCACTGTTTTCCCGGGTGGTCGCTCCATGTTCCCATTAATTTAATGATCTTAACATGAACAATAATAATAACAAGTTAATAACAGAATAATCATGAATAGTGTATCTCCATACCCAATCCACATAAAGCAATAGCAAGTACTACCCAAAAATATTTCAGGGGTGAACAAGGTATAGAGGTAATCAAAACTGGGGTAACATAAAGGCTCCCATCAAAATTATCCTATGCAGATCATTAAAATTAATAAGAACATGGCTGGGAAAGTAAGTGATCAAGGGCACAACTTGCCTGCAATGAGCTCCTGCTCAGCTACTTCAACCTGCTGCTCACCAGGGTCCCCAGCAACGGGCTCTTCTACTCGCCACAATACAAACAAGCACAGGATATAGGGAAAATTAACATTACACCAAGCATGTAAACAAAATACACAGAAATATTTTACATAATAAAATAAAACCCTAGGAACAGGAATCATAATTTTTGGAGTTATAGATTTTAAGTTACGAATTTTCAAAGATTGTATGTGTTTAAAATAGGATTAAGTGTGAAATAAATTTTCTTTCTGTTTTCATGACATAACAGAGGCTCTAGGTGATAGATAACAAAATTACAAAATTTTAGGAACTGGAATGGATTAATTTGGAGTTCATATGAATTTTCTATGAATTTTATAAGTTCTAGTAATTATTTCCATATTAAAAATCTATTTTCGATTCATTTATTCAATTTTAAGTCAACTCCGAACTGGGCCTCATTTTCTAGAAAACTCAGGGGCTATCCCGCAAGATCGCCAAGACACAGCGTACAGTGTCTCAGGACGGCGGGTTATTTTCTTAGGACCAGAGGGTTTCATGCGTAAATATGCCAGGCCGAAGGGGTATCGGCCGCGATCAGCCGTTGGATTAAGACCTACGTCCACGATTAGATCTGCCAGCGCCTATACCTGTACGCAACCCAGGCCCATGGATCCGGGATCATCGTCCGAGATCAAGCCACGTCTACACAAGATCCCAAGCGCACATCCACGGATCTACGGACACGATCCGTTCCTGTGATTCAATAACTATAAGGTTGATCTGGGCCGCACAACAACCATCCCACGGCCCTAACCCTATCTGACCCTGGGCCGTTCATCCTGAGATCAACGACACAGGTGCTTTCTCCTTTCTTCCGTTCACCCAGTGAGCCGAGCACCCCGGCAGGGAAATGCCCGCGGCCGCGCGCGTACGGCCGACGAGGTCTGCGGCCCCAAATTCAAATCAAACGAACCTAGCCCTAATTGAGACTAAATCGGACTTAGAGAACAAGTTTTTACCGGCTACCGTGAGGTAGTCGCGGCCGACCACGAGCAGCGGCGGACGCCGAGCGCCGGCGTGGAATTCCGGTGTCGCCCTAAGCCCCTCCTCCAATACGGGTCTTCGGCCACCACCGTAGAGACCCGCAGAAGCTTTGCCGGTCGGCACTGAGGTCAACCACGGCGACCAAGGTGGGGATTGTCGACGGCGGCCGTGGCGGCAATTTCTCTCGCCGCGCGCAAGCTTTCTGGTGACGGCGCAGAGGGAAGAGTCGAGGGGAAAAGTGAGGAGGGTCCTCGGCCCGCATTTAGCATTGGGTCAGCAGGGTTGGCGGCCGATTCAGGTATTGCCGAAAGAAGGGGAAGTGCGCCGCGCCGCCCGCCATGCTCGGGATTCCGTTGGGGATGGAGCTGACGAAGCCGGCACACTGATCAGCGGCAGAGAAACCGAGCGCGCGCAACGGAAGACAGACAAGCAGGCCCCGGTTTCCAGCTTCCCAGAGTACGCCCGAGGTGATCGGTGAGCGAATGGCGCGTGGGCCCGGTGAGTCGTGGGCCTGACGCGCGGGACCCGCAACACAGCTACGGCATTGAGCGACGTGAGCACGAAAGACCGCCCCGTGGGGCCCTGCTGTCGGCGCGCGCGGAATGGGTAAGTGGGCCGCGCAGATGGCTTTCCCCAGGTGGGCCAAAACGGGGTAAATCGGCCCAGGTAACTCTCCTTTTCCTTTTTCTGGTTTTATTTTCCCCTTTGTTCCTTTCTTTCTTTTTTTGAATTCAAACTTGAATTTAAATTTGGTTATGAGTTCCTCCTTCGAGTTAATTACACAAATCCAATATGTATAAGAATAATATGTATTTTTATACTTATTTTTGTTCACCTATTAATTTCTCTTCTTCTCTCTTTTCTTAATTCTAGGATTGTTTTAGGACTTAAATCCCCATTTGGATATTTAACACATTTCCTTTTTACATTATTGTAATATAGTCACAAAAATGCACACAAAAATAAAATCCCAGCATGATGCATGTATTATTTTTGGGTATCTCTTGTTAATCATGTATTTTTGTAAGTAATGTGTCCACATGAAATGATAAACATTGGTAATACACATAGATATAGAATAATATAATTTCTCTTTTAGACCTTTTCTTACCAAGTGGGTATTACAAATCCTACCCCCCTTAACAAGAATCTCGTCCTCGAGATTTAGGAGGAACGAGGGAAAAGATGGGGAAAATCTATGCGAAGCTCTTCTTCTCTTTCCCATGTTGCTTCATCTTCTCCGTGGTGACTCCATTAAACTTTACACATCTTTATCACCTTATTTCTTGTAACTCGAGTCAAAGTATCCAAAATCTTAATCGGGTATTCCGTGTAAGTCAAATCACCTTGAACACTGAGCTCTTCCATTGGTAACTATTCCTCAGGGACACGGAGACACTTCTTCAGTTGAGATACGTGGAACACATTATGCACATCCAATAGACTAGCAGGTAACTCGAGTTGATATGCCATCTCCCCAACTCGCCTAAAGATCAAGAATGGTCCAATGTAGCGAGGGGACAATTTGCCCTTGACTTTAAATCTCCTCATTCCACGCAGTGGTGACACCTTGAGGTACACATAATCTCCTTCTTCAAATTCCAGTGGTCTTCTTCTATTATCTGCGTAGCTTTTTTGCCTGGTTTGAGCCACTCTCAAATTCTCTCGAATTATACGGACTTGCTCTTCTGCTTCTTGAATCAGTTCAGGTCCAAAGAACTGTCTTTCTCTAGTCTGATCCCAATATAGAGGAGTCCTGCACTTCCTCCCATATAAAGCTTCAAAAGGTGACATCTTCAGACTGTCCTGATAACTATTATTATATGAGAACTCAGCATAAGGTAGACTCTTATCCCAACTTCCTCCATGCTGTAGGGCACATGCTCTCAACATATCTTCCAAAACCTGATTAGTCCTTTTCGTCTGTCCATCAGTCTGAGGGTGATAAGCTGTACTAAAATTCAACTTTGTACTCATATTCTCATGAAAGCTTCTCCTAAATCTTGAGGTAAACTGTGAACCTCGATCGGACACGATCTTCTTTGGTACTCCATGTAAACACACAATCCGAGCCATATATAACTTTGCTAGCTGAGAACCTTTATAAGTAGTCTTGACAGGAATAAAGTGAGCCACTTTAGTCAATCTATCCACAATCACCCATATAGCATCATATCCTTTCTGGGTGCGAGTCAATCCAGTAATGAAATCCATACCAATCTCTTCCCACTTCCACTCGGGTATCTTAAGTGGGTGCAGTAGTCTAGTTGGTCTCTCGTGTTCAGCCTTAACTCTTTGACACACATCGCACATAGCCACATGTGCAGCCACATCTCTCTTTAATCCATACCATCAATACTTCCGCTTCAAATCCTGATATATCTTGGTACTACCAGGATGAATAGAATAATCCGAGTCATGGGCCTCCTTTAAAATAGTCTCACGAAGGCTTTCAATCTCAGGAACACATATCCGATCCTTGAACCATACTGTGCCTTGTTCATCTTTCATGAATTCCAGACCTAGACCTTCGGTAATCAGATCCTTAATCTCTTGTATCTTAGCATCCCCAATTTGTCTTTTGCGGATCTCTTGCTCCAAAGTAGGTTCCACATCAATAGTAACTCCTTCAGTATGAGCAACTATACCCAGGTTAAGTCTCCTGAAGTCCTCAACAATCTCATCAGGTAGCTGGGCAACAATAGCTGAATGAACATGCTCCTTACGACTCAAGGCATCTGCAACCAAATTTGCCTTGCCCGGGTGATAGTGAATCTCCAAATCATAATCCTTAATAAGCTCCAACCAACGGCGTTGCCTAAGGTTGAGATCCTTCTGGGTGAATATATACTTCAGACTCTTATGATCCGTATATACTTGACACTTGGTTCCCATAATGTAATGTCTCCAAATCTTAAGAGCATGCACAACTGCTGCTAGTTCCAAGTCGTGAGTGGGGTAGTTCAATTCTTGTTTCCGCAACTGACGAGAAGCATAAGAAATCACATGTCCTTCTTGTATGAGCACACATCCTAAGCCTTGGCCACATGCATCGCAATAGATGTCAAATCCTTTCTGTAGGTCTGGCATAACCAATACTGGTGGCGACATCAATCTTTTCTTCAATTGATCAAAGCTGTCTTGACACTTCTCGTCCCACTTAAATTCTCTTCCTTTCTCCAAAAGCGAAGTCATAGGCTTGGCAATCTTAGAAAATCCTTCAATAAATCTCCGATAGTAGCCTGCTAATCCCAAGAAACTCTGAATCTCAGTAACTGTAGTGGGTGCTCTCCACTCCACTATCTCCTTAACCTTAGCAGGATCCACTGAAATTCCTCCATTAGAAATGATATGACCAAGAAATGGCACCTCGCCAATCCAAAACTCGCATTTGCTGAACTTGGCATATAGCTGGTTATCTCGTAGCTTCTGTAGCACCATTCTCAGATGTTCCTCGTGATCACTATCACTCTGAGAATAAATAATAATATCGTCGATGAATACCACGACGAATCTGTCCAAATATTCCATAAACACCTTATTCATCAAGTTCATAAAATAAGCTGGGGCATTGGTTAATCCAAACGACATAACAGTAAACTCATATAATCCATATCGAGTCGAGAAAGCCGTCTTGGGAATATCCGATGGTCTAATCCTCATCTGATGGTATCCCGATCGGAGATCAATCTTCGAAAATACTCTTGCACCTCTCATCTGATCAAATAAATCTTCAATACGGGGCAACGGATACTTGTTCTTCACCGTAACATCATTAAGAGATCTATAATCCACACACATCCGCTGCGATCCATCCTTCTTCTGTACAAACAAGACCGGTGCTCCCCAAGGTGAGGAACTCGGACGAATGTACCCAGCCTCTTGTAACTCAGTTAACTGCTTCTTAAGTTCTTTTAACTTTTCTACACATCCTATATGGCCGTTTAGAAATAGGGGCAGTTCCAGGTAAGAGATCAATAACAAACTCAACTTCTCTATCAGGTGGCATCCCTGGTAACTCCTCTGGAAAGACATCCGGAAAATCTCTAACCACACGGATGTTGTCGCCCAAAAACTTCTCATCTACTAAGAATGCCGCTAGTCTGGTGGCGGTAGTTACTGCAATTCCAACTTCAAACCTTTCTCCTTTGGAACTGGTGAGTTCTACGGTTCCCTTAGCATGGTGTATATACAGTCTTTGCCTTCCTTAACCACGACCTACCAAGGATCAAATCTATACTGCTTTCTTCTAACAGTATAGGGGCAGCCCATCTGGGTTAGAAACACAGGGTAAGAAAGGAAGAATTGTAGACAAGGCGAGTAATTACGAGGAATGTTACTGCGGGGGATTTATTAGCTAAGTAGATTAGTGTGTCACCTACTAACCTTAATACATTACCTTATGGTGGTACATGCTAAGATGTCCATCTATAATAATTCAATCAATCAAAGAAGCAAATTAGGCATTTAGCATCAGCACAATCAAACAACATTTTTTTAAAGAAAATAGTTTTAAATTTTGTCTTAGGTTCCCTATCTCTTAAAAAGATCATAGTCATAGGATTCCAAGGTGTGAAATCCATCTTGTCTGAGAGTAGAAAAGATAAGAGTAACCAGAGTAGAATAGCAAAAGGCGAGACAAGATCAAGATGAGATGAGTATAGAATGAGTCAGAGTAAGGTAAGTATAGAATGAACCAGAAGAAGGTAAGTAGGTAAGGGTTTTGTCCATTTCTATCTAGGTTTCGTCCTACAGTCAACATTTCCTTTGATACCACTTCTGTCACACCCGGCTTTAAGGAACAAAGCCAGGTGCATCTCATACATGCGCCAAGAAGACAACATATATAATAACAGAGTGTATAGAGATAAATGTCATAAAACATCAGAGTATTTATTACATAGCGGAAGACTTATTACAAAATAAAAGAATAAACATAAAACGAACTAAGGATCGTTGGCGCCAATGTCAACTGAGAAACGCCACCTAGATCAGATCATACTCCTCGCCTTGTGGCTCCTCCTGAACCACCTGTTCTTCTCCTGTGGGGGGGTGTGAGACAGCAAGAGTGAGCTCACATACGTTCATAGCTCAACAAGTCGTGGGGAATAATGTGGCATGAACTCACCAAAGGTGGGAGTTCATGAAGTGTAAGGCTAATCAATGAAGTAAAGGCTGAGGCTGAGCATTGCTTTTATAAGTTGGTCAAAATTTTATTAGCAATTACTAAGTGTAAGTAAATACCAAACCTTAATTAGTAAAATAATCCCAAATGCGATGCAAATGTCAAATTGAATTTAAGTTCCATAATTAATCATGTGAGGGTCTGAGCCGCTCTTGACCGTGAGCACGGCTAGTATACTAGTTTTACACTCTGCAGAGGTTGCGCATCTTTACCCACAAGTCGTGTATCCCATGTCGCCTGGGTTTGCAAGGCCCTTAGACACTACCGAGGTGAATGGCTAGGGATCCACTACGAGGCCTTTACAAAGTTCCACTAGCTTCCGAAAACCCGCTACAGTTTATAGGAAGATCCAGTACAGGGTTCCTGGCTGACAGCCATCGCAGCAAAATCAACCAGGGACCTCCCCGCACTGACCTCTCCCCTACTGCCCTTGCCCCTTTCGGGTAAGGTAGTCTTCCACTAGCTTTCCTAATTAGTCAGCCAAGGGCGTCCCATTATACCCTTGTGGTAGCACTGTTTTCCCGGGTGGTCGCTCCATGTTCCCATTAATTTAATGATCTTAACATGAACAATAATAATAACAAGTTAATAACAGAATAATCATGAATAGTGTATCTCCATACCCAATCCACATAAAGCAATAGCAAGTACTACCCAAAAATATTTCAGGGGTGAACAAGGTATAGAGGTAATCAAAACTGGGGTAACATAAAGGCTCCCATCAAAATTATCCTATGCAGATCATTAAAATTAATAAGAACATGGCTGGGAAAGTAAGTGATCAAGGGCACAACTTGCCTGCAATGAGCTCCTGCTCAGCTACTTCAACCTGCTGCTCACCAGGGTCCCCAGCAACGGGCTCTTCTACTCGCCACAATACAAACAAGCACAGGATATAGGGAAAATTAACATTACACCAAGCATGTAAACAAAATACACAGAAATATTTTACATAATAAAATAAAACCCTAGGAACAGGAATCATAATTTTTGGAGTTATAGATTTTAAGTTACGAATTTTCAAAGATTGTATGTGTTTAAAATAGGATTAAGTGTGAAATAAATTTTCTTTCTGTTTTCATGACATAACAGAGGCTCTAGGTGATAGATAACAAAATTACAAAATTTTAGGAACTGGAATGGATTAATTTGGAGTTCATATGAATTTTCTATGAATTTTATAAGTTCTAGTAATTATTTCCATATTAAAAATCTATTTTCGATTCATTTATTCAATTTTAAGTCAACTCCGAACTGGGCCTCATTTTCTAGAAAACTCAGGGGCTATCCCGCAAGATCGCCAAGACACAGCGTACAGTGTCTCAGGACGGCGGGTTATTTTCTTAGGACCAGAGGGTTTCATGCGTAAATATGCCAGGCCGAAGGGGTATCGGCCGCGATCAGCCGTTGGATTAAGACCTACGTCCACGATTAGATCTGCCAGCGCCTATACCTGTACGCAACCCAGGCCCATGGATCCGGGATCATCGTCCGAGATCAAGCCACGTCTACACAAGATCCCAAGCGCACATCCACGGATCTACGGACACGATCCGTTCCTGTGATTCAATAACTATAAGGTTGATCTGGGCCGCACAACAACCATCCCACGGCCCTAACCCTATCTGACCCTGGGCCGTTCATCCTGAGATCAACGACACAGGTGCTTTCTCCTTTCTTCCGTTCACCCAGTGAGCCGAGCACCCCGGCAGGGAAATGCCCGCGGCCGCGCGCGTACGGCCGACGAGGTCTGCGGCCCCAAATTCAAATCAAACGAACCTAGCCCTAATTGAGACTAAATCGGACTCAGAGAACAAGTTTTTACCGGCTACCGTGAGGTAGTCGCGGCCGACCACGAGCAGCGGCGGACGCCGAGCGCCGGCGTGGAATTCCGGTGTCGCCCTAAGCCCCTCCTCCAATACGGGTCTTCGGCCACCACCGTAGAGACCCGCAGAAGCTTTGCCGGTCGGCACTGAGGTCAACCACGGCGACCAAGGTGGGGATTGTCGACGGCGGCCGTGGCGGCAATTTCTCTCGCCGCGCGCAAGCTTTCTGGTGACGGCGCAGAGGGAAGAGTCGAGGGGAAAAGTGAGGAGGGTCCTCGGCCCGCATTTAGCATTGGGTCAGCAGGGTTGGCGACCGATTCAGGTATTGCCGAAAGAAGGGGAAGTGCGCCGCGCCGCCCGCCATGCTCGGGATTCCGTTGGGGATGGAGCTGACGAAGCCGGCACACTGATCAGCGACAGAGAAACCGAGCGCGCGCAACGGAAGACAGACAAGCAGGCCCCGGTTTCCAGCTTCCCAGAGTACGCCCGAGGTGATCGGTGAGCGAATGGCGCGTGGGCCCGGTGAGTCGTGGGCCTGACGCGCGGGACCCGCAACACAGCTACGGCATTGAGCGACGTGAGCACGAAAGACCGCCCCGTGGGGCCCTGCTGTCGGCGCGCGCGGAATGGGTAAGTGGGCCGCGCAGATGGCTTTCCCCAAGTGGGCCAAAACGGGGTAAATCGGCCCAGGTAACTCTCCTTTTCCTTTTTCTGGTTTTATTTTCCCCTTTGTTCCTTTCTTTCTTTTTTTGAATTCAAACTTGAATTTAAATTTGGTTATGAGTTCCTCCTTCGAGTTAATTACACAAATCCAATATGTATAAGAATAATATGTATTTTTATACTTATTTTTGTTCACCTATTAATTTCTCTTCTTCTCTCTTTTCTTAATTCTAGGATTGTTTTAGGACTTAAATCCCCATTTGGATATTTAACACATTTCCTTTTTACATTATTGTAATATAGTCACAAAAATGCACACAAAAATAAAATCCCAGCATGATGCATGTATTATTTTTGGGTATCTCTTGTTAATCATGTATTTTTGTAAGTAATGTGTCCACATGAAATGATAAACATTGGTAATACACATAGATATAGAATAATATAATTTCTCTTTTAGACCTTTTCTTACCAAGTGGGTATTACAAGCTATTCTCCCAAGCTGCAGATGAAGCAGAAGCCAATTATTACAAGAGAAATACGGAAAAGTGTGATGCAGGACAATGCAGCAAGTGGAACGAGGTTGTCGTTGAGGATTGTGCGACGGATGACTATGTTGACGAGTTACTTATTTATTGTGATTCTGATTGAACAAGCTAGTAGTGTGTTATGTAGTACTTTCATATCCAAAATGTTTTAGAACCATAATGTTTTAGATTCGTAATGTTTCTATTGCATGGTCATGTATTTTCCAATTCACAAAAAAAATCACAAGAGTTTCCCTTGTTTTATTAACAACTGAAAGTCGCCTAGAGGGGGTGAATAGGGTGAATCTGAAATTTACAAACTAAATCACAACTACAAGCCGGGTTCGCGTTAGAAATAGAAAAGAGTCCAAGAGAGAGGGTGCAAAACAAATCGCAAGCGAATAAAGAGTGTGACACGCGGATTTGTTTTACCGAGGTTCGGTTCTTGCAAACCTACTCCCCGTTGAGGTGGTCACAAAGACCGAGTCTCTTTCAACCCTTTCCCTCTCTCAAACGGTCCCTCGGACCGAGTGAGCTTTTCTTCTCAATCAATTGGAACACAAAGTTCCCACAAGGACCACCACACAATTGGTGTCTCTTGCCTCAATTACAAGTGAGTTTGATCTCAAGAAGGAATGAGAAAGAAAGCAATCCAAGCGCAAGAGCTCAAAAAAACACAACAAATCTCTCTCACTAATCACTAAAGCCTTATGTGGAATTGAGAGAGGATTTGATCACTTGGGTGTGTCTAGAATTGAATGCTTAGCTCTTGTAAGTAGTTGGAAGGTGGAAAACTTGGATGACTTGAATGTGGGGTGGTTGGGGGTATTTATAACCCCAACCACCAAACTAGCCGTTTGGTGGAGGCTGCTGTCGCATGGCGCACCGGACAGTCTAGTGCGCCAGCCACGTCACCAGGCCGTTGGGTTCCGACCGTTGGAACTCTGACTTGTGGGCCCGCCTGGCTGTCCGGTGGTGCACCGGACAAGTCCTGTAGACTGTCCGGTGTGCCACCCGCGCGTGCACTGCTCCTCTCTGCGTGCAGGCGCGCATTTAATGCGTTGCAGTCGAACGTTGGCGCGAAGTAGTCGTTGCTCCGCTGGCTCACCGGACAGTCCGGTGTGCACCGAACATGTCCGGTGAATTATAGCGGAGCGGATTCCCGAAGCTGGCGAGTTCAGAGTTGCTCTCCTCTGGGGCACCGGACACTGTCCGGTGGTGCACCGGACAGTCCGGTGAGTTATAGCGAAGCTCCTCTGAGAATTCCCAAAGGTGAAGAGTTTAGCTCGGAGTCCCCTGGTGCACCGGACAGTCCGATGCGCCAGACCAGGGTGCCTTCGGTTATCCCTTGCTCTCTTTGTTTGAACCCATTCTTGGTCTTTTTATTGGCTTAGTGTGAACTTTTGGCACCTGTAAAACTTATAGACTAGAGCAAACTAGTTAGTCCAATTATTTGTGTTGGGCAATTCAACCACCAAAATCAATTAGGAAATAGGTGTAAGCCTAATTCCCTTTCAATCTCCCCCTTTTTGGTGATTGATGCCAACACAAACCAAAGCAAATATAGAAGTGCATAATTGAACTAGTTTGCATAATTGTAAGTGCAGAGGTTACTTAGAATTGACCCAATATAACTACTCATAGGATATGCATTGATTGTTTCTTTAATTTTAACATTTTGGACCACGCTTGCACCACTTGTTTTGTTTTTGCAAATTCTTTTGTAAATCCTTTTCAAAGTCCTTTTGCAAATAGTCAAAGGTAAATGAATAAGATTTTGCAAAGCATTTTCAAGATTTGAAATTTTCTCCCCCTGTCTCAAATGCTTTTTCTTTGACTAAACAAAACTCCCCCTCAATGAAATTCTCCTCTTAGTGTTCAAGAGGGTTTTAAGATATCGATTTTGAAAATACTACTTTATCCCCCTTTTGAACACAATAAGATACCAATTTGAAATTTACCAATTGAAAATCATTAGTTTTAAAATTAGGTGGTGCACTACTACATATATGACTATTTGAGACACACAATTTAAGACGGATATAAGTATATTTTATAGAAGTGTCTTATATCATTCAATGTTGAGCAAGATAAGACAATTTTTTGAAAATTCGTCTCAAATAGAAAAGTTTTTTGAGACAGTTATGTCAAAACAAATGTCTTATATTGATTTAAGATATATTTTTATTGTAAACCGTCTCAAATAAGGATAGTATTTGAGTCATCACTACTTTAACAATTGTCTTAGATGGTAGTGAGTATTCTAGACACTTCTATGTATGAAACCATCTCAAATAAGGATACTATTAGAGTCGTCTAAACTACAAAAACTGTCGTAGATGTGAGTGAGTATACTTGTAACACCTGAAAGGGAAATGTGCCCTTGGGCCATTTCTAAGTATTTTGGTGATTGAGTGCAAACACAAGGGCCTAAATGTGAAAATATGCTCATGGATGAACAAAGTGTAAATCACAAGTAAAGGTATGTTTCTAAGCCTTAGTACATTAGTTTTGTGTACTAACATCTTGTCTAAGTGTTAGAAACAGGAGAAAGAAGAAAAGAAAAGAAGTGGAGAGTGGCTGTGTACAGCCAAAGGCTGCTTCGGGCTGGGGCACCGGACTGTCCGGTGTGCACCGGACAGTGTCCGGTGCGCCAGATCAGCGCAGCGAAAACCAGCCGCTCTCGGGTTTTTCTCCGGCGACTTCGGCTAAAATTCACCGGACTGTCCGGTGTGCACCGGACTGTCCGGTGAGCCAACGGTCGGCCGGGCCAACGGTCGGCCGCGCGATCGGCGCGCGACACGTGGCCGAGCCAACGGTCGGAAGGGAGCACCGGACTGTCCGGTGTGCACCGGACTGTCCGGTGCGCCAGATCTGCAACGGTCGGCAACGGTCGGCTTCGCTTTCTATGGAAACAAATTGGGCACCGGACAGTGTCCGGTGTGCACCGGACTGTCCGGTGCGCCACGAGACAGAAGGCAAAGATGGCCTTCCAGATTTGTTCCCAACGGCTCCTAGCTGCCTTGGGGCTATAAAAGGGACCCCTTGGCGCATGGAGGAGTAAACCAAGCATTCCTTGAGCACTCTTGATCACTCACACATCAATCTCGCGCACTTGTTCGACATTCTAGTGATTTGAGCTCCGTTCTAGTGTGCTAGTCTTTTGAGCTCAAGTCTGGGTCTTGTGTGTGCGTATTCGCTGTGATCTTTGTGTCGTGTGTGAGTTGCTAATCCCTCCTTTGCTCTGTGATTCTCTGTGAACATCTTTTGTAAGGGCGAGAGGCTCCAAGTTGTGGAGATTCCTCGCAAACGGGATTGAGAAAAGAAAAGCAAGAACACCGTGGTATTCAAGTTGATCATTGGATCACTTGAGAGGAGTTGAGTGCAACTCTCGTCCGTTGGGACGCCACAACGTGGAGTAGGCAAGTTTTGTACTTGGCCGAACCACGGGATAACCACTGTGTCATCTCTGTGATTGGATTCTTGTGGTTATTGTGTTTTGACTCCTCTCTAGCCACTTGGCATAAACTGTGCTAACACTTAATCAAGTTTTGTGGCTATAAGTTTAAGTTTTTACAGGATCACCTATTCACCCCCCCCCCCCTCTAGGTGCTCTCAATTGGTATCAGAACCGTTCTCTTCAAGAAAGGGACTAACCGCCCGAAGAGATGGATCCTAAGGGGAAGGGAATTGTGATCAACGACAAGGAGAAGGAGTCCTTCGTCAACGAGCCAAGGGATGACAAGTCCAATGACTCGGGCTCGGGCCACAAGCGAAGAGATGGGAAGAAGAAGAAGACAAGACGCATCAAGGAGATCGTCTACTACGACAGCGATGAGTCCTCTTCTTCCCAAAAGGACGACGACTACGACAAACAAAGGAAACCGGTTAATTCTAACTTTTCTTTTGACTACTCTCGTATTCCGCATAGTTCAAATTCACATTTGCTTTCCATTCCACTCGGCAAGCCCCCACACTTTGATGGGGAGGACTACGGATTTTGGAGCCACAAAATGCGTAGTCACCTATTCTCTCTCCATCCTAGCATATGGGAGATTGTAGATAGTGGAATGCACTTTAATAGTTCGGATAGTCCTATATTCATTAATGAGCAAATCCATAAGAATGCACAAGCTACTACTGTTCTTCTAGCCTCATTGTGCAGGGATGAATATAATAAAGTGAGTGGCTTGGATAACGCCAAGCAAATCTGGGATACCCTCAAGATCTCTCATGAGGGAAATGACGCTACCTTGCTCACCAAAATGGAGTTGGTGGAGGGCGAGCTTGGACGGTTCGCGATGATAAGGGGCGAGGAGCCAACTCAAACATACAACCGGCTCAAGACCCTTGTCAACAAAATAAGGAGCTACGGAAGCACGCGATGGACGGACCACGACGTCGTCCGACTAATGCTCAGGTCCTTTACCGTTCTTGATCCTCATTTGGTGAATAATATTCGTGAGAATCCCAGGTACACCAAAATGTCGCCCGAAGAAGTACTAGGAAAATTCGTCAGCGGGCGAATGATGATCAAGGAGGCAAGGTATGTGGACGACGCCTTGAATGGACCGATCAACGAGCCGCAACCTTTTGCTCTCAAAGCCACAGGGAACAAGGAGGCGCTACCCAGCAAGGTGGCGCAAATTGAGGCGGTCGGTCTTAATGAAGAAGAAATGGCCCTCATTATCAAGAGATTCAAGACGGTGCTAAAGGGTCGCAATGGACAGCCGAGCAAGACTAAGACCAAGGGGAAGCGATCATGCTTCAAATGCGGTAAGCTTGGTCATTTTATTGCTAACTGTCCTGATAATGATAGTGACCAGGAAAAGAAGAAGCATTACAAGAAGGCAAAGGGCGAGGCGCATCTAGGCAAGGAGTGGGACTCGGATTGCTCCTCGTCCGACTCCGACAATGAAGGACTCGCCGCCACCGCCTTCAACAAATCAACCCTCTTCCCCAACGAGCGTCACACATGCCTTATGGCAAGAGAGAAGAAGGTATGTACTCGCAACTCTACCTATGCTTCTTCAAGTGAGGACGAATCTAGTGATGAGGATGAAGTAGATTATTCATGTTTGTTCAAGGGCTTAGATAGATCTAAGATAGACAAAATTAATGAATTAATTGATGCCTTGAATGAAAAGAATATACTTTTAGAAAAGCAAGAGGATTTGTTGTATGAAGAGCATGATAAATTTGTTGAGGCACAAAAATCCTATGCTTTAGAAGTTAAGAGAAATGAAATGCTTTCTTTTGAACTATCTACTTGTCATGAAACCATTTCTACTTTGAAAGGTGTCAACAATGATTTAAATGCTAAATTAGAAGTAGCAAACAAATCCAATTCTTGTGTAGAACATGTTAAAATTTGTACTAGGTGTAAAGACTTTGACATTAATGCTTGTAGTGAACACCTAGTTTCAATTTCCAAGCTTAATGATGAACTGGCTAGTCTTAATGCTCAACTTAAGACTAGCAAGAATGATTTCGATAAGCTAAAATTTGCAAGGGATGCCTACACAATTGGTAGACACCCCTCAATTAAGGATGGACTTGGCTTCAAGAGAGAAGCTAAGAACTTAACAAGCCATAAGGCTCCCATTCCCGCCAAGGAGAAAGGGAAGGCCCCTATGGCTACTAGTGCTAAAAGGAACCATGCATTTTTGTATCATGATAGAAGACAAACTAGAAATGTAAGTCATGATGCTTATGATTCATATGTTTATGATTCTCATACCATGTTTGCTCCTAGTTCCTCTTATGTGTATGATAGAAATGTTACTAGGAGAAATGTTGTTACTAAAAGAAATGCTATTCATCATGTGCCTAGAAGGAATGTTATTCATGCTCCTAGGAAAATAGCAAATGAACCTTCCACAATTTATTATGCTTTAAATGCTTCCTTTGCTATTTGTAGAAAGGATAAGAAAATTGTTGCTAGGAAGTTAGGGGCAAAATGCAAGGGAGACAAAACTTGCATTTGGGTCCCTAAGGATATTTGCACTAACCTTGTAGGACCCAACATGAGTTGGGTACCTAAGACCCAAGCCTAAGTTTGCCTTGCAGGTTTATGCATCCGGGGGTTCAAGCTGGATTATTGATAGCGGATGCACAAACCATATGACGGGGGAGAAGAAGATGTTCACCTCCTACGTCAAGAATAAGGATTCCCAAGATTCAATCATATTCGGTGATGGGAATCAAGGCAAGGTAAAAGGGTTAGGTAAAATTGCAATTTCTAATGAGCACTCTATCTCTAATGTGTTTTTAGTAGAGTCACTAGGATATAATTTACTATCTGTTAGTCAATTGTGCAATATGGGATATAACTGTCTGTTTACAAATATAGATGTGTCTGTCTTTAGAAGAAGTGATGGTTCACTAGCTTTTAAGGGTGTATTAGACGGCAAACTTTATTTAGTTGATTTTGCAAAAGAAGAGGCCGGTCTAGATGCATGCTTAATGGCTAAGACTTGCATGGGCTGGCTGTGGCATCACCGCTTAGCACATGTGGGGATGAAGAACCTTCACAAGCTTCTAAAGGGAGAACACGTGATAGGTCTAACCAATGTTCAATTCGAAAAAGATAGACCTTGTGTAGCTTGTCAAGCAGGGAAACAGGTGGGAGGAGCGCATCACAGCAAGAATGTGATGACCACTTCAAGACCCCTGGAGCTGCTGCATATGGACCTCTTCGGACCCATCGCCTATCTAAGCATAGGGGGAAGTAAGTATGGTTTAGTTATTGTTGATGATTTTTCCCGCTTCACTTGGGTGTTCTTTTTGCAGGATAAGTCTGAAACCCAAGGGACCCTCAAACGCTTCCTCAGGAGAGCTCAAAATGAGTTTGAGCTCAAAGTGAAAAAGATAAGAAGCGACAACGGGTCCGAGTTCAAGAACCTTCAAGTGGAGGAGTTCCTTGAAGAGGAAGGGATCAAGCACGAGTTCTCCGCTCCCTACACACCACAGCAAAATGGTGTGGTAGAGAGGAAGAACAGGACGCTCATCGACATGGCGAGGACGATGCTAGGAGAGTTCAAGACCCCCGAGTGCTTTTGGACGGAAGCCGTGAACACGGCGTGCCACGCCATCAACAGGGTCTACCTTCATCGCCTCCTCAAGAAGACGTCGTATGAGCTACTAACCGGTAACAAACCCAATGTATCGTACTTTCGTGTATTTGGGAGTAAATGCTACATTCTAGTAAAGAAGGGTAGAAATTCTAAGTTTGCTCCCAAAGCTGTAGAAGGGTTTTTATTAGGTTATGACTCAAATACAAAGGCGTATAGAGTCTTCAACAAATCATCGGGTTTGGTTGAAGTCTCTAGCGACGTTGTATTTGATGAGACTAATGGCTCTCCAAGAGAGCAAGTTGTTGATTGTGATGATGTAGATGAAGAAGATGTTCCGACGGCCGCTATACGGACCATGGCGATTGGAGAAGTACGGCCACAGGAACAAGATGAACGAGATCAACCTTCTTCCTCAACTATGGTGCAACCCCCAACCGAAGATGACGAACAGGTACCTCAAGTGGAGGCGCTTGATCAAGGGGGAGCACAAGATGATCAAGTGATAGAGGAAGAAGCGCAACCGGCACCTCCAACTCAAGTTCGAGCGATGATTCAAAGGGATCATCCCGTCGACCAAATTCTGGGTGACATTAGCAAGGGAGTAACTACTCGATCTCGATTAGTTAATTTTTGTGAGCATTACTCCTTTGTCTCTTCTATTGAGCCTTTCAGGGTAGAAGAGGCCTTGCTAGATCCGGACTGGGTGTTGGCCATGCAAGAGGAGTTAAACAACTTCAAGCGCAATGAAGTTTGGACACTGGTGCCTCGTCCGAAGCAAAATGTTGTGGGAACCAAGTGGGTGTTCCGCAACAAACAGGACGAGCACGGGGTGGTGACGAGGAACAAGGCTCGACTTGTGGCAAAAGGTTATGCCCAAGTCGCAGGTTTGGATTTCGAGGAGACTTTTGCTCCTGTGGCTAGGCTAGAATCAATTCGTATCTTGCTAGCATATGCCGCTCACCATTCTTTCAGGTTGTTTCAAATGGATGTGAAGAGCGCCTTCCTCAACGGGCCAATCAAGGAGGAGGTGTACGTGGAGCAACCCCCTGGCTTCGAGGATGAACGGTACCCCGACCATGTGTGTAAGCTCTCTAAGGCGCTCTATGGACTTAAGCAAGCCCCAAGAGCATGGTATGAATGCCTTAGAGATTTCTTAATTGCTAATGCTTTCAAGGTTGGGAAAGCCGATCCAACTCTTTTTACTAAGACTTGTAATGGTGATTTGTTTGTGTGCCAAGTTTATGTCGATGACATAATATTTGGTTCTACTAACCAAAAGTCTTGTGAAGAGTTTAGCAGGGTGATGACGCAGAAATTCGAGATGTCGATGATGGGCGAGTTGAACTACTTCCTTGGGTTCCAAGTGAAGCAACTCAAGGACGACACCTTCATCTCCCAAACGAAGTACACGCAAGATCTGCTAAAGCGGTTTGGGATGAAGGACGCCAAGCCCGCAAAGACTCCGATGGGGACCGACGGACACACCGACCTCAACAAAGGAGGTAAGTCCGTTGATCAAAAAGCATACCGGTCAATGATAGGTTCTTTGCTTTACTTATGTGCTAGTAGACCGGATATTATGCTTAGCGTATGCATGTGTGCTAGATTTCAATCCGATCCTAAGGAGTGTCACTTAGTGGCGGTGAAGCGAATTCTTAGATATTTGGTTGCTACGCCTTGCTTCGGGCTCTGGTATCCAAAGGGGTCTACCTTTGACTTAGTTGGATACTCAGACTCCGACTATGCTGGATGTAAGGTCGATAGGAAGAGTACATCGGGGACGTGCCAATTCTTAGGAAGGTCCCTGGTGTCATGGAACTCTAAGAAACAAACTTCCGTTGCCCTATCCACCGCTGAGGCCGAGTATGTTGCCGCAGGACAGTGTTGCGCGCAACTACTTTGGATGAGGCAAACCCTCAGGGACTTTGGCTACAATCTGAGCAAAGTCCCACTCCTATGTGATAATGAGAGTGCTATCCGCATGGCGGAAAATCCTGTTGAACACAGCCGCACAAAGCACATAGACATCCGGCATCACTTTTTGAGAGACCACCAGCAAAGGGAGATATCGAAGTGTTTCATGTTAGCACCGAGAACCAGCTAGCCGATATCTTCACTAAGCCTCTAGATGAGAAGACCTTTTGCAGGTTGCGTAGTGAGCTAAATGTCTTAGATTCGCGGAACCTGGATTGAATTGTAGCATACATGTAGTTATGCTTTTGATCATGTTCCTTTTTGCATTATGTTGCTTATTATGGTGCTCAAGTTGTACAAACACTCCCTGGACCTCACAAGTCCGTTGCAAAGTGATGCACATGTGTAGGGGGAGATGTGTTACAACTTGACCCTTTGAGACTAACCATGTGCTTGAGTTTGATAATTTAGTCTCGAAGGAGGATTGAAAGGGAAAAGGTGGACTTGGACCATGAAAGACTTCCACTGCACTCCGATGAGAGGGTAACTAATTCCAAGTTCATCTCATGAAATCTTATTGCCATTTGCTCTTAATTGAAGACTTTGGTGAGGCAATGGGGTTAACGGGCCAAGATTGATCCCGTTTTGGTGCTTGATGCCAAAGGGGGAGAAAATAAAGGCCAAAGTGATAAATGGATCAGCTACCACTTGAGAGATTTTGAAAATAGTAGAATAGAGTTTTTGTTTTGTCAAAAGCTTTTATTGTCTCTTATTGTCTCTATTTTCAAAAGTTGGCTTCTTGTGGGGAGAAGTGTTGATTATGGGAAAAAGGGGGAGTTTTTGAAATCTTTGATCAATCTCTTTTGGAATGACTCTCTTTATACTTCAACATGTGGGTTTGACTTAGAGATAGAGATTTGAGTTTGATTTGCAAAAACAAACCAAGTGGTGGCAAAGGATGATCCATATATGCCAAAATTGAATAAAACCAATTTGAGTTTTTATTTAAAGTGATTTTGCACTTGTTCTAGTTGCTTTATATTGTGTTGGCATAAATCACCAAAAAGGGGGAGATTGAAAGGGAAATGTGCCCTTGGGCCATTTCTAAGTATTTTGGTGATTGAGTGCAAACACAAGGGCCTAAATGTGAAAATATGCTCATGGATGAACAAAGTGTAAATCACAAGTAAAGGTATGTTTCTAAGCCTTAGTACATTAGTTTTGTGTACTAACATCTTGTCTAAGTGTTAGAAACAGGAGAAAGAAGAAAAGAAAAGAAGTGGAGAGTGGCTGTGTACAGCCAAAGGCTGCTTCGGGCTGGGGCACCGGACTGTCCGGTGTGCACCGGACAGTGTCCGGTGCGCCAGATCAGCGCAGCGAAAACCAGCCGCTCTCGGGTTTTTCTCCGGCGACTTCGGCTAAAATTCACCGGACTGTCCGGTGTGCACCGGACTGTCCGGTGAGCCAACGGTCGGCCGGGCCAACGGTCGGCCGCGCGATCGGCGCGCGACACGTGGCCGAGCCAACGGTCGGAAGGGAGCACCGGACTGTCCGGTGTGCACCGGACTGTCCGGTGCGCCAGATCTGCAACGGTCGGCAACGGTCGGCTTCGCTTTCTATGGAAACAAATCGGGCACCGGACAGTGTCCGGTGTGCACCGGACTGTCCGGTGCGCCACGAGACAGAAGGCAAAGATGGCCTTCCAGATTTGTTCCCAACGGCTCCTAGCTGCCTTGGGGCTATAAAAGGGACCCCTTGGCGCATGGAGGAGTAAACCAAGCATTCCTTGAGCACTCTTGATCACTCACACATCAATCTCGCGCACTTGTTCGACATTCTAGTGATTTGAGCTCCGTTCTAGTGTGCTAGTCTTTTGAGCTCAAGTCTGGGTCTTGTGTGTGCGTATTCGCTGTGATCTTTGTGTCGTGTGTGAGTTGCTAATCCCTCCTTTGCTCTGTGGTTCTCTGTGAACATCTTTTGTAAGGGCGAGAGGCTCCAAGTTGTGGAGATTCCTCGCAAACGGGATTGAGAAAAGAAAAGCAAGAACACCGTGGTATTCAAGTTGATCATTGGATCACTTGAGAGGAGTTGAGTGCAACTCTCGTCCGTTGGGACGCCACAACGTGGAGTAGGCAAGTTTTGTACTTGGCCGAACCACGGGATAACCACTGTGTCATCTCTGTGATTGGATTCTTGTGGTTATTGTGTTTTGACTCCTCTCTAGCCACTTGGCATAAACTGTGCTAACACTTAATCAAGTTTTGTGGCTATAAGTTTAAGTTTTTACAGGATCACCTATTCACCCCTCCCCCCTCTAGGTGCTCTCAACACCCCAGGTGTTTATCGTCTGCTCGACCACGAGTGCGGACGTTAACACGTGATAGCTGTGAATGTAAATGTCACTAAATTTTAATCATCCTCGTCTATCATGATTTTGATATCGTGCATGTCTCCATCTGTCTAAATGTTTCTAATTTATTCTGCAAAAATTCAGACTTTAGTAATTTTCGGAACCTCAAATCCAATATCGTTTGGGTTGAGTCATCGACGTCTTGCCCAAACTCTAATCCTTGAAATTGAATCCGGATTCTTAAACTTTGTTTCAAATTCTTTCACGCTTGCGTTGCACCTCTCTCTGTGGCGCGTGGCAGGTGCTAACCGGTGTCTAGACTGTGCACAGCCTCTCGCCCACGTGAACGTTGCGTGACATTGCTTCCAAAAGGATCACAATTTCGATGCCACATCGATCTCGCGTATTTATTTCGTGAAATATCGAGTCTGGTGTCTGTTTAAAATTTTACGGATTAAGAGAATATGAATTCGGAAGCTCGACCCACTCTTACGATTTTTATCCCGAACAAATTAATTGAAACTTGACGACAGAAGTGATGCAAAATTAAATCAGGCCGAGATAACTATAACCGAACAAAGTATTCGTAATTAATCTGTTCCATTTTCTACAACTATGGAAATTTGTCTGATCCCGAAAATACCTACCATTGTTAGCTTAGTCTAAAAATAATAAAATCTATATTGTTTTGATGGGTCTGTTTACATCTCGCTCGGATTTAAATCCCAAATTTTTTTACTTATTTGGATATTCTATTTGTTAAAGATTGGGGAAAGAAAATTCTAAATTCTCTATTATCCTCACAACGCCCTAGCTTCTTTTCCCCTTATCCCCTTCGTACTTGCTCCCAGCCAAATCATTCACGTATCCATCTTCAAGCCAGCCGTCTCCTTATCCCTGCGATGCCGCTCACCTGGGCTCATCTTCCAGCCGCCCTCTCCGCCCAGCAGCAGAGCACACCATCCTCTCAACTCGGATCCCCAAGCCCTCGCCTCCAGCTCTTGCCACGGCATCCATCCCCTGCTCGGACCTCCACCCGGCCGCGTCCTCGCCGGTGGCCAGCGCCGCTGCATCGCCCTTCCTAGCGTCGGCCTTGGCACCGCTTCCCCGAGTGCCCCAGTCGAGCTCGCCCATCCTCTGCTCTAGCCCTTTCTCCACGCCGTCGCTGAGCTCGCCCCTCCCCTCAGCCATGGACACGACGACCTGCAGCCCTTCTTGGTGGCCAAGCCCATCTTCCTGCTCGCGCCCCCTCTTTTTCCACCTCTGCGCGTATCAGCTCGTCCAACCCCCATGGTGTTTCCTCCCTCTCGGCTCCCTTGCTCCCTCCCCATGGCGTTCCCCCTGGATGTTGGTGATCTGTTCCCCACGGTGCAGGCAAATGTTCTTTCCCTCCCTGCAGCAGCACCTTGGTGGTTGTCAAGCAGCACGTCGCGCTTGCGCAGCCTCGGTCACGACGTTGTTCACCCCGGTGAGCCCCCTGCTGTCCCCGCTTGCTTGCATCCTTTGTATTTGTTGAAGGGACTGAATCGATAAGCTACTATCATTTCTCGCAGCTAACCATTGGTGTCATACCTCATGTGTCATGTGTTCGCCGAAATGCCTAAACATGTAGTCTGTCGTCGTCGTATCCACAGTCAATTTTAGTCATGGTGAGCCGATTTACTTTTGTTATTAGTTGGTTAGTTGGTGAATTGAATATGTATTAGTCACGATGGTTTTCTTGTTCATAGCGTCAGTGTGTTGTGTGACGATTACTAGATCTGTAGCCGTAGTTTTGTGCTAATTTCATATGTGTGTACTGTGTAGTATGGGAGAGATATTCCAGGTGTTTAATAACTTGGGGGGCATAGTCCTAGCGTGACGCTCCTCATGTGTTCGGTGATACACGTAAACCAGACAGCATCGTTGATTTCATCATCTCAAGTCAAATTTAGTTTTGGTGTGCCATGAAGTAATCTCCTGATCTATAAAGGTTTCCTGTGTACTGATCCTCCACAACCTTTAGGGAAGTATGGGTCGAAAGTGACTAAATTGGTTCTATATGTTATAAGTGGTCTATCGGTGATGTGTAGGTTGGGTTTAATGTCTTAAGCAACTCACCGATAAGCTCTATTACTATTGATTACATTAAATGTATTGATTTTATGAAGCTGAAGTTCTGTCTTAGTCCTCATTATCTTCTAATGTTTGGTTTAGTTCTGGATTGCTTATGACTTTATTTTAGTCTAGCCGAGTATGACTACTCTTTCGTTTATTACACAAGTTCCTTAGTTAATTGCTAGGCAAGTGTGATGATATGTTGTATGAAATATGCTTGGTGAACGCATATGCATTGATATGATTGTGTTAATAAACCATGAAGGGTAGAGTTTTGTTTATGGATAAATTACTTATACAAAGAACATGTTAACACTTGCTGTTTGGACTGCAGGTATCATTTTAGTTACGTAGGTAATTGAGTGAAGTAAACCATGTTTTATGTAAACGTGTTATATAGAAAAGTTATAGATAACTACTTTATCTTGCTGGTGCTAAAATTTCATGACCATAGGTCTAGTAGTTTAAAAGATATGATTTTCTTAAGTCCAGTTTCAGAATCTGTCTAAATTCTGTACATGTTTCAAAAATTGGATTGTTTGGCTAAGTTAAATTGAGAATCAGTCATTAGTAATTATAGGAGAATTGTAGTACTTTCCTTAACCTTTCCAACAAATTTTGGATCACCCTTTTTGGTGATCTATAAATTAAGTTACAACTGTTTGAGTTAGGATCTCTGAATCTGTCCCAATTTGGACAGCAGAGCCTTTCTCATGTTTTCTGACTTTGATATATATTAAATTAACCTAGGATGTTCATAAATGAATTGTAGATAATTCTATTATCTTTCTAAAAAGTCTAGGATCACCTGATTTGGATGTCTGAAACTCCAGTTATGATTTTTTGAAGTAAGTAGTCGAATTCTGTCCAAATCTGGACAGAATTTACGTTTAGCATTGTTTGACCATTCTAAGTGTCAAGTCTCACTATGATGATAATACAAAAGTTGTAGAGGACTTTATAAGCTTTCCAAAAAGTCTTAGTTTACTATTTTTGGATGAAGATTGTGTAAGTTATGAATAAAACAACTAGCTACTGTTCTGCTGTCCAAAATCAGCAATGATTAAAATGATTACTTGGAGTTTCTTTTGTAAGGATACCTATATTTGGTTAGTTCTTGATTGGTTGATTGGTAGTCTTGTGGTTTTAAGTGTTACGTAAGTTCCTTGTAATTTTGTAATAAAGTTTAGGTTATAAATACCTGTGTTTCATAAAAGTTGAGTATGATTAACTCCAAGTGTGTGATTGTTATGGGGTCAAAGTTAGCTAGTGTTTGCTCATATAAATATGACTACTCTTTCGTTTTTTACACAAGTTCCTTAGTTAATTGCTACACAAGTTCCTTAGTGAATTTTCAAAGAAGTTCTGAACTGTTCAGAGTTCCTTGTTTGTTCACTAACCATCCTCTTTGTCAATCTTCTTTGAAAATTTGCTTTCCTCATAGGCTTCCATTTGTTAGTAAATCTGCACTTTTAGGAGACTCGGAGTTCGTCCTAGATGCAAAAGTACCTTGCTGGTTATGGAGAGGTCAGCTGAAGGTTGGAGGTTTGACTATGTTCGTTGTTTTTGATATGTTATATGGCTGTTCTGATGTCTATCAATGGTGGGTGAAGATTGCCACCAGATTAATTTGAAGCTTGATCGTCCTTAATTAGAAAAATGTTATTAGCAGGATCAGGTGGTGTTTTGGAGGTAGATTTAAACATTTTGGAGGTGGATTGAAGCTTTGACTGGACTGAAGTTTATTGCATCTGGAGAACATCATTTGGCTCTACCTCTATTTTATTGGTACTCTTAAATTTCTTGTTCCTTACACATTTGGGATGGTGATTCTCTACTTGTACAGCAACTGGATTGTATGGTCGGAGGAGCCTGAGTTAGATTCTGGTTCTGCATGAGCAATAAGTTATAAACTGTTCAGGATTCCCTTGGTTTGCTGTCAATGTTGTTCGAAACTTTTGCTGTCAATGGTCTTTAAAAATTTACTTCCCTCGTAGGCTTTTCATGTTCTGGTACTGGATGTGCAGTTTTGGGAGGCATTGCTACAGAGATAGGACTTCTAGCTGAAATTGTTGCCCATTGATCACGCTTTATCCTATTCCTAAGTTATTTGATGAATGTTCATGCTGTTTGTGTTCTCAGTTGTCACTATCAAATAGGTAGTTATCCGAGGGTGGTCTCATTGACTGCAGATCTCTAGGTGATAGCTGGGCATGAAGGAACTAGTTTGCATCTATTCAGACCTACAACCTTCAACTTGCATTGTGTTTGTTCAGTGTCTTCTACCTTGAAGTAGTTAATGATTAGGGTCATTATTGCAGGTCTTACTGCTATTTTTTGCTTGGGCTTGTCATCGTGGATTATGTGTTGGGGGTACTAACTTATCCAATTTACTAATTCTTGTATATGAACCATGATACTTGTGAGACTGCTTCGAACCTGTGACATGGTGACTTAGAGCAACTCCCGCTATTGTACCAGCCCTGCTTCAAACCCGTGACATGGTGACTTGAGACCTCTCTCGCTATTGTACCAGGCCAGTCCTTTACGAACCATAATACTATGTTAATATAATATTCAGATACTTCTAATTTAATCTACAGTTGTAGAAGGTAATGAGCATGTTTTAACTTCGGAGATTCAACCAGAGATAGCTAGAACTACAACACTACAACTTTCATTTAATCAAGCTTGTTTCTGCTTTATCTTGCTATGCTCTGACCAAAGCTTTAATTCTTGTGCTACTGGTATTTCTGTGTTCTGCAGATCATTTAGCTCAAGTAATTGGTAGTTCAATTGTGATAAGTAGGCTGAGCAAATTGTACTGCTAGTGTAGTTTGTTTTGTTTGATTTGTGTGGGCACACTTGAAATTGGCGTGAGTCTAGTAACATAAGTTGTGTCATTTTGCTCAGAAGCCTTACATATGAGTTCTTTCTGGTTCATCTGATGTCCACACTGAGTTTATCTGATGTCCACACTCTGAGTTTATCTGATGTCCACACACTGAGTTTTGGCAATTAATTTGCCTGTTTAGAAGCAGAGTTCTAGAACCTAAACTGTCTGTCTGAAGCAGAGCTCTAGATCCTGAACTGTCTGTCTGATTGGTTGCTGCTTACTTTGTGCTGCACTGAAATTGGTAGTGGTGTCTGTCTAGCCCATTGGAAGTTTTCTTCTCATCTCTGTTTCGTTACTGCACAGGGGAACTTGGTACAGCCATCCATGGTATCAGAATATGATCTGGGAGGAGAAGGGGACCTGTTCAAAGCTCCAGAAGCCATCATCGAGGAACCGCTGCTCCTGAACTGTCTGTCTGATTCTGTTAATTTGTTGCTGTGTAGGCTGGGCTTGTGCCGAGCTTGAATCCTCTTGTGAAGGAGTTTCTCAATGCTGCTGATGACAAGCGGAAGGAAGTCCTCTCTAAAATAGAAGAGGATGTTGCTAAGCTCAGCGGTTCTGCAGCCAAGTACTTTCTTCCACCTTCCCCTACACTATGTTTGCAAGCTACTCGATTGATTTAACATTCTGCTAGAAAATTTCATTCCATTTTGTTGGTAGATCTCGCGTCTAGAATTGCCGCTAGATGGGGGAGGTGAGCGGCTCCTGGTCTCTTCGATCCAATGTAATGGTCGGGTTTGTTTCGAGTTCGAGATTGTTAGCTAGTTCTCAGATCCGTCATGGGGCCCTCTATGTTTTCCATTTCTGGTGATGAGCATGTGGTTTGTTCCGTTTGGGTTTAATGGGGTTTAGACCTGTAACTTCATCCATTTTTAGCTTCCACCTACCTGGATCTTAGTAAATTCGAGGACTCACTGCACATGTCCCTATCATACTACTCTTGTTGAATTAAAAGGACCTTGTAGTCTAGTGGCAGCTCTGATTTCATTTCCATTTACTGTGTTGTACCTGCACACCAAAACTCTACATATTACTGCAAGTTCAATCTTCTAATCCTTATGGAATTTCAATCTTGTTCTGACCCTGCCTATACTGCAGCTAAGAAGCTACAAGTGAATGCCGAGGAGAGCAGCGATGACTTGGCTAACCCACCGAAGGTAGAGGAGAAGCTTGGTGCTGTCCCTCATGGCCTGTCCACCGACTCTGAGGTTGCCCAGAGGTGCGCATAGCCTTCTGCCAATCAGTGCTGGTTGTTACTGTCTTGTCATATTATCGATACTTTTATGAACAATATGATTTTGTTGCGTGCAGGGAAGCCGAGTCTATCTCTAGGAAGACTCTCAGGAGCTCAGCCGAGAAGTTTGAGTTCCAAGCTGAGGTTTCCAGACTCATGGACATCATCATCAACTCACTCTACAGCAACAAGGATATCTTCCTGAGGGAGCTCATATCTAATGCCTCTGATGTATGTACTACATACTGACCCCTGTGTTTGTTCTGCATTGTGGATGCTCGAAATTAACTGGGTGTTCTACATGTCTGTAGGCTGGATAAGATTAGGTTCCTTTCCCTTACTGATAAGGAAGTTCTGGGTGAAGGGGACACTGCAAAGCTTGAGATTCAGGTAGATTTCAATGTTGAGAGCTGTTTTTTTTCTGTTGGGCAACGCTTTAGAATCAGACCTCAAGGCATCTGGTCTATGCTTATGCAGATTAAGTTGGACAAAGAGAAGAAAATCCTCTCCATTCGGGATAGGGGTATTGGTATGACCAAGGAAGATCTTATTAAGAACCTTGGAACGATTGCTAAATCTGGCACTTCAGGTACTTCAGGTACTGCCTTTTCATCTTTCCAGCTGATTACTGCACTCATAATATTTGTTTATGAGTGCAGGAACAGGAGCTGCTCGAGTCTCTTGTCGAAGCTGATACGGTGAGTTCTCTGTGATGATTGGTCTCAGTATTGTACTGGGTTTCAGTGTGTCTGCTCAGAGTCTTAGCCCGTTGAATCCATAGTTTGTCTGTTTTTCACCAGGAACTGTATAGGATGTTCTCTAACCAATGGCCAGGCCAATGCTCGTTGTGGTTTGAAACCTTTGTTCGATATATAGTGTGAACTCTGAATTGATGCAGAGAAGGCAGGAAAGAGCTAAAAAGATGGAAGAAAAGAAAGTGTATCTGCAACTATACGAAGCAATGGAGGCGTTGGTCAAGATCAATCTGGAGACCAACAAGATCATGGACTTCATCAAGTTTGACGTCGGCAACGTGGTCATGGTGACTGGCGGGAGGAACACCGGACGTGTAGGAGTCATCAAGAACAGGGAGAAGCACAAGGGCAGCTTTGAGACCATCCACGTGCTGCTTGGAGCTTTTTGCTATGTCTAGTTTTCTCCTATTTGTTGTACATGAAAACATAGAATAGAATTCAAATTTGGTGGTCGCAAAAGTGTGGAGACTTTAATTCATACAAAGTTAGGCTTAACATTAGTGCAAACAGTTGTATTTTAGTTTAGATTTAGAGTACACTTATGTATGCATTGTTTGACAATGTTTATTTATGATATATTGAATGGTACTTAATTATATTATATTAATTATAATGTTGTTCAATATATGTGCATGTATATTTCTCTTTCAAATTATTATAACATGATATCTGAAAAAATGATTATAAATTGAAGAATGCACCGCCGTGTAAGTCATTTCGTTTAAATCTTAATAAGACGGTTACCAAAATGTCTAATATCAGTCTCCTAAATAAGACGGTTTCTAAAACGTCCATTATTAGTCACCTAAATAAGATGGTTTTCATATTGTAATCGTCTATTATTGTAGGGTATTCGAGACAGTTTGATAAATACTTTATGACTTTTAATGTTTGTATTCTCTACGATTCTTTAGAAGCAGTGTCTTAAAAAAACCTAATTCAAGACGGTTTATCGGACGAAATGACTTAAACAAATACCTTTTTCAGACGGTTTATCGGACAAAATGACTTAAACAAATACCTTTTTCAGACGGTTATAAATTAAAAACTGTCTTATATAATATCTTTTAAGACAGTTTATAACCATCTTAAATGTGGGACATCTTTTGCGACTCCATCAAAATTGGACACTTCATAAGTGTCTTAATAACTGAAAATTAACCGTCTCATATAGCATGATTTGTAGTAGTGGTGGTGCGGTCCTTTTGCTTTGGGCTAATACTTTCTCCCCCTTTGGCATGAATCGCCAAAAACGGATACTCTGAGTGATATATAAGCCCTTGCATAACTATTTTCTCCCCTTTGGCAAATAAAACATATGAGTGAAAATTATACCAAAGCCGGAGAGATGCTCAGAGTGACGGCGAAGGATGAGTTACGGAGTGGAAGCCTTTGTCTTCGCCAACGACTCCGATTCCCTTTCAATACACTTATGACTTGGTTTGAAATTCACTTGAAAACACATTAGTCATAGCATATATAAAAGAGACATGATCAAAGGTATACTTATGAGCTATATGTGCAAGACATCAAAAGAAATTCCTAGAATCAAGAATATTTAGCTCATGCTTAAGTTTGTTAAAAGTTTGTTCATCTAGTGGCTTGGTAAAGATATCGGCTAATTGATCTTTAGTGTTAATATATGCAATCTCGATATCTCCCTTTTGTTAATGATCCCTTAGAAAATGATACTGAATGGCTATGTGTTTAGTGCGGCTATGCTCAACGGGATTATCCGCCATGCGGATTGCACTCTCATTATCACATAGAAGAGGAACTTTGGTTAATTTGTAACCGTAGTCCCTAAGGGTTTGCCTCATCCAAAGTAGTTGCGCGCAACAATGGCCTGCGGCAATATACTCGGCTTCAGCGGTAGAAAGAGCTACGAAATTTTGCTTCTTTGAAGCCCAAGACACCAAGGATCTTCCCAAGAACTGGCAAGTCCCCGATGTGCTCTTTCTATTGATTTTACACCCTGCCCAATCGGCATCCGAATAACCAATTAAATCAAAAGTGGATCCCCTAGGATACCAAAGCCCAAACTTAGGAGTATAAACTAAATATCTCAAGATTCGTTTTACGGCCGTAAGGTGAGCTTCCTTAGGGTCGGCTTGGAATCTTGCACACATGCATACGGAAAGCATAATATCCGGTCGAGATGCACATAAGTAGAGTAAAGACCCAATCATCGACTGATATACCTTTTGATCGACGGATTTACCTTCCGTGTCGAAGTCGAGATGCCCATTGGTTCCCATGGGTGTCTTGATGGGTTTGGCATCCTTCATCCCAAACTTGCTTAGAATATCTTGAGTATACTTCGTTTGGCTTAGGAAGGTGCCCTCTTGGAGTTGCTTCACTTGAAATCCCAAGAAGTACTTCAACTCCCCCATCATCGACATTTCGAATTTCTGTGTCATGATCCTACTAAATTCTTCACATGTAGATTCGTTAGTAGACCCAAATATAATATCATCAACATAAATTTGGCATACAAACAAATCATTTTCAAGTGTTTTGGTAAAGAGTGTAGGATCGGCCTTTCCGACTTTGAATCCATTAGTGATAAGGAAATCTCTAAGGCATTCATACCATGCTCTTGGGGCTTGCTTGAGCCCATAAAGCTCCTTAGAGAGTTTATACACATGGTTAGGTTACTCACTATCTTCAAAGCCGGGAGGTTGCTCAACATAGACCTCTTCTTTGATTGGTCCGTTGAGGAAGGCACTCTTCATGTCCATTTGATAGAGCTTGAAGCCATAGTAAGTAGCATAGGCCAATAATATACGAATTGACTCAAGCCTAGCTACGGGTGCATAAGTTTCACCGAAATCCAAACCTTCGACTTGGGAGTATCCCTTGGCTACAAGTCGGGATTTGTTCCTTGTCACCACACCATGCTCGTCTTGCTTGTTGAGGAAAATCCACTTGGTTCCTACAACATTTTGATTAGGACGTGGAACCAAGTGCCATACCTCGTTCCTAGTGAAGTTGTTGAGCTCCTCTTGCATCGCCACCACCCAATCCGAATCTTGAAGTGCTTCCTCTACCCTGTGTGGCTCAATAGAGGAAACAAAAGAGTAATGTTGACAAATATGAGCAACACGAGATCGAGTGGTTACCCCCTTATGAATGTCGCCGAGGATGGTGTCGACGGGGTGATCTCGTTGGATTGCTTGGTGGACTCTTGGGTGTGGCGGCCTTGGTTCTTCATCCTCCTTGTCTTGATTATTTGCATCTCCCCCTTGATCATTGCCGTCATCTTGAGATGGCTCATTTTCTTGATCTTCTCCTTCATCAACTTGAGCCTCATCCTCGTTTTGAGTTGGTGGAGATGCTTGCGTGGAGGATGATGGTTGATCTTGTGCATTTGGAGGCTCTTCGGATTCCTTAGGACACACATCCCCAATGGACATGTTCCTTCGCGCGATGCACGGAGCATCTTCATCACCTAACTCATCAAAATCAACTTGCTCTACTTGAGAGCCGTTAGTCTCATCAAACACAACGTCACAAGAAACTTCAACTTGTCTAGTGGACTTGTTAAAGACTCTATATGCCCTTGTGTTTGAATCATATCCTAGTAAAAAGCCTTCTACAGTCTTAGGAGCAAATTTAGATTTTCTACCTCTTTTAACAAGAATAAAACATTTGCTACCAAAGACTCTAAAATATGAAATATTTGGCTTTTTACCGGTTAGGAGTTCATATGATGTCTTCTTGAGGATTCGGTGTAGATACAACCGGTTGATGGCGTAGCAGGCGGTGTTGACCGCCTCGGCCCAAAACCGATCTGAAGTCTTGTACTCATCAAGCATGGTTCTTGCCATGTCCAATAGAGTTCTATTCTTCCTCTCCACTACACCATTTTGTTGTGGCGTGTAGGGAGAAGAGAACTCATGCTTGATCCTCTCCTCCTCAAGGAAGCCTTCGATTTGTGAGTTCTTGAACTCCGTCCCGTTGTCGCTTCTAATTTTCTTGATCCTTAAGCCGAACTCATTTTGAGCCCGTCTCAAGAATCCCTTTAAGGTCTCTTGGGTATGAGATTTTTCCTGCAAAAAGAATACCCAAGTGAAGCGAGAATAGTCATCCACAATAACTAGACAGTACTTACTCCCGCCGATGCTTATGTAAGCTATCGGGCCGAATAGGTCCATGTGTAGAAGTTCCAGTGGCCTGTCAGTCGTCATGATGTTCTTGTGTGGATGATGAGCACCAACTTGCTTCCCTGCTTGGCATGCGCTACAAATCCTGTCTTTCTCAAAATGAACATTTGTTAATCCTAAAATGTGCTCTCCCTTTAGAAGCTTATGAAGATTCTTCATCCCAACATGGGCTAGTCGGCGGTGCCAGAGCCAACCCATGTTAGTCTTAGCAATTAAGCAAGTGTTGAGTTCAGCTCTATCAAAATCTACTAAGTATAGCTGACCCTCTAACACTCCCTTAAATGCTACTGAATCATCACTTCTTCTAAAGACAGTGACACCTACATCAGTAAATAGACAGTTGTAGCCCATTTGACATAATTGCGAAACGGAAAGCAAATTGTAATCTAAGGAATCTACAAGAAAAACATTGGAAATGGAATGGTCATTTGATATAGCAATTTTACCCAATCCTTTGACCAAACCTTGGTTTCCATCCCCGAATGTGATAGCTCGTTGGGGATCTTGGTTTTTCTCGTAGGAGAACATCTTCTTCTCCCCTGTCATATGGTTTGTGCACCCGCTATCGATGATCCAACTTGAGCCTCCGGATGCATAAACCTACAAAACAAGTATAGTTCTTGACTTTAGGTACCCAAATGGTTTTGGGTCCTTTGGCATTAGACACAAGAACTTTGGGTACCCAAACACAAGTCTTTGACCCCTTGTGCTTGCCCCCAACATATTTGGCAACTACCTTGCCGGATTTGTTAGTTAAAACATATGATGCATCAAAAGTTTTAAATGAAATGTCATGATCATTTGATGCACTAGGAGTTTTCTTCTTAGGCAACTTAGCACGGGTTGGTTGCCTAGAACTAGATATCTCACCCTTATACATAAAAGCATGGTTAAGGCCAGAGTGAGACTTCCTAGAATGAATTCTCCTAATTTTGCTCTCGGGATAACCGGCAGGGTATAAAATGTAACCCTCGTTATCCTGAGGCATGGGAGCCTTGCCCTTAACAAAGTTGGACAATTTCTTAGGAGGGGCATTAAGTTTGACATTGCCTCCCTGTTGGAAGCCAATGCCATCCTTAATGCCAGGGCGTCTCCCATTATAAAGCATACTACGAGCAAACTTAAATTTTTCATTTTCTAGTTCATGCTCGGCAATTTTAGCATCTAGTTTTGCTATATGATCATTTTGTTGCTTAATTAATACCATATGATCGTGAATAGCATCAATATCAATATCTCTACATCTAGTGCAAATAGAAGTATGTTCAATGGTAGATGTAGAGGGTTTGCAAGATTTTAATTCTACAACCTTAGCATGCAATATATCATTTCTACTTCTAAGGTCGAAAATGGAAGCATTGCAAATATCTAATTCTTTAGCCTTAGCAAGCAATTTTTCATTTTCATTTCTAAGGCTAGCAAGAGAAATGTTTAATTCTTCAATCTTAGCAAGTAAATCAACATTGTCATCTTTAAGATTGGGAATTGAAACATCACAAGCATTTGAATCAACCTTAGCTAACAAATTAGCATTCTCATTTCTAAGGTTGTCAATAGTCTCATGGCAAGTGCTTAGCTCACTAGAAAGTTTTTCACATTTTTCTACTTCTAGAGCATAAGCATTTTTAACTTTAACATGCTTCTTGTTTTCTTTAATAAGGAAGTCCTCTTGGGTGTCCAAGAGATCATCCTTCTCATGGATAGCACTAATCAATTCATTTAATTTCTCTTTTTGTTGCATGTTTAAGTTGGCAAAAAGAACGCGCAAGTTACCCTCCTCATTGCTAGCATTATCCTCATCACTAGTTTCATATTTTGTGGAGGATCTTGATTTTACCTTCTTCCTTTTGCCGTCCTTTGCCATGAGGCACTTGTGGCCGATGTTGGGGAAGAGGAGTCCCTTGGTGACGGCGATGTTGGCGGCGTCCTCGTCGGAGGAGGAGTCGGTGGAGCTCTCGTCAAAGTCCCACTCCCGGCAAACATGGGCATCGCCGCCCTTCTTTTTGTAGTACCTCTTCTTCTCCTTTCTTCTCCCCTTTTTGTCGTCGCCCCTGTCACTGTCACTAGAAATGGGACATTTTGCTATAAAGTGACCGGGCTTACCACACTTGTATCAAACTTTCTTGGAGCGGGGCTTGTAATCTTTCCCCCTCCTTTGCTTGAGGATTTGGCAGAAGCTCTTGATGACGAGCGCCATTTCCTCGTTGTCGAGATTGGAGGCGTCGATGGGAGTTCGACTTGGAGTAGATTCCTCCTTTTCTTCCGTCGCCTTGAATGCGACCGGTTGTGCTTCGGACGTGGAGGGGTCGTCAAGCTTGTTGATCTTCTTTGAGCCTTTGATCATCAATTCAAAGCTCACAAACTTCCCGATTACTTCCTCGGGAGTCATTAGTGTATATCTAGGATTGCCACAAATTAATTGGACTTTAGTAGGGTTAAGGAAAACAAGTGATCTTAGAATAACCTTAACCATTTCGTGGTCATCCCATTTTTTGCTCCCGAGGTTGCGCACTTGATTCACCAAGGTTTTGAGCCGGTTGTACATGTCTTGTGGCTCCTCCCCTTGGCGAAGACGGAAGCGACCGAGCTCCCCCTCGATCGTCTCCCGCTTGGTGATCTTGGTTAGCTCATCTCCCTCGTGTGCGGTCTTGAGCACGTCCCAAACTTCCTTGGCGCTTTTTAATCCTTGCACCTTGTTGTACTCCTCTCTACTTAGAGAGGCGAGGAGTATATTTGTGGCTTGGGAGTTGAAGTGCTCGATTTGGGCCACTTCGTCCTCATCATAATCTTCATCCCCTACGGATGGTACCTGTACACCAAACTCAACGACATCCCATATACTTTTGTGGAGTGAGGTTAGATGAAATCGCATTAAATCACTCCACCTTGCATAATCTTCACCATCAAAAGTTGGTGGTTTGCCTAATGGGACGGAAAGTAAAGGCGTATGTTTAGGAATGCGAGGATAGCGTAAGGGGATCTTACTAAACTTCTTGTGCTCATGGCGCTTAGAAGTAATGGAAGGCACGTCGGAGCCAGAGGTGGAAGGTGATGAAGTATCGGTCTCGTAGTAGACCACCTTCCTCATCTTCTTTTTCTTGTCGCCACTCCGATGCGATTTGTGGGAAGAGGATTTCTTCTCCTTCCCTTTCCCTTTGTTGCGGGACTCTTCCGATGAAGCCTTCCCGTGGCTTGTAGTGGGCTTGTCGCCGGTCTCCATCTCGTTCTTGGCGTGATCTCTCGACATCACTTCGAGCGGTTAGGCTCTAATGAAGCACCGGGCTCTGATACCAATTGAAAGTCGCCTAGAGGGGGGGGGGTGAATAGGGCGGATCTGAAATTTACAAACTAAATCACAACTACAAGCCGGGTTGGCGTTAGAAATAGAAAAGAGTCCGAGAGAGAGGGTGCAAAACAAATCGCAAGAGAATAAAGAGTGTGACACGCGGATTTGTTTTACCGAGGTTCGGTTCTTGCAAACCTACTCCCCGTTGAGGTGGTCACAAAGACCAGGTCTCTTTCAACCCTTTCCCTCTCTCAAATGGTCCCTCGGACCGAGTGAGCTTTTCTTCTCAATCAATTGGAACACAAAGTTCCCACAAGGACCACCACACAATTGGTGTCTCTTGCCTCAATTACAAGTGAGTTTGATCTCAAGAAGGAATGAGAAAGAAAGCAATCCAAGCGCAAGAGCTCAAAAGAACACAACAAATCTCTCTCACTAATCACTAAAGCCTTGTGTGGAATTGGGAGAGGATTTGATCACTTGGGTGTGTCTAGAATTGAATGCTTAGCTCTTGTAAGTAGTTGGAAGGTGGAAAACTTGGATGACTTGAATGTGGGGTGGTTGAGGGTATTTATAACCCCAACCACCAAACTAGCCGTTTGGTGTAGGACTGGGCAGAAAACCCGATACCCGAATCCCGAACCCGAAAAACCCGAACCCGAACCCGAAAAACCCGAACTCGAAAAACCCGAAAAGAAATTTGGGTAGGAACTTCCGGTACCCGAAATTTTATAGAAAAATTCGGGTTCAGTAATCCGGTACCCGAATATAAACTGTACCCGAATTTGCACAACGCAGCCCATGCTTCCAAATTCCAAGCCCAACAGCATAGCTCAGTTAACAGCCCAACTAGCAACTGCCCAAGGCAACAGCGCCACAGCGGTCCAGTTCGGCAGCCGCCAGCCAGTTCTGCATTCTCCATTCTCCAACTCCATCTCCGACTCTAACCCTAGCAGCTGCCGCCGTCGTCCATCGAGCACCTCGCCACCGCTGCACCAGTCCACAGCGTCGTCGTCCATCGAGCAGACGAGCACCAATACACGGCGTCGTTCCTTCCGACCGGTGACCGTGCATCCTTGCCGTTGCCGACTGCCGAGTGCCGACCAAACGAGTGAGCCGAGCGACCAGCCGACCAGCCGACCACCAAGCAGCAGCCAGCAGCAGTGTTCAGTCGTCCAAGCAGGCAAGCCGCAAGCAGCAGCACAACTGCAACTGCAAGCTGCACGCCGTCGTCCAAGCAGGCAAGCACAACTGCACAAGCCGATTTGCGCGTTGCGCCAGCAAGCTGCAAGCTGAACGCCGGCGCCCTATGCTCGCCTGCCCGGTGCTTGGCTCGTGGTGTAGTGAAGGCAACATTGAAGAACGGCACCAACATCGGAAGAATCTTGCAATGTATGTGTTAATTGTTAAGTGCTCACTGCTCAGTGTTTCATTTTTTTTGTTCTAGCAGATTTGATCAGTAGAGATAATAGTGTAGTACTCGTGCGAATGGTGAATTGGTAATACACTAATAGCTAGGATCAGTAGAACTAGTAGTGTAGTACATGCTTGTCCTCGTACAGTACTAATTCTAGTGTGTTCTTGTACTAATGTGTTCTTGTGTGAATTGGTAATACTGCGTGTTTCCTTCTTGCACATGAGATGTTTTCCTTGCATCATGTATTCATCTTCCTTATTGACTTACTATGTGTGTCCTCTTTTTTAATAGATGCCTGAACCTGAAGACATATTGGATAAGGGTATGGAATCAGTGGGCACTGGCACTCTAGAAAATGATGGGACACAAACACAACCATCACAATCACAAGGGGCTGCTGATCAAGATGTGGTTGACCTTGACAAGGATTGTGCACAACATGAAAGGAAGAAGATGGCACCAAGATCAGATGTGTGGAACCATTTCACCAAGATCAAAGATGATAAAGGCATTATGACAGCTGCAAAATGCAAGTACTGCCATCGCAACATGAAAGCAGACTCTAAGGGACATGGTACATCTGCCTTGAAGAGACACCTACAAAGTTGCAAGCACAATCCTAACAAGTTTGAAAAAGATGGAAAGCAAGGATATTTACAAGCAATTCAAGGGGAAGGTGTTTCTACTTGGAGGTTTGATCAAGATGCACTTAGGGAGGCCTTCGCTGAGATGATTATTGAAGATGAGCTGCCTTTTGCTTTTGGTGAAAAGCCTGGCTTCAAGAAATTCATGTCTAAAGCTTGCCCACGTTTCCAAGCACCATCTAGAAGAACATGCACTAGGGACATAGTATCCCAATTCTTTCGAGAGAAAACCAAATTAAAGTCTTTTTTTAAAGACTCATGTCAAAGAGTTTGCTTAACCACAGATTGTTGGACTTCCCAACAACAAGATGGTTATATGGCAGTGACTGCAACTTTTATAGATGAGGGTTGGAATTTGCATAAAAAAATCATTGGATTTTTTAAGGTTAAGGGACACAAGGGAGAAGATATTGGAAAAAGTTTATTGAAATGCCTGACTGAATGGGGATTAGAGAGAGTGATGACAGTAACAGTTGATAATGCATCAGCCAATGATACTGGTATTGCTTATTTGAGGAGGCACCTAGGAAGAACCCACATAGCAAAAGGAAACTTTCTGCACATGAGGTGTGCTGCCCATATTATTAACCTTATTGTGCGAGATGGTTTGAAAGAAGTGGACACATCAGTGAAGCGTGTTAGAGGTGCTATTAGATATATCAAAGATGGGACTTCAAGATTGGTTAAGTTCAAAGAAATTGCTGAGGAAGAGGGGTTGAACACCAAGGCATTTCTAAAGCTTGATGTCCCAACTAGATGGAACTACACCTATCTCATGCTTAAAGCTGCAATTGCATATGAAAAGGTATTCTTAAGGTTGATTGATGAGGACAATAACTATTGTATAGACCTTTCTGAAGAAAGGAAGGGTGATGGTTACCCTGATGAAGGTGATTGGGAGAATGCAAAAAAGATGGCAGAGTTTCTTGAGCATTTCCATGACCTTACTGTACGTGTTTCATCTAGTTTACATGTGACTAGCAATAGTTTCTTTCATGAGATTGGTGAAGTCCACTTGCTTATTAAGTCTTGGATGAGTAGTCAAGACAATCTACAAGTATCAATGGGCATGAGAATGAAAGAAAAATTTGACAAGTATTGGGGGGTTTGGCACACAAACAATAAGGAGAATGAGTATGTGCAAGAGATGGAGTCGGAGAAGGAGAGGGGAAAGGCGAGGGGAAAGGGAAAGGAGAAGGATAAAGAGAACATTAATCTACTCATTTTTGTTGCAGCTTTCCTTGATCCAAGGTACAAATTATCTATGTATACGAAGATTATAGTTGAGGAGATATTTGGTGAGGACAGGGGCCAGTTAGTTTGGGCAGCTATTAACTCTTGTGTCCGTGAGCTGTTTGAAGAATACAAAAATATTTATGCTCCAACTGAAGTAACAACTGAAGTAACTGATCCTAGTGAAGCAAAGGGTGGAAGAGGAGGCAAACTTAGAGAAGTAATTGCCAAGAGGATGAAGATGACCAACTATTCTAGTAGCACAATGAAGTCAGAACTTGAAAAGTATCTAACTGAAGAGACTGAAGACACTGATACAAAGATTGACATACTTTTTTGGTGGAAGGTAAATGCACATAGGTTTCCTATTTTAGCTCACATGTCCCGTGATGTGCTTGCTATTCCTATCTCAACAGTGGCTGCGGAGTCCGCTTTTAGCACGAGTGGACGTATCTTAGATGACTTTCGTACATCGCTAACTCCTTTCATGCTGGAGGCACTTGTATGTACCCAAGACTGGTTGAGAAGGACTACTCCAATCAACATCCAAGAGAATATGGAGGAATTAGCCATGATTGAAGCAGGTATAGTCAATATTCACCATTGTAGTGTAATCCATGTAATTGTTATATTAACTACATATTTGACTAGTTGAATTCATTTTATAATAGATTTAATTGAAGAATTTGGTGGGAAAGGGAAACAAAATCCTACCACTTCCAAGTCTCAAGGTACACCAAGCAGCAGTAGATGCCCTCCCTCTAAATCTGATGAAAGACCTGCTACTTAAGGTTTGAAAGCACTTATGTTTTACTTTATCCTTAAGTTCTTTGTGTAGTCACTGCCTCACAGCCACAGGTATCCTTTGTTTATGCAGAATTTGCAGATGCTGTAACCTGTAATGCTGTTTGTTCTTTGTAGCCTTGTAGGGCTACAAAATATGTGATCTGTGATCTGCAAGCTACTACCGTACAGAACCAAATAGAAGATCAAAATCTGTGATATGCAAGCTACTACCGTAGCTATAGCACTGCTGCACTGGGCTGTAACCTGTAATGTTGTTTGTTTTCATTTGAGAGAGTTTCTGGGGAAGCAGAACTTACATGTAGGCATGCTGCTGTGTCGTTTACAAGCATCCCTCCTGCAGGGACGCTCGCCAGTCGCCACAAACTCCTCTTGCAGCTTCCTATTCTTGGCTGTAACATGTTGTTTGCACTTGCAGTTTGCATATTATCCATTTGTCCTTGTAATTGTAACCTGTAATGGCTGTCGGTTGCAGTTCTGTATGTTTTTTTATTTTGTTCAGTGGATGTTTTACTTTAATGCAGTTCTGTAATTGTGAACGAGTTGCGTGTACTGTAATGCAGTTTGCTAATTGTCTGTAAATCGGGTAACTATAAACTACCCGAACCCGAACCCGTTTTTTTGATACTCGAATTTTCGGGTACCCGAAAAAATCGGGTCGAGTTCGGGTTCGCCTCTTGAATACCCGAATTATTTAAAACCCGAACAACCCGACCCGAAATTTCGGGTATACCCGAATGCCCAGTCCTAGTTTGGTGGAGGCTGCTATCGCATGGCGCACCGGACACTGTCCGGTGCGCCAGCCACGTCACCAGGCCGTTGGGTTCCGACCGTTGGAGCTCTGACTTGTGGGCCCGCCTGGCTGTCCGGTGGTGCACCGGACAAGTCTTGTAGACTGTCCGGTGTGCCACCCGCGCGTGCACTGCTCCTCTGCGCGCGCAGGCGCGCATTTAATGCGTTGCAGTCGACCGTTGGCGCGAAGTAGCCGTTGCTCCGCTGGCGCACCGGACAGTCCGGTGTGCACCGGACATGTCCGGTGAATTATAACGGACCGGATTCCCGAAGCTGGCGAGTTCAGAGTTGCTCTCCTCTGGGGCACCGGACACTGTCCGGTGGTGCACCGGATAGTCCGGTGAGTTATAGCGAAGCTCCTCTGAGAATTCCCGAAGGTGAAGAGTTTAGCTCAGAGTCCGGTGGTGCACCGGACACTGTCCGGTGGCACACTGGACAGTCCGGTGCGCCAGACCAGGGTGCCTTCGGTTATCCCTTGCTCTATTTGTTTGAACCCATTCTTGGTCTTTTAATTGGCTTAGTGTGAACTTTTGGCACCTGTAAAACTTATAGACTAGAGCAAACTAGTTAGTCCAATTATTTGTGTTGGGCAATTCAACCACCAAAATCAATTAGGAAATAGGTGTAAGCCTAATTATCTTTCAACAACCACATTTGAAATAATCACATATGATAAGATATCACCACATTTCAGCATATAATACATCACAAATAACACAGAATATCACTAAGTCCACATAACATAGTCCTTAATACAAGGTCCACATAACATAGTCCATAATACATAGTCCACATCACAAAGTTGACATCACAAGGTCCACATCACAAAGTTTTCATCATAAAGTCAACATCACATACTACTCACTTCCTCCTAGTCTTACCCTTACCCTTGGCCCCAAGAGCATCGGTGCCTAGAGTGTATGGATCACGTGGACGTCGTCTACGTGGTGTGAGCTGTGACGGCTGAGTTGTGGGAGCGTCCTGCATCTGGGACGGTCCAATCACGTCCTGACCTGCAGTGGCGTTGTCGTCGTCGTCATCGTCCACGTCTACAAATGTATCACGCGTCGATCGCGAGGAGCTATGTCCAGCTGCAGAAGGTCCAACTGCAGGAACGGGAAGGTGAACGTCCAGCTGCATAGGAGGCATAGGCAGCTGCACGTCAACGCTGGCTAGGGATCGGCATCCATGACGAGCCGCTGCATGACGAAGGCAGCATGATACCCTCTGTAATTGAAAGTTTTGTTACACACATAGGTTAGAACATACAAATAAACGAATTCGCTTCGCTTCTAAACATTCATACCCACTTAGAGTAAAGAAAACGTCATGGTGTCTGAAGTCCTCCGTGAGATATGCTCATGTTCACCCACAAATACCAGCATAGAGTTTCCCTATTCAAAAGTTAAAACATTAGGGTCCACAAAACAAGACATAATGTATCGAATTAACATAACTAAATTGAGTAAACAACTTGGTACCACTCTGTCTAGGATTGGAGCAGCCTCGATTTGGGACCCTAGCCGAGCAGCTATGTCGAACAGAGTGTCTTCGACGTCTGACGAATCTTGCTCCGCATAGTCTGCAACTCTCCACTAGCCCTTAAGCTTGCACCTAGTGACACCAGCATACCAAGTCAAATACATGCGGAAGTGGTAGTTCATGTGCGGCTGGTCGTTCTCGTAGTTTAGGTCCGCCTCCTGAGCCCATTCATCAATATAATCTCAGTGGTGGGTCTCGAAATCGGTGACCTTCTTCTGCCTCTGTCTATCGAACCTGCAAAAGGTACACATATGTTTTAGTAATTCATTGCATATCTGAAATAATAGTTAGACTAACAAGTGGACAGAGTCACTCAGTTGTGGAGTTCTATTAAAGTGGAGAAGGGCTCCACCGAAAACTCCTGACGCAGTCCAAATTCGATGGCCTGGGTAGCAGTCTCTCCACGCTTACGCGCACAGGCTTGGCCCCCTGGCAAGGGGAGCCCACAATGGGGGGGTTAGTGCCTTAGATGTGTTCGTGTGGGCCCGTGTGGAAGTGAGACATCGACACATTTGGCTGAGCGATGGGACCCGATCGTAGATCCTTCATCGAGTCATTGCAACTGCCTAACGGACCCCAGCTGGTCACCGGGTGTGCGCCGCCATACTCATTCGCGAACTCCACGTGGAATAAAAATTGGACCTCCTGATCTCCTTGCCAGTCGCCACCTAGCCAATCTATCACCACCGCCGCCTTTTCGCCACCCACCTCGATGTTGTCAATAAGGGCACGTAGAAAGAGAGGATGAGAAGCCTCAGATTGGTCTGAGTCGGGTCGCAGCATCGAAGCCGATTCATGACTCGGGCCCGGGAAAGGATCACCGAGTCGTACCACGTATTTCTAGAGAATAGCCACGCGTGGAAAGCTAGTGAGGCACTAGGGAGCGTCTGCCGGAGTTGAAGATTGACACTGCATCGCGGACTGACTCGATCGTCGTCTCGTTCACCGATAAGATACCTAAACCCATATCATTATGGTCCCCTCAACGTTTACCTATGGCTAGAGATGAAGCTCGGGCGATGGAGCACCTTTAGGCCTCACGCAGCAATGGCGCCGCCGCGGGAGGGTGTTTTCTGGCATGGTCGACGTCGAGGTTAGGGGCGGGCACCACAAGCCGTTGATCTTCTACGCAATGACTAAGATTACACGCCATCATACCCTTTTGCATTTTGAAGTTGTGCCATCGATCCATGGATTAATGGTGTAGATCAAATCAAGCCAACCCCCTTCACCGCATAAAATCAGAGTCGTCGTTGTAATATCGAGCAATAGGGATTTGATACCGGTTCGCATGTTTATCGGGTCCCTTGGATTAGGATCCAACGGCTCAGAATCACCGATACCGCTTCAGCCAATCAATCTTTCACATTAGTCCTCGAGATTGTTATAAATCAACCCGTCATCCCTCCCTTCACTAAGATCATGGATGTGGGCTCCAGAAATTTGCAAAGTAAACCCTGTGCTTTTGCGAAACCAAAACCACATTCTATAATCGTGTTTAAAATAAATGGAAATTTGGAAAATGGGTTATATAATAGAAATAAATTCCATAAATCTTAGATAATTCATAACTTACTACGAACACAAGGTTGACTTGTCCCTTGTGGTTCGGGTTGATGATGAGTGATTGTCAACGGGTAGCACTCTGGGGTAGTCAGTGGACTGGCCAGAGTGTCAGATTAGGCTTGTGCAACCATGTCGGTCGGCTTGTGGTGTGCAGGTGTGGAGCACAGGGATGGTGGTCGACGACTGAGGTGAAGGTCATGCGGGCTCGTGTTGATGGACCGAGAGCAGTGAAGGGCGAGTGCTAGGTCTTGACTAATGGACTAGAGTGGTCGGGTGACCAGCCACGGTGGCTGACACCTAGGACACACACTCGTGTGAGGACGTGGTGGATTGTACCATGTTGCTGGCATGGTCGAGGACTGGCGAGACACGCGTCTGGTCGTGGAGGATGTGCATGAGGTGCAGTACTCATGGTGGGTTTGGTGGCTTGGGCCTCAAAACCACCCAACGCTATGGATGGCGGGTTTTTGCTGAGTTTGGGCCTCAAAACTCAGCAGTGGCGGTTCTGGAGGGAACCAGTGGCGGCACGTGTCGTGATCGCGGAGGGTGCGTCAAGGCTAAGCAACTCCATGTGAAGGATGTGGCTGTCGGATCGAAAACCTAGGAGTTGGTCCATTCCGCCCCCAGTGGGGTAGTTTAGGAAGTGAGAATAACCCTCTATAAATAGAGGGGAGGGCTGGTTAGTTCAGCATCTCTTGGTTGCCATTTGATTAGAGCACTCATTCTAGAGCTCCTAGTTTTCTCTCTCGGTAGACATCAGTTGAGCCGAGGGATCCGTAGTGATTTTATACTTCGAATGTGTTCTTGATCTTCAATTTTAATCAAAGGAAGGGTCGCCGATCCGGCCCACGACGTTCTTTGACTTCAATCTCAGTTTTTTATCCTTGTTGAAATCTAAAGTCTTGTGTTCTTAGTTTCTCCCTTTCCCTTCTCTTGTGATTTTGTGGAGAATCTTCTAGTTCTTTTGATGTGGGTTCTATTTGGGTTGATTTGTAGAGAATTAGACTCTTGGATCACCGTGTATGCTCATACGATGCAGTTCTTGGTCGTGATCCGAGTAGATTTCGCTTTGAGTTCGTTTTGATAAAACCCCATCAAAACCCCATCCTTCTCAGGATTTCTGATCTACGACTTGATTTCTTGTTTGTTCGGGTTCATGATTCACTAGAGAACTTCTTACACCCCATGCAAACTGTATGCAAAATTTGTGGAGATTCTATGAAGTTTTGACTGCACGGCACTGCCGGACTAGGAGTTTTCATCCTTTTTTTGCTCAAACTTCACGGTTCTTTTACCTAATAATGTTCCTCTTAATCACAGTGACATGCTTAGGTTAATTTGATGGGACCTAATAAGTTACCTAGTTTTGTTTGTGACAAACCTTGCAAACACATGAATTATTAGGTAGTTTTGCTATTGCTCTACCTGGTTTTGGGATTAATGTTACATCTGAAATATGATCACGCTTTATCATTATTGTTGGATTATTTATTGTTCATGATAAGATCATTTTGTTAATCGGATCATGCAGAACCACCTGGGAAAACAGTGCTACCACAAGGGTGGTATGGGATGCCCTTGGCTGACTAATTAGGAAAGGTAGTGGAGGACTACCTTACCCGAAAGGGGCAAGTGCCGGTATAGGGAGGTTCTCGGGTCGATCATGATGCGTTGGCTTTTCGGAGGAGGGATTCCTATATCGCCCCTTCTCAAGAAACTGTAATGGGTTTTTTGAAGCTAGTGGAACTTTGTAAAGGCCTTGTAGTGCTACTCTGCCTCATCTCCTTGGTAGAAATGAATGGGATTCGAGACCCCTTGGCAAATGGGTGACATGGCTTGTGGGTAAAGATGTGCAACCTCTGTAGAGTGTAAAACTGGTATATCGGTCGTGCTCATGGTCATGAGCGGCTCGGACACTCACAAGAGTAACTTATGGAATTGAACTTACACTATCATTTGCATTGCATTGCGGGATTTATTTTTAATTGTGATCTCTTACTTAATTGGGTGGTATACACTTATACTTTGTAACTACTAATAAAATTTTGGCTAACTTATTAAAAGCAATATTCAGCCTTAATCATTATTTGTTGATAAGTCTTACACTACACATGAGCCCCTACCATAAGTGAGCTCATGCACATTATTCCCCACACTTGCTGAGCAATGAATGTATGTGAGCTCACTCTTGCTATAACCCCCTAGGTGATGAGATCTAGGCGTCGTCTCTCAGTCAACTATTGGCACCGGGGAGATGGTTATTTTAGTTTGAATTATTTATTATCAGCTATTTTGCAAGACATTCTCGTTATATAATAAAGTTTGTGACATTCGTCTCTATTCACTGAGTCATTATATGTGTGGATCTCGATTTGGCGCACATATGAGACGCACCCAGGTTTGCCCTTAAATCTGGGTGTGACAACTGTATGCCATGAAATCGTGAATGGGTCACAAATACGCAACTTGTAGTGTGAATCTCTCCATTTTGTAGCAATTATATGCTTCGACTCCTTGCCATAACTTTTTGAGATCATTGATTAAGGGTTGCAGCATCACATTGAGCCTTTTCCTAGGATGGTCCGAACCAGGAATAAATAGACAAAGAAACATGTAATCATATTTCATGCAAAGCTGAGGTGGAAGGTTGTATGGAATTGCAAACACATGCAAATAAGAATATGGTGCAAAACCATCTGTCGCTAACCCAATTCGAATATTCCTCGCTTCACTAGCAAATTCTGGATCAAAGTCATTTAGAGCCTTCCACACATCACTGTCGGACGGGTGCGTCATGACATGAGTGTCCTCTTGTTTACGTTCTTTGTGCCATCTCATGTGCCTAGTTGTGTTCCTCGAAAGAAACAAACGTTTAACACGAGGCGCAAGAAGCATGTAATCAAGTTGCGTTTGGGCTATCGTTGATGTGACCTTTTCAGCATCATTGTTTTTAACCTCTACATATCTGGACTTGCCACACTTTAGAAAATTACTATCATTCTCATGATCCTTCCAGAAAAGCATACAACTATCTAGACAAACATCAATTTTTTGATAGTCCATACCCGAACCAGAGAGGAGTTTCCTGCACTGATACGTGCCTTTCTGCATCTTGTGATTTGGTGGAAACATTTCGCTAATTATATTCAGGAGCTCGTTGTAACACTTGTTCGAGAATCCAAACTTGGACTTAATAGCCATAAGTCGAGTCACAAAAGCAAGGACCAAAATTGTTGTGTGTTTGTGCAATGGCTCTTCTGCAGCCTTAAGGAGGTCGAAGAATTGTTTAACCTCTAGAGGAGGCAGCTCCTCATGATTTATTTAACCTCTAGAGGAGGCAACTCCTCATGATTTGGTGGAAACACCAAATCAAGATCCTCCCATAAATCTTCAAGCATCTCGTCCATTCTATTATATTCCACATCGTCAGTGTTGTGGGCTCATAGTCAGACATGTAACCATATTTGCAAAGGTGTCCCGATAGAGTTCTCTTGTCTTGACATCTATAAACCCGACACATACTACATGGACACTGCACATCCCTGTCGGTTCTTGACAGGGCAAAATCATGATCAATAAAATCATCTGCCTTTCTTATCCACTCCGTCGAGGGATCATTCATATGGCAACCTTCATACATCCATCGACAGTCCTCACCCACCATTTTTTATGCTAAAACAATAGAACACATGATTCATAAATTTTTTCTGGTACTAAATGCATATCTATATTATCACTACATCTATAGGAAAAGATAGGTCCTAAACCCACCCATTTCTGATCGATAGAGCAATGATTTATGACAAGCAACGAGTTCGAACGAAATTTCAGCAGCATAACCTCGTTGTTCTCCATTCACGCGCCCATAAATGGTGCAATGGAGAACAACAATATTATGCCATCGAAATCTCATTCGGGCCCATGATCGTCACAAATCCATAGCTCTATCATCCGCTAAAAAGTTGTTCAAAAAAGGACAATTCCGGACCAATAAGAGTCACAAGCATCGCATGTGACTCGTGTCGATCCAAAACGAGTGATACATAGGCTTCACAACACTTCGCAACACTACAACAAATTTGCAAAAATATTACCAATTAACATGATAATGCTAATTCAAGTCATTATTCATCTTCAATCTAACTACATTAATTTAACTTAAGCTTATTATTAGCCCGTAACAAATAAAAGACATACATAATTAAATATATGTAACGATTAGCTGATTAAGTTGATTAACATGATTACCATAACTTCTTATGGTTGAAAATCAATTAACTATCGAAAGTTAGTATATTTACCAAAAAAAAGCAATAGGAACACTCGGAAGTTACTTGAAACGACGAAACGGTGGCACGACAATGTTGGGGCAACGGGTAAATTAAGAGAGGCATCACGGCAGTGGCGGGCCCAGGATTTAGAGGGTGGGTATTCGAAATTTTTTATAAGATGATTTTTTTGGAAGATTAAAACAAGTCTATCTATATATATAATTAATTATATATATGTATAACCTATAATTAAGCACACACACGCTATGGTCATAACTGATTCAATAATTAGTCTACTAAACTCAAATTTCATGAAACTATTTCAAAAGTTTTAAATCGAAATGCATCTGTTTGTTGTTGCTCGGTTGCTGGCTGGCTGTTTGTCCTCTTTGGCATTTTCTAATCGCTAATGTCCCACCTACATCCCAGTACTGCAAGCAGCAAATCAGGGGAGGTCAAGGTCGGGTGGCCACATGCTAGGTGGGCTTGGACATCGACACGATGGGACCTTGCCCCCTGGCTGTCTATCCTGGCACGCGGTGACGCACCTGACTATGGTGGATTGAAGCCTCGAACGACGGATGACAGACGATGCAACAACGATGCCAGATGCAACGCAATGACAGTTAGTCGGTCAAGTCTAGGTACCTAGCTATGCTGCGGAGCCATAATGGCGCAACGGAGGTGCTGGTGTCTCCATGGCATGTGGGGCTCTAAGATGTGACCACGACTTGGTGGCTGGCCTATCTGATGGCTCTGCCATGGTGCGACTACAATAGGGTTTGGAGATTTTTTTTGCCGTGAGGTGCTAGGTGGGCTTTGTCGCTCTGTTGGGCCTCATGGTCCACGACAAACTATTAGGTTAGTTAGGTATAAGAAATAGAAAGGAGATATTTTGGTCCAAATTAATATAATTCCTTTATTTATTTATTTGATTCATTTTCTATATATGCATATACACTATATACATGTATATATACTGAAGTTCTTTTGCCAATATAATGGGTATTCATTTGAATACCCTTGAATTGAATGAGGCCCGCCTAGGACTGGGCAGAAAACCCGATACCCGAATCCTGAACCCGAAAAACCCGAACCCGAACCCGAAAAACCCGAACTCGAAAAACCCGAAAAGAAATTTGGGTAGGAACTTCCGGTACCCGAAATTTTATAGAAAAATTCGGGTTCAGTAATCCGGTACCCGAATATAAACTGTACCCGAATTTGCACAACGCAGCCCATGCTTCCAAATTCCAAGCCCAACAGCATAGCTCAGTTAACAGCCCAACTAGCAACTGCCCAAGGCAACAGCGCCACAGCGGTCCAGTTCGGCAGCCGCCAGCCAGTTCTGCATTCTCCATTCTCCAACTCCATCTCCGACTCTAACCCTAGCAGCTGTCGCCGTCGTCCATCGAGCACCTCGCCACCGCTGCACCAGTCCACAGCGTCGTCGTCCATCGAGCAGACGAGCACCAATACACGGCGCCGTTCCTTCCGACCGGTGACCGTGCATCCTTGCCGTTGCCGACTGCCGAGTGCCGACCAAACGAGTGAGCCGAGCGACCAGCCGACCACCAAGCAGCAGCCAGCAGCAGTGTCCAGTCGTCCAAGCAGGCAAGCCGCAAGCAGCAGCACAACTGCAACTGCAAGCTGCACGCCGTCGTCCAAGCAGGCAAGCACAACTGCACAAGCCGATTTGCGCGTTGCGCCAGCAAGCTGCAAGCTGAACGCCGGCGCCCTGTGCTCGCCTGCCCGGTGCTTGGCTCGTGGTGTAGTGAAGGCAACATTGAAGAACGGCACCAACATCGGAAGAATCTTGCAATGTATGTGTTAATTGTTAAGTGCTCACTGCTCAGTGTTTCATTTTTTTTGTTCTAGCAGATTTGATCAGTAGAGATAATAGTGTAGTACTCGTGCGAATGGTGAATTGGTAATACACTAATAGCTAGGATCAGTAGAACTAGTAGTGTAGTACATGCTTGTCCTCGTACAGTACTAATTCTAGTGTGTTCTTGTACTAATGTGTTCTTGTGTGAATTGGTAATACTGCGTGTTTCCTTCTTGCACATGAGATGTTTTCCTTGCATCATGTATTCATCTTCCTTATTGACTTACTATGTGTGTCCTCTTTTTTAATAGATGCCTGAACCTGAAGACATATTGGATAAGGGTATGGAATCAGTGGGCACTGGCACTCTAGAAAATGATGGGACACAAACACAACCATCACAATCACAAGGGGCTGCTGATCAAGATGTGGTTGACCTTGACAAGGATTGTGCACAACATGAAAGGAAGAAGATGGCACCAAGATCAGATGTGTGGAACCATTTCACCAAGATCAAAGATGATAAAGGCATTATGACAGCTGCAAAATGCAAGTACTGCCATCGCAACATGAAAGCAGACTCTAAGGGACATGGTACATCTGCCTTGAAGAGACACCTACAAAGTTGCAAGCACAATCCTAACAAGTTTGAAAAAGATGGAAAGCAAGGATATTTACAAGCAATTCAAGGGGAAGGTGTTTCTACTTGGAGGTTTGATCAAGATGCACTTAGGGAGGCCTTCGCTGAGATGATTATTGAAGATGAGCTGCCTTTTGCTTTTGGTGAAAAGCCTGGCTTCAAGAAATTCATGTCTAAAGCTTGCCCACGTTTCCAAGCACCATCTAGAAGAACATGCACTAGGGACATAGTATCCCAATTCTTTCGAGAGAAAACCAAATTAAAGTCTTTTTTTAAAGACTCATGTCAAAGAGTTTGCTTAACCACAGATTGTTGGACTTCCCAACAACAAGATGGTTATATGGCAGTGACTGCAACTTTTATAGATGAGGGTTGGAATTTGCATAAAAAAATCATTGGATTTTTTAAGGTTAAGGGACACAAGGGAGAAGATATTGGAAAAAGTTTATTGAAATGCCTGACTGAATGGGGATTAGAGAGAGTGATGACAGCAACAGTTGATAATGCATCAGCCAATGATACTGGTATTGCTTATTTGAGGAGGCACCTAGGAAGAACCCACATAGCAAAAGGAAACTTTCTGCACATGAGGTGTGCTGCCCATATTATTAACCTTATTGTGCGAGATGGTTTGAAAGAAGTGGACACATCAGTGAAGCGTGTTAGAGGTGCTATTAGATATATCAAAGATGGGACTTCAAGATTGGTTAAGTTCAAAGAAATTGCTGAGGAAGAGGGGTTGAACACCAAGGCATTTCTAAAGCTTGATGTCCCAACTAGATGGAACTACACCTATCTCATGCTTAAAGCTGCAATTGCATATGAAAAGGTATTCTTAAGGTTGATTGATGAGGACAATAACTATTGTATAGACCTTTCTGAAGAAAGGAAGGGTGATGGTTACCCTGATGAAGGTGATTGGGAGAATGCAAAAAAGATGGCAGAGTTTCTTGAGCATTTCCATGACCTTATTGTACGTGTTTCATCTAGTTTACATGTGACTAGCAATAGTTTCTTTCATGAGATTGGTGAAGTCCACTTGCTTATTAAGTCTTGGATGAGTAGTCAAGACAATCTACAAGTATCAATGGGCATGAGAATGAAAGAAAAATTTGACAAGTATTGGGGGGTTTGGCACACAAACAATAAGGAGAATGAGTATGTGCAAGAGATGGAGTCGGAGAAGGAGAGGGGAAAGGCGAGGGGAAAGGGAAAGGAGAAGGATAAAGAGAACATTAATCTACTCATTTTTGTTGCAGCTTTCCTTGATCCAAGGTACAAATTATCTATGTATACGAAGATTATAGTTGAGGAGATATTTGGTGAGGACAGGGGCCAGTTAGTTTGGGCAGCTATTAACTCTTGTGTCCGTGAGCTGTTTGAAGAATACAAAAATATTTATGCTCCAACTGAAGTAACAACTGAAGTAACTGATCCTAGTGAAGCAAAGGGTGGAAGAGGAGGCAAACTTAGAGAAGTAATTGCCAAGAGGATGAAGATGACCAACTATTCTAGTAGCACAATGAAGTCAGAACTTGAAAAGTATCTAACTGAAGAGACTGAAGACACTGATACAAAGATTGACATACTTTTTTGGTGGAAGGTAAATGCACATAGGTTTCCTATTTTAGCTCACATGTCCCGTGATGTGCTTGCTATTCCTATCTCAACAGTGGCTGCGGAGTCCGCTTTTAGCACGAGTGGACGTATCTTAGATGACTTTCGTACATCGCTAACTCCTTTCATGCTGGAGGCACTTGTATGTACCCAAGACTGGTTGAGAAGGACTACTCCAATCAACATCCAAGAGAATATGGAGGAATTAGCCATGATTGAAGCAGGTATAGTCAATATTCACCATTGTAGTGTAATCCATGTAATTGTTATATTAACTACATATTTGACTAGTTGAATTCATTTTATAATAGATTTAATTGAAGAATTTGGTGGGAAAGGGAAACAAAATCCTACCACTTCCAAGTCTCAAGCTACACCAAGCAGCAGTAGATGCCCTCCCTCTAAATCTGATGAAAGACCTGCTACTTAAGGTTTGAAAGCACTTATGTTTTACTTTATCCTTAAGTTCTTTGTGTAGTCACTGCCTCACAGCCACAGGTATCCTTTGTTTATGCAGAATTTGCAGATGCTGTAACCTGTAATGTTGTTTGTTCTTTGTAGCCTTGTAGGGCTACAAAATATGTGATCTGTGATCTGCAAGCTACTACCGTACAGAACCAAATAGAAGATCAAAATCTGTGATATGCAAGCTACTACCGTAGCTATAGCACTGCTGCACTGGGCTGTAACCTGTAATGTTGTTTGTTTTCATTTGAGAGAGTTTCTGGGGAAGCAGAACTTACATGTAGGCATGCTGCTGTGTCGTTTACAAGCATCCCTCCTGCAGGGACGCTCGCCAGTCGCCACAAACTCCTCTTGCAGCTTCCTATTCTTGGCTGTAACATGTTGTTTGCACTTGCAGTTTGCATATTATCCATTTGTCCTTGTAATTGTAACCTGTAATGGCTGTCGGTTGCAGTTCTGTATGTTTTTTTATTTTGTTCAGTGGATGTTTTACTTTAATGCAGTTCTGTAATTGTGAACGAGTTGCGTGTACTGTAATGCAGTTTGCTAATTGTCTGTAAATCGGGTAACTATAAACTACCCGAACCCGAACCCGTTTTTTTGATACCCGAATTTTCGGGTACCCGAAAAAGTCGGGTCGAGTTCGGGTTCGCCTCTTGAATACCCGAATTATTTAAAACCCGAACAACCCGACCCGAAATTTCGGGTATACCCGAATGCCCAGTCCTAGGCCCGCCCCTGCATCACGGTGAGCCGAGGGAGGCAGGGGACGACGATGTCGATTCCGAAACTTGACGGTCGAGGGTAACGAAGACCGGGAGGCGGCGCTCGGGACGACCCACCCTGGCCCGAGACGGCGTCAGGAGGAGGCACTGGGCGTTGGGCCTGGTGGCGGCCTTGTGCCGGTGGTGGTGGTGGGCGGCGTTGCTGCTGGCGGCTAGCATCGAGAACAGCACAGGCGTAGGAGACAGGAGAGGCGCGGGCATAGGAGATAGAGGAGAGGCGCGTGATAGACGTTGTGGGCGCGCCATTTGCTTATTCTCCTAACTTCCGAGAGCTTATGTACGAAGCCATCAGAAATGAAGAACTTCTGAGAGCTAGTGTCGAGGCCATCAGAATTTAGAGCCGCCTAGTTTGACCAGCGCCTAGTCAAAGCCGCAGGGGCTAACTTCTGAAAGCGAGTGTACAAGGCCGTCGAAAGTTTATGACTACTTAGAGCACCCAATCAAAGTCGTCGGAGGTTTTATTTACAACCGAGAGGGCAGTGTGGCCTCTCAGATGTTACGTACTTCCTACGGGTTCCATCAAAAGCCATACGAAGTTATCTCGCCGCAGGAAATTTAGAATTTTGGTGTAGTGAAAAAGAGGAAACAACAGTACAAAGAAGCTCTACAATGACGGTTCTAAAGATATTTGCACTGGCGTTTTTCGGTACCACCAGTGCAAAAGTCAGTGGAACACGCTGACGGTTATCTGGTGGTTCTTTAACGCAACCGCCAGTGAAAATATTTCCACTAGTGGTTTTCTTAGGTAAACCGCCAGTGAAAATGCATTTTTCACTGGTGGTTTTCTTTATTTAGCCGTCGGTGGTAGTTTTTCCGCTTTTTTAAAATTTTCAAACATAACTGAATTACGCACACAAACAAATATATATATATATATATATATATATATATATATATATATATATATATATATATATATATATATATATATATATAGTTTATATATTATAAGACTTGGGCTTCCAATAACTAGAGGAAGCCTAGGATAGACACTAGCTACGCGGTTGAACCCAACCAGGTCAGCCCACACGCACTACCGAGCATCTCGCGCGTGTATTTCAGCGCATAACAAATCTCGTGATCTGCGGTGTTGAGCACTTGTTCTCAAATGTTGTTAATCAAGAACAAGGCAACACAATCGTTAAACATTAAGGATCTTCGTCCTTCGAAGCATTATATCCTCTCAGATATAATGACCTTCGGACGATGGTCATGATGAACGTATCTTCATCATTTCATAGATGAATAGGATTACATGAAGATAACAAATATAATTCAATGGTTCATCCATATTTGTATTCCATAAACACACACATGAAAATTAACAAGATTAATATTACATTGATACATTCGGCTTACTCGAAGGTACGGATGCGAGAGAGTGATTACAATCCAGTGTGAACAGTACAGCGTTATTATTCATCTATTTATAGGCACGGGAAACAGCCTGGATGAAATGACATTCATGTCCCTGACATTCATTTATTACCATAACACAAAACATTGAGCACTGAATAGTCTTTGTTCCTTTTCAGTCACCATCATACTTGTCTTCGTCATCACATCAAACCGAAGCTCTTCGGCTACAGCTTCGTCGTCCATTTCTATCACCTCCGGGCCACATCTTCACCTTGTTATAAGAAGATAAATTTCATCCGGAAGCCGAAGCCCCTATAATAATACATGTCACACTGAAAATATATGGTCAGTCACTTTTTTTTTATTTTTTTAGAATGTTTTTTAAACCTTCGGAAGAAAAATGCACACAATACGCGGTTTCCTTCTTTCCATTCGCTGCAAACCCACGAGGCCACGACCCCAGTCGGAGGCGGTTGCGACCAGGTGATGGACCAGGAGACGGACAGACGATTCGACTTCCGCCACCGTCTTCAACCTCCAAGCCACGCGCATTGTAGCATCGGAGGCCGTCTGAGAAGCCCTGGTTGAGGCTGATCGACCCTTTCATCCCAACCCCCCACCGAGCAATAAGGCCCACTGAGCCGCGCGCATTGAAGGTATTTTTTTCTCCATTATATTCTAAGCTTGCCACCATCACCAAACCCTAACTTCAACCTATCTGAAACACAAATCAGTCCCATATTCATCGATTCGGTTGTTTTTTTAGAAAAACCCATCCCGCCCTAGAGATTAATACTCTTTTTTTGTTTCATTAGGGTGGCGGAGTAACAATGTGTGTTTGGTTTGATGATTAACGAAAAATAGCAACCAAATTAATTGCTTTCACTCGGTTTTGCAATTCCCCCACTTTTTATGGTTAGGTTTACAATATATATACTTATCGGTAGTGTACATACCATGGGCCAAACTATAGTCATTAAGTATCAGGTAAGTATTTTTGGGTAAATTAAAATACAAATCCAAATCTATCATTCAATTATGTAGTTTTCCCCAAACTAGAAAACACCCATATATTTTGTTTTGTGTCGACAGTAACAATGCATGTTTGGTTTTATGATTAATGAAGTCTATCAGCTAATTAATTACGTGAATTTTGTACACTTGGTATTGATTTTTTCCAAAATAGTTTATGGTTAGGGTTTACAGTATATATACTCATTCATGTAGTTTATATATACCTAGAGCAATTGATGGGGTTTCCACACTATTCATTGCGAAGATAGGGTTTCCTATTTTTTATTTCAGATATGCACAATTTTCTCGTTCAAGTGATTTTTTGTAGCATTTTTGTTATGGGAATTATTCTAGATTCATGCAGTCAGAGACAAACACGTCATGCACAATTGAATTGCATTCACTGAACCAAAAAATTTATGTCCTTTTTATTATGCATTGAGAATACATTTTGTCTAATATAAATGTATCTAATCAATGATAGTGTTGGGGACTTGTTCTCAAATGCTATCAGTTAAGAACAAGGTAACACAGAAAATGTTAAATATTAAAGTCATTCGTCCTTCGAAGCATTATTTCCCTTGAGAGATAATGATTTTCAGACGAAGGTCATGAAGGACATACCTTCATCATTACGGCATATGATAGTGAAAATGTTAAATGCATGAAGTACGAAAGATATCATGAACATTTATATATTATTATTAACTCATTTCTATTTTATTAACATAGAATAGAAATGACATTAAATTACAAGTGTACCTTCGACTTTAAAGAGAGCAAAAGTACAAATGTGACGCAAAAGCAAATGTCAAGTCAGCGTGAACAGTACGTGAGCACTGTTCATCTATTTATAGGCACGGGACGCAGCCCATGTAAAATTACACTCATCCCTTTACATTTGCTAATAACTCTATAGTAATTCATCGGGGTCTAAATAGCCTTTTCCCCTTTAAGTCGGTTTTCTTTTCTGCTATCACGCCGAAGCTCTCCTGCGAACAGCTTCGGCTCTGCGCCATCCTTCGTATTCTTTGTGCTTCTTCAGACTGTGGTTCTAACCTAATTCCGAAGGTACCTGTTCATGTATCATTCTCCAGAAACATTGTTAAATCATGTTTTTGAGGACCTTCGGAAGCCGAAGGCCCCCAACAGTAGCCCCTCGCAATATTAATTTGTTAGAATGATAAATTCAGATTACGATATAGACGAAGGCCTTAAGCCGAAGGTCCGAAAAAACACCTTCCCTTTGCTAGAATAACAATAGTCAATGAGAAGCGGGACCCTGCCACTTGCAACGTATTGGGCGTATAAATAAGAGCGCACCGCGAGCACATTTAGCACGCTTTATTGTCGTCTGCTCTTGCCTTCCTAATTTTTAGTTCTTTGCACACCAACGCTTGCCTGGCTTTTTAGATTTTCTTTAGCTTCGGCTTTTAAGAGCACGCTTTCAACATTTCCGAAGATGTCTCAAGACAAAAAAGCTATTGCTGAAATGAAGTCGAGCCTTTCTGAGGAGAAAAATCTTGGCTTTATTGAATTGATAGCAAAGACAAATACAGAGAAGATTACCAGGGAGATTTTAGAAGGTTTATCTGAAGACACTGGTGATAGTGACAGTTATGATGTGGAAAGTGGCGGAGAAGACTCCGAAGATCGACCCTGGCGACCAAGTCATGCAGTTTTTAGAAAATCAACTATTAAACAGAGTCATCTCGATAATATGAGGGGAAGATATTTTCGGGACATGTCTACTGTAAGGGCTGATGACGGAGAAAGGACTGTGCCTACTCCCGAAGAGAATGAAGTTGTGATCTTCCGAAGCTTTTTTAAAGCTGGGCTTCGGTTTCCATTAAGCAAATTTGTGGTTGATGTTTTAAAGATCTATCAAGTCTTCCTTCATCAAATTACGCCCGAAGCAATCATAAGAATGAGAATCTTCGTCTGGGCCGTGAGGAGCCAGGGCTTGGAGCCAAGTACAAAAAGCTTTTGCAATATGCATGAATTGTTATATGAGACAAAGCCCTGGGGCAAAGAGCAATATCATAACAATTTTGGCTGTTATATCTTCGTCTCTCGCTCTGGCTCGAGCTGTCCCGTGCCAACCTTCCAGAAAAGATGGCCTGGGGACTGGATGAAGGAATGGTTTTACGTAAAAAATGATTTAAAGGCACGAGAAGACATCAAAGATATTATCATGCGTCCTATCTGGCAGCGCTTCGGCCTTAGGAAGCCGAAGGTGATTGTTGACGAAGCAGTCGAAGAATGCCAGAGGGCCTTCGGCGTAGTCTGCTCTTTCATCGGAACGAGGGATTTAGTCCAAGAGCACATAGCTTTCAGAGTTTGGCCACTTGTAGAAAAGTGGGAAATGCCAAAAGAAACTATCACCAAGCCTGACGAAGGTGGACTGATTAGGATGAAGTTCACCTTCATATACGAGGGTAAATTTGTCGAGCCAGATGATGATTGGCTGAAATGTATTAAAGCTACAAGCGATGAATTGCTTGGGCCATACTCAAAGGCAGAAGATACTGTGTTATCCGCGACCTTCGGAGGCCGAAAGAAGAAAAGATTAAACCGAGTTTTTGATGCTATTGGGTTTGTGTACCCTGACTACCGCTACCCTTTACGGGGGCGAAAGAGAAAAGAGGCAACTTCCGGGAAAGACGATGCTTCAGCTGCTCCAAGCGAGCCTGTGCCGAAGAGGAAAAGGATAAAAGTCCTTACTCACCGACCGCGCTTTATTGAACCGGCTATAGTGCTCGAGTTTGTCGGCGAGGCTTCTTCGGCTACTAAAGCCAAAAAAACCTATACCTGCGCAGAAAACTGAAGAGCTGACTGCAACACCGAAGGCTGAAAGAATTGAAGAGCTGAAAGCTGAAGGGACAAAAATATCAGATATTTTAAGCCCTTCGGCAGAAGTTGGAGCGCCACAAACTCAGAAAGGACCAGCGGTGACCCCAAAAGAAAAAGAATGGTCAACGTTCTGGATGTGCTGGAGACAATAAAGTCTTCAAGCACTACTACGAAGAAAATTGTCGAAACCCCCGAAGTGCAAATTGAAGCCTTTAGTGCCGAAACTACAAAGCACCAAGCTGAGACTGAAGCTGGTCCTTCAGAGCCCACCAATGTGAAATCCTTGGAAACCAAAGAAACAGAAGTAGCAGAACAAATTTTGGCTGAAGAAACTGGCACTGTCGCCCCCGAAGCATTTTTCGAAGCTTTCAATTATATTTTACGACATGCTTCGGGGAAAAAGTTGACTGAAAAAGAAAAGCAAGAGGCTCAGTTCTATGCCCAAAAATTGAAATATCCAAAGGGGGCGTTGATTTTCAATGGCAGCGGAGAAGAAGACTTCTTATACTGTCTCCCAGACAGCAAGGAGATATTTGTCTGCCGGGAGATGACAAGAAGATTCGGATTCCCAACACTAGAAGACGGGCTCTCAGTGTTGTCAAAAGATGATTTGGCCGACAGCTTGGCGTACAACAGCTTAAAGGTGAGAAAATAAACTTTCTGTATGCTTAAAAATTTGTGTGCTTATTTTTAATACCATATTCCTTTTACAGGGCCTTATTCTTAGCAATGCCCTCAGATCGCAGAAAAGCGCTGAAGACGAGGGATGTACCATGGCGTTGAATAACCTTCGTTCCGAAGTGATTGAGCTAAGGAACGAAGGTCTTGAGAAAGATAAAATATTAAACTCATTGCTTAGTAAAATAAAAGAAGACGAAGCTGCTTCCAAGGCCCAAGCTGAAGCCTAGAAGTGTGAAATTGAAAATCTTCAGAAACAGCTGGCTGTAGCGAAACTAAAGTGTACAATTGCCGAAGCTGACCGAGACGCCAGCGATTATTGGAAAAATCATTGGGAGAAAACAACTGCAGAACTTCGGTCTTCAAAAGAAAGATGTTATGAAAAATCCATGAAATGTGTGAAAACAATTAAGACTAGTTTCGCCAGTGTCGGCGCATATTCGAATGAAGGCAACTTCGTACTGGGAGACCCCGAAGGTCCAATTGACTGGATCAACGGCGAGGCCGAAGCTTTTGAAGAAATTTTGAGTGGCCGTGGGGACATATGCGCCTTCTCGGGTGCTAGGGGAATAGCCGCTATCTTGGAGAGGAGAGGCTGCGAACATGTGAAATCCTTGGCACAGACCGAGGTTGCCTTATGCATTGATGGTATAAAAGACCCCTCAGCCGAAGCAAGCTTGGTTGGTGGAAAAATTTTCACTGACATCTGGGAAAATGGCGGTCGGGAGATGGCTCAAGAAATTATAAGGAAAAGTGAAAAAGGTATTCACGATGCTAGAAAAGTAGCAGAGGCCGCTGAGAAAAGTGCGGATCTTGAGAGTCGAATAGGTATTAATTAATAGCTTTTGACTTTATGTTCTAATTTTATGACTTCGAACTTATTTATGGTTTGCATTACAGCCTTACTATCTCCTCCCCCAGAGCCCGCCGAGCCATTGGCGAACCCCAAAGCAAAGGAGGATGACGAATAGAAAATGGTCGAAGTTATTATGGATAAAGTTGTTGATCAACTATTAAACGAAGCTGTCGAAGTAGTTTTAAGAGAAGATTAGCTGTTATTTTGAAGACATTTGAAATGTAATGTTTTGCTGGACAATGTGTGTAATATTTTATAATTATGAATGTAATATATAAGCTGTTTACAATTCAACTCTTTACGATGCATGAAACTTTACGTACATACCGTTTTTGAGCCTTCGGCGAAAAAACACCTTCCCTTCTTTTCATGCTTCATGAAGAATATCCATATTCCGTAAATATATACAGTTTCCGAAAAAATATTATGCTTTGTGAACAATGGATCTCCTTTTCATATTAAAATGACGAAGTTGTATTCCTTGAAAACTTGTTTTGTGCCTTGGCACTTCTTCGAAACGATCTCTGAAGCTCAATATTGTAAGTCAACATTGTCTTCCTTTCCGAAGGTTAACATTGCATCCCCTTCTTGTGCCATTGATGCAATATGATGTATGATGCTATGCTATGCATATGATGTAATGATGTAATGACATGCAAAAATGATATTTGCGCCGAAGGCCCACACACATTCCCCAGTGGAGCACACAATCTTTTTGCCGTTTATTTTTCGGTGGTATCAGCGTTGACTTTTCGCTATAAGCCTCCCTTAGGAGCTTCTTCGCCTTTTATTTCGGCGGTATCAGCGTTTATTTTTCGCTGTATGCCTCTCTTAGGAGCTTCTTCGCCTTTTATTTCGGCGGTATCAGCGTTTATTTTTCGCTGTATGCCTCTCTTAGGAGCTTCTTCGCCTTTTATTTCGGCGGTATCAGCGTTTATTTTTCGCTGTAAGCCTCCCTTAGGTGCTTCTTCGCCTTTTATTTCGACGATATCAGCGTTTATTTTTCGCTGTAAGCTCTGCATTCCCTTTGGAACGACTTTTGAGCAGAAAACTTACGCTGCGTCCCCTTAAGAACGACTTTTGTTGCTTCAACAAAAACTTGCAATGCATTCCTTCGTCAAGACCTTTAGAGCTTCGTCGATGTTTGAAGAAGGTATATTCATTATGATAATGACAAAGCAATTACAATAAATTGAAAACAACAAAAGAAATAAGATCTCAATGATTGCTCTTTATTGAAAAGGTAAATGATAACAAATGTAAAAGGTGTTTCAGAGGTAGGATACATCTTAGTAGATGTGATTTGATTCTGGCACAGTACTGTTGACTGTGCGAGCTTCAGACTGCTCCCTAAAGTCTCTCTGCTGGTGATTGTGCTGGCTCCCTTCTGGCTGTTGGCTCCCTTCTGGCTGCTGGCCTTGGGGATAAGCGAGTTGCATTGGTGGTGGAGGTGGGGGTTGTTGCCAAGATGCCTGAGGTTTGCTTGCCGAAGCAACAGAAACTGCAGGATGGTTACCCACATACTCTGGGATGTATGGTGTACGAAGCAGTATGCATAACCTGCTTCGGCTGGCTCTGTTGTGTTGCAGCTTCGGCTATCTCTTTCTGTTTTTGAATGGTGACATGGCACATCCTGGTAGTATGTCCCTTGTCCTCACCGCAGAATAGGTAGTAAATTTTCCTGGGCTGATCCCCAAACCTTTCTCCGAAGCCCCTGACGCCTCTGCCCCTTGGAGCTGGAGGCCGAGGATAGTTCTGCTGCTGCCCCGAAGCTTGAGAGGAATACTGCGACCTTTGTTGCTGACTCCCCCTATCGTCAGTCTGAGTAGAATGGATAGATCTGACGTGCCTAGGGTGGATTCTCCCTCCGAAGCCCCTGGTCATTTCGGAGAACCTGTAAGCTTCCTCCCTCCTTTGCCGAAAGTCATTATCTGCTCGGATATATTCATCCATCTTCTGAAGCAGTTTCTCCCGGGTCTGAGGGGGTTTCCTGGCGAAATATTGGGCTGTAGGTCCTGGCCGAAGCCCCTTAATCATGGCCTCGATAACAATTTCATTAGGCACTGTTGGCGCCTGCGCCCTCAGTCGTAAGAACCTTCGGACATACGCCTGAAGGTATTCTTCATGATCCTGAGAGCACTGGAACAAAGCTTGAGCAGTGACCGGTTTCGTCTGAAACCCTTGAAAGCTGGTGATGAGCACGTCCTTCAGCTTTTGCCACGATGTGATTGTCCCTGGCCGAAGAGAAGAGTACCAGGTCTGTTCAACACTTTTGACTGCCATGACGAAGGACTTCGCCATGACTGCAGTATTGCCACCATATGAAGATATGGTTGCTTCGTAGCTCATCAGAAATTGCTTCGGATCTGAGTGTCCGTCATACATTGGGAGCTGAGGTGGTTTGTAAGACGGGGGCCAAGGTGTAGCCTGCAGTTCTGCTGACAGAGGACAAGCATCATCAAAAGCAAAATTTCCATGAGGGCCCGTTTGTTTCGTTGGAATTGAATTCCATTTTAATAATTATAATTTAGACAAAACTAATTAAGTTTATATATTTATATATGTAATATATTTGTATATTATCCTAAATCATATGAGAGAGATAGTTATATACTACATTTATGTTATAGAGGCGTAAGTAGAAGAATGTGCTATAAGTTGTACATCGGAAAAATAACATGTAAATCTATAGAATCAATTTCCATATCTCAACCCATGAATTTGAGGTAGGCTTATATGATAACTTTGGAAAGTGGTGGAATGTCATATTCTAAAAAAATAGCTTATTCCATTAGTAAGATTCCAATTCCTCGAAATGAAAGGAAACAAACGGGGCCTGATGGAAATCCTCATACCAGTCATCCTCGTTGATGAAGCCCTCTTGGTGAAGCTCTCTGTACTGGGGCCTCCGGTTCTGCTCATCTTGCGTAAGATGACGAACTTCTTTAGAGGCTTCGTCTATCTACTTTTATAGGTCGGCTAGCCGGGCCATCTTTTCTTTCTTCCTTTGCACTTGTTGATGCAGCATTTCCATGTTCCTAATTTCTTGGTCCAAATCATCCTCCTAAGGCGTTGGACTGGTGGCATTCCTCTTCTAGCTTCGTGCTTCCCGAAGAGAAAGGGTCTCCTGGTTTGGGTCCAGCGGCTGCAGAGCAGCAGGCCCTGTTGCTGAAGCTTTCTTTGGCGGCATGACGAAGGTCGATGCTTGCCGAAGGTGGTCAAAAAAGGGTTCACCAGAGGTGGGCGCCAATGTTGGGGACTTGTTCTCAAATGCTATCAGTTAAGAACAAGGCAACACAGAAAATGTTAAATATTAAAGTCCTTCGTCCTTCGAAGCATTATTTCCCTTGAGAGATAATGATTTTCAGACGAAGGTCATGAAGGACATACCTTCATCATTACGGCATATGATAGTGAAAATGTTAAATGCATGATGTACGAAAGATATGAGGAACATTTATATATTATTATTAACTCATTTCTATTTTATTAACATAGAATAGAAATGACATTAAATTACAAGTGTACCTTCGGCTTAAAAGAGAACAAAAGTACAAATGTGACGCAAAAGCAAATGCCAAGTCAGCGTGAACAGTACGGGAGCACTGTTCATCTATTTATAGGCACGGGACGCAGCCCATGTAAAATTACACCCATGCCCTTTACATTTGCTAATAACTCTATAGTAATTCATTGGGGTCTAAATAGTCTTTCCCCCTTTAAGTCAGTTTCCTTTTCTGCTATCACGCCGAAGCTCTCCTGCGAACAGCTTCGGCTCTGCGCCATCCTTCGTATTCTTTGTGCTTCTTCAGACTGTGGTTTTGACCTAATTCCGAAGGTACCTGTTCATGTATCATTCTCCAGAAACATTGTTAAATCATGTTTTTGAGGACCTTCGGAAGCCGAAGGCCCCCAACAAATAGTTTTCCTATTATTATGGCATCCATATCATTTTATCCCAACTGTAGTGGAAGTATTGTTCAATAAATGCAGATCATGAAGACAGTAGACCGTCCTCCACCAAACGCCAAGTGAATCACAATCGAGTCAAGCTAGGAAGTATTTTCTGTCGACATCCCTCGTCCAACTAGAGTCAACTTTAGTCCAGAATCACCTGGAGTGCATGAATACACATAGCTAGAGGTGAAGCAGCCTGTGGATCCTCAGAAAACCCAAGACCTCCGTCGTTGCAGGAAAGCGCTAGCTTGTCGTGGAAGAAAAAAAACTAGAACAAAAGGTGCGTGCTACACCTATTGGAACAATAAGTACTGATGATGATTGTATGCCTCCACCAAAAGACAAACGTCGCATTTCATTTGCTGACCCCCACATTCCCCCATCCAATCCCACAAGAAAAAGTGTCATGTTACACCTGCGGGCACTCAACCATCTGCAGTTTGTCGCACTACACGCAGTAACAAGCCCCCAACATATGTCAAGGGAAAGCAGGATGAAAAATGCTTCCCCCACAATGATGGAACATCGAAGATCATAACTTCAATTTATTCTTGTATGAAATTGTATAATATATGAATGTTTTGTACACTTATTATATATGTTTCATACAGTTTCTATATTACCTAGTTGTTATGTTGCAGTTATTATGTATGTGTTGAGTACTTGATTTCAATCCCCTAGAGACGTTGAGAATTAAAGCAACACAAATTAGGTATAAAGATCTTCTTCCTAAGTATAACACCTTCTTTGGAGTGTTAATTCGAAGGACGAAGGACCTCAGATAGAAATGTAATGGAAAGGATGTACGGTGAAACAATACAGTAATGTTTGAGAACTTATCTCCTTTTGTATTAGCATTCTTATTACATCTTTCACTACAATAGATAAATTTACAAGCATACCTTCGGCTCTTGGACAAAGGGATGCACAAAGGTTCTTCGAAGGCTAAGCGACATGAAGCTATGGCCCTTTAAAAGGTACTATATGTATGACACTGTTCATCTATTTATAGGGCAGACGAACCACATTTGTATAGATTTACAATAATGCCCATCAAGGTTTTACATACACTGTTTACAAATGATATAAGGACTGTTGGAGACTTGTTCTCAAATTCTTAGAGTTAAGAACAAGGCAACATAAAAAGTGTTAAATGTTAGGGTCCTTCGTCCTTCGAAGCATTATATCCCCTCGGGAAATAATGAGTCTCGGACGAAGGTCATGAGGGACATACCTTCGTAAACATGGCAAGTAATGACGAAGGACTCACATAAAGCATGAAATATGATATAAGCATCACCAAAGAATCATTTCTATTTTATTAACATGGAAAAACAGAAATGATCTCAAATTACAAATGTACCTTCGGTCCTGAGAGAAGGTGGAGAGTACAAGCGTGACACCAAAAGCAAAATGACAAGTCCGCGTGAACAGTACGGGAGTACTGTTCATCTATTTATAGACGCGGGACGCAGCCCTCGTAAAATTACATCCATGTCCATTACATTTGTTAACGGTTTATAGAAATCTATTGAGGACCCCGAAGTCTTTTTATCTTTAAGTCGGTTCCCCCTTGTGCTATCGCGCCGAAGCTTCCCTGCGTACAGCTTCGGCTGCCTTCGACCTTCGCCTGGCTCAGCCTTCGTCCTGGTCGTGCTCCATATCCATAATTCTGAATCCGAAAATACCTGTTCATATAATTCACTTGGAAAGCATTGTCAAATCATGTTTTTGAGGACCTTCGGAGGACGAAGGCCCCCAACAGTAGCCCCTCGCAATATTAATTTGTAAATAATAAATTCAGATTGCGATACGGACGAAGGCCTTGAGCCGAAGGTCCGAAAAAACACCTTCCCCTTGCTAGAATAGCAACATTCACTGACAAGCGGGGCCTTTTAACTTTCAACGCCCTAGGCGTATAAATAAGAACACATCGTGAATTCATTTGGTACACACGCTTGCCTTTTGCTTCGGCCCACTAAAAATTTTTAGCTCTTGTTCATTGAGATTTGCTGGTCTTTTTGACTTCGAAGCTTCGGCCTCGGGAACAAATTTTTAGTGTTTCCGAAGATGTCTGAAGACAAGAAGATCCCTGCTGAGACGAAGCTGAGTCTCGAGGAGGAGAAGAATCTGGGGTTCCTGATAGCGATGGCAGAGACTAATACAGAGAAGATCACGAAGGAGATTCTCGAAGGTTTGTCCGAAGATACTGATGATAGCGACAGCTATGATGTAGAAAGTGATGGGGAAGAGGCCGAAGATCGACCGTGGCGACCAAGTCACTCAGTTTTTGGGAAAACAACCATTAAGCAAAGTCACATTGATAATATGAGGGGGCGATACTTCCGAGATATATCTATTGTGAGAGCTGATGCCGGGGAAAAGACTTCTCCCACCCCTGAAGAGGATGAAGTTGTGATTTTCCGAAGCTTCCTCAAGGCTGGGCTTCGATTCCCCCTGAGCAATTTTGTTGTTGAGGTACTGAAAACATTCCAAATCTACCCTCATCAACTCACTCCCGAAGCTATTATAAGAATGGGGATTTTTGTCTGGGCTGTGAGAAGCCAAGGTTTGGAGCCAAACGCTAAAAGCTTCTGCAACATACATGAGTTATTGTATGAGACAAAGCCCTGGGGAAAGGAGCAATACCACAACAACTTTGGGTGCTACAGCTTCGGCGCCCGCTCCGGGTCAAGCTACCCTGTGCCAACCTTTCGGAAGAGGTGGCCCGGAGCCTGGATGTCTGAATGGTTTTATGTGAAAAATGATCTAACAGCGCAAAATAATGTCAAAAGTATCATTATGTACCCAATTTGGCAACGCTTCGGACTTCGAAGGCCGAAGGTTGAAATGGATGAGGCAGCCGAAGAATGCCAAAGAGCCTTCGGCGCAGTCTGCTCCTTCATTGGGACAAGGGACTTGGTCCAGGAGCACATTGCCTTCAGGGTATGGCCACTTGCAGAAAAGTGGGAAATGCCGAAAGAAACCATCAAAGAGTCCGACGAAGGCGGACTAGTCAGATTAAAATACACATTCAAATATGCAGATAAATTTATTGAACCTGATGATGACTGGCTGAAAAGCATTGAAACATTAAGTGATGAATTACTTGGGGCATACTCGAAGGCTGAAAATACTGCACTATCAGCAGCCTTCGGAGGCCGAAAGAAGAAGAGACTGAACCGAGTGTTTGATGCAATCGGGTTCTTCTACCCTGATTATTGTTATCCCATCCGAAGGCAAAAAAGGAAAAATATAATCTCTGAAAAGGAAGAAGCTGGAACCGCTCCTAGCGAGCCAGAATCAAAAGGAAAAAGGTTGAAGGTCTTCACACATCGACCACGCCATATTGAACCAGCTTCGGTGCCGGAGTTTACCGGGAAAACTTCTTCAGCCACCGAAGCTGAAAAACTAATCAAGTCAGCCTTGTTGCCAGAGATCGCAGAAACGGCCGAAGTGCCACCAAAGATTGAATTAGAACAATCAAACATTTTGTTGTCAGAAACAAAAGAGAAAACCGAAGCGCCGCTTACAGAAAAAATTGAGGAAGTAAGAGAAGCAACTGAGGGCTCCAAAACATTAGAAGTTTTGAGTCCTACAGCAATCGTTGGGACAGCAAAACACCAAAAGGGGCCATTAGTGACCCCAAAAAGGAAAAGAATGGTAAATGTACTAGACGTCTTGGAGACGATTAAGTCTTCAAGTACAATTTCAAAAAAGAGTGTTGATGTTGCTGAAGGTTCTACTGAAGCTTCGGCTCAACAAGCTGAAGCTGAAGCTGGGCCTTCAGAGCCCTTCAAAGAACAACCTTTTGAAGCCGGAGCAGTAAAAATTCCGGAACCAATATTAGTTGAAGAAACGGGCACCGTCATCCCCGAAGCACCTGCCGGCATGCATGATTACATCATACGACATGCTTCGGGGAAAAAGCTATCTGAAGAAGAAGCTTATGAGGCCAACCATTATGCAAAGGAGCTGAAATATCCGAAGGGGGCAGTAATATTCAATGGGACAAATGAAGATGACTTCTTATACTGCCTACCGGATAATAAGGAACTATCTGTCTGTCGAGAGATGGCGAGAAGCATAGGCTTTCCGAAGCTTGAAGCTGGGTTAAGTGCCATGACAAAAGAGGATCTCGCAGACAGCCTTGCGTACAACAGCTTGAAGGTACCGGAATTAAACGCTTGAAAAAACCCCCTTATTATTTTTACGCACATCATTCCTTTTTCCTTATTTGAACTCTTTTTCGTATAGGGCCTGATCCTAAGCAACGCGCTGAGAGCGCAGAAGAGCGCCGAAGATGAAAGTTATGAAATTGCGTTTAATAATTTACGCTCCGAAGTTATCAAGCTGAGAAATGAAGCTTTGGAAAAAGATAAAATTCTGCTTACATTGGTGGATAAGGTGAAAAAAGACGAAGCCGCTTCAAAGGCCCAATCCGAAGCTCAAAAACGCGAGATTGAAGATCTTCGGAAACAACTGGCTAGAGCTAAAGAGGAGCGCGCGCTTGAGGAAACGAATCGTGAACTTAGTGATCTTATGGTCAATAAATTGGAATCAAGAGTTAAGGAGCTTCGCACATCGCAGAGGAAATGCTATGTTAAATCTATAGAATGCGTGAATAAAATTAAAAACAGCTTTGCTAGCGTCGGCGCCATTTCCAGCGAGGAGAATTTTTCTCGAGGCAATCCCGAAGATCCGCTGGAATGGATTAGCCACGAAGCAGAGGCCTTCGAAGAAATTCTAAACAGCCGCGGCGACATATGCGCTTTTTCAGGCGCTAGAGGAATTACTTCTGTATTAGAGAAGAAGGGTTGTGGGCACGTAAAGCTTTTAGCTCAGTCCGAAGCTACCTTACGCTCCGAAGATATCAAGGACCCCTCGGCCGAAGCAAGTGTGGTTGCTGGCAAATTTTTTACTGATATCTGGAACGACGGCGGTCGGGGAATGGCACAAGAAATTATCGAAAGGAGCGAAAAAGGCATCCATGAAGCTAGGAAAGTGGCAGAGACTGCTGAAAAGAGTAGGGAGCCCGAAAGACAATTAGGTACCAACTAGTCGTTCTTGTTGCGCTGTAATTTTCATTTTAAACTTTGCTCGCGATTTGTAAAAGTACTGAAGAAGTGTTCTCTACGCTCAGAAGCTGTTGGACGATCTCCCCACACAAAAGGGGATGAAGAAATTAATCAGATGGCCGAAACTATCATGGACAAGGTCGTTGACCAACTTCTGAATAAAGCCGCCGAAGCAATATTGAGGGAAGAATAGGTGCTTATTTGGAAAAAACATTTAAAGTGTAATCTATGTAACATTTTGTAGATTTGAATGTAATATACAAGTCTCTTTTCATTATTGAATTCTTTACGATGCATGAAACTTTAAATACATACCACTTTTGAGCCTTCGGCGAAAAAACACCTTCCCTTCTTTTCATGCGTCGTGAAGAGGATAGCCTTCGTCCAAATTATTCTGATGAATGACATCGATGCCTCGTGAAAACATTTTCCGAAGCTATTTTCCGAAGCTATGCAGCTTTGATATTGATCTGATGAAGCTTGCCCATGTTTCGTGAAAATGTTCCCCGAAACTGTATTCCGAAGCTATACAATTTCAATGTTACTTTTTCAAAGCATCCCTTCGAAGGTTTAGAGTATCCCCTTCTCTTACCAAATGCGATATGATGTATGATGCTTATGCTATGCAAAATGATGTGATGATGTTATGTTATGCATGTGACATTTGTTCCGAAGATACACATAAAATATATTCATAAGCTCTGCATTCCCTTAGGAACGTCTTTGGAGCTTCTTCGTCTTTTACTTAGACGGCATCAGCGTTGACTTTTCGCTGTAAGCCTCCCTTAGGAGCTTCTTCGTCTTTTACTTAGACGGTATCAGCGTTGACTTTTCGCTGTAGGCTCTGCATTCCTTTAGGAACGACTTCTGAGCAGAAAACTTACGCTGCGCTCCCTTTGGAACGACTTTTTGTGACTTTATAAACTTACTCTGCGTTCCTTAGAACGACTTCTTGTTACTCCGAAGGATTTTTAGTCCGAAGGTGTTTCTTGGTAACGGAAGAAATTTTAAGCTTCGGCAACTTAGGCCTGTGGATCAAATAAATTTTTCTCGTGGAAACAACGAAATTATTATATGGAAACTATCAATGTTTTTTGCTTCACAGAAAATAAAACTGAATAGAAAAGACTGCTATCAAAGGTAGGATATGTCAATAAATGTGCTTCGACTCTGGCACAGTGCTGTTGACTGTGCGAGCTTCGGACTGTTCTCTGAAGTCCCTCTGCTGTGGAGCGTATTGACTCCCTTCTGGCTGTTGACCTTGCTGCAATGGAGGTGGAGGCGGAGGCTGCTGCCAGGAAGCTTGAGGTTGACTTGCCGAAGCTACAGAAGCCGCAGGGTGGTTGTCTATGTATTGTGGGACATAAGGCGGATGAAACGAAGCAGTATGCAAAACCTGCTTTGACTGAGCTTGTTGAGATGCAGCTTCGGCTAGTTCCTTTTGCTTCTGAATTGTAACATGGCACGTCCTAGTGGTGTGGCCCTTGCCCTCTCCACAGAATAGGCAAAACAGTCTCCTTGGCTGATCTCCGAATCTTCCGCCGAAGCCCCTGGCACCTCTGCCTCTTGGGGCTGGTGGCCGAAAGGAAGTTTGTTGTTGCCCCGAAGCCTGTGAGGAGCACTGCGGCCTGTTTTGCTGACTCCCCTTATCATCATTCTGAGCGCTATGAATGGAACGGACATGCCTCGGGTAGTATCTTCCTGCGAAGCCCCTGGTCATCTCAGAAAATCTGAAGGCCTCCTCCCTTCTTTGGCGAAAGTCATTGTCGGCACGAATGTACTCATCCATCTTTTGGAGCAATTTCTCCAGGGTCTGAGGAGGCTTCCGAGCAAAGTATTGAGCTGCAGGTCCAGGACGAAGCCCCTTGATCATGGCTTCGACAACGATTTCATTGGGCACCGTTGGTGCCTGCGCCCTCAATCGTAAGAACCTTCGGACATAAGCCTGAAGGTATTCTTCGTGATCCTGAATACACTGGAAGAGGGCTTGAGCTGTAACCGGCTTCGTTTGAAATCCTTGAAAGCTGGTCAGTAACATATCCTTCAGCTTCTGCCATGAAGTGATCGTTCCTGGCCGAAGGGAGGAATACCAGGTCTGAGCAACATTCCTGACGGCCATGACGAAAGACTTCGCCATGACTGCAGCGTTGCCCCCGTACGAAGACACTGTTGCTTCGTAGCTCATCAAGAATTGCTTCGGGTCGGAGTGGCCGTCAAACATGGGGAGCTGGGGTGGCTTATAAGATGGAGGCCAAGGAGTAGCCTGCAGCTCAGCAGACAGAGGAGAAGCATCATCAAAAACAAAATTTCCCTGACGGAAATTATCATACCAGTCGTCTTCGTTGACGAAGCCCTCCTGATGAAGGTCTTTCTGCTGAGGCCTTCTGTTCTGTTCATCGTGAGTGAGATGGCGAACTTCCTCAGAAGCTTCGTCAATTTGCCTTTGCAACTCAGCTAGGCGGGCCATCTTCTCCTTCTTCCTCTGCACTTGTTGATGTAGCATCTCCATCTCTCTGATTTCTTGGTCCAGCTCTTGTTCCTCAAGCGTCGGGCTAACAGCTTTTCTCTTCTGGCTTCTGGCCTCCCGAAGAGAGACGGTCTCCTGGTTGTGGTCCAGCGGTTGTAATGCTGCAGCCCCAGCCGCTGAAGCTTTCTTCGGCGCCATAGCGAAGGTCTATAGCTTCCGAAGGTGTTCACGAAGACTTGAAGTGGAAGTGAGTTCACCGGAGGTGGGCGCCAATGTTGGAGACTTGTTCTCAAATTCTTAGAGTTAAGAACAAGGCAACATAAAAAGTGTTAAATGTTAGGGTCCTTCGTCCTTCGAAGCATTATATCCCCTCGGGAAATAATGAGTCTCGGACGAAGGTCATGAGGGACATACCTTCGTAAACATGGCAAGTAATGACGAAGGACTCACATAAAGCATGAAATATGATATAAGCATCACCAAAGAATCATTTCTATTTTATTAACATGGAAAAACAGAAATGATCTCAAATTACAAATGTACCTTCGGTCCTGAGAGAAGGTGGAGAGTACAAGCGTGACACCAAAAGCAAAATGACAAGTCCGCGTGAACAGTACGGGAGTACTGTTCATCTATTTATAGACGCGGGACGCAGCCCTCGTAAAATTACATCCATGTCCATTACATTTGTTAACGGTTTATAGAAATCTATTGAGGACCCCGAAGTCTTTTTATCTTTAAGTCGGTTCCCCCTTGTGCTATCGCGCCGAAGCTTCCCTGCGTACAGCTTCGGCTGCCTTCGACCTTCGCCTGGCTCAGCCTTCGTCCTGGTCGTGCTCCATATCCATAATTCTGAATCCGAAAATACCTGTTCATATAATTCACTTGGAAAGCATTGTCAAATCATGTTTTTGAGGACCTTCGGAGGACGAAGGCCCCCAACAAGGACAATAACATATTTTCTCTGTCTTCGGCTTTGCGGGTCTCAACCTTTGTTGTTCAGTAATGCCATCTTCGGTTCGTGCCCGAAGTTATCGCCTCCGGCCATCGTCTTTGTTACTTGCACATAAACGAATTGTCCTTGTTCACTGCTTTAAATCGAAGGTTAGCTTCGTCTGCAAGTGGAAATGTTCCTGAAATACACTAATTCACGCCAAAGTTATATGTTAGACAGATGATCGTTTCTTCGTAAACAATTGATCTTCGGCATGCCTTTTATTGTACTCTTGATACACAATTATGTAATACAAATATTCAGATGTAGGCCCCCAACAGTAGCCCCTTGTGGGATGACTTTGTTGTTTCATAACGATCTTAGATCGCAAAGTTTTTAACTAGGAGGCCTTGTGCCGAAGGTCCGAAAACACATTCCCGAAGCTTGTTATGAAGTGACAGCTTTAAATAGTGGGACCTAGTGGTCATTGACTTCAACAGTTAGAGCCAAACGGTTGTGCGTATAAAAGAGAGTGGCACCCATCGTTATGGGCACAACTTTTGTTGTTTTCATTCACTGCTGCCAGTGCCTACTCCACCTTCGAAGCTAGCTTCGAACATCTTTGCCACTTTTGAACCAGCCTTAGCAAATTTGGAGATCACTTGCTTTTAGATTTGTGTGCTGCTAAGATGTCATTGACACCTTCGTCCAATGTGCCAGAGACAAGGGCTAAAGAACTTGCTTTAGCAGCGAGAGCTATCGCCACCCGGGTCGAGGCCGGCTCTACGAATCTATCGCAAGACAGTGACACCGTTGATATTGAGGAAAACACGATCATACGTCCCATGAAGCCAAGCCATGTGGACTTTGGCAAGTCCAAGATCAAAGGAGGACACATAGAGTACTTAATTGTTTCTGTTATGTTGACAATGTCGAGTGGGTGCAATTAGGAGGTGATGAGTTAGTACTAAATCCAAGAGAAGACGAAGTTGTTGTGTTTCAGAGCTTTTTGAAGGCTGGCCTTAGATTCCCTCTGCATAAGACAATAGTCACGGTGTTAAAAAGATTTAACATTTATCTTCATCAGCTCACCCCAAATGCTATAGTGTGTCTAGAAATTTTCATTTGGGTTGTTCGGAGTCAAGGGATTGAGCATGATGCCAAAGCTTTCTGTGAAGCCTTCAGTCAAATTCATGAGCTCCATTTTCAGACGAAGACGACTAGGGGCCTTCATAACAACTTTGGTTGCTATAATTTTGCTTATCGAACGGGCTTGATGTTTCTGGCTCTTGCTTACCGAAGCAAGTGGCCGAATGAATGGGCGAAGAAGTGGTTTTATATGAAGAATGATTTGACTGCACGAGCTGATATAAGAGGCATTATTCAAACTCCTATTGTTACATGTTTTGGTTATAAAAAGCCGACGTGTTATATCAACTTCGAAACCCGGGCTTCCATAGTTGCTTTTAATGTTGTTAACACACATATTGGAACGAGGGACCTTGTTCAATAATTCTTAGCTTTTAAGACATGGCCACTAGCGACTGAGTGGGAAATGCCAAAGATGTATGAAGGAGATGCTTTAGACGCCGAGGTTGGGCTGGTTAGGCTTCGTTACAAATATAGATCCGAAGATGAGTTTGGAGAGCGTAGTGATGGGTGGCTAGATTATGTTTAAGTGAGATGTAATGAGATTGGTAATTATAGCAAGCCCAAAGCTGAAGCTTTACAACGGGCCTTCGGGGCTTGAAAGAGGCGTCGATTGAATTGTGTATTTGATGCCATCAGGTTCTTTTATCCTGACGTTCAGGATTCCAAGAAGAGAAAGAAGAAAGTAAATACAAGGTTGAGCAAAGTTCCAAAGGTGCAAGCTAAATCAACTCCTCAAGCCTCAAAGGAAATCTAGTAAATAGGTTTTTTGGTATAGTGGTTATAAATTTATTTTATTACTTTTCTGTTTTGAATATTTTTGGCAGCACCCGAAGCCAAGGTAGCAGTTGAGATTGAAGAACTCCCTCCTATGGGAGTCGAAGAGGCAAAAATTAGAGAGGTTATCGCCTTGATAGCACAAAGGGTTAAGCCTTTACAGCCACTTTCAGAGAGCGAGGAAGAAGTTGAAGGGGAGCGAATAGCTCGAGTAATGAGTTCATTCTTCGAAGCTGACGAAGATGAAGCTAAGAAAGATATTGCTGGTACAACACTAGCGTTGAAGGACTCTATGCTTCCTGCTACAGATAGGACTGGTCCAAGTAATCTAGGATTTGAATGGATTACTGTAGTGGTGACCCCTTCAGCAATTATGGTAGCCGAAGGTTCCTCCAAGCCTACCCTGGCGGAAGACAAAGGAAAAGGTTCTGCTAAATTTGAAGTGGTCGAGAAAGCGATCAAAGATGATACACCACTTGGTGAAGGACCCTTCGACCAAGACTTAGGTGGCCGAAGATACCAGGTTCATCACGTTGTAGGGAAAATGATGGGCACAAAGCAACTGGCCAAGGCTATTGGCTTCGCCGAACAACTTGGGTACCCTTCGGGGACAACCATCTTTGGGGGTGGGCCAAATGATTATTTATATTGTTGCCCCGACAATATGGAAACAGAAGTATGCCACCAAAACAAAAGACATTGGGGATGTTGTTTCCTACTAATATCAAGGAATTGAGAGGCTACCCTCATTCAGCTTTCACAGGCCCGAGCACTTTGGAGTTTTGCTTGGCTTTTCTAGTGCTTCAAAAGGCAAATCTGGTTTGTGTGGGGGTAATGGAGAAAAGATGTACACTGATGCAAACTGTCAAGGGCGCGCAGTGTGGGCATATTCTAAGGCAGTGAATGAGTCCGTTCAAGACTTTGATCCTATGCTTTCCTAATCTAGCGACTTTTGGATTATTCTTATTCCCTGAAAAAAAGGAGCCCTTACTCATCTTAAACAAAAGGCTTAGCACCCTGTAACACCCTAAATTTGGGGGTAGAATTTTTTCTTCTTTTTACTCATCAAATTCAGACGTCACTCTCTTTTCTTTTCTCGTTTCGCTCCTTCTTCCCAATTTCAAAGCAGTGTAGTGACTGGTGTCCATATCGTGTGTAAACAAAACCTAAGTGTCATGGGTGTTGTATCATGCCGAAGCATATTTCTTTGTCTGATGTAGTGTTTAATCGTGTGTTCGTCTCGTCTCGTTGTGATTTCCATTTCGCGTTTGGATTCCGATCTGTGGTTGTGCGTGCCACGGGGTTTTGACCCGCGGTGCGGCCCAGCCCAGCCCGACACAGCGCGGCCCAGCTCGGCCCGCGCGCCCCTGGCGCCGTGCCCTCCCCTATGTGCGCCCCCTCCCAGGTCCCTTCCCCTCATTCAATTCTCCCGTGCAGCAACCTCCCTCTCTCTCCCATCTCTCTCTCTCTCTCTCTCTCTCTCTCTCTCTCTCTCCGTGGTGCCCTAGGTTTTGGAGATAGTGATCGCCGGAATTTGGATCCCCGAGGTGAGCTCCCCTCTCCCTCTCTCTCTCTTCCTCTCCCCCTCCCCTTTCTTCCCCTGCGCGCTCCCCTGTTTTCCCCCTGTGCGCACCCCCCCTGCGCGGCCTCGGCCCCGACGGCGCGGCCCCGGTCCTCCCTGTGGTGCGGCCCCCGCCCCTCCCCGCGGCGTGGCCCCCGCCCTCCCCCGCGGCAGCCTCGGCCCCCTGCGCGCGACCGTCCCGGCCCCGGTGCGCGGCCCCTGCCTTCGGCAACGTGGACCCCCAGCGTGGCTCACGTGGCCTCGACGCGGCCTGCGCGGCCTCGCGCTCCCCCGTTTACCCAATGCGTTCCCACGTGGGCAGCCCCACGCGCGCGGTGATTTATTTTTGGTTTTTAATTAATTTTAAACTCTGTTTAGTTAGCGTGTTACGTCGCGCGCTTCATCGCGCGACGAATTTGTTTAATTTCAGATTCTATTAATGTGTTGCGTCGTGCGCTTCGTCGCTCGACGGTCCAATTTAATTTCAGGTTGTTTAATGTATGACGTCGCGCGCCTAGTCACGGGACGTTCCATTCTAAATTCAGTTTGGATGACGTATGCCGTCGTGCGTTTCGTCGTGCGACGCTTAACGTTTATTTATAATTAATGCAAGAGTCTCGTTGCGCGCCCCGTTGCACGACGAGTCGTTTATTTCTTAATTCAATTTAAATGTTGTGTCGTGCGTCTCGCCGCGCAACCATTTCCTTTAATTCACCTTTATCTGCTTATAATGGTTAAACCTGGAACATGACTTTACCTTATGCTAAACACGATGGCTAAATTAATACCATTATGTTTCGACGAGTATTTTAATTTATAATCATCTAACGTGATCGCTCTTCGACCGTAGCCTCGACCGTTACTTTCTCTTTCTCGCTTAGTCGTAGGTGTGAGCCCTGCGTCGAACGTATGTTTATTTATTGCATTCCATTGTATGGTGTACTGTTCTTTTGTATTAAATGTGTGGAATGTATGTTTAAACTCGTATAGATAACGGTCAGTTGGTGGAGTCCAAAGGAGTTGCAGGTGAAGACCCTGAGCAGCGGTCGGTTGGTGAAGGCAAGTGTCCCTTGACCCATCTATGTCCTACTAATTCTTATAATTCATTCCCCGCATTTACACAGTTTATACCTAAGGATTGACTAGCTTTTGTCTATCTTGTCTTTATTTACCTATTCTGGTTGGGTTATTTCAGTTTAGCTTTATGCTAGCGCTTCACATTAATCAATGAACATGATGAGATTATCTATGATACGTTGTTTTCCCTTTTGATTATGATGATGGTACTTGTAGCCATTAAGGGGACTCGAGCTGTTTCTCGAGTGTCTCTCCGTAAGGACCTGTTCGTTGGATGACCGCCCGGGAAAACAGTGCAACTATGAGGGTGGAGTGGGACGCCCTTAGCTGAGTAATTAGAGGAACTGGGGTGCAGTTCGCTTCGCCGTCGTGCCGTTAATGGGGCTCAGTGTATGCGGTTCGTGAAAGGGAATTAGGCTTACACCTAGTTCCTATATAATTTTGGTGGTTGAATTGCCCAACACAAATCTTTGGACTAACTAGTTTGCCCAAGTGTATAGATTATACAGGTGTAAAAGGTTCACACTCAGCCAATAAAAAGACCAAGTTTTGGATTCAATAAAGGAGCAAAGGGGCAACCGAGGGCACCCCTGGTCTGGCGCACCGGACTGTCCGGTGTGCCACCGGACAGTGAACAGTACCTGTCCGGTGCACCAGGGGACTCAGACTCCAACTCTTCACTCTCGGGAATTCTCGGAAGTCGGCGCGCTATAATTCACCGGACATGTCCGGTGCTCCAAGGAAGCTCGGCCTCCTGAACTCATCAGCCTCGGGTTCGCGCGACAGCCGCTCCGCTATAATTCACCGGACTGTCCGGTGTGCACCGGACTGTCCGGTGTGCCAGCGGAGCAACGGCTCTCTGCGGCGCCAACGGCTCTCTGCGCAGCATTAAATGCGCGCGCAGCGCGCACAGACGTCAGGGCTGCCCATACCGGTGCACCGGACATCAAACAGTGCATGTCCGGTGTGCACCGGACACCCAGGCGGGCCCACAAGTCAGAAGCTCCAACGGCTAGAATCCAACGGCAGTGATGACGTGGCAGGGGCACCGGACTGTCCGGTGTGCACCGGACTGTCCGGTGCGCCATCGAGCAGACGCCTCCAGCCAACGGTCACTTTTGGTGGTTGGGGCTATAAATACCCCAACCACCCCACATTCATTGCCATCCAAGTTTTCCACTTCTCAACCACTTACAAGAGCTAGGCATTCAATTCTAGACACATTCAAAGAGATCAAATCCTCTCCAATTCCACACAAAACCCTAGTGACTAGAGAGAGTGATTTGCCGTGTTCATTTGAGCTCTTGCGCTTGGATCGCATTCTTTCTTTCTCTTTTGCTCTTGTGATCAACACTCAATTGTAACCGAGGCAAGAGGCACCGATTGTGTGGTGGCCCTTGCGGGGAAGTTTTGTTCCCGGTTGATTGAGAAGAAGGAAAGCTCACTCGGTCCGAGGGACCGTTTGAGAGAGGGAAGGGTTGAAAGAGACCCGGCCTTTGTGGCCTCCTCAACGGGGAGTAGGTTTGCAAGAACCGAACCTCGGTAAAACAAATCCACGTGTCACTCTCCTTATTTGCTTGCGATTTGTTTTGCGCCCTCTCTTGCGGACTCATTTATTATTACTAACGCTAACCCCGGCTTGTAGTTGTGATTATTTTTGTAAATTTCAGTTTCGCCCTATTCACCCCCCCCCTCTAGGCGACTATCAATTGGTATCAGAGCCCGGTGCTTCATTAGAGCCTAACCGCTCGAAGTGATGTCGGGAGATCACGCCAAGAAGGAGATGGAGACCGGCGAAAAGCCCACTACAAGCTACGGGAGCACTTCATCGGAAGAGTCCCGCACCAAAAGGAGGGAGAAGAAGAAGAGCTCCTCCAACAAAGGGAAGGAGAAGAAATCTTCTTCTCACCACAAAGAGAAGAAGGAAAAATCTTCTTCCCACAAGCCGCATCGGAAAGGCGATAAGCACAAGAGGATGAGGAAGGTGGTCTATTACGAGACCGATACTTCATCAACTTCTACCTCCGACTCCGATGCGCCCTCCGTCACTTCTAAGCGCCAAGAGCGCAAGAAGTATAGTAAGATTCCCCTACGCTACCCTCGCATTCCTAAACATACACCTTTACTTTCCGTCCCATTAGGCAAACCACCAACTTTTAATGGTGAAGATTATGCTATGTGGAGTAATTTGATGCGATTTCATCTAACCTCTCTCCACAAAAGAATATGGGATGTTGTTGAGTATGGTGTACAGGTACCATCAATAGGGGATGAGGACTATGACACGGACGAAGTGGCCCAAATCGAGCACTTCAACTCCCAAGCCGCAACCATCCTCCTTGCCTCCCTAAGCAAGGAGGAATACAACAAAGTACAAGGATTGAAGAACGCCAAGGAGATTTGGGACCTACTCAAGACGGCGCACGAGGGTGATGAACTCACTAAGATCACCAAACGGGAAACGATCGAGGGGGAGCTCGGTCGCTTCCGTCTTCGCCAAGGGGAGGAGCCACAAGACATGTACAACCGGCTCAAGACCTTGGTGAACCAAGTGCGCAACCTCGGGAGCACAAAATGGGATGACCACGAAGTGGTTAAGGTTATTCTAAGAGCTCTTATTTTCCTTAACCCCACTCAAGTACAATTAATTCGTGGGAATCCTAGATATCCACTAATGACCCCCGAGGAAGTTATCGGGAATTTTGTGAGTTTTGAATGCATGATTAAGGGCTCCAAGAAGATCAACGAGCTTGACGAGCCTTCCACCTCCGAGGCGCAACCGGTGGCCTTTAAGGCAACGGAGGAGAAGAAGGAGGAGTCTACACCAAGTAGACAACCAATTGACGCCTCCAAGCTCGACAATGAGGAGATGGCCCTAATCATCAAAAGCTTTAGGCAAATCCTCAAGCAACGGAAGGGGAAGGACTGCAAACCTCGTTCCAAGAAGGTTTGCTACAAGTGTGGTAAGCCCGGTCACTTTATTGCAAAATGTCCTATGTCTAGTGACAGTGACAGGGGCGACGACAAGAAGGGAAGAAGAAAGGAGAAGAAGAAGTATTACAAGAAGAAGGGCGGCGATGCCCATGTATGTCGGGAGTGGGACTCCGACGAAAGCTCAAGCGACTCCTCCGACGACGAGGACGCCGCCCACATCGCCGTCACAAAAGGCCTTCTCTTCCCCAACGTCGGCCACAAGTGTCTCATGGCCAAGGACGGCAAAAAGAAGGTAAAATCAAGGTCCTCCACTAAATATGAAACATCTAGTGATGAGGATGATGATAAAAATGAGGAGGATAACTTGCGCATTCTTTTTGCTAACCTTAACATGGAACAAAAGGAAAAATTAAATGAACTAATTAGTGCCATCCATGAAAAGGATGATCTCTTGGACTCCCAAGAGGACTTCCTAATCAAGGAGAATAAGAAACATGTTAAGGTTAAAAATGCTTACGCTCTACAAGTTGAAAAATGTGAAAAACTGTCTAGTGAGCTATGCACTTGCCGTGAGATGATTGACAACCTTAGAAATGAAAATGCTACTTTAAATGCTAAGGTTGATTCACATGTTTGTAATGTTTCAATTACCAATCTTAGAGATGATAACGTTGACTTGCTTGCTAAGATTGATGAATTGAATGCATCTCTTGCTAGCCTTAGATTAGAGAATGAAAATTTAATTGCTAAGGCTAAAGATTTTAATGTTTGCAATGCTACTATTTCCGACCTTAGAACTAAGAATGAAATGTTGCATGCTAAGGTTGTAGAACTTAAATCTTGCAAACCCTCTACATCTAATGTTGAGCATGTTTCTATTTGCACTAGATGTAGAGATATTAATGTTGATGCTATCCATGATCACCTAGCCTTAATTAAAAAACAAAATGATCATATAGCTAAACTAGATGCTAAAATTGCCGAGCACAACTTAGAAAATGAGAAATTTAAATTTGCTCGTAGCATGCTTTATAATGGGAGACGCCCTGGCATCAAGGATGGCATTGGCTTCCAAAGGGGAGACAATGTCAAACTTAATGCCCCTCCTAAGAACTTGTCTAACTTTGTTAAGGGCAAAGCTCCCATGCCTCAGGATAACGAGGGTTACATTTTATACCCTGCAGGCTATCCTGAGAGCAAAATTAGGAAGATTCATTCTAGGAAGTCTCACTCTGGCCCTAACCATGCTTTCATGTATAAGGGTGAGACATCTAGTTCTAGGCAACCAACCCGTGCCAAGTTGCCTAAGAAGAAAATTCCTAATGCATCAAATGATCATGCCATTTCATTTAAAACTCTTGATGCATCTTATGTGCTTACTAGCAAATCCGGCAAAGTAGTTGCCAAATTTGTTGGGGGCAAACACAAGGGCTCCAAGACTTGTGTTTGGGTACCCAAAGTTCTTGTATCTAATGCCAAAGGACCCAAAACAGTTTGGGTACCTAAAGTCAAGAACTAAATTTGTTTTGTAGGTTTATGCATCCGGAGGCTCAAGTTGGATACTCGACAGCGGGTGCACAAACCACATGACCGGGGAGAAAAGGATGTTCTCCTCATATGAGAAAAACAAAGACCCCCAACGAGCTATCACATTTGGGGATGGAAATCAAGGGTTGGTCAAAGGTTTGGGTAAAATTGCTATTTCACCTGACCATTCCATTTCCAATGTTTTTCTTGTTGATTCATTAGATTACAACTTGCTTTCTGTTTCCCAATTATGTCAAATGGGCTACAACTGTCTTTTTACTGATATAGGTGTCACTGTCTTTAGAAGAAGTGATGATTCAATAGCATTTAAGGGTGTGTTAGAGGGTCAGCTATACTTAGTAGATTTTGATAGAGCTGAGCTCGACACATGTTTAATTGCTAAGACTAACATGGGTTGGCTCTGGCACCGCCGACTAGCCCATGTTGGGATGAAGAATCTTCATAAGCTTCTAAAGGGAGAGCACATTTTAGGACTAACCAATGTTCATTTTGAGAAAGACAGGATTTGTAGCGCATGCCAAGCAGGGAAGCAAGTTGGCACTCATCATCCACACAAGAACATAATGACGACTGACAGGCCACTGGAGCTCCTACACATGGATCTATTCGGCCCGATCGCTTACATAAGCATCGGCGGGAGTAAGTACTGTCTAGTTATTGTGGATGATTATTCTCGCTTCACTTGGGTATTCTTTTTACAGGAAAAATCTCAAACCCAAGAGACTTTAAAAGGATTCTTGAGACGGGCTCAAAATGAGTTCGGCTTAAGGATCAAGAAAATAAGAAGCGACAATGGGACGGAGTTCAAGAACTCTCAAATTGAAAGCTTCCTTGAGGAGGAGGGCATCAAGCATGAGTTCTCTTCTCCCTACACGCCACAACAAAATGGTGTAGTGGAGAGGAAGAATCGAACTCTATTGGACATGGCAAGAACCATGCTTGATGAGTACAAGACACCGGACCGGTTTTGGGCCGAAGCGGTCAACACCGCCTGCTACGCCATCAACCGGTTATATCTTCACCGAATCCTCAAGAAGACATCATATGAACTCCTAACCGGTAAAAAGCCCAATATTTCATATTTTAGAGTTTTTGGTAGCAAATGCTTCATTCTTATTAAAAGAGGTAGAAAATCAAAATTTGCTCCTAAAACTGTAGAAGGCTTTTTACTTGGTTATGACTCAAACACAAGGGCATATAGGGTCTTTAACAAGTCCACTGGACTAGTTGAAATCTCCTGTGACGTTGTGTTTGATGAAACTAACGGCTCTCAAGTGGAGCAAGTTGATCTTGATGAGATAGGTGAAGAACAGGCTCCATGTATCGCGCTAAGGAACATGTCCATCGGGGATGTGTGTCCTAAGGAATCCGAAGAGCCTCCAAGTACACAAGATCAACCATCCTCCTCCATACAAGCATCTCCACCAACTCAAAATGAGGATGAGGCTCAAAATGATGAAGAGCAAAATCAAGAAGACGGGCCACCTCAAGATGATAGCAATGATCAAGGGGGAGATACAAATGATCAAGAAAAGGAGGATGAGGAAGAACCAAGACCGCCACACCCAAGAGTCCACCAGGCAATCCAACGAGATCACCCCGTCGACACCATCCTCGGCGACATTCATAAGGGGGTAACTACTCGATCTCGGGTTGCTCATTTTTGTGAACATTACTCTTTTGTTTCCTCTATTGAGCCACACAGGATAGAGGAAGCTCTCCAAGATTCGGATTGGGTGGTGGCGATGCAAGAGGAGCTCAACAATTTCACGAGGAACGAGGTATGGCATTTAGTTCCACGTCCTAACCAAAATGTTGTAGGAACCAAATGGGTCTTCCGCAACAAGCAAGATGAGCATGGTGTGGTGACAAGGAACAAAGCTCGACTCGTGGCCAAAGGGTATTCACAAGTCGAAGGTTTGGATTTTGGTGAAACCTATGCACCCGTAGCTAGGCTTGAGTCAATTCGCATATTATTGGCCTATGCTACTTACCATGGCTTTAAGCTCTATCAAATGGACGTGAAAAGTGCCTTCCTCAACGGACCAATCAAGGAAGAGGTCTATGTTGAGCAACCTCCCGGCTTTGAAGACAGTGAGTACCCTAACCATGTCTATAGGCTCTCTAAGGCGCTTTATGGGCTCAAGCAAGCCCCAAGAGCATGGTATGAATGCCTAAGAGATTTCCTTATTGCTAATGGCTTCAAAGTTGGCAAGGCCGATCCTACACTCTTTACTAAAACTCTTGAAAATGACTTGTTTGTATGCCAAATTTATGTTGATGATATTATTTTTGGGTCTACTAACGAGTCTACATGTGAAGAGTTTAGTAGGATCATGACACAGAAATTCGAGATGTCGATGATGGGGGAGTTGAAGTATTTTCTAGGATTCCAAGTCAAGCAACTCCGAGAGGGCACCTTCATTAGCCAAACGAAGTACACTCAAGACATTCTTGCTAAGTTTGGGATGAAGGATGCCAAACCCATCAAGACACCCATGGGAACTAATGGGCATCTCGACCTCGACACGGGAAGTAAGTCCGTGGATCAAAAGGTATACCGGTCGATGATTGGTTCATTGCTTTATTTATGTGCATCTCGACCGGACATTATGCTTTCCGTTTGCATGTGTGCAAGATTTCAAGCCGACCCTAAGGAATCACACCTTACGGCCGTAAAACGAATCTTGAGATATTTGGCTTATACACCTAAGTTTGGGCTTTGGTACCCTCGGGGATCCACATTTGATTTACTTGGTTATTCGGATGCCGATTGGGCGGGGTGCAAAATCAATAGGAAGAGCACATCGGGGACTTGCCAGTTCTTGGGAAGATCCTTGGTGTCTTGGGCTTCAAAGAAGCAAAATTCGGTCGCTCTTTCCACCGCCGAAGCCGAGTACATTGCCGCAGGACATTGTTGCGCGCAATTGCTTTGGATGAGGCAAACCCTGCGGGACTACGGTTACAAATTAACCAAAGTCCCTTTGCTATGTGATAATGAGAGTGCAATCAAAATGGCCGACAATCCCGTCGAGCATAGCCGCACTAAGCACATAGCCATTCGGTATCATTTTCTTAGGGATCACCAACAAAAGGGGGATATCGAGATTTCTTACATTAATACTAAAGATCAATTAGCCGATATCTTTACCAAGCCACTTGATGAACAATCTTTTACCAGACTTAGGCATGAGCTCAATATTCTTGATTCTAGAAATTTCTTTTGCTAAGCTTGCACACATAGCTCATTTGAACACCTTTGATCATATCTCTTTTATATGCTATGACTAATGTGTTTTCAAGTTTATTTCAAACCAAGTCATAGGTATATTGAAAGGGAATTGGAGTCTTCGGCGAAGACAAAGGCTTCCACTCCGTAACTCATACTTCGCCACTACTCCGAGCAACTCTCTCTTCTTTGGGGGAGAAATGAGCATCAAGGAAAAGGACTTCATCCTTGGGGGAGAGAGTAAAAGCTCAAACGCAAAAGGACTTCGTCTTTGGTATAATCTTAACTCACTTATTTATGACCAAAGGGGAAGATTACACTTCGAGGGCTCTAATGATTCCGTTTTTGGCGATTCATGCCAAAAAGGGGGAGAAATGAGCCCAAAGCAAAAGGACCGCACCACCACCACCAAATTCAAAAACTTAGTGCTTTCCAAAAGTCTTTATCATTTGGTATCCTATTGTGTTCAAAAGGGGGAGAAAGTAGTATTTCAAAAATTGTATATCAAAACCCTCTTGAACACTAAGAGGTGGATCTCTTTTAGGGGGAGTTTTGTTTAGTCAAAGAAAAAGCATTTGAAATAGGGGGAGACAATTTCAAATCTTGAAAATGCTTTGCAAACTCTTATTCATATACCTTTGACTATTTGCAAAAGATCTTTGAAATGGATTTACAAAAAGTATTTGCAAAAACAAAACATGTGGTGCAAACGTGGTCCAAAATGTTATATAAGAAAGAAACATTCCATGCATATCTTGTAAGTAGTTTTATTGGCTCAATTCCAAGCAACCTTTACACTTACATTATGCAAACTAGTTCAATTATGCACTTCTATATTTGCTTTGGTTTGTGTTGGCATCAATCACCAAAAAGGGGGAGATTGAAAGGGAATTAGGCTTACACCTAGTTCCTATATAATTTTGGTGGTTGAATTGCCCAACACAAATCTTTGGACTAACTAGTTTGCCCAAGTGTATAGATTATACAGGTGTAAAAGGTTCACACTCAGCCAATAAAAAGACCAAGTTTTGGATTCAATAAAGGAGCAAAGGGGCAACCGAGGGCACCCCTGGTCTGGCGCACCGGACTGTCCGGTGTGCCACCGGACAGTGAACAGTACCTGTCCGGTGCACCAGGGGACTCAGACTCCAACTCTTCACTCTCGGGAATTCTCGGAAGTCGGCGCGCTATAATTCACCGGACTGTCCGGTGTGCACCGGACATGTCCGGTGCTCCAAGGAAGCTCGGCCTCCTGAACTCATCAGCCTCGGGTTCGCGCGACAGCCGCTCCGCTATAATTCACCGGACTGTCCGGTGTGCACCGGACTGTCCGGTGTGCCAGCGGAGCAACGGCTCTCTGCGGCGCCAACGGCTCTCTGCGCAGCATTAAATGCGCGCGCAGCGCGCACAGACGTCAGGGCTGCCCATACCGGTGCACCGGACATCAAACAGTGCATGTCCGGTGTGCACCGGACACCCAGGCGGGCCCACAAGTCAGAAGCTCCAACGGCTAGAATCCAACGGCAGTGATGACGTGGCAGGGGCACCGGACTGTCCGGTGTGCACCGGACTGTCCGGTGCGCCATCGAGCAGACGCCTCCAGCCAACGGTCACTTTTGGTGGTTGGGGCTATAAATACCCCAACCACCCCACATTCATTGCCATCCAAGTTTTCCACTTCTCAACCACTTACAAGAGCTAGGCATTCAATTCTAGACACATTCAAAGAGATCAAATCCTCTCCAATTCCACACAAAACCCTAGTGACTAGAGAGAGTGATTTGCCGTGTTCATTTGAGCTCTTGCGCTTGGATCGCATTCTTTCTTTCTCTTTTGCTCTTGTGATCAACACTCAATTGTAACCGAGGCAAGAGGCACCGATTGTGTGGTGGCCCTTGCGGGGAAGTTTTGTTCCCGGTTGATTGAGAAGAAGGAAAGCTCACTCGGTCCGAGGGACCGTTTGAGAGAGGGAAGGGTTGAAAGAGACCCGGCCTTTGTGGCCTCCTCAACGGGGAGTAGGTTTGCAAGAACCGAACCTCGGTAAAACAAATCCACGTGTCACTCTCCTTATTTGCTTGCGATTTGTTTTGCGCCCTCTCTTGCGGACTCATTTATTATTACTAACGCTAACCCCGGCTTGTAGTTGTGATTATTTTTGTAAATTTCAGTTTCGCCCTATTCACCCCCCCCCCCCTCTAGGCGACTATCAGTTCGCTCTGCCAAGGTTGGTTCGCCCCTTGGGGAGGAGTTCGGTGCATTTAGGAAACCTAACGGGCGGCTACAGCCCCAGGGAATCTTTGTAAAGGCTACGTAGTGAGACTCTGTCTATTCACCTTGGTAGTGTTTAAGGGTTTGATCGGCCCGAGGCAAGAGGGAATCACGACTTGTGGGTAAAGTGCGCAACCTCTGCAGAGTGTTATGAAACTGATATAATCAGTCGTGCTCGCGGTTATGAGCGGCCAAGGGAGCTCCATTGATTAGAGATACTTTGATCAGAGATGTATGGTTTATAGGTGGTGACGAGGATGATGGTTTTGGTTATGACTATGGTACTGGTAAGTGGTATTCTTTCCGTTTGGAAAGGATACATCGGGTTAGTAACTTGGGTTAATACTAAAACCTAGCTTTCTACTAGTAAATAATAACCTGACCAACTAAAAGCAAATGCTTGACTTAACTCCACATAAAAACTAGTCCACTATAGCCAAACGGGGCATTTTGCTGAGTATGTTGATGTGTATTCACCCTTGCTTTACACACCAACCCCCCCCCAGGTTGTCCGCGTTGCAACCACTGCTCAGGTGAAGATGAAGTCGTGGAGGAGGACTTCCAGGAGTTCCAAGAGTACGATGAGTTCTAGGCGTGGGTTAGCGGCAAACCCCAAGTCGGCTGCCTGTGTAGGCCGTGTGTATCTACATTTCTTTTCCGCACTTTGATTATTGTTAAAGACTATGTGGATGTCTCGGACATCATGATGTAATCGACTATTATACCCTCTTTTATGTCATTATTTGAGCACTATGTGATGATGTCCAGTTATGTAACTGTTGTGTACGTGAATTGCTGATCCTGGCACGTACATGGTTCACATTCAGTTTGCCTTCTAAAACCGGGTGTGACACACCCTTAACTTACCAAGTTCACTATAGGCTGGCTCTTGGTGGAAAGGTTCAATTTCTGATTCTTTTCTTGGAGCTACAGATGTAAAGAAGAATTGAATGTCGGCTATTGCTTGAGCTTATCCGGTTGGCTGGCCATAAACAACCAACTACTGCATAAAGAACAGAAGGATAGGGCTGAAATGTGGCTAGAAATGTGGAAAGCAATCGATTGAATCCAACATGAGTCAACAGCGGGGTTTATTAGTGCATTACCGAGGGTGGTATCAAAGGCATAAAAGGGTTAGAAAGTCATAAGCCACGACGCTAACACGCATCCATTTGCCACGCCATCGAATCAATGACAAATATTTTCGTCATAAAGGTTTTGCCATGTCACCTACCACGCCATCACCATTAGCCATGTGGCAATGCATGTCAGTATGAATTGTGACGTTTTTACGGGCACTTATGATGAAATAGAGTGTCATAGATTTAGTGACGAAGCTGGTATGCGTCATAGAATCTATGACGATTTTTTTATCATCGTCATAGTAGGCTATTTAACACGCACCTTCTGAAACGATGACTTTTTCGTCACAATGATGTCACCAGAACATAACCTGTGACAAATAAACACTAGTTAGTGATGTAATCATTATGTCACAAAAGGCCTGCAAGGTTGTAGTGGTATCATAGGGCGCCTGATGGGCCTCCTAATGGTTTGTCCTGCGAGATGGGCCAGTAGGTTATAATCAGGTCGGGCGATCTTGATCCAAGAATACAAAAACCAGCGTCCGAGTTATGCGCTACCGAAGCATTGATATCTCGGGTGATGCAGCTGCACACACCTGAGGAGCTAGACACCCAGCAATGACTCGGTTGAGAAGGTGATCGAACTTCGGATATGTAGGGCTACAAATCGTGATAAAGGAGGAGATAAGTAGAGTAGATAGTGATCACAACTTCTAAATGGATAACTCTCTGGTCGTGTATACAAGGTCGAGGGGGACCCATATAAAATCATCTCATCTCACCCCGTCTCACTGGACACCCGCCCTCATCAATAACACCTGATGTAACACCCCAGGTGTTACCCTGGCTAGAGCCACTTTGGCACTAGAAGCTGTGTTCACAAGGGTGAAGACTTAGGGCACCACATAAGGACTTTGGAGCTCATGTGCTAATCAAGTTGCCAATGACATAAGAAGCATTACTCTAATCCTTGCACACTTACTACCTTGGATGATGGGGAAGAAGAACCCTAGACCTCTCCTAAACCCCTATCTTCCAAAACCCTAGGCAAGGGGGGACAAGAGAGTGAGCAAGAGGGCAAAGCATGTCTAACTCTTACCCAAACTCTAACTAACTTGGTAACCATCAATTAGGGGGGGAAAATGTTGCAAAAAGACCCCTGGAGAAACCCCAATTCAAATCTCCAAGTGGAGAGAGAGCTAGAGCTCTCTATTTCCCTCTAAGTCACATTTTAGCCCTAATCCAAAGACCAGAGCCGTGTTCACTTTGAAGATGGCGCCAAAACCACTTGGGTTCTATACCAAAAATGTGGTATACCACTTAAGGCACCCCCTGGAAAAATTTGAGACCGAGACTCAGACGTTTGACAGCACTTGACATCAGTTTTGTCGCTGAGTGGGCAGAGAGACAAGCCAGATTTGGCGCCCGTCTATCTCCCGATCTAGGGCGTATCATCCCTTGGAACTCACACATGTGAGATAGCCCTAGGTGCCAGGAGGAGGTCTGCGCTGGATTCATGGCGAGATTCGCACGTTTGCGATCTCTGGAGACGTTTGAACACTGGAAGAAACTCACCTCCACGTGTTCGACGCCTTCTGTCTGCGCCAGAGCACGCCCGCGCCGCGCCCGAGCCAAACCCGCGCCGTGGCCCGCGCCCAAGCTTATAAAGCCCTCCCAGGCTTCGACTACACCCTTCCGCGCACCCTCCACACCTCACCGGAGTTAGCTCGTCACCGGTTGCCCGTGCGCAGCGAGTCCGCGGCCGCCCAACCCCTCTGCCACCATAGACCGGCCATTTGAGCCATTCCCAACCCCGTCCAGCCCTCGGAGAAGACTGTGCACACCTCCGTGAGGCTCCCCGAGCAAGGAATCGGAGAGTACTTCGCCGGAGAAGCCAGTCCACGCTCGCCGGAGCTCTCGCCCCCGCCGGAGTACGTGGACCGGGTAAACCACTCCACCATCCTTCGATTCCTTGTGCACACAGTCGCTGCGTGACCCCGTGAAGCTCACCGTGCCCTCGGATTTAACCAGTTCGCCGTGGTTTGGCCGGTATACTCGCCGCCGACGAGGACACCCGCCTGCACGCGTGGACCGGGCGATTCCGGCCATCTCCGACGTCGAGTCGTACCTCGACGTGACCGTCAGAGTCTCCCCGAGCCAACCCCACCCTTCGCCGGACCTCCCTCGCCGCCGATAAGCCGCGCCGCCCTTTTCTTTCCCGCGGTTACTGTTTCAGTAAGGGGAAGGACTGCGGGTGAGAGGGAAAGAAGGTCAGGGGGTTTTGTGAAATGTCAGAGACACAAGGGAATAGTGACGCGAGGGTAGATTTGCGAAGGTGGATTTAGTTTAAACCCAGGGACCTCGGTGTAAACGGTTTTTCCAGAAAACCTTTATTAAATCTGTTTTTAAATTGGACAGAAACTTTGAAAATGCATAACTTTTGTTTAAATCATCCAAATTTGGTCAAACCAATTTTGTCAGACTCCAAATAATGAAACCTATTTAGGAAAAATATAAAACCCCTATGTACTATAGAAAACTTTAAAGCTCTGATTTAATTATAGTTTTGACCAAAAGCTTAATAATAAGGCCAAAATTAGTTGCACTATTTGACTGGGGTTAGAAAAATTCTGAGAAGTTTATATATACCTACTAAACCAAATAAAAATGCTAAACCCCTCTGTCCACTCCATTTAAGTTAGTTTTACCCCTTATTCTATAATATGCTTAAGGATAAGGAAAATAGAAAATGTAATTTAATTAATGAATCAGAGAGTACCTCTATTTTTGTTAGGTTACTTATTCAATATAGTTCACTGGAAAAATATATCATACCCTATTTTAGTGTAAAATAAGTAAGATCTCTTTTGTTTTAATAAAACAAGTGAAACTTAGAAAAACTCTACAAAAATAACCCCAAGATAAAAGCACCCCCACCCTTGTGATAACTAATATTTTGTTAAGGAGAACTTAGGAAAAATAGGAGATCTGCTGTTTGACATTTTTCAAATAATAATGTAGTAGAAAGAGCCTTTTTGACATTAAACTTAAGAAAATCATAACTAAATAACCACCCCTTAGTTTACTATGATTTTTAGCACAGAAGCCTATTATTACTATGGGATGCCAGCAAAAATAACCTTTAGGACAGAACCTATCCCTAACTAAGAGGTGTAGTGTAAAGTGGCCCTTTTGCCTATTTGTTGTTATTTTTATTTAAAACCTAGCTTTTATACTTTAAGCCTCAAATTCTTAAAACAAGCTAGAATAGCCAGTGACAACCCACTGTAATTTTTACAGAATTTTTGGAAATTATTGAAACCCTGTTGTAGTTCAAACCTACACTAAAAACCCTAAATGGAAATTAAGGGAAGAAAAATGAAAGGTGTGAAGTAATGTTATTCTAAAACCTTTGTAATCTGTCCATTAAAATGTAACAAGACGATACCAATCCTCTATGTTACCCTCACTGAAAACCCAAGCCTAAGGAAGTATTGAGCCTAACCCACTGGAAGTCCCACATGACTAAGAAAACCCTAAGTTACTTCTTAACTTAGTTTCTTTAGCTTAATGTTCTTAAATCTTGCATAATCATGACATACATGTTCATTGCATTTCGATAGACTGTAATCTTGCTGATGGAGAATACATCCTCGTGCCGGAGCAAGGAGCTGCTCAGGAGGTAGCCCCAGATCCAGCACCCGAGCCTGCACCAGAGGACCTGCCTGCCACTGCTTTGGAAGGCAAGCCCCGGTTTTATGCATAACTTGTTATTTATGCTATTTTACTTCACTTAATGATTGTAGGATTGATTGTGCACTTAAGTGTAGGAATTGTTTGAAACCCTAGTTGCATGATCTCAGGAACCCTATTGAGATGAATACTAGTATGCTAGGTCGAGTAGCTGCTTTATTAAGTAGGATCTCGGTAGAAGACGAGTGATTTTTCTAGCACTCGCGCGAGGTCAGGACATTGATTGCACCCACTTTCATATCGTACTAATGATGGGTGTGGGCAACAATCCATGGGGATTGGTTGTCCACGGGATAAAAAAAATTTGAATAAGGATTAAGGTGTGGTACCGTGAGTCAAGCGTTTGAACGTACTAAGCACATGCCGAGAAATATGGTAAATCGGTAAGCCTAGTACCTGATTGAACCTGGCAGTGGACTTTACCCCTCACGCGACCTGAGACGAGGTCTCCCATTCCGGTTATGGTGGGTACAAATGCGGTCACTGCACGACGGCCAGTCGGGGTCAGTGAGGCATTGTACGCCAAGGCGGTGAGCCCTGATCTGCTGACGGGGAATCGATGGGGACGGTTGATGTGTGTGGGGACGGAGTGCCCCTGCATGTCGTGTGTTTAGGTTTACCTTGCAAGGATAAAAACTCGATTCGAATCGTCTGCTTCTCGCAGCTAATGAGAGTGCTTGATCCATGCTGCTACATTGAGTAACAAGTGGAATTATGCGGAGATGATATAAGATGTTGATTGCTAAAATGTTTGCTACTTTGTATGAATAGATAGTACATTTTTAGCCTTAAGAGAGTCACACTTAACTTTGACTAAGTTAAAATCTTGATTTAGAAACTCAGCTAGTGCTTTTGGCAACCAAACCCCACAGCCAAACAGCTGCATGTCTAGAGGTAGAGGAGTAGACTCCTCACACCGGGTAAGTCTAGCTGAGTATTAGTATACTCAGCCTTGCTTGTGGCATAATTTTTACAGGTTCTCTGGAGGAGATGGTTGCTGGGATAACTTGGTCGTCCACCTTGCCACTGGGTTGGACTGTCGAGTGGGACCCTGCCTCGGCTGAGGAGGAGCATGAGGAGTGATGGGACAGGCTTCCCCATTCCTCCATTTATTTACCGTTAGTTTTATTCCGCTGCACTTCGAACAATGATGGTTACTTTTGCAAAAACTCCGATGATGATGATGGTGCTGTAATAATTTAACACTCTGGCATGTATGGTTTTATGCTTTATTGTATTTGCTCTGTGACTCACCTTCGAGTGAGATTGTGGTACTTGATCCTGTCAGTGGCCGTGTCGGACTAGATCCGAGGGATTGACGGGTTATTCCCATTTAAGTGTGGTCTAGCCTCTAAGGCGGGGCTTAGGCACTTAAGTTGGAATAATTCGGGCAGTTCCGCCACAGCTGGTATCGGAGCTTGTACCACCACAGAGGACTCAATAAAATGTAAATACCATCGATTTTCTAAATAAAACTTGATAGAAACAAGGTTGGATAGATAGTAGGACGAGCAGGATAGACCTAGGACGTGAAGCCTCGGGTTAATAGAAGGGTAGCTAGGTGGCTAAGTAACTAGGCCCTACAGGCCACTTTTACGGGACGGGAGTTCCTCCCTACTTCTTTTATCTTATTGTGAGGTCGTTCAGGACGAGCATGCATGCATTCATGATTAAGCAAATGGATAACTAAGTAAAGGACTTAAAAAAACAAGATAACAACCAACTAGGTCTCCAGTGCCTTTTCATTAACTAAGGAAGGGTTGAGTTTTATTTTTCCTTGTTCTTTTTATAATTCTTTTTCTTTTACTTACGCTTAACCATACACAGATGACTTCCCACGGATCCTCTGATGACGGAAATGCACTGACCCACACTGACGGACTTGCACGAGAGGGCTTTCCCCGCATTTTGTGGGAAGTACTTCAGGGGGCCGGATACACGACACCCCCTCAGTACGCGGTGCAGCAGTTCGAGAAGCACCGAGTGCCTCGCTGTCGGGTAAGGATGACCTTGGAGCCTCATCCCTTGCAGCCAGGATGGCGCTCTTTGGACTCCGAGTCTTTCGGGTACCGGGCAGAGGACACGATCGAGGCGATCGCTCTGCATGGATTGACTACCTTCTGCGGATTCCATCCCCTGGAGCTGGCTACCCACCCCATTGGCTTGTTCCCCGCTGAGAGGGAGGACGACCCAATGTGGAAAGATCGGGTGGAGCATGCCAAGGACATCTGGGCCATCTACCCAGGTCAGACTGCGCACTTGACAGTACGGTGCATGAATGCTCTGTACCGTCTGCAAGTGATGCGCGGTGAGGCAATGTCCCATCTGATGGCACTGCTGGAGGCAACAAAGATCACGCTGGATAACAGAGAGGAGCTCGTGGTTGATTTATCTCAGGAAATGGTGGAGAAGGACTTGCAGGTGGAGCAGCTATCCACTGATATTTAGGAATTGGAGGAGCTGGTGGGCACCAGGGAGAACACCATTGAGGTCCTAGAGGATCAGCTCATTAACACTCAGCAGCAGCTTGTTGAGGCTAACGAGCACCTGGACATGCACCACCAGGAGATCCAGGACCAGGAGGCCAACGAGGACGTCGACATTGAGGGAGGAGATGAGCCTGCCTCCAGTGTGGACACTGCTGGCCCGGGCAGACCACCTTCCCCCGAGTCGAGTGTTGCTTCGTTCGCTCACTAGGTGTCCAGGGTAGGCTTAGCTTTTGCACCCTTGGGGTACTAGGCTAGATAGAGTTGAGTCATTTTGGAACAAGTTGATGTAATCGTGCTAAAACTCTCTTGGGAACTTGTTTGATGGATGTTATTATCAGTTTAAATTTGGAAGGAGGAATTTATGCCTCTTAAAATCTCTTTTGTTGAAGTCGGAGTCTATCATGCTGTTTTAACTTTTTCCCCGTAAAAAAATCTTGAAATTTGGAACTGTGGTGTTAAGTAAGTATGTGGTTTTTCAGATGGCCGGGAGGCAGCGTCGTGGCCAGAACGAGCGCGTTCCTCCACCGCCACCACCACCTCCCACTCTGCAGGAGCTCATGGCTCAGCAGAATGAGATCCTGAGGCAGCTGGCTCAACGTCAGCCACCACCTCAGCATTATGGTGGTGGAGACCATCAGCGTCACCCCGCGGCGGCTACATACCAGGAATTCCTTAGCACCCAGCCTCCATTGTTCACAAGGGTGGAAGACCCACTTGACGCAGATGTGTGGCTGCGAGTGGTGGAATCCAAATTCCCACTGCTCCATGGAGTTTGCTCAGAGGTCACCAAAGTCAGGTTCGCCACCCAGCAGCTTCGCGGACCTGCAAGGACTTGGTGGGATCATTTTCTTGCTATGCAGCCAGAGGACCGAGAGGTGGAGTGGAGGGAGTTCAAGGTAGCTTTTAGAGGACACCATATACCAGCCGGGATCATGGACAGGAAGCTCAACGAGTTTTTGGCACTCACTCAGGGCAACAGGACAGTGTTGCAGTATGCCCAGGCTTTTAATGACTTGTGCCAGTACGCAGGATATCATGCAGATACAGATGAGAAGAAGAGGGACAGATTCAGGAGGGGGCTCAGCACTAAGCTCCGGGATCGTCTCAACACCGTCAGGGTCAACAGTTACAATGAGTTGGTCAACATGGCTATCTCCCAAGAGGACTGCATTACAGCTAGGCAGGCAGAGAAGAAGAGGAAGACCCCTGTGGCAGGACCCTCAGCTCAGCCACAGCGCTTCAGGATTGTGTCCGACACCCAGGGCAGGGGGCCCCAGCAGCAGCAAGGGCGATGGGTAATCCGACCTCAGCAGCAGCAGGCACCCAACCGCAACCAGTTTCCAGCTCAGAGGAATAACCAGCAGCAGTAGTACCGCCAGGCTAATGACAACAGATGCTTCACTTGTGGCAACACTGGGCATTATGCCAAGAATTGCCCCAGGAACCAGCAGAGGCAGGGGCGGGATGCTAATCAGAACCAAGGCAAGAGGCAGAAGGTGCAAGTGAGGCAAGGCAGGCTGAACTTCACCACCATGGCTGACATTCCTGAGGGAGCACCCGTCATGACTGGTATCTTTACAGTTTTGAATTATCCTGCGATTATTTTATTTGATTCGGGTGCATCGCATAGTTTTATCAGTGCTAAGTTTAGTGCCAAATGCCAGTTGCCCTTTCACCATACCGATGGGGGCATTACAATTTCAACGCCAGGAGGCAGAGTTGCCACTTATCAAATCAACAGACACGTGCCCATAAAGTTTGGTAGTCTAATAATTAAAACCACCCTCCTCATTCTGGGGTTGGATAGTGTGGATATTATATTGGGAACTGACTGGTTGACCAGGCACCAAGCAGTTATGGATATTGCAGCCAGGGCCATTGAGGTGCACTCACCAACTTGTGGTGAGACCACACTATTTTTACCTGACCAGGGTTGTACCCGATCTTGTGCCTTTGTTATGTTAGAATCCCCGGTGGAAAAGATCCCAGTGGTCTGCGACTACCCAGATGTTTTCCCAGATGAATTGCCAGGGATGCCACCTGACCGAGATATTGAGTTCGCCATCGAATTGCAACCTGGGACCGCTCCTATCTCCAAGAGACCCTATAGGATGCCTCCCGCGGAATTGGCAGAATTGAAGAAACAATTGCAAGAGTTGTTGGACAAAGGGTTTATTCGTCCAAGCACTTCACCATGGGGATGTCCAGCACTATTTGTGAAGAAAAAGGACGAGAGTTTGAGGATGTGTGTTGACTACCGTCCTCTCAATGCGGTAACTATTAAGAACAAATACCCACTGCCCCGCATCGATGTTCTGTTCGATCAATTGGTAGGAGCCAAGGTATTCTCCAAGATAGACCTTCGCTCAGGATACCATCAGATCAAGATCCGCGCTAGCGATATTCCCAAGACGGCTTTCTCTACCAGATATGGACTGTATGAGTTTCTGGTGATGTCTTTTGGGCTGACCAATGCCCCGGCTTATTTTATGTACCTGATGAACTCAGTGTTTATGCCAGAATTGGATAAGTTCGTGGTCGTTTTCATTGATGATATTCTGGTCTATTCCAAGAATGAAGATGAACATACTGAGCACCTGCACATCGTGCTTCAGCGGCTGCGCGATCATCATCTTTATGCTAAGTTGTCTAAATGTGAATTCTGGCTGAAGGAGATTAAATTCTTGGGTCACACAATTTCTCAAGATGGGATATCCGTTGATCCTGAGAAGGTGCAGGAGGTGATGGATTGGAAACCCCCGACTACAGTGAAGCAGATTCGGAGTTTTCTGGGCTTGGCAGGGTATTATCGACGATTTATTCCGGATTTCTCCAGAATTGCCAAGCCAATGACTGAACTGTTAAAAAAGGGAGTCAAATTTGAGTGGAGCCAAAAGTGTGAGGATGCCTTTCATACCTTGAGGCAGCATTTGACCACAGCCCCAGTGCTGGCTCAACCTGACAACACCAAGCCATTTGAAGTTTACTGTGATGCTTCTGGTACTGGATTGGGATGTGTTTTGATGCAAGAGAACAGAGTGATTGCTTATGCTTCCCGGGCACTCAGGCCCCATGAGCAGAACTACCCTACACATGATTTAGAATTGGCAGCTGTAGTCCATGCTCTAAAGATATGGAGACACTACTTGATGGGAGCTCACTGTAACATCTACACTGATCACAAGAGTCTCAAATACATCTTTACTCAGGCAGATCTGAACATGAGGCAAAGGAGATGGTTAGAATTGATCAAGGACTACGATTTGGAAGTGCATTACCACCCAGGGAAGGCCAATGTTGTGGCTGATGCCTTGAGCAGAAAGGCTCAGTGCAATTGTATGAACATGGATGTAAGAGTGACCACCCTGTGTGATGAGTTGTGCAGATTGAACCTGGAAGTTGTTTCTTCGGGTGACCTAAGCTATATCTCGGTGGAGCCCACGTTGCAAGAACAGATAGTCAGGGCACAGGTTGAGGATAAGGGTGTTCAGATTATCAAGGATATGATCAAGCAAAAGGCAGAAAAATACAAGTGTTTCCGACAGGACAGCAAGGGAATTCTATGGTTTGGAGATCGATTGGTTGTTCCCAAGGACCCTGAGCTCAGAAAGCAGATACTAGATGAAGCTCACCTTTCCAAATTCTCTATGCACCCTGGTAGCAACAAGATGTATCATGATCTCAGATCTCTATATTGGTGGACTAGAATGAAAAGGGAAATTGCCAAGTACATATCCGAATGTGACACCTGCCAGAGAATTAAAGCTAGTCACTTGAAGGCAGCAGGCCCTTTGCAACCCCTTCCCATACCATCTTGGAAATGGGAGGACATTTGCATGGACTTCATAGTGGGATTACCCAATACCTCCAGGCACCATGATTCAATTTGGGTTATAGTGGACAGGTTGACCAAAACTGCTCATTTCTTGCCAGTGCATACCACCCACAGGACAGAGAAGTACGCTGAAATTTATGTTGACCAGATAGTAAGGTTGCATGGTATTCCCAAGACCATTATATCTGACAGAGGAGCACCATTTGTGGCACAATTTTGGGAGCAATTGCAAGAGTCACTTGGGACCCATGTCATCCGAAGCTCAGCATATCACCCTCAAACAGACGGTCAGACAGAAAGGGTGAATCAGATTTTGGAAGACATGTTGCGAGCATGTGCACTACATTATGGGAAGGATTGGGACAAGTGTCTGTCTTTGGCAGAGTTTTCTTACAATAACAGCTATCAATCCAGTCTAAAGATGGCACCTTTTGAGGCATTATATGGGAGAAGGTGTAGAACCCCACTAAATTGGTCTCAAGCAGGAGAAAGGGAAATTTTTGGGCCAGATTTGGTACTCGAGGCAGAGGCAAAGGTCAGGGTTATTACCAAGAACTTGGAGGTTGCTCAGGCTAGGCAAAAGAGCTACCATGATAAGAGGCGGAAGCCTCTATAGTTTGAGGTGGGAGATCATGTCTATCTTAAGGTATCACCCACCAAGGGTGTCCAGAGATTCGGGATCAAGGGCAAGTTAGCTCCTCGCTACATTGGGCCATACGAGATCAAGGAAGCTTGTGGACCCATAGCCTATCAAGTGAAATTGCCACCTCACCTGTCGTCAGTCCACAATGTATTCCATGTATCCCAGCTGCGGAAATGCGTTCGTCTACCCACTGAAGTGCTACCAGAACCAGACATTGAGATAGAACCAGACTTGTCCTACCAAGAGTACCCCGTCAAGGTATTAGATCAAAAGGAGAGGTCAACTCGGGCAAGGTCGGTCATAATGTATAAAGTTCAGTGGAGTCACCATTCAGCAGAAGAAGCTACATGGGAGACTGAGGAATTTCTACGCTCTCGCTTCCCCGACTTTCTGCCCAAAGGAGTCGGTATGTAACCCCGAAATCCCACCCCCACCTGCCCTTTGAATTTAATTATAAGAAAAACTTAGATAACAAAGATAGTCTAAGTTGTGGAATTAACTTAAGAAGGGCTTCCTTCTAAAGTTGCAAAGAGGATGACATTCGAAGAGCAGTTAATAAGAGAAACTTAAGTGTAAAGGAAAAACAACACCAGCACACCTTCAAACACCCCTCCAAGGGACTCTACCTAAATCTCGGGACGAGATTCCTTTAAGGGGGGAGGGCTGTAACACCCCAGGTGTTACCCTGGCTAGAGCCACTTTGGCACTAGAAGCTGTGTTCACAAGGGTGAAGACTTAGGGCACCACATAAGGACTTTGGAGCTGATGTGCTAATCAAGTTGCCAATGACATAAGAAGCATTACTCTAATCCTTGCACACTTACTACCTTGGATGATGGGGGAAGAAGAACCCTAGACCTCTCCTAAACCCCTATCTTCCAAAACCCTAGGCAAGGGGGGACAAGAGAGTGAGCAAGAGGGCAAAGCATGTCTAACTCTTACCCAAACTCTAACTAACTTGGTAACCGTCAATTAGGGGGGGAAATGTTGCAAAAAGACCCCTGGAGAAACCCCAATTCAAATCTCCAAGTGGAGAGAGAGCTAGAGCTCTCTATTTCCCTCTAAGTCACATTTTAGCCCTAATCCAAAGACCAGAGTCGTGTTCACTTTGAAGATGGCGCCAAAACCACTTGGGTTCTATACCAAAAATGTGGTATACCACTTAAGGCACCCCCTGGAAAAATCTGAGACCGAGACTCAGACGTTTGACAGCACTTGACATCAGTTTTGTCGCTGAGTGGGCAGAGAGACAAGCCAGATTTGGCGCCCGTCTATCTCCCGATCTAGGGCGTATCATCCCTTGGAACTCACACATGTGAGATAGCCCTAGGTGCCAGGAGGAGGTCTGCGCCGGATTCATGGCGAGATTCGCACGTTTGCGATCTCTGGAGACGTTTGAACACTGGAAGAAACTCACCTCCACGTGTTCGACGCCTTCTGTCTGCGCCAGAGCACGCCCGCGCCGCGCCCGAGCCAAACCCGCGCCGTGGCCCGCGCCCAAGCTTATAAAGCCCTCCCAGGCTTCGACTACACCCTTCCGCGCACCCTCCACACCTCACCGGAGTTAGCTCGTCACCGGTTGCCCGTGCGCAGCGAGTCCGCGGCCGCCCAACCCCTCTGCCACCATAGACCGGCCATTTGAGCCATTCCCAACCCCGTCCAGCCCTCGGAGAAGACTGTGCACACCTCCGTGAGGCTCCCCGAGCAAGGAATCAGAGAGTACTTCGCCGGAGAAGCCAGTCCACGCTCGCCGGAGCTCTCGCCCCCGCCGGAGTACGTGGACCGGGTAAACCACTCCACCATCCTTCGATTCCTTGTGCACACAGTCGCTGCGTGACCCCGTGAAGCTCACCGTGCCCTCGGATTTAACCAGTTCGCCGTGGTTTGGCCGGTATACTCGCCGCCGACGAGGACACCCGCCTGCACGCGTGGACCGGGCGATTCCGGCCATCTCCGACGTCGAGCCGTACCTCGACGTGACCGTCAGAGTCTCCCCGAGCCAACCCCACCCTTCGCCGGACCTCCCTCGCCGCCGGTAAGCCGCGCCGCCCTTTTCTTTCCCGCGGTTACTGTTTCAGTAAGGGGAAGGACTGCGGGTGAGAGGGAAAGAAGGTCAGGGGGTTTTGTGAAATGTCAGAGACACAAGGGAATAATGACGCGAGGGTAGATTTGCAAAGGTGGATTTAGTTTAAACCCAGGGACCTCGGTGTAAACGGTTTTTCCAGAAAACCTTTATTAAATCTGTTTTTAAATTGGACAGAAACTTTGAAAATGCATAACTTTTGTTTAAATCATCCAAATTTGGTCAAACCAATTTTGTGAGACTCCAAATAATGAAACATATTTAGGAAAAATATAAAACCCCTATGTACTATAGAAAACTTTAAAGCTCTGATTTAATTATAGTTTTGACCAAAAGCTTAATAATAAGGCCAAAATTAGTTGCACTATTTGACTGGGGTTAGAAAAATTCTGAGAAGTTTATATATACCTACTAAACCAAATAAAAATGCTAAACCCCTCTGTCCACTCCATTTAAGTTAGTTTTACCCCTTATTCTATAATATGTTTAAGGATAAGGAAAATAGAAAATGTAATTTAATTAATGAACCAGAGAGTACCTCTATTTTTGTTAGGTTACTTATTCAATATAGTTCACTGGAAAAATATATCATACCCTGTTTTAGTGTAAAATAAGTAAGATCCCTTTTGTTTTAATAAAACAAGTGAAACTTAGAAAAACTCTACAAAAATAACCCCAAAATAAAAGCACCCCCACCCTTGGGATAACTAATATTTTGTTAAGGAGAACTTAGGAAAAATAGGAGATCTGCTGTTTGACATTTTTCAAATAATAATGTAGTAGAAAGAGCCTTTTTGACATTAAACTTAAGAAAATCATAACTAAATAACCACCCCTTAGTTTACTGTGATTTTTAGCACAGAAGCCTATTATTACTATGGGATGCCAGCAAAAATAACCTTTAGGACAGAACCTATCCCTAACTAAGAGGTGTAGTGTAAAGTGGCCCTTTTGCCTATTTGTTGTTATTTTTATTTAAAACCTAGCTTTTATACTTTAAGCCTCAAATTCTTAAAACAAGCTAGAATAGCCAGTGACAACCCACTGTAATTTTTACAGAATTTTTGGAAATTATTGAAACCCTGTTGTAGTTCAAACCTACACTAAAAACCCTAAATGGAAATTAAGGGAAGAAAAATGAAAGGTGTGAAGTAATGTTATTCTAAAACCTTTGTAATTTGTCCATTAAAATGTAACAAGACAATACCAATCCTCTATGTTACCCTCACTGAAAACCCAAGCCTAAGGAAGTATTGAGCCTAACCCACTGGAAGTCCCACATGACTAAGAAAACCCTAAGTTACTTCTTAACTTAGTTTCTTTAGCTTAATGTTCTTAAATCTTGCATAATCATGACATACATGTTCATTGCATTTCGATAGACTGCAATCTTGCTGACGGAGAATACATCCTCGTGCCGGAGCAAGGAGCTGCTCAGGAGGTAGCCCCAGATCCAGCACCCGAGCCTGCACCAGAGGACCTGCCTGCCACTGCTTTGGAAGGCAAGCCCCGGTTTTATGCATAACCTGTTATTTATGCTATTTTACTTCACTTAATGATTGTAGGATTGATTGTGCACTTAAGTGTAGGAATTGTTTGAAACCCTAGTTGCATGATCTCAGGAACCCTATTGAGATGAATACTAGTATGATAGGTCGAGTAGCTGCTTTATTAAGTAGGATCTCGGTAGAAGACGAGTGATTTTTCTAGCACTCGCGCGAGGTCAGGACATTGATTGCACCCACTTTCATATCGTACTGATGATGGGTGTGGGCAACAATCCATGGGGATTGGTTGTCCACGGGATAAAAAAAAATTTGAATAAGGATTAAGGTGTGGTACCGTGAGTCAAGCGTTTGAACGTACTAAGCACATGCCGAGAATTATGGTAAATCGGTAAGCCTAGTACCTGATTGAACCTGGCAGTGGACTTTACCCCTCACGCGACCTGAGACGAGGTCTCCCATTCCGGTTATGGTGGGTACAAATGCGGTCACTGCACGACGGCCAGTCGGGGTCAGTGAGGCATTGTACGCCAAGGCGGTGAGCCCTGATCTGCTGACGGGGAATCGATGGGGACGGTTGATGTGTGTGGGGACGGAGTGCCCCTGCATGTCGTGTGTTTAGGTTTACCTTGCAAGGATAAAAACTCGATTCGAATCGTCTGCTTCTCGCAGCTAATGAGACTGCTTGATCCATGCTGCTACATTGAGTAACAAGTGGAATTATGCGGAGATGATATAAGATGTTGATTGCTAAAATGTTTGCTACTTTGTATGAATAGATAGTACATTTTTAGCCTTAAGAGAGTCACACTTAACTTTGACTAAGTTAAAATCTTGATTTAGAAACTCAGCTAGTGCTTTTGGCAACCAAACCCCACAGCCAAACAGCTGCATGTCTAGAGGTAGAGGAGTAGACTCCTCACACCGGGTAAGTCTAGCTGAGTATTAGTATACTCAGCCTTGCTTGTGGCATAATTTTTACAGGTTCTCTGGAGGAGATGGTTGCTGGGATAACTTGGTCGTCCACCTTGCCACTGGGTTGGACTGTCGAGTGGGACCCTGCCTCGGCTGAGGAGGAGCATGAGGAGTGATGGGACAGGCTTCCCCATTCCTCCATTTATTTACCGTTAGTTTTATTCCGCTGCACTTCGAACAATGATGGTTACTTTTGCAAAAACTCCGATGATGATGATGGTGCTGTAATAATTTAACACTCTGGCATGTATGGTTTTATGCTTTATTGTATTTGCTCTGTGACTCACCTTCGAGTGAGATTGTGGTACTTGATCCTGTCAGTGGCCGTGTCGGACTAGATCCGAGGGATTGACGGGTTATTCCCATTTAAGTGTGGTCTAGCCTCTAAGGCGGGGCTTAGGCACTTAAGTTGGAATAATTCGGGCAGTTCCGCCACACCTGAGCTCCCACAAAGCTCCTTTGTAATCTTCACACTCTAGAGAAAATCCAATACACAACCTCAACAGGAAGCAGAGTGTTACGCATTCTAAAGCGGCCTGAACCTGTATAAACCCGCGTGCAAGATCGACATCTCCCTGCACGTACCATCGAGTCATAGTCAATGACGTCGTCCTACCCAAAAGCATCACGTGGGTAACCCCATGGTGCGCAGTCGAGTCACAAACACCAACAGTTGGTGCACCGGGTAGGGGGTGCGACGTTGATCTTCGACGACTCCATGGCTATCTTCTTCAACATCCCGATCACCTTCAATACCGGGGAGATCTTCTGCTTTGGATCCCTCTCCTGCATTGCAGATCAGAAAGGCATCCTGCACCGCATTGTGGACCCATTCAGGAAGAAATCTTCTCAGGTGGCACCAAAGGGGTTGCACTTTTGTGAGCTCACTCTTGTGATAACCCCCCACCACCACAGGTGAAGAGCAGGTGGACCCAGAGGAGGACTATTATGATGAGTTCGACGAGGTCTAGGTGGCATCTCCCAGTCAGGTTGATGGCGCCAAGGGAAAAATATTGATATTAGTTTGTTCTATTTATTACCAGTTATTTTGTAAGACACTTCATTAGGTAACAAAGATTGTGGCATTCATCTCTATACACTGAGTCATTATATGTGTTGATCTTGTTTGGCGCACATATGATACGCGCCTGGTTTGCCCCTTAAATCCAGGTGTGACACTAGACGAGCGAGAATTTTAGAAAAAAGTTTGCGGCGGAAAAACAGCGTTAGGGTTTGTTCGCCAGGAACTGCCAGCGAGTGTGTATATGCACGCGTTGTAGACCTACTAAGTCGGGTACGCTAAGTAGAACGATGTAAGTCGAGCAAGTTCTCAATCGAGCAGATTAAGTCGGACAGAGTACATATCAGTCGGATTTATCACTTAGATTTATCAATCGGATTTATTAGTTGAAGTATAAGTTGAATAGAGTAAGAGACTCGATACCAACAAGCATGACCTCAAACACATTGTATGCATAAAAAAGAACTCAAGATTAGATGCGGCAACCATATTTCATTCACCGGATGGAGATCATTACAAAAGAAAAAGGGCCAGCTCATTGTGATCTGACCCTAGCAGAACACGTCCTCCACTTCCATTTCCATTTTTTCTACTACTACTTGAGAGCACCTAGAGGGGGGTGAATAGGTGATCCTGAAAAATTCAACAACTAATAGCCAATAAAACTTGGTTAAGTGTTAGTATGGCTAAGTAGCGAGCTCTTGGGAACACACAAGTAATCACAGAAAAGCAATCACAAGAGACACGCGAGTTATCCCGTGGTTTGGCCAAGTATAACACTTGCCTACTTCCACGTTGTGGCGTCCCAATGGACGAGGGTTGGACTCAACCCCTTTCAAGTGATCCAATGATCAACTTGAATACCACGGTGTTCTTCTTTCTTATCTCTTTTCCCGTTCGCGAGGAATCTCCACAAGTTGGAGTCTCTCGCCCTTATAATAAAGATCACGGTGAAAGCACAGGAGTAAGGACGGGAAGCAACACACACAAATCTGCAGCAATACAAATGCAGACTTGAGCTCAAAATGAAGCACAACTAGTTCACTACAAGAACGGAGCTCAAATCACTAACACGGTCGATCAAGTGTGCGGAGATGGAGTGTGGAAGACTTAGAATGCTCAAAGTATGCTTGGGTGACTCCTCCATGCGCCTAGGGGTCCTTTTTATAGCCCCAAGGCAGCTAGGAGCCGTTGGAGGCATTCTTGGAAGGCTAATCTTGCCTTCTGTCTGGTGGCGCACCGGACAGTCCGGTGTGCCACCGGATAGCCACTGTTCATATCCGGTGCGCGATTTCCTTCCATTCCTGGCGCAGCCGACCGTTGCAGCTTCGGGCTGGTTGGCGCACCGGACACTGTCCGGTGCACACCGGACAGTCCGGTGCCCCCAGCCGACCGTTGGCGCGGGCCACGCGTCGCCCGCGGATTTGGCGGCCGACCGTTGCACTGGCGGTCATTGGCTCACCGGACAGTCCGGTGCACCATCAGACAGTCCGGTGAATTATAGTCGTACACCGCCGAAGTTTTCCCGAGAGTGGCCAGTTCGCCGGAGACCACCCTGGCGCACCGGACACTGTCCGGTGCACCACCGGACAGTCCGATGTGCCAGACTGTGCTGAGTCTTGGCTGCACACAGGCACTCTCTTCCAATCTTTTTCTTTTCCTGTTTCTAGCACTTAGGTAACTTCATTAGTACCCAAAACAAATGTACTAAGTCTAGAAACATATCTTCTTGTTGATTTGCACTTCATTCATCATTTGGCATATAATAACCCACTTAATATGTGTTGGACACTTAATCACCAAAATATACTAGAAATGGCCCAAGGGCACATTTCCCTTTCAATCTCCCCCTTTTTGGTGATTTATTCCAACACATCAAAAAGCAACAAATAGAAGTGCAACATCAATGCAATTGAGAACACAAATAGTCTTTGATAAGATTTGACATATTTGGATCGTTCTTTGCCACCACTTGGTTTATTTTTGCAAATCAAATTCATTTTCCTATCTCTAAGTCAAACACACTTGTTTAGGCACAAAGAGAGATAATCCAAGAGTAAAAATGATTAGGAGCCAAAAACTACCCCTTTTCCCATAATCAAACATTCTCCCCATAAGAGACCAAATTTTGACAATAAGAGTATTTTGATAAATCAAAAGTTCTAACTCTACTATTTTCAAAAATTCTCAAGTGGTAGCTGAGCCATTTGCTTTGGCCTTAATTTCTCCCCTTTGGCATTAAGCACCAAAACGGGATCATTATTGGCCCCATTAACCCCATTGCCTCACCAAAATTGTCAATTAAGAGCAAAAAGGCAATAGGAGCATAGATATGAAGTTGGAGTTAATACCGGAGTGCAGTGGAAGTCTTTGCATGGTCCAAGTTCACCTTTCCCTTTCAATTCACCTTTGAGGCTACATTAAGTAAAATCAACACAAATGTTAGTCTCAAAGGATCAAGTTGTAGCACTTCTCCCCCTAAATATGTGCATTACTCACACATGGACTTGTGAGGTCCGGGGATCCCTTGCACAACTTGAGCACCAGAAGTATAAGTGCATAAAGTAACTTGATCAAGGGCATAAAACACATGTATGCTATAAATCAATCCAAGTTACGCGAATCTAAGACATTTAGCTCACTATGCAGCCTGCAAAAGGTTTTCTCGTCTAAAGGCTTGGTAAAGATATCGGCTAGCTGGTTCTCGGTGCTAATATAGAACACTTCGATATCTCCCTTTTGCTGGTGGTCTCTCAAAAAGTGATGTCGGATGTCTATGTGCTTAGTGCGGCTGTGTACAACAAGATTATCCGCCATGCAGATTGCACTCTCATTGTCACATAGGAGTGGGACTTTGCTCAAATTGTAGCCAAAGTCCCAAAGGGTTTGCCTCATCCAAAGTAGTTGCACGCAACACTGTCCTGCGACAACATACTCGGCCACAGCGGTGGATAGGGCAACGGAGGTTTGTTTCTTAGAACTCCAAGACACCATGGACCTTCCTAGGAATTGGCACGTCCCTGATGTACTCTTCCTATCAACCTTGCATCCAGCATAATCGGAGTCTGAGTATCCAATCAAGTCAAAGGTAGACCCCTTTGGATACCAGATCCCGAAGCAAGGCGTAGCAACTAAATATCTAAGAATTCGCTTAACGGCCACAATGTGATACTCCTTTGGATCGGATTGAAATCTAGCACACATGCATACGCTTAACATAATATCCGGTCTACTAGCACATAAATAAAGCAATGATCCTATCATAGACCGGTATGCCTTTTGATCAACGGACTTACCTCCTTTGTTGAGGTCGACATGTCCGTCGGTGCCCATTGGTGTCTTCGCGGGCTTGGCGTCCTTCATCCTGAACCGCTTGAGCAAGTCTTGTGTGTACTTCATTTGGGAGATCAAGGTGTCGTCCTTGAGTTGCTTCACTTGGAACCCAAGGAAGTAGTTCAACTCGCCCATCATCGACATCTCAAATTTCTGTGTCATCACCCTGCTACACTCCTCACAAGACTTTTGGTTAGTAGAACCAAATATTATGTCATCGACATAAATTTGGCACACAAATAGGTCATCATCACAAGTCTTAGTAAAAAGAGTTGGATCAGCTTTCCCAACCTTGAAAGCATTAGCAATTAGGAAATCTCTAAGGCATTCATACCATGCTCTTGGGGCTTGCTTAAGTCCATAGAGTGCCTTAGAGAGCTTACACACATGGTCGGGGTACCGTTCATCCTCAAAGCCAGGGGGTTGCTCCACGTACACCTCCTCCTTGATTGGCCCGTTGAGGAAAGCGCTCTTCACATCCATTTGGAATAACCTGAAATAGTGGTGAGCGCATAGGCTAATAGAATGCGAATAGACTCTAGTCTAGCCATAGGAGCAAAAGTCTCCTCGAAATCCAAACCTGTGACTTGGGCATAACCTTTTGCCACAAGTCAAGCCTTGTTTCATGTTACCACCCCGTGCTCGTCTTGCTTGTTGTGGAACACCCACTTGGTTCCCACAATGTTTTGCTTGGGACGTGGCACCGGGCTCCAAACTTCATTTCGCTTGAAGTTGTTGAGCTCTTCCTGCATGGCCAACACCCAGTCCGGATCTTGCAAGGCCTCTTCTACCCTGAAAGGCTCAATAGAAGAGACAAATGAGTAATGCTCACAAAAGTTAGCTAGTCTTGAGTGAGTAGTTATTCCCTTGCTTATATCACCCAGAATCTGATCGACGGGATGATTCCTTTGAATCGTCGCTTGGACTTGAGTTGGAGGGGCTCGTGGTGCTTCTTCCTCCATAACTTGATCTTCTTGTGCTCCCCCTTGATCACACGCCTCCTCTTGAGGAACCTGTTCATCATCTTGAGTTGGGGGTGCACCATTGTTGAGGAAGAAGGTTGATCCTGCACTTGGTGTTCCTGTGGTCGCACATCTCCAATTGCCATGGTGCGAATTGCGTCCGTTGGAACATCATCTTCATCTACATCATCAAGATCAACTTGCTCTCTTGGAGAGCCATTAGTTTCATCAAATACAACGTCGCTAGAGACTTCAACCAAACCCGATGATTTGTTGAAGACTCTATACGCCTTTGTATTTGAGTCATAACCTAGCAAAAACCCTTCTAAAGCTTTGGGAGCAAATTTAGAATTTCTACCTTTCTTCACTAGAATATAACATTTACTCCCAAATACATGAAAGTATGAAACGTTGGGTTTGTTATCGGTTAGAAGTTCATACGAGGTCTTCTTGAGGAGGCGATGGAGGTAGACCCGGTTTATGGCGTGGCAAGCTGTGTTCACAGCTTCCGACCAAAACCGCTCGGGCGTCTTGAATTCTCCAAGCATCGTCCTCGCCATGTCTATAAGCGTCCTGTTCTTCCTCTCTACCACACCGTTTTGCTGTGGTGTGTAGGGAGCGGAAAACTCGTGCTTGATTCCTTCCTCCTCAAGGTACTCCTCCACTTGTAAGTTCTTGAACTCGAACCCGTTGTCGCTTCTTATCTTTTTCACCTTGAGCTCAAATTCATTTTGAGCTCTCCTTAGAAAGCGCTTTAGGGTCCCTTGGGTTTCTGATTTATCCAGCAAAAAGTATACCCAAGTGAAGCGGGAAAAGTCATCAACAATAACAAGACCATACTTACTTCCCCTGATGCTAAGATAGGCAACAGGTCCGAAGAGGTCCATATGAAGTAGCTCCAGAGGTCTTGATGTGGTCATCACATTCTTGCTGTGATGAGTACTTCCCACCTGTTTACCTGCTTGACAAGCTACACAAGGTCTATCTTTTTTGAAAGATACATTGGTTAGACCTAACACATGTTCTCCCTTTAGAAGTTTATGAAGGTTCTTCATCCCAACATGTGTTAGACGATGATGCCACAACCAGCCCATGCTAGTCTTAGCAATTAAGCATGCATCTAGATCGGCCTCCTCCTTCGAAAAATCAACTAAATAGAGTTTGTCGTCTAGTACACCCTTAAAAGCTAATGAACCATCACTCCTTCTAAAGACAGACACATCTATATTGGTAAACAAACAATTATAACCCATATTACATAGTTGACTAACAGACAATAAGTTGTATCCGAGCGATTCAACTAAGAACACATTAGATATGGAATGCTCGGATGAAATAGCTATCTTTCCTAGACCTTTAACCTTGCCTTGGTTCCCATCTCCAAAGATGATCGAATCTTGGGAATCTTTGCTCTTGACGTAGGAGGTGAACATCTTCTTCTCCCCCGTCATGTGGTTTGTGCATCCGCTGTCGATAATCCAGCTTGAGCCCCCGGATGCATAAACCTGCAAGGCAAATTAGGCTTGGGTCTTTGGTACCCAACTCTTGTTGGGTCCTATAAGGTTAGTTACAACATCCTTTGGGACCCAAATGCAAGTCTTGTCTCCCTTGCATTTGGACCCCAACTTTCTAGCAACCACTTTTTCATTTCTACATGAAAGTATATACTTAGTGTTGCAAGCATAAAAGACAGTGGTAGGTTTATTACACAATTTCCTAGGAGCATGAGACACAAAATTTCTCCTAGGCCTACCATTAAAATTAGAACTGGAAGCAATCATGGCATGCGAGTCAAAAGCATTATAACTCCTATCATAATGAGAATTTCTAGAAAAATTTCTATCATTGTACATGAAAGCATGATTCTTTTGACTACTACTAGCCATAGGGGTCTTCCCTTTCTCCTTGTTGGGAATGGGAGCCCTTTGACTTGTTAAGTTCTTGGCTTCCTTTCGAAAGCCAAGTACATCCTTAATTGAGGGATGTCTACCAACGGTGTAGGCATCCCTAGCAAATTTTAACTTATCAAAGTCATCTTTGCAAGTCTTAAGTAAGGTGCTCAACACATGCATCAACATCAAAATCCTTACACCTATTACAAATGACAACATGCTCTACACAAGAACTAGATTTATTAACTACTTCTAGCTTAGCATTTAAATCATCATTAATACTCTTTAAGCTAGACACAGTTTCATGACAAGCAGATAATTCAGAAGAAAGCATTTCATTCCTTTTAACCTCCAAAGCAAGAGATTTTTGCACACTAATAAACTTGTCATGCTCTTCATATAAAATATCTTCTTGCTTTTCTAACAATCTATTCTTTTCATTTAAAACATCAATCAATTCATTGATTTTATCTACTTTAGTTCTATCTAAACCTTTGAATAAACTTGTGTAATCTACTTCATCATCACTAGAGTCATCATCACTTGAAGTAGTATACTTAGGGGTATCTCGAGCGCTTACCTTTTTCTCCTTTGCCATGAGGCAGGTGTGGCGCTCGTTGGGGAAGAGAGACGACTTGTTGAAGGCCGAGGCGGCGAGTCCTTCATCGTCGGAGTCGGACGAAGAGCAATCCGAATCCCACTCTTTGCCAAGGTGCGCCTCGCCCTTCGCCTTCTTGTAGACCTTTTTATTTTCCCTCTTCCCGCTCTTTTCTTGTTCCTGGTCATTAGCATTATCGAGACAATTTGCTATGAAATGACCAGTCTTACCACATTTAAAACAAGAGCGCTTTCCCTTTGCTTTGCTCTTGTTGGGATGCTCCTTGCGTCCTTTTAGCGCCGTCTTGAAGCGCTTGATGATGAGGGCCATTTCATCTTCATTTAGCCCGGCAACCTCAACTTGTGCCACCTTGCTAGGTAGCGCCTCCCTACTGCTGCTTGTTGCCTTTAGTGCAACGGGTTGAGGCTCATAGATGGGCATTGGGTCGTTCAATGCATCATCAACATATCTTGCTTCCTTGACCATCATACGCCTGCTCACAAACTTTTCGAGTATCTCCTCGGGCGTCATCTTTGTGTACCTAGGATTCTCACGGATTAGGTTCATAAGATGAGGGTCAATGACAGTAAAAGACCTGAGCATAAGTCGGACGACGTCGTGGTCCGTCCATCTCGTGCTTCCATAGCTCCTGATCTTGTTGACTAGGGTCTTGAGCCTGTTGTACGTTTGCGTTGGCTCCTCTCTCCTGATCATTGCGAACCTTCCCAGCTCGCCTTCCACCAACTCCATCTTGGTGATCATGGTGGCGTCGTTCCCCTCATGCGATATCTTGAGGGTGTCCCATATTTGTTTGGCGTTGTCCAAGCCGCTCACCTTGTTGTATTCATCCCTGCACAACGATGCTAACAAAACAGTGGTAGCTTGTGCATTTTTATGAATTTGTTCGTTAATGAATACAGGGTTATCCGTACTATCAAATTGCATTCCATTCTCAAATATCTCCCAAATACTAGGATGAAGAGATAAAAGGTGACTACGCATTTTGTGACTCCAAAAAGTGTAGTCCTCTCCATCAAAGTGTGGAGGTTTACCAAGAGGAATAGAAAGCAAATGGGCATTGGAATTATACGGAATACGAGAATAATCAAATGAAAAATTTGAGTTAACCGGTTTCTTTTTCTCGTCGTCGTCTCTTGGGGAAGAAAAGACTCGTCGCTGTCGTAGTAGACGATCTTCTTGATGCGCCTCTTCTTCTTCCCGTCCTTCTTCTTATGACTTGAGCCAGAGTCAGTGGGCTTGTCGTCCCTCGGCTCGTTGAGGAAGGAATCCTTCTCCTTATCGTTGACCACCATCCCCTTTCCCTTAGGATCCATCTCTTCGGGTGATTAGTCCCTTTCGTGAAGAGAATGGCTCCGATACCAATTGAGAGCACCTAGGGGGTGAATAGGTGATCCTATAAAATTCAACAACTAATAGCCAATAAAACTTGGTTAAGTGTTAGTATGGCTAAGTAGCGAGCTCTTGGGAACACACAAGTAATCATAGAAAAGCAATCACAAGAGACACGCGAGTTATCCCGTGGTTCGGCCAAGTATAACACTTGCCTACTTCACATTGTGGCGTCCCAATGGACGAGGGTTGCACTCAACCCCTTTCAAGTGATCCAATGATCAACTTGAATACCATGATGTTCTTCTTTATTATCTCTTTTCCCGTTCGTGAGGAATCTCCACAAGTTGGAGTCTCTCGTCCTTACAATAAAGATCACGGTGAAAGCACAAGAGTAAGGACGGGAAGCAACACACACAAATCTGCAGCAATACACACGCACACAAGCCAAGACTTGAGCTCAAAATGAAGCACAACTAGTTCACTACAATAACAGAGCTCAAATCACTAACACGATCGATCAAGTGCGCGGAGACAGAGTGTGGAAGACTTAGAATGCTCAAAGTATGCTTGGGTGACTCCTCCATGCGCCTAGGGGTCCTTTTTATAGCCCCAAGGTAGCAAGGAGTCGTTGGAGGCATTCTTGGAAGGCTAATCTTGCCTTCTGTCGGGTGGCGCACCGGACAGTCCGGTGTGCCACCAGACAGCCACTGTTCATGTCCGGTACGCGATTTCCTTCCATTCCTGGCGCAGCCGACCGTTGCAGCTTCGGGCTGGTTGGTGCATCGGACACTATCCGGTGCACATCGGACAGTCCGGTGCCCCCAGCCGACCGTTGGCGCAGGCCACGCGTCGCCCGCGGATTTGTCGGCCGACCGTTGCACTGGCAGCCGTTGGCTCACCGGATAGTCTGGTGAATTACAGTCGTACACCGCCGAAGTTTTCCCGAGAGTGGCCAGTTCGCCGCAGATCATCCTGGCGCACCGGACACTGTCCGGTGCACCACTAGACAGTCCGGTGTGCCAGACTGTGCTGAGTCTTGGCTGCACACAGGCACTCTCTTCCAATCTTTTTCTTTTCCTATTTCTAGCACTTAGGTAACTTCAATAGTACCCAAAACAAATGTACTAAGTCTAGAAACATACCTTTTTGTTGATTTGCACTTCATTCATCATTTGGCATATAATAACCCACTTAATATGTGTTGGACACTTAATCACCAAAATATACTAGAAATGGCCCAAGGGCACATTTCCCTTTCACTACTACTACTTCTACCACCACCACTACTACAACTACAACTACAACTACCTGCTACTACTACACTACACTACACTCATACTTACGCTAGTGGTGCCTTGCCACAGACGTTGTCGTTGTCGCCCCTGCCGCTGCCACCACTATCGCCCTTGCTATTGCCACCCTCATCACCGCCGTGATAGCAGCTGTCATCGTTGCCATCACCGCCCTTGCCACTATTGCCTTTGTCGCCGCCATTGTCGCCGCTCCCGCCCTCGTCGCCGCCGTCATAGCCACTCCCATCCTCGTCGCCGCCCTCCTCCTCCTTGGAGTTCTCCTCCGAAGAGCCATCCTCCAAGGAGTCCTCCTCCTCCAAGTCATTCGATCCTTCGAGCCCTGCACGCTCGATGGATCGGATGTAGGCCCTCTTTGCCGCCGAGAGCCCCATTGAGGCATCCGAGCCCTCGGACGACGGCAAGAGGGGAACTGATAGTGGAGACTCTTCGCCCTCGGAGGAGAATTGCTCCTCCGAGAACTCAGAGTCACCGAAGTCCTCCGACGGAGGAGTCATTGGATTCTTTCGCTTCTCGCCTTGGTCCTTATTGTTGCGCTTGCCCTTGCCACCTTTGCCCCTAGCCATTATGGTTTTCTTTCACTGGAGGAGTGAAAGTAAGAAGAGAAACTAGAGCGAGTGAGGAAGACAATCACAGGCGGACGATCTATTTAAAGAAGCCAAGGGGCGACTGAAAGTCGCCTAGAGGGGGTGAATAGGAGAAACTTGAAAATTATAAACTTTGAACACAAACTTCACTAGGGGTTAGGATTAGAAATGAGTAATAACAAAATTAGAGTGCGAAAGAGAGTTCTTCTTGCTACGAGTTTCTCAATCAATGCAGATAACTTTGGGAGCTAGCTTAAGAGGATTGTAAGTAAGAGAACTTAGAGAGAGGGGAGAGGAAGAATCAAGTTGTAAGGTAATGATCAACACAAATGAACACAACGATTTGTTTCCCGAGGTTCGGTTTCAAAGTACCTACTCCTCGTTGAGGAGGCCATGTAGACTAGGTCTCTTTCAACCCTTTCCCTCTCTCAAACGACCACTTAGACCGGTTGAGTGCTTCTTTTAAATCTCGAGGGTCACTTAGACCCCGCAAGGATCACCACACAGCTAGGTGTCTCTTGCTAGCTTTACAAGTCACTTGGGAGTTTAGAAGGAGATGAAGAAAGCACGATTAAGAAAACCAAGCAACAAGAAAATCAAAAGATCACACTCTCTCTAGACTTTCCAAGGCACTAATCACTAATGATCACTAGTCGCAATGATGGCCCTTGGATGAGTTTGAGAGCTTTGAATGTGTCTTGGGATGAAATGCTTGCTCTTGTATTGAATGAGAGTGAATGGGATGCTTGGATGTGGTGAATGGAGGTGGTTGGGGTTGTATTTATAGCCACCAACGACTTTCTAGCCGTTGGCCACTTTCTGCCAACTGTGGACGGTCCGCGCTCCTAGCCTGGACGGTCCGTCCCTACACATCAACGACTGAAATTGTAACGATTAGCAGTAACGACTATATCAACAGCTATAAGTGCATTAAATGTGTCGTTAGATGTTAGTTAAAGCAATCGCGAATGATCCGGCCGTGCATCCCGGACGGTTCGTGAGGACGCTAAAAATGAATTTTACCGAACCCGTCACCTTCGGGTTTCTCTGGTTTTCAATGGGCGAACGGTCTGTGTCTGAGGCCGGACGGCCTGAGCTTGGTCCTGGACGGTGCTCTCTTCTCCTTCGAACAATCTATAGTGTAAATGTGAGTTTTGCATAGTTCCTGTCCGAGGCACACCTTGGTGTTGCATATGGTCCGCTAGAAGGGCCCGAACGGTCCGCACATAGGTAGATTCTCCCAAAAGCTTCTCCTGTCCGGAAAAATCTATGGTATTCCGGACAGTTGACTTAGAATTGAGATAGATGGACTAATGCACCTGAGAATTAATCAACTAGCCAAACTAGTTAGTCTATAAGATTTGTGATGGTCGTCAAGCACCAAAATCAATTATAGAAAATGGTTAAGTCCATTTCCCTTTCAGCGGCCCTTTGGATCCCGTCCGTACAACAAACAGTCGCAAAGACTTCAAGAGCTGTGTAAATTTCCAAGAAGAGAGCAAGTCACTAACACCCATTGGTGTAACATGACACCGAGGAAGAGTAATACCAACCACTTAGGCGCATTACTACACCCTGTCGCGTCAGGTTACTATTTTGAGACATGACAGCATACACACCCATTGGGCGCACCCATTAGGTGTACAGACCTGTTTTTGGGATTTTCTGAAGCAGCTTGATCCATGAGATATCCGCAAAAGCTACAAAACGACAAACTAAAGATTGGCCAAACTGGAGTCAGCCGGACTTCTATCAGTTGGAACCCAGTTAGCGGTTGCATTAAAAACCCTAGCCGAATGTCGTCCAGTCGGACTTCTATCGGCTCAAATCCAGTCGGTCAGGTCTCAGTCAGTCAGATCTCAGTCAGCACAGGCTCATTGGGCAAATATCAGTTGGGCACGATTGTTATAGTAAACTAGAATTTTCTAAAGGCAGATTGTGAAGACCTTTGAATTGATTGATGCTCAAATTAATTCAAAGCTCAGGGGATACATCCATTAGGTGCACCTAATGGATACAAGGACAAAGCAAACGTTGGACTCAAAGTGGATTATGAAGACCTTTGAGTTGATTAATAGCTGGATGCCCGTGCGTTGCAACGGGAATATATAATACCAGTATACTACGATAACTTATATACAAAATTTGTGTTATATTGTTATGAGAAAACGTTTCATAATCAATTTGTGATCCTAGCCATACATAAATTTTGTTATTTTAATCTAGTTATTTCACCACTACATTGCAACCATCAGTATCATGCAGACTTCGATATATGCCACAATTTGTATGGTCTCATCATTGGAGAGCACGTTCCACACATGCCGGAAAAATTCCCTCGTACATCGTTAGTCATCAGACACGCACCACCATATGCTCTTGCTTAAACAAAAAGGTAAGTGTGTATGTGTTTGCGAAGAGAATTAAAGGCAGGCCGGCACAAAAGCTACCCTGACGGTGGCGAGGATGACAAACTGGTCACTGTTGTCGATCCTCCTCTGTGTCACCTCCGCCGCCAAGATGGCGCCACAATCCTCGATATAGTAGTCGTCGAACGCACGCGACATGACGAGTACGGATGACTCTTGGTTGGGCTGCCAAACGAAGTGCACCCCGGGCTCATCAGCGAGGTAGTACCCCTGGCCGTTGCACCACCGGATGCGTTATTCCACTACATACATCATGTTCGAGGACACTCACACAACATCAGCAATGTCCATCGTCCCAGCGCACAAGAATTCATGTCCGATCAGTAGCGACTTACGTGGCAGGTTGGGCTTCAGGTGGACGATGAGCTGGACGACGTGATGGCGTCATCGTCGGATGCGGTGTCCAGAACAACCCGAGAGTCGTCGACGTTGGCGACAACCATGAGGTCCCCCTGCTTAACGATGGACAGCGCGGTGCAGCTGCTCTGGACCGCGTCCAATCGGCGGCTTCGCGGGAGCTTATCGTACACAACGGCGCATGCCACCACGTAAGACTGCTTTTAGAGGTCGAACTGACAGTCGCCAAGCTTCTTCTCGTCATCGATGAGCGACGACAACGCGAGTGCCTCTTGCTCATGGAGTTTGTTCGGGGTTTGAAGTAGGAAACATGGATTCATGCTTGACGTTGGTTTATGAAAATGATTCACAAGTCTAATCCATGGAAAAAAATATTACGAAGAAAAAATTTCACACATGCAAAAAAGGGAATTTAAGTATAATGCATTATTCAAACAAAAGAAATAGCATGCAAAGCTCTTCTTTAAATAATATTACCTCCATCCAAAAATATAATTCAAGAATATCTGTGATACTTATCTACTACTACGCATTGTGCAATGGTAGCAAGTGAGCTTGGAGAGAGATATAGTAGATATGTTTCCTGTCATAGATGTAGACATAAACACATATAGGTGGGTGCCCGTGCGTTGCAACGGAAACATTTAATATCATGATAACTTATGAACAAATGTGTGTTATACTGTTATGTGAAAATGTTTCGTAATTAATTTGTGATCCTAGCCATACATAAATTTTGTTATTTCAATCTAACTATTTCATCACTACATTGCAACCAACAGTACCGTGCAGACTTCTATACATGATAGTCGAATGCCTGTGCGTTGCAACAGGAATATATAATATCAGTATACTACGATAACTTATATACAAAATATGTGTTATATTGTTGAGAAAATATTTCATAATCAATTTGTGATTCTGGCCATACATAAATTTTGTTATTTATAATCTATCTGTTTCACCACTACATTGCAACCATCAGTATCATGCAGACTTTGATATATATCACGATTTGTATGGTCTCATTATTGGAGAGCACGTTTCACACATACCGAAAGAAATTCTCTCGTACATCGTTAGTCATCGGACACGTACCACCATACGCTTTTGCTTAAACAAAAAGGTAAGTGTGTGTTTGCAAGACTAATGGTCAAACATCGTACAACCATAAAGTTAGAATACTATATTAATATATTAAATAAATTAATCCAATAGACATAGATTAACCCAATTAACATAGGATAAATAAATATCTAATTATAAAGTATGAAACATGGTATAATCAATATTGTTACTGCGTAGTAAATATTCATACGAGACTAACACAACTGGAACGATTCAATTTGGAATTAAAATGGGGAAGTTACGAATTTCCAAAGTTTCTATGTATTTGATATAGGATTAATTAGGAAATCAATTGTATTGTTGTTTTCACGACAAAACAGAGGTATTATGTGATAAAAATAATATTATAGAATTATAGAAATTGGGATGAACTCATTTGGATTTAATATGAAATTTCCATGAATTAAATGGGTTTCTGCAATTATTTTTAAACTAAAAATCAATTTCTAAACTCTTTTTCCCTATTTCCTTTATTTCCTGGACTGCGTCCCAGATTCCAGAAAGATCAGGGGACAAGCTATAAATGTTTTTCTAGACTAAGTGAGCATATAGAGTAGACGGTGGGTTAAACACAAAAGACGTCTTAGTTGAAGTTGTACATAATTCAACATGAGTCATGTTGTCTAGAGGGTGGAAGGCTAGGCATTTTGCTCAATAGATCCAACGTTCGATCCCTGGACAGTCATGGTTTGATTTTTTTTCTGCGCGTGGAACGGAGGAGGGCAGAACGGCAGACTACTCTTACCTTCTTAATAAGTAGTATAGATACTCAAATCAATTCAAAGCTCAAGGGCAAAGCAAACGCTGAACTCAAAAGTGGATTATGAATACCTTTGAGTTGATTGATACTCAAATCAATTCAAAGCTAGGGGCTACACCTAATCAATATAGACATGAAACAAAACTGCCTTCAAAAAGCTTAGAAGAAACAAAGGCATCATTCCTCCTTAGAGTCTCGAGCCAACTACTCTTAAAAGATGCCTTGAGCCTCGGGGGCTTGTGGGGGATAGATATCCCCCGGGTCCTCGCGGACACTGAAACATATCATGGGCCGCCTGATGGGCCTCCCAATGGTTTGTCCTGTGGGATGGGCCAGCATGTTATAATCAGGTCGGGCGAACTTGATCCAAGAAGACAAAGATCGGTGTCTAAGTTATACGCTACCAAAGCACTGATATCTCAGGTGATGCCGTTGCGCACACCTAAGGAGTTAGGCACCCGACGATGACTCGGTTGAGAAGGCGATCAAACTCTAGATATGTAGGGATACAATCCACGATAAAGGAGGACATAAGTAGAGTAGATAATGATCACAACTTGTAAAGGGATAACTCTCTGGTTCTATATATAAGGCCGAGGGGGACCCCTACAAAATCATCTCATCTCACCCCATCGCACTAGACACCCACCCTCATCAACAACACCTGAGCACCCACAAAGCTCATTTGTAATCTTCATACTCCAGAGAAAATCCAATACACAGCCTCAAACATGAAGTAGGGCGTTACACATTCTAAAGTGGCCCGAACCTATATAAACCCTTGTGCAAGATCGACGTGCCCCTGCACGTACCATTGAGTCACAATCAACGACGCCGTCCTACCCAATAGCATCACGTGGAAAACCCCGCGGTGCTCAGCCAGGTCATAAACATTGACACTATGTTTCTATTATGTGCACTTTGATATATATTATGTTAATGACTCTCGTATGTAATAATATTAATTACTATTTATGATTAGTTGAAGCATTGTCCTATGATGAGTCATTTATGTAATCATTGTGTACGTGAGTTCTGATCCTAGCACGTACATGGTTCACATTCGGTTTGCCTTTTGAAATCGGTTGTGAAAGTTGTGGCATCCCAATGGATGAGGGTTGCACTCAACCTCTCTCAAGTGATCCAAAGATCAAACTTGAGTACCACTATTCTTCCTTATATCAAGGATTCTCATTTGTGAGGAATCTCCACAACTTGGAGCCTCTCGTAGCCTTACAAAAGATCACAAAGCCAACTTAGAGTGAGGGAGGAAGATAGGACACACAAGAGCAAATCGTAGCAACACACAAGAAATGCAAAAGCAAGAGCGTAAGTACACGACCACACAAGAACAACATAGAACTGGCGCTCGAATCTATCTCAAATCACTAGAATGCAAGGCTGCGAAGTTTCAGAGTGTTGGTATGCTCTTGAGGTGCTTTCGTACTGGTTGAAGCCTTGAGGGCGCCTAGGGGTCCCTTTTATAGGCTATGAGGGTCTAGGAGTCGTTGCTTCCTCCAAATGGAAGATCCAAAACCCTCATGTCTGTGGGCGCACCAGACTGTCTGGTGAGGCACGGGACAATGCAAAGTAACGATTGGCATATCAGCTTGATTGGTCCCCTTATTTTTCTGGGTGGCCCCAGACTGTCTGGTGACGGCACCGGACTGTCCGGTGACCCAATCTGACTATTGGTGCTCTAGCTGAAGTAGCCGTTGGAGAGGCTGTTTGGTGCACACCGGACTGTCTCGTCATTTTTATAAATAAAATTCCTAAGACTAAGGAATTTGTCTAAATGTGGCCACCGGACGACACTGCGTACCTCCAGAGTGTCGGCGAGTCCCAGACTAGCCCAACTTTAGCTCTTTTGAGCTAAACTTCTCCAACTCCTTTTGACTTTCCTTGGTAGCTTCCCTACGACTTAGACAAACATAGGCCCCATTTGGTTTGCTGCATATTATAGAATCTACATTTGGCACGGTACCCTAGAAAATGCAACTTTGCCTTGATTCCTAGATTTTATTTCTAGGACACAGAATCCAAAGCTAAATATGAGCTCTCGTTTGGATATATAATGTATTTTTAAAATGGGATTTCCAGTATGAGATATGAACCAAACATGACCAAAGTTAGCACTTAATCTAATTGAAGCACTTAATCCGATTGACTAAGTGTAGGAAACATACCTTTTTCACATAATTTCTCCAGGATGTGCAATATGCCTAAAACTAAGTCCAAAAGTCAAATTTCTTGCATAAGGGAGTTAGTAGCCAAACCAAGGTGCAAGAAACATAGTATAAGGTGTGTGCAACTTATTCAAATACTTAAACCTCGTGTTTTTGTAGTTTTACCCAAAGTTGCACTTTTGGCCTCTATTTCCACTCGTTTGGACTTGTTCCCTTCAATTTGCTTTTGTTATATGCTCATATCAAAGTAGTTAGTCCAATGTGGTGTATTGATCACTTAATCATCAAAACAAGTAGAAATGGCCCTATGGCACATTTCCCTTTTAAAAGGGTCATAACTAGCTTATCCTGCCTTCAAAGGTATATTTATAAGCTTCAATTATGAAGCATTCAAGATGTTATCATCATGGTCTTTGCAGCCTTATTAGCTTTTGGCATCAACTGTGTCTTCTTTTGCAGATTTTCAGCTTCGCACGAATCCTCACTACTTCTGCTTCATTCGCACGGTTAAGAGCCATCTCCAATTCAGTCCTTGGCCAATCCTTCTCAGCAACAATATTGGTAGGGCGTCTCATAGCCGATTTCTCTTGCAACATTTGTAGTACATTTAATGCTAGGTACACAAAGTGATAAGCCTTCTGAATGCCTACTTTCTTATCCGGCACTCCTTGCCAAGTTAGTATACGTGCACCATATTACTCTGTCGGTTATAGCTGTTCCTTGAACTCTTCTTTTGTTGGGTGAGGAGTCTTTTTTCTTTTTTTTCTTGAATATGCAAGAGAGTTGTGTATCATTACATTAAAAGAAGGAGAAGGGCCAAGAGGCCTTACAATACACACCAACACACACTACACTACACTACACAACACCAACACAACACATACACAGACACACCCACACAACTGCTAAAACATAATCACCCTTGGAACCAGAGAAAGACCAGACCACCACCATTACTAGGGGTATGTTATCCTATGGTAAGGACAACCTCCAGACCTCTCAAGCCTTTAGCACCAACCATCATCCAAAAGACAGCCTCCTTTAGTGCCATGGTGAGCACCCGGTCTAATCTGGGAGATATACCATTGAACACAACATCATTCCTCAGTTTCTAGATGAACCACACTCCAAATACCACTAGGGAATTAAACCCTTTCTTTGTCGCATTGTTAAGCATACCTGAGGTGTGCATCCACCAGTCAAAGAAATCCTCCATGTTTCCCTTAGGCGAGAGGTCTGGGAGCCCAAAACGCTGGAAAAGCCAGACTCAGAAGAGGAAGGAGAACACACACTTTGTTAGCAGATGGATGATTGTCTCATCCTCTTGATTGCATAGGGGAGGTTCCGCCGAGTAGGTATGTGTTGGGGACTTGTTCTCAAATGCTAAGAGTTAAGAACAAGACAACATAGAAAGTGTTAAACGTTAAAGTCCTTCGTCCTTCGAAGCATTATCTCCCTTCGGATATAATGAATTCCGGACGAAGGTTATGAAGGACATACCTTCATAAGCACAATAAATGATGAAGAAGGATTCATATACAAAATATGGAAAATAACATAAACACTTTAAACATTATTATCAACTTATTTTTATTTGCGTTACTGTATCAACAATAACAAATTATAAATGTACCTTTGGCTCGAAGGAAAAGCAAGGGTACAAGCGTGACGCGAAAGCGAATGCCAAGTCAGCGTGAACAGTACGGGAATACTGTTCACCTATTTATAGGCACGGGTCGTAGCCCATGCAAAATTACATCCAGGCCCTTTGCTTTTGACAATAACTCTATAGTAATCTATCTGGGTCTAGATAGTCTTTTCCTCTTTAAGTCGGTTTCCTCTTTTCTGCCATCATGCCGAAGCTCCCTTGCGCACAGCTTCGGCTCTATTCCATCCTCCGTATTCTTTCCGTGCTTCTTCATACCGTGGGTTCTAGTTCGAAGATCCCTGTCCACACATTATACTCCAGAGACATTGTTAAATCATGTTTTTGAGGACCTTCGGAAGCCGAAGGCCCCCAACAGTAGCCCCTCGCAATATTATTTTGTTAGAATGATTGTCACACCCGGGTTTCGGGGCACCAAGACCCGGGCGCGAACATAAACATCAGGTGTGCTGGGACCAAGTCTCACGCATATGATGAATCATGGCACAGGATCGAATGTCACATCTTTACTAAATAACAGGAGTTCTATACGAAATAAATAATTACATTATAAGGAGACAACGTCCAGCAACCCAAAGTTGACTGGGAGACGATGGCCTAGACCTCTCATGAACACATCGCAGCATCCTCCAAGCGCCTCATCCTGTGGTACCTGCTCTTGACCTGTGGGGGGTGTGAGACAGCAAGAGTGAGCTCACATACGTTCATCGCTCAACAAGTTGTGGGGAATAATGTGAATGAACTCGCCAAAGGTGGGAGTCCATGTGAAGTGTAAGGCTTACCAAAGAGGATGGGTAGAGCTGAGCATTGCTTTTAAAGTTGGTCAAAATTTTATTAGCAATTACTAAGTATAAGTAAATACCAACCCAATTAAATAGTAGAACAGAAGTAACAACATCACCTGCGATGCAATGCATATGACAAATTGAATTTAAGTTCCATAAATTAATCATGTGAGTGTCCGAGCCGCTCATGACCGTGAGCACGGCTAGTATACCAGTTTTACACTCTGCAGAGGTTGCGCATCTTTACCCACAAGTCATGTTACCCATCTGCCAAGGGATCGCGACTTCCCATACACCTCTACCGAGGAGGCGAGGCAGGGTAACACTACGAGGCCTTTACAAAGTTCCACTAGCTTCAGAAAACCCGCTACAGTTTATAGGAGGCTCCAATGCAGGAATCCCTTGCAGGACCGCCATCACAGCAAAATCCTCCCGAGGGCCTCCCCAGGAATCCCTTGCAGGACCGCCATCACAGCAAAATCCTCCCGAGGGCCTTCCCAGGAATCCCTTGCAGGACCGCCATCACAGCAAAATCCTCCCGAGGGCCTCCCTACACTGACCACTCCCCTACTGCCCTTGCCCCTTTCGGGTAAGGTAGTCTTCCACTAGCTTTCCTAATTAATCGGCCAAGGGCGTCCCATTAAACCCTTGTGGTAGCACTGTTTTCCCGGGTGGTTCTCCATGTTCCAATTAACATAATGATCTTATCATGAACAGTGATAATAAACAGATAATAAAAGTGTGATCATGAATAATGTATCTTCATACCCAAAACCACATAAAGCACTAGCAAGTACTACCCAAAAAGTTCAGTGGTAAACAAGGTATAAAGATAGACAAACTAGGGTAACCTATTGGGTCCCATCAAATTAACCTATGCAGATCATTATGATTAATTAGAACATGAGTGGGTAAAAAGAAGTGATCAAGGGCACAACTTGCCTGGGACTTGAGATTCCAGGTACCAGGATGATCTTCAGGTGACTCGTGACCTCACTGCTAGTCGTAGCAATTCAAACAAACATGGTATAGGCAAAATTAACATTACACCAAACATAAGAACAAAATACTCATTAATAATATACATATTAAAATAAGATCACAGGAACTGGAATCATCAAATTTGGAGTTATAGATTTTAAGTTATGGATTCTCTAAGGTTCTATGCATTTAATACAAGATTAAGTGAAAGAATAATTTTAATGTGTTTGTCATGTCAGAACAGAGGCACTAATGGGTAGACAATATTATTACAAAAATTTAGGAATTGGAATGGACCAATTTGGAGTTTATATGACTTTTCTATGAATTATACAAATTATATGAATTGTTTTTATATTAAAAACTCATTTTCTAATTCTTTTTCTTGATTTTATAACTCTCTGGACGGGACATCAAATACTGACAACTACAGGGGTCTCGGTGTAAGTATTTCCAAGACACAGACGACCCACCAGGTGGACCGCGGGTTGATACTAGTATAGTAGGGGGTCTCTTTAGAAATTGTGCCACGCGAAGGGGTACGGGCGAAACTGAGCCGCCCGATCAGAAACGGAGGGCTCAGATTGGATCTGGGTTTCCCGTGAACCGGTACGCAGTAGGAGCCCTTAGATGCCGATCCAACGGTTCCTATTTTAAATACCAGTGCTCCAACCACAACCGTTGGATAGCAGATCGATGGTCAAGCCCGAGCTAGTATGGGATGATCACATCACACACGTTGAGGGGTTGATCAACGGTCCACACACCGTCTTCAACGTCTGACGGTCAATCGCGGCCGCAGCACCCCACCCACGGCGGAGACCTTCGCCGATCGGCCAGCCACCGCCCTGACGCCCTATTTTTAATTCGGCAGGCTCTATACGATACTCAGGTGATTGCGGTGTAGTTGGAGGTGTCCTTACCGGTAGTGAAGCGGGCAGTGACGATGGCCACGGTGCACGGCGGTTCTAGCGCAGCCGAGGTGCTTCGGCGAGCAATGGGAGGTGACCCAGCCGATCTACACACCCCCGGAAGACATTCCCAGGCTCCAAGCAATCTGGAGAAACCCCCCATTCACCATCCGGGGCACCAGCGCTAGAGTATCAAAGTCTTCCCCCATGGCGGATCCGCTGTCCTCCACCCGGCGGCGCACAAAGATCGGAGCACACAATGCCTATGGGTGTGCGATTTATGGACCGCGTCGGTCAAAGGATGCGGCAGCCCCGAGTCTTATAGCGCCAGGGTAGCGGCCATCTCGGAGAGATCCCAACAACCCCGATCCTGGCGGCGCGCATGAGGTTGTTGAGCGAGATCGTCGACCAGGATGACAGGAGGGTCCCACGTGCAAGTGTTCGATCGTGGGGGCTAGGAGAGGGAGACTGAGATACGGGCCCCATGCGTTGGCATAGAGACGTGCCCACACAGATGCTGGATGGTGGGGCCGGGATGTCGGCGCATTCCAGCCACTGGGCCACGCGAGGCTTAATGGTGGAGTGGGCCGAGCGGATGCAGATAAGTGGATGTGGGCAGGGGGGAAGTCGGCCCGAGTGCAGGTTTGCTTTTCCTTTCTTTTTTTTTATTCTATTTTTTCATATTTGCTTTCAAATTCAAGTTTCAAATCCAAACCATTATTAACTTCAAATATATATCAGCAACTCCAACATGTAAGCAATTATATAACTTTATTTATTATTATTATTTCCTTTGAAAAATTTTATATAGCATAATATAAAAGAATAGTTAGTTCTCCCATTTTTTTTAACTTTTCAAATTCAAAATTAAAGTTTGATTTGAATATCACAATTCAAATGCAGAAGACAAAATCCCAGCATGATGCAATATATACTTATTATTATTATTATATTTTTAATTATAGTATTGCAAATGTGTTATGCACACACACAAAGAACTTTTAATTTTCAAGAGATACAAGGTTTGCCCCATTAAAACCCTATTCAAAATTTAATGTTTTATGCTGACTTCTTTAGTATGATTGTTGTGGAGAGATCATTTACTTTGAATCTTAGGGAGAATATTTTTTTTTTGAATATATGATTTAATGAAACTATTAACTTATATGCAGATCCTTTATTTAAATCTCTTATTTCAAACTGCAATTATTTAGACATTAGGATAAACTCTGCTAAATCCCAAAACCGACATTTGAGGTGTTACAAATCCTACCCCCCTTAACAGAAATCTCGTCCTCGAGATTTGTAAGAAAAGGGACACATAAGGATTGGTTTGTAATTCGGCTTTTAGTCTATAATAGGTTCAAGATCAAGAGTTTCATATTTTTTTAGACAATAGTGGGTGATTAGGAAGGCTTGTGTATATATGGGTATATCCACTTTATTATGCAGGATGAAATATATCTTTAAAGCATATATAGTTTTGGGTAAGAAGGAATGGGGTAAGAAAAGACTCCATCCAAGATTGTGGATCTTGACTACTTTTGAAGATCTGGCTTGAATCTTATCCTTCCTTGATTTGATGAGGTCGCTCATCTTCGATCTTCGGCCTTGGAATAGTCACCCAAGTTGGGGACATATGGTTAAGATGGCTTGTAGGTAGGGACAGATGGTTAGTGGGTAGGATCAGTTTGAAAATCTTGGGTGCTTAAAATTTTATGTTGGTCTATACAGATTTTGCAACCCAACACATAAGTCAAGTACTTGTATATGGTTGAGCTAGTATAGGAAATCGATTTAGGTTAATCATGTTTATAGGAGTAGGATCTAATTTATTTTACTACTATTAACTGGTTAAGTGATTGTCCTTAGATTAGCTCAACTTAAGGTTGGACTCTGTTAGGTTAGATTAACTTATTAGATTGGATCAGATCTAGAATAAATTGACATGACTATTTTAGAATAGATAGGATCTATTTATTTTAGGCTAGATCATGGTTGTTACTTTAGAGTGGGATAGGTATGCCTATTAGAATAAGATCAATCCATAAGGATAAGGTATAATCTTTTGAGGTCAGTTAGATCTATTAGGATGAGATAAAATCTTTTCAAGATAAGATGAGTATCTTTTAAGATAAGATGGATCTATGAGTGTAGGAAAGAATCTTTTAAGATGAGATGGATATGGTTGGGCTAGATACTTTAATGAGGGATAATCTAGTTTGTCTAGTTACTTTTATAAGCAATTTTTTCTATATGTATATGTAGATGTTATTGTGGACATTACTCCACAACTCATCACACTCAATCAAAGATCCAAATCAGACAAGTATCATAAGGACAAGCATTCAAGTACATAGAACCTATAAAAAATAGTTTTGTTTTTGTTCCTAAGATTTGGTCTCCTATTCCTAAAGGTCACTTTAGGTACAGGATTTCAAAGTGTGAAATCCACATTTTTCTTTAGAAAGAAAAAGGTAAGAATAATCAGAGTAAAGCGGAATTAGATGAGAAAAGATTAAGATAAGTTTAGAAAAGAATCAGAGTAGCAGAGGTAAGTAGATAATGGTTGTCCAATTCTATCTAGGTTTCGTCCTACAGTCAACATTCCTCTGATACCACTTCTGTCACACCCGGGTTTCGGGGCACCAAGACCCGGGCGCGAACATAAACATCAGGTGTGCTGGGACCAAGTCTCACGCATATGATGAATCATGGCACAGGATCGAATGTCACATCTTTACTAAATAACAGGAGTTCTATACGAAATAAATAATTACATTATAAGGAGACAACGTCCAGCAACCCAAAGTTGACTGGGAGACGATGGCCTAGACCTCTCATGAACACATCGCAGCATCCTCCAAGCGCCTCATCCTGTGGTACCTGCTCTTGACCTGTGGGGGGTGTGAGACAGCAAGAGTGAGCTCACATACGTTCATCGCTCAACAAGTTGTGGGGAATAATGTGAATGAACTCGCCAAAGGTGGGAGTCCATGTGAAGTGTAAGGCTTACCAAAGAGGATGGGTAGAGCTGAGCATTGCTTTTAAAGTTGGTCAAAATTTTATTAGCAATTACTAAGTATAAGTAAATACCAACCCAATTAAATAGTAGAACAGAAGTAACAACATCACCTGCGATGCAATGCATATGACAAATTGAATTTAAGTTCCATAAATTAATCATGTGAGTGTCCGAGCCGCTCATGACCGTGAGCACGGCTAGTATACCAGTTTTACACTCTGCAGAGGTTGCGCATCTTTACCCACAAGTCATGTTACCCATCTGCCAAGGGATCGCGACTTCCCATACACCTCTACCGAGGAGGCGAGGCAGGGTAACACTACGAGGCCTTTACAAAGTTCCACTAGCTTCAGAAAACCCGCTACAGTTTATAGGAGGCTCCAATGCAGGAATCCCTTGCAGGACCGCCATCACAGCAAAATCCTCCCGAGGGCCTCCCCAGGAATCCCTTGCAGGACCGCCATCACAGCAAAATCCTCCCGAGGGCCTTCCCAGGAATCCCTTGCAGGACCGCCATCACAGCAAAATCCTCCCGAGGGCCTCCCTACACTGACCACTCCCCTACTGCCCTTGCCCCTTTCGGGTAAGGTAGTCTTCCACTAGCTTTCCTAATTAATCGGCCAAGGGCGTCCCATTAAACCCTTGTGGTAGCACTGTTTTCCCGGGTGGTTCTCCATGTTCCAATTAACATAATGATCTTATCATGAACAGTGATAATAAACAGATAATAAAAGTGTGATCATGAATAATGTATCTTCATACCCAAAACCACATAAAGCACTAGCAAGTACTACCCAAAAAGTTCAGTGGTAAACAAGGTATAAAGATAGACAAACTAGGGTAACCTATTGGGTCCCATCAAATTAACCTATGCAGATCATTATGATTAATTAGAACATGAGTGGGTAAAAAGAAGTGATCAAGGGCACAACTTGCCTGGGACTTGAGATTCCAGGTACCAGGATGATCTTCAGGTGACTCGTGACCTCACTGCTAGTCGTAGCAATTCAAACAAACATGGTATAGGCAAAATTAACATTACACCAAACATAAGAACAAAATACTCATTAATAATATACATATTAAAATAAGATCACAGGAACTGGAATCATCAAATTTGGAGTTATAGATTTTAAGTTATGGATTCTCTAAGGTTCTATGCATTTAATACAAGATTAAGTGAAAGAATAATTTTAATGTGTTTGTCATGTCAGAACAGAGGCACTAATGGGTAGACAATATTATTACAAAAATTTAGGAATTGGAATGGACCAATTTGGAGTTTATATGACTTTTCTATGAATTATACAAATTATATGAATTGTTTTTATATTAAAAACTCATTTTCTAATTCTTTTTCTTGATTTTATAACTCTCTGGACGGGACATCAAATACTGACAACTACAGGGGTCTCGGTGTAAGTATTTCCAAGACACAGACGACCCACCAGGTGGACCGCGGGTTGATACTAGTATAGTAGGGGGTCTCTTTAGAAATTGTGCCACGCGAAGGGGTACGGGCGAAACTGAGCCGCCCGATCAGAAACGGAGGGCTCAGATTGGATCTGGGTTTCCCGTGAACCGGTACGCAGTAGGAGCCCTTAGATGCCGATCCAACGGTTCCTATTTTAAATACCAGTGCTCCAACCACAACCGTTGGATAGCAGATCGATGGTCAAGCCCGAGCTAGTATGGGATGATCACATCACACACGTTGAGGGGTTGATCAACGGTCCACACACCGTCTTCAACGTCTGACGGTCAATCGCGGCCGCAGCACCCCACCCACGGCGGAGACCTTCGCCGATCGGCCAGCCACCGCCCTGACGCCCTATTTTTAATTCGACAGGCTCTATACGATACTCAGGTGATTGCGGTGTAGTTGGAGGTGTCCTTACCGGTAGTGAAGCGGGCAGTGACGATGGCCACGGTGCACGGCGGTTCTAGCGCAGCCGAGGTGCTTCGGCGAGCAATGGGAGGTGACCCAGCCGATCTACACACCCCCGGAAGACATTCCCAGGCTCCAAGCAATCTGGAGAAACCCCCCATTCACCATCCGGGGCACCAGCGCTAGAGTATCAAAGTCTTCCCCCATGGCGGATCCGCTGTCCTCCACCCGGCGGCGCACAAAGATCGGAGCACACAATGCCTATGGGTGTGCGATTTATGGACCGCGTCGGTCAAAGGATGCGGCAGCCCCGAGTCTTATAGCGCCAGGGTAGCGGCCATCTCGGAGAGATCCCAACAACCCCGATCCTGGCGGCGCGCATGAGGTTGTTGAGCGAGATCGTCGACCAGGATGACAGGAGGGTCCCACGTGCAAGTGTCCGATCGTGGGGGCTAGGAGAGGGAGACTGAGATACGGGCCCCATGCGTTGGCATAGAGACGTGCCCACACAGATGCTGGATGGTGGGGCCGGGATGTCGGCGCATTCCAGCCACTGGGCCACGCGAGGCTTAATGGTGGAGTGGGCCGAGCGGATGCAGATAAGTGGATGTGGGCAGGGGGGAAGTCGGCCCGAGTGCAGGTTTGCTTTTCCTTTCTTTTTTTTTATTCTATTTTTTCATATTTGCTTTCAAATTCAAGTTTCAAATCCAAACCATTATTAACTTCAAATATATATCAGCAACTCCAACATGTAAGCAATTATATAACTTTATTTATTATTATTATTTCCTTTGAAAAATTTTATATAGCATAATATAAAAGAATAGTTAGTTCTCCCATTTTTTTTAACTTTTCAAATTCAAAATTAAAGTTTGATTTGAATATCACAATTCAAATGCAGAAGACAAAATCCCAGCATGATGCAATATATACTTATTATTATTATTATATTTTTAATTATAGTATTGCAAATGTGTTATGCACACACACAAAGAACTTTTAATTTTCAAGAGATACAAGGTTTGCCCCATTAAAACCCTATTCAAAATTTAATGTTTTATGCTGACTTCTTTAGTATGATTGTTGTGGAGAGATCATTTACTTTGAATCTTAGGGAGAATATTTTTTTTTTGAATATATGATTTAATGAAACTATTAACTTATATGCAGATCCTTTATTTAAATCTCTTATTTCAAACTGCAATTATTTAGACATTAGGATAAACTCTGCTAAATCCCAAAACCGACATTTGAGGTGTTACAATGATAAATTCAGATTGCGACATGGACGAAGGCCTTAAGCCGAAGGTCCGAAAAAACACCTTCCCTTTGCTAGAATAGCAACAGTCATTGACAAGCGGGACCCTCCAGTTTTCAACACACTAGGCGTATAAATAAGAGCTCACCACGAGTTCATTTGGCACGCTTTCTTGCCATCTGCTCTTGCTCACCCAATTTTTAGCCCCTGCGCACCAACACTTTCTTGGCTTTGAATTTTTAAGCTTCGTATTCAAGAGCAGTTTTTAGCATTTCCGAAGATGTCTGAAGATAAAAAAGTTGTTGCTGAAACAAAGCTGAGCCTTCTTGAGGAGAAGAATCTTGGTTTTCTTGAATCAATATCAAAGACAAATACAGAAAAGATTACAAGGGAAATTTTGGAAGGTTTATCTGAAGATACTGGCGATAGCGACAGTTATGATGCAGAAAGTGGTGGGGAAGACTCGAAAGATCGACCCTGGCGGCCAAGCCATGCAATTTTTGGAAAATCAAGCATCAAACAAAGCCATCTTGTCAATATGAGGGGTAGATATTTTCGGGATTTATCTATTGTGAGGGCTGACGAAGGAGAGAAAACTTGTCCTACTCCCGAGGAAAATGAAGTCGTGATATTCCGAAGTTTCTTCAAGGCTGGGCTTCGGTTTCCTCTAAGCAGTTTCGTGGTTGAAGTTTTGAAGATATTTGAAATCTGCCTTCATCAAATTACTCCCGAAGCAATCATAAGGATGGGAATCTTTATATGGGCCGTGAAGAGCCAAGGTTTGGAGCCAAATGCAAAAAGTTTCTGCAGTATGCATGAGTTATTATACGAGACGAAGCCCTGGGGTAAAGAGCAATATCATAACAATTTTGGCTGTTATAGCTTCGGTGCCCGCTTTGGGTCAAGTTGTCCCGTGCCAACTTTTCAGAAGAGATGGCCCGAAGACTAGATGAAGGAATGGTTCTATGTGAAAAATGACTTGAAGACACGAGAAGACATTAAAGATATCATCATGCGCCCTATCTGGCAGCGTTTCGGCCTTCGGAAACCGAAGGTGGATAATGACGAAGCAGCCGAAGAATGTCAGAGGGCCTTCGGCGTAATTTGCTCTTTCATCGGGACAAGGGATTTGATCTAGGAACACATTGCCTTCAGAGTATGGCCACTTGTAGAAAAGTGGGAAATGCCAAAGGAAACCATCAGCAAACCTGACGAAGGTGGACTAGTTAGGTTAAAATACAACTTCAGATATGGAGATAAGTTTATCGAGCCAGATGATGATTGGCTAAAATGTATTGAGGCCACAAGCGATGAACTGCTTGGGCCATACTCGAAGGCAGAAGATACTGCACTATCTGCGGCCTTCGGAGGCCGGAAGAAGAAAAGACTCAACTGAGTTTTTGATGCCATTGGGTTCGTCTATCCTGACTACTGTTACCCAATACGGGGTCAAAAAAGAAAAGATACGACTTTTGTGAAGGAAGTTGCTTCGGCCGCTCCTAGTGAGCCAGCGCCGAAGAGGAAAAAGATGAAGGTTCTTACGCACCGGCCACGCTATATTGAACCGGCCACAGTGCCTGAGTTTGTCGGTGAGACCTCTTCGGCCACCGAAGCCAAGGAGCCAACTCCTCTGCAGAATATTGAAGAGCCGACCGTAATGCCGGAGATGGAAAAATGGAAGAACCGAGGGCTGAAGAGACAGACATCGGAAATTTTAAGTCCTTCAGCAAGAGTTGAGGTGCCAATGCCAATGTCGAGGGCACAAAAAGACCTTACAACAACTCCCAAGAGAAAAAGAATGGTTAACGTGCTAGATGTGCTGGAAACAATAAAATCTTCAAGCTCTACTTCGAAGATAGCTGACGAAGTTCCAAAGACACAAATTGAGGCCGAACCTGCCAAAAGTCAAGCGGAAACTGAAACTGGGCTTTCAGAGCCTACCAAGAAGGAATTCTTGGAAATTGAAAAAGAAACGGAAAAATAATCTGCAGAAGAAATTTTATCTGAGAAAACCGCCACACCTATTCTCGAAGCATCTTCCGAAGCTCCTAACTATGTCTTACGTCATGCTTCGGGTAAAAATCTGATCGAAAAAGAAAAACGAGAAGCTCAGTTCTATGCGCAAAAATTGAAATATCCAAAAGGGGCGCTGATATTCAACGGCAGCGGAGAAGAAGACTTCTTGTATTGTCTCCCTGACAGCAAGGAGATTTCTGTCTGTCGGGAGATGAGCAAGAGCTTCGGATTCCCGACATTAGAAGACGGGCTTTCGGTGTTGTCAAAAGACGAGCTGGCCGACAGCTTAGCATACAATAGTTTAAAGGTGAAAAAATGAGATCTTTGTATTATTTTTTGAAGCCAAAATTTTTCATTTGCTTAAACTTATTAGCGCATTTTTTGCAGGGCCTTATACTTAGCAATGCCCTCAGGGCACAAAAAGATGCCGAAGATGAAGGGTGTACCATAGCCTTGAGCAACCTTCGTTCCGAAGTAATTGAACTAAGGAACGAAGGTCTCAAAAAAGATAAAATATTACATTCGTTGGTGGATAAAATAAAAGAAGATGAAGCTGCTTTCAAAGCTCAAGTTGAGGCCCAGAAGCGCGAAATTGAGGATATTCGGAAACAGTTAGCCGAAGCTAAAGAAAAATGCACAGTTGAAGAAGCTAAACGAGAAATTAGTGAACAATGGGCCAATCATTTAGAGAAAATGTTGAAGAGCTTCGTGCATCCAAGAAAAGGTGTTATGAAAAGTCTATAGAATGTGTTAAGAAAATAAAAACCAGCTTCGCCAGCGTTGGCGCGTTCTCGAGTGAAGAAAATTTCATAAGGGGCGACCCCGAGGGCCCAATTGAATGGATCAGCCACGAAGCTGAAGCTTTTGAAGAAGTTTTGAATGGCCGCGAAGACATATGTGCCTTCTCGGGTGCTAGGGGGATTGCCACTGTTTTGGAGAGAAAAGGCTGCGATCATGTGAAATCCTTGGCACAAACCGAAGCCGACTTATCTTCTGAAGACATAAAAGACCCTTCGGCCGAAGCAAGTTTGGTTGGTGGAAAATTTTTCACTGACATCTGAGAAAATGGTGGTCGGGAGATGGCTCAAGAAATTATACGGAAAGCGAAAAAGATATTCATGACGCTAGAAAAGTAGCAGAGGCCGCTGAGAAAAGTGAGGATCTCGAAGGGCGAATAGGTATTGACTACTAGTTTTTGGCTTTTTGTTGTAACTTTTTGATTTCGAACTTATTTACACTTTGTAACACAGCCGCACTTTCTCCTCCCTCAGAGCCCGCCAAGCCATTAGCGGACCTCAACGTAAAGGGGGATTACGAAATTAGAAAAATGACCGAAGCTATCATGGACAAAGTTGTTGATCAGCTACTAAACGAAGTTGCAGAAGTAGTTCTAAGGGAAGATTAAATGTTATTGTAAAAACATTTGGAATGTAATATTTGTTGGACAATATGTGTAATATTTTGTAACTTTGAATGTAATATATAAGCTATTTATGATTCAATTCTTTACGATGCATGAAACTTTACGTACATACCGTTTTTGAGCCTCCGGCGAAAAAACACCTTCCCTTCTTTTCATGCTTCGTAAATAATATCCATATTTCATAAAACATCAAATCTTCGTAAAACCAGTAACCAATAGATCTTTTCGTTTCAGAGTTTAACGAAGGTATGCTTCTTCAATAATTATTTTTGTGCCTTGGCACTGTTTCTTCGAAACAATCTCCGAATATCAACATTAAACCCCCTTCTTGCGTCATTGATGTAATATGATGTATGATGTCATGCTATGCAAATGATATGATGATGTGATGTTATGCAAAATGATATTTGCCCAAAATCGACGTTTATTTTTCACTGCAAGCCTCCCTTAGGAGCTTCTTCGCCTTTTACTTCAGCGGAATCAGCGTTTATTTTTCGCTGTAAGCCTCCCTTAGGAGCTTCTTTGCCTTTTACTTCAGCGGAATCAGCGTTTATTTTTCGCTGTAAGCCTCCCTTAGGAGCTTCTTCGCCTTTTACTTCAGCGGAATCAACGTTTATTTTTCGATGTAAGCCTCCCTTAGGAGCTTCTTCGCCTTTTACTTCAGCGGAATCAGCGCTTATTTTTCGCTGTAAGCTCTGCATTCCCTTTGGAACGACTTTTAAGCAGAAAACTTACGCTGCGCTCCCTTAGGAACGACTTTTTGTTGCTTTGGGAAACTTACACTGCGTTCCTTAGAACGACTTTTTGTTATTTCGGAGATTCTCTTTGTAACCATAAGTTCTTATGCTTCGGCAACTTTTTTTTTGACTCCGTTATTCTGTGGAGAAGGTACATTTTACTATGGCAAAAGCGAAGCTATTACAAGAAATTGAAAACGACAAAAAGCACTTAGGCTTTCAATAATTGTTCCTTATTAAAAAGAAAATGATACTGAATGCAAAAAGTGCTGCCGAGGTAGGATATTTGTTAGTAAATATGCTTCGATTCTGGCACAGTACTATTGACTGTGCGAGCTTCGGACTCTTCTCTGAAGTCTCGTTGGTGGTGAGTATGCTGACTCCCTTCTGGCTGCTGGCCTCGTTGCATTGGTGGTGGAGGTGGAGGCTATTGCCAAGATGCCTGAGGTTGGCTTGCCGAAGCAACAGAAGCTGCAGGGTGGTTGCCCACATACTCTGGAATATAAGGCGAGTGGTACGAAGCAGTATGCATAACTTGCTTCGGCTGGCTCTGTTGGGCTGCAGCTTCTGCTATCTCCTTCTGTTTCTGGATGGTGACATGGCACATCCTGGTGATGTGGCCCTTGTCCTCACCACAGAATATGCAATAAATTTTCCTGGGCTGATCACCAAACCTTCCTCCGAAGCCCCTGGCACCTCTGCCCATTGGAGCTGGGGGCCGAGGATAGCTCTGCTGCTGCCCCGAAGCCTGGGAGGAATATTGCGGCCTCTGCTGCTGGCTTCCCCTGTCATCATTCTGAGTGGAATGAATTGATCTGACATGTCTAGGATGAATTCTCCCTCCGAAGCCCCTGGCTATTTCGGAGAACCTGTAAGCTTCCTCCCTTCTCTGTCGAAAGTCATTGTCAGCACGGATGTATTCATCCATCTTCTGAAGCAGTTTCTCCAGAGTCTGAGGGGGCTTCCTGGCAAAGTATTGGGTTGAAGGTCCTGGCCGAAGCCCCTTAATCATGGCCTCAATGACAATTTCATTAGGCACTTTTGGCGCTTGTGCCCTCAGGCGTAAGAACCTTCGGACATACGCCTGAAGATATTCTTCGTGATCTTGGGTACACTGGAATAAAGCTTGAGCGGTGACCAGCTTCGTTTGAAACCCTTGGAAACTGGTAATCAGCATATCCTTCAGCTTCTGCCATGATGTGATTGTTCCTGGCCGAAGAGAGGAGTACCAGGTTTGTGCAACATTCTTGATAGCCATGACGAAAGACTTCGCCATGACTGCAGTATTGCCACCATAGGAAGATATTGTTGCTTCGTAGCTCATCAGAAACTGCTTCGGATCTGAGTGTCTGTCGTACATGGGGAGTTGAGGTGGCTTGTAAGACGGAGGCCAAGGTGTAGCCTGCAGTTCTGCTGACAGAGGAGAAGCATCATCAAAAGCAAAATTTCCATGATGGAAATCCTCATACCAGTCATCCTCGTTGAATAAGCCCTCTTGATGAAGCTCTCTGTGCTGAGGGCTTCGGTTCTGCTCATCTTGAGCAAGATGGCAAACTTCTTCAGAGGCTTCGTCTATCTGCCTTTGCAGGTCAGCTAGCCTAGCCATCTTTTCCTTCTTCCTTTGCACCTGCTGATGGAGCATCTCCATATTCCTGATCTCTTGATCCAAGTCATCCTCCTGAGGCGTTGGACTGGTGGCCTTCCTCTTTTGGCTTCGGGCCTCCCGAAGAGAGAGGGTCTCCTGGTTGGGGTCCAGCGGCTGTAGAGTGGCAGCCCCTGTTGCTGAAGCTTTCTTTGGCGGCATGACGAAGGTCTATGCTTGCCGAAGGTGTTCGAAACTCAAAAAGTGGAAGTGAGTTCACCGGAGGTGGGCACCAATGTTGGGACTTGTTCTCAAATGCTAAGAGTTAAGAACAAGGCAACATAGAAAGTGTTAAACGTTAATGTCCTTCGTCCTTCGAAGCATTATCTCCCTTCAGATATAATGAATTCCGGATGAAGGTTATGAAGGACATACCTTCATAAGCACAATAAATGATGAAGAAGGATTCATATACAAAATATGGAAAATAACATAAACACTTTAAACATTATTATCAACTTATTTTTATTTGCGTTGTTGTATCAACAATAACAAATTATAAATGTACCTTCGGCTCGAAGGAAAGCAAGGGTACAAGCGTGACGCGAAAGCGAATGCCAAGTCAGCGTGAACAGTACGGGAATACTGTTCACCTATTTATACGCACGGGTCGCAGCCCATGCAAAATTACATCCAGGCCCTTTGCTTTTGACAATAACTCTATAGTAATCTATCTGGGTCTAGATAGTCTTTTCCTCTTTAAGTCGGTTTCCTCTTTTCTGCCATCATGCCGAAGCTCCCTTGCGCACAGCTTCGGCTCTGTTCCATCCTTCGTATTCTTTCCGTGCTTCTTCATACTGTGGGTTCTAGTTCGAAGATCCCTGTCCACACATTATACTCCAGAGACATTGTTAAATCATGTTTTTGAGGACCTTCGGAAGCCGAAGGCCCCCAACAGTATGGCAATGGGTACCCGATACCCGACAAGTAAAAATCCTATTAGGGCATGGGTATGGCGAAATTTTGATACCCATGTGTATTTTATTGGGTCATTGGTGTACCCATCGGGTATGGTGGGCATGAATATGTTACAAAAAGAAGTGCACGCCCATGGCCGCCATTGCGGTGGAGTAGATGATCCGCTCACTGGCTTTAGTGATTCAGAACTCCTTATCGGGACCTCGGGGTACTCACTTGCATCTCCAAAATCTGTGGCCACCAAAAGCAGCACGTCGAGGGCAGGGGGTCAATCATGCATAGGACCATGGTCCATGCCATAGCCGTGGGGAGGTCGGGCTTTGCGGCGTCGAACGGTGAAGAATGGGAACACATCACAAGCGAGAGGGGCAAAAGTGTCAACCTATTGTCATCGAACGGATTAAGGGCCTGTTTGGTTCAACTTTTTTCTCAGAATCTGGCTGCAGAGAGAATTTGACCATGGAGACAATCTAAGTATCACAGAGATTACATGCGGAGGAAGATAAAGAGTTCATAGGGTTTAGGAGGTAGAAAGTGATGATTTCCTACTATTACAACGACTCGGTCGGTTCTGTATTTACATTGATTTTGGACAGTTTTAACTAAAGTTATTCTCGTAGAAGCGGGCTGAAAAGCTAATCATTTGACAGTCTGCAACAGCTTCTGGTGGCCATAAGGTAAAAAAGCTGAAACAAAAGGCCTTAAACACGACTGCGGACTACAGGGACCCAACCAGCGAGAGATCGACGATAGCAGTCTCATTTTGGCGAGCATGTGTTTCGAAGTAACAATCCAGCTAAACCGCGACTTTGGGAGTATCATAATCGCAAATATCTTTCCACACGAAGTGGGCGACGGATACAACACCTTCCCTCTCCAATCCAGCCATCCACGACTCTCGGAACTCCACTCGCCTTAGAGCAACTCAATCATGAGCCCAATAATTGGGCCCTATATTTCAATTTAGCTACATACTCAATTTGTTTAGGGCCCAAATTGAAGGTCCGTTTCCAACCATTGAGCCTTAAACTAGGTTTATGTTGGAACCACCGGCCTATTTCTGTTAGTCATCCAACAATCGTCGAAGGCCCCCCAAGTCGCCCATGCCAGGCGTGCGTGCGGTGTGCCTCGCCCAAGTTTCAGTGTCGGTTTATTCAGTAATTGGGTTCCATGCATTCATCTCTTACTTTCTGTTATAGTTTATACAACTTCCTGTTTCAGTTTATACAACTTGTGATGTAACAGTTTCAGTAGCCAAATCAAATGTTGTACTTAAACATTGACATTGTTGTACTGAAACACGATTTCAGTGGCCGAAGCAAATGAGGTACTAAAAAATTGTTGTGCTGAAGCTAATGATTTAGAAGCCGAAATAAATGATGCACCTCATATTATGTGGCCTAAAAAACTGAAGGACATTGCAACATCCTAAACTAAATAACTTATTGTGGCCGAAGCAAATAAATAAGCATATGGAACTTTTTGTTACTAAATGGAAAGATGCACATGATCTCACATGATTCGATGGCAGTCAATGGGCAAGATCTAACATTTTTCTTAGGACATGATTCAGGTATAGCAATAAGAAAGCAGACACAGATTCAGGACATGATTTAGCCTTACCAGTTTGCATATGACACCACAAAAATAACCGATGATAGATAACTATAAGAAAACAGACTACTATAGGAGAACAACCCACAATTTTCTTACTTTGCAGAAACTAGGGCAACTCAATACATATACACAAACTTCCCGTTCTCAATTCACACAAATGGCTCGTTCTTCACAAAAACTTCTTGTTCTTACATCACAGAAACAACAACATGGTTGTTACACATAGATAGATAATAAGCTCACTCACACATACACAAACAACTTCTTGTTCTTTCAACACAAATACTATGTTCATCCACACAAAATGTACCCGTGGAGCACCAAGCAGATTCACCAGACGAGAACAGAGAGACACACCAGGGGATGTGGGAGGATGGAGAGGAGCATCATGCTTCTAGGGGAGCACCAAGCAGATCCGGCGTCGAGAACCACAACGCGAAATCTAAGCGGAGGCATGTGGGCGAATCGTGAAGCAGAAGATGGAGGGAACGGGCACGTGCGTGCGCCAAATTGGGAGGGAGGTTGGAGGGGACGGGTGGGGGCGTGCAACCGGATTGCCAGTAGATGGAGTGGAAGTGAGAAAGAAGACCACCAACGAAATTTCGCGTGATCAACAGTTCAACACACAAAGTATAGAGTGGATACTTTCTGGGTCTCAAATATGGTATTCATGAGTCTGGACCGTAAGACGGTAAGATGAATTTCATTAAAATAAGACTCCTGTTTTATTGTTTAGGCCCTGTATATTTTAATTTGTTTATACGTTCAGGGCTACTATTGAAGCAGACTCCACCCGGCGCGTCCTCGTCTCGTCTCGTCTCGCACGCACCCCTCACTTTCCTTGTCAATCGACTCGCGATCGAATCCGCCCCGAGGTTCCAAACCCTAGCTTTCTCTCATCCTCCACGAACCCTAGATCCAAAATCTAACACACGTCATCCTCTTATTATCGCCGTGCTTGACGCTTCTCTCTGCAGTCGATTCCGCCGCGGACCGACCGGTTCACTTCCCTTTTCTCCCGAGATCTCGACTCTCGAGGTGAGCGTTTTGATGCTCTTCTGCGGCTGTTTCGGCGGTTCGCATCGTCTGTATGCACCGTGATGCTCATATGCATTCGTTCGTGGTGTTGCTGACTGTTGCAGCAAGTATGGGTGAGGCGAAGGACAACGAGGTGTACGAGGAGGACCTAGTCGACTATGAGGAGGAGGTGGAGAATGTCATTGATGGCGCCCCCACCAACGGCTCCTCAGATGTCGTCAAGAAGTACGTTCCATAGGAGAGCTTTTGTTGCTAGATTTCGTGGTTGAGTAGTCTGATCTGAACTATTGGGGTTTCGCGTTGTGTGTTGTGTGTTGACAGGGGGTACGTAGGGATCCACAGCTCGGGGTTCAGAGACTTCCTGCTCAAGCCAGAGCTTCTTCGCGCCATTCAGGATTGCGGGTTTGAGCATCCTTCTGAAGGCAAGATTTACTTTTGTTCTTGTGCTAACTATGCCCTTTACTATCATATTAGCCTTGGATGCATTGGAACTAAATGTTGGTAAATATGTACTATTCTCTTAAATTGCAAGTTTGTGATGCACGGTTTGAGGGAAGAGGGATGTTAAACATGGGCCTGGGCTTGAAATCAAGCTATTTGACATCCTTAATATATGTTGAAGCAGGGCCATTCCCAACATACCAAGAACCTTGTGTAAATTAAATTTTATGACATGATAAGATCTAGTCTCTCCAATTTTTAGTTTTAGCAGTTCTTATGTCAAACATATTTTTAACTTCACCGTTAATCTATAAAAAAATACACTGATAACATAAAGCGTTATTAGATTCAGTATGGAAAGTGCATTTCAAGTCAATATATTAACCACCTTTTGTTTGAAATGCTATATTTTCATAGAAACTATATTGAAAATGCCAACATTTTAACATAAATATATGTCAAATTTTCACCATATACATCAGATAAATGTTCTAAATGACACATGTATGTTGATTTGGAGAGAGGATTGGAAGAGTGTTTGCAAATAAGTACATACTAAATATCAGGTAGAATCTGTGATAGTGTCTTAATACTATATGATACTCAAATAAGGACATGCTAAACATCATGATAGAGATGCTTTTGTGGGAAAGGTATATCAGAGGCGTAGGCAACAGGGACAAGAGCTAAAGTGAAGAGGAGTGTCGACAACATTGCTTTCTATGATAAGATAATTACTTTCGTAGATTTTTAGTTTGTTTCAGTTAGAGTTTGTTAGCACCTTTAGTTGCAGGGATTTATCTATCCGGTTTAGATCTGTTAGGATCTTTAGAGTTTACTCATTCAGTAGCTGCAGAGTTTATCCATTTAGATTGGATCTGTTAACAAATCCTTAGAGTTTATCCATTCAGGCACTCTCAGTCTATAAGAGAGAAGCTATATTTTGTATTAGGATCAGGAAAAGGAATAAATCTCTCCCAGAAAAGGGGGAGGTTACCTTTGAGACACGCTGGCAGGTTCATCCGGCTGTCAGCAAGTCTCTGGTTATCCTCCTTCCCACTCATACCAGCTTCGATCTCTTCCCCAATCTGCTTGTGTCTTGCATTCTCCCTGGCGCTCGCCTCCACGAAAGTGACCACCCACATCACATCAGGTAGTCTCTGATAGTGTGATAATTGTACTCCTTCCCTTCCAAATTATAAAACGTTTTGGCTTTTCTGGATACATTGTTTTTACTATGTATCTAGGTGTAGTGTATATCTAAGTGCATAGCAAAAGCTGTGAATGTAGAAAAGCCAAATTGCATTATAATTTGGATTTTGGAACAAAGGGGGTATGCTATTTCGTTGTGAAAACTGACACTGACTATCTGAGGTCCCAACGCCACACAAAAATGTTATTCAACTGTTGAAGGAAAAAAGGTTACCTTAGCAACCTGGTAACATATGTAATATGTTCTTAATTTTGTCAACAAGTACATATATAAGTTCAGAGCAAGAAATAAGCAAACTGGGTGGATTCTTCTTATTTGAAACTAGTGAAACTACACACTTAAAGTTGAGTTATTGATCAAAATAAATGCAGGGTTAATCTAATCAAGAATTTGGGGTCCTGTGGAGGTGCTCCCTTGCACCTGCCAGGGATGGCTCTCGGTTGAAGTGCAATAGAGCTCTATATGCTTGTGAGTTTTGTTCAACCATAGCCTAGTGGCTATGGTTTTGCAGCTTGTTGCTTTAGGCTTTGTACACCTTTGTCTTAAACTCTTAATTTTGTTGAATTGGTAGCTGGAGTTTTAATAATTGGACATGATACGGGAATGTAATCTTATTAAGTTGGGTTCAGGGGGCATGCATAAGTGGCTAAGACAAATCATAACAGTTTTAATCAGATGTCAAGAAAATTTGCATGTTTTCCACTATTGTTGCCTGTTTGCCTTCCAGTATCATATCCTCTCTAGTTCAGTTTTTTTCGGCTTTTTGCAACACATTTGTAAAATTCATATCATCACATTTTAACTGCTTAGCTTTACAAGCTATAACTTTTGCCATATTAAGTTGACCCATACTTGTAAATAAAAAGAGTTTCTTTGAGTAATATTAGTACCTGAGTTTCCATTTATTTGGTGAAACACAAGAACACCTCAATATGTTTCATATAATGGACATCATTAAGTCAAGAACTGGTCATTTTATAGGTTCACAAGTCCCCCTTCGTATGTTTTTGCTGTGCTAGTGTACTTGGAAGACACGTGCATATGTTTCTTAGTGCATCTCTGTTGTGTCAATAATCGTACACAAAGATTATGTTTGCATTTCTTTGTTAGGTTATACTCCCTCCATGCTCAAAATTAAGGTCGTTTAGGACATTATTTGTGATACCAAGGAGTGATTAATTGCATGCTAATTTTCCCCGTATGCCCCTATTAAATAGCGTATCGGGTCCGCTTCAATCACAACCACCTGCCTATCCGACTGGTTGCCTTCGTTGTGCTGAGGTCTTAGGTTGTGGGTTCGATGCTCCACAACACCATTTTGTTGCGCACTGTGGTGGAGCGTGTATTGGCGCCTTTTCTGTTTATTTCCTTGGCCGGCGATGTACTCCTAGGAAGTAGTGAAGCAACGCTTGGTTAAGTGCATCACCACATACAGGGGCTATATGGTCCAGGGCACAGCAAAAAACTCTGAAATGATTTGAAATCTGAAACTGCTATTATCTCCACAACAACCACAATTGTGATACCGGAGGGAGTATGCGAACTATTATCAAATCATGCTAGTGTAAATCAGCTAAATGTAAATTCAACCAAAACTGATTGTTCACGTAAAAAACTTGTTGCACTTTTCCTGGCATTCTTTGGAATTGACTCAAATAAAATAATAGTCAAGTATCTATCCTTGCATAACAACCTATCGATCTGCCCCTGTAATAGTATGATGGTTAAATTCCTGTTATCTGGTGCTCAGGTACAAATTCTTCTGACATTTTCTGCTGGAGGAGAATATGGTATAGCTTTCCATTAATGGGACAAGAACGTTGATTTTTTTCTTACTGGGGTGCTGCTCCAACTTTATTTGGTTCCACATCAGTGCAACATGAGTGCATCCCTCAAGCTATTCTTGGAATGGATGTCATCTGTCAAGCAAAATCTGGAATGGGTAAGACTGCAGTTTTTGTCCTGTCAACTCTTCAGCAGATTGATCCTGTTGCTGGCCAAGTAGCTGCACTTGTGTTGTGCCACACAAGAGAATTAGCTTACCAGGTACATATTGTTTTCTCAGTTCTCTACTTTTTAATTTGTTTGACTTGTCCACACATGCTCACTGTCTTTTACTTAACATTGAGCAGATTTGCCATGAATTTGAGAGGTTTAGCAAATACCTGCCTGAATTAAGAGTAGCTGTTTTCTATGGTGGTGTTCACATAAAAAACCACAAGGATCTGCTGAAGAATGAATGCCCCCATATTGTGGTTGGCACGCCTGGAAGGATACTAGCTCTAGCTAGAGATAAGGACCTTCCCTTGAAGAATGTGCGGCATTTCATTCTTGATGAATGTGACAAGATGCTCGAATCACTTGGTAGGGTGCTGTTTCTGGCAAATTCCTATATGTGCTATAGTTCATTTAACCTTATGGTATCCAGTCCAATTATTCATCTGTGTCATAGTATTCGGTTCTCTGAATAACTTGTGTATGTATTCTCCAGACATGCGCAGAGATGTCCAGGAGATCTTCAAAATGACTCCGCATGATAAGCAAGTGATGATGTTTTCAGCAACACTCAGCAAGGAGATTCGACCTGTTTGCAAGAGGTTCATGCAAGATGTAATGTCCTATGGTCTAACTTATTTCAATTGCCCATCCTCCTATCTACGTCTCCCCTTTCCTCGAGTGGTTATGCACAATATGATAGGCGGCAGTTCTATTGTCAGTAGCTTGAAGGGATTGCTGGTTGCTTTGCTGACCACCTATCAATTCCTATAAGCTACAAACTTTGTGGATAGTGATGTTCTTTGGTGACAATCTAGTGCTTCATCTGTTATTTGGTACCTATACACATTCCATTTGTCGGAGATGAAATGGAGTCTTCAGTTGTCAGCATAAACCGTTTGGGGGAGAATTCCAGAATCGGGTTTGGGAGGGTGATTATATGGTAGATCCAAGGCCATTTTTGTTTTATCAGTTGTCTACTCACATTTTTATACTTGAACTGCAATTCCATTGCATCAATGCAAACTGCTTCTGGTGCTTGTACCATATCATGGTCAGTGCAGACATAGCTGCTTTGTTTGGATGGAATTCTGATATCAAGCACAAAGAATGTTGTTGGCATGGTCATATCCAAGTACCCTCAGTGCATTACTGAAGCTCCATGCGGCAGAAAATTCTGACATGAGCAGAATAAATTGATGTATATGTACCTTTTGGAATGGCTGGAGTTATATTGGCTGCAGCACTCTAATATTTTTATCTATCATTGTTACCTTACAGCCTATGGAAATTTATGTTGATGATGAGGCTAAACTGACCCTTCATGGTCTAGTTCAGGTAAACATGTACTATTATAAAATAGTCGAGCTACCTTTTTTCATTCTGCTCATCTTGTGCTAACTTTTCATTTCTGGTTCCAGCACTATATCAAATTAAGTGAGGCAGAGAAGAACCGAAAGTTGAACGATCTTTTAGATGCACTCGACTTCAACCAAGTTGTGATATTTGTTAAAAGTGTTAGTAGAGCTGCAGAACTCAACAAATTGCTCTGCGAGTGCAATTTCCCCTCAATCTGTATACATTCTGGAATGACACAGGAAGAGAGGTATGTGCTTTGTCTTCCTTAGCTGTGGCCCTTTATTTGTTATATTACCATGTTTTGATGATGCTGAGCTTAACTTTTCACTTGTGTTGTAAGGTCAGTTATCTACTAGCTGCGTTATAGGTGATTCTTTATTCTTGTTTGATGAATTATAATTTTCATATGCTTTAGGGCTGTTACACATCTGTCAGTGTACTTCCATATGCTTTAGGGTTGTTACATGTCAATGAACTTGCTATATTGTGTTGTAAATGGCAGTGATGCCATCCCCATTATATGGCTAGTAAATACAATGTTGCTGGTGCCATAGTTTTTTGTAGAATGCGCAGGAGAGCTCCATATTATTGTATTTAAAAGAAGATAAAAAATAAATTACACCACGCGCACCATGCTCACACAAACACATGTAGCCTTCTACTCGCCGGCATGCTTTGCAGGAGACGAAGATGATTCCTGGATCACTCAAAAACTCACAAAACTCAACAGAACACTAGGACACGCTGTGTTTTTGGTGCTGCCAAACGACACCGTTTTGATAGGTGTATTCTATTGATCTGTTTATATACACAATTACAAAACCCACATCCATAAAGGGAACTATTTAATCAACTATCGATTAGCTAATTAGTCTGTTATCAATTAGCTAAGAAAGGGAACTATCCAATCAACTATCAATTAGCTAAGAAAGGGAACTAATCGATCAATTTTTAACTATCAATTCGCTAAGAAAGGAAACTACTAAGCCTGTCTCGGTTTATATGACCTTGACGATGCCAATCTTGCCACGAATTTCAGTGAACCGTGTGTGCCCAAGTGACTTCGTTAAAATGTCCGCAAGTTGTTCTTCAGTACTCACATGATCCATGTAGATCTTCTAGTCCACATTCACGAATGAAATGGAATTTAGTGTTGGTGTGCTTATTTTGATCATGAAGAACATGGTTCTTGTTGAGTGCAATTGCGGTATGATTGTCCATCTTCAGCAGTGGCGGCTGGACTTTGATGCCTGTGATGTCCCCCAACAGCAGGCCAGCAGCACGAGCCGCACAACTTGACATGCTCTAGTCGTGCCTGCCATATACTCCATATTCTCTGCTTCACAAGTTTTGAGGGCCATCGTCTTTTATTTCCAAGACTGCCAAGACATGCATGGTTATTAAAAAGGCGCTTAAGCGCCTTTTAAGTGCTACTTAGATGTTAAAACACTGCAACGTTTCACGAATTGACGTAAAGTACCAGTTTTAAGCGCTAAAGCGTCACCTTTTGGCGTTAGAACACTCTGGTCCGTAAAAAGGCCACGATTTGTCACTTTTTCAGATTTCCCGCCCAGCACAGTCTCCTAACCTAAAACAGGGGGCATCGTTCCTTTGTCATGCCCCCAACCAGCCTTCACGGACTCACGCTGCGCGCTTGTCCGACATCCCTGTGTTTTGTCGCTGACCGGTAAGAACCTTGCCTGAGCTCGCCGCCTCCCTTCCCACCCTGCGTTGCTCCCTGCTCGTGCCATGTAGCCACGCTCCCTCTCCCCTGCGGCCGCGCTCGATGCTCCTTGGTCCCTGCTCGCGCTCCCCATGGTTTTCAAGTCGCCTGGTTGCGAGGTCGTTAATGGTGACCGATTAGGCGAGTAATCGCGATTAGGACGTCGACCAGGACGATTAATCGGTGACTGGTCGTCCACCTGGTCGTCCTAAACGCCTGTACTAATCAGGACATATATAATTATATATAGTTATATACACTATAGTTTATATTTATATACTATATCATATACTTCAACTAGCAGTCCTAGAACTACAACTACACAGTAGGTAATCAAAGTGTGAATTATCAGACTCAGTCTCAATTCTCAAATAGCAGTAGCTTCAGATGAGGTACTCTAAACTGAAACCAAAGTACCAAACTGAAACCAATTCTTGATCTAATAATTCTAAACTTGCTTGATCAGTATGATCACGGTACCTTCAAATGAGGTACTCATCTTCCTGAGTTGATCAAGAAGGACTGGAGGAGCTGACACCTGATGGTTCTTGATCAGGAGTTCTTCAGAGAGGTGGAGCAGCTGGAGGGAATTAGAGAGGAGCAGGGAGCAGCAGCCAGCCGGCCAGGAATGAGAGAATGAGAGAGGAGCAGGGAGCAGCAGCCGGCCGGCCAGGAAGGAGAAGAGACAGAGATGAAAACAGGAAAGCAAATTGGGATTTGGAAAAGAGGCGTCAATCAATAATTAACCACAATGAATATGTCGTCAAAATGGAAAAGAGGCGCCCAAAAACGGGACCCAGACACTACCTTTCCAAATTCTAGTTTAAGGTCGCAACATTTAACAAACGGACGATTAAGCACGATTACACGACGATAACTAGGACGACAGGTCGTCTGACCAGCCCACCTAATCGGGTCGGAGGTCCTTATCTACTGCATGTGGTCGACCAGGATGATTAATCGTGATAAATCAGACGATTTGAAAACCATGGCGCTCCCTGCTCGTGCTCCCAGCTCGCCGCTGCCTCCCTGCGCTGCGTCCGCACTTGGTCTCTGCTCATGCTCAACGAGGCCGCTGCCACCCTGTGCTGCGCTCCCTGCTTGCACTCCCTGCTCTCGCTCGGTCAGCTCGTCGGTCCTCGCTTAGTCGCCTCCCTGCTCTTCCTCTGTTAGCTGCCCTTGTCCCCGCTGTCATCCTCCTTCCCTTCCCTGCTCACATTCTCCTCTGATTTTGGTTATTTGCAGACTGAAAATGGCAACCAGTAATGATGCTAATGCATCTGTGGTTGTGGACATTGCTTTCCACTTCAGTTACTTTTGTGCTATGTTTGTGATTGTGGACTACTGCACATTTCATTCCACTTTGTTTGTGGTTTTTGACTTGCTAGTTGCTATTAGTTGAACACTTGAACTTGTGTTATTATGGATTTGTGGTAGTGTGGTTGTGGACATGTTATATTGTTACGTGAAATTATGTTATATTCATATCTTGTCCATGTTTAAAAAGACGTTTTAAAGCTCGCTTAAACGTTTTAAATTTAAAAAGTTCCCATGAGCGCCTCAACGTTTTATCGCTTTAATAACCTTGAAGACATGTCTCCTACAAAGAAGATGATGCTGCCGATTCATCTCATCGGTATCTCTCCCAAGTCACGGTCAGTGTACTCGATTAGCGTGTAGCTCGTCAACCTGCTGCCGATGTTGCAACACTTGGGGTAGACAAGGCCATAGTTGATTGTGCCGACAATGTAGCGCAGGATGTGCTTGATGGTGGCTAAGTGCTCTTGTTGTGGTCTCCATGAAACTACTCACAAAACTCACCACAGGCGTAATGTCTGGCCTGATATGAACCAAATACGTAGACTCCTAACCAAACTGATACATACATGTAAGGATTTGATGTCGCCTGGGGGGGGGGTGTGAATGGCTACCTGTAAAAACTAAGCTCCAAAAACGATGAGAACTACATGCGGCAATGCCGCTTGGCACCCGACACTACCGCGCTGTGGCACTGCCGGACAATGCATGGCACTGCAGTGCAAGCTAAATGCCTAACTTGGGTCTGATTGACTTGAAGCTTAATGAGTAATAGCTACAACAGGTAAGCGCTGGTTTCTTTGAATATGAGGCCCAGTCTAGCAGTTTAATAGAAACTATGAAAACTGTCTAGGATAACAATATATATGAATATCAAATCCATTGATTGATTTCAAGTCCAGTCGTCCCAGAGGGCCGTCCAGGCGCCTAATCGCGATTAGGGCGACGATTAGGACACCTAATTGGTCTTGGTCGACCTTTGGTCGTCCTATGTATTTTTTGGACATATATATATATATATATATATATATATATATATATATATATATATATATATATATATATATATATATATATATATATATATATACGTATATATATATATATATACGTATATATATATATATATACGTATATAACTATATATAACATAATATATCTATATACAAGCAATACTTCAAGAGCCAATAGGCTAGGCACTAATATAAGTCTGAAATTGGAACTGAAATATAGAGAGTAGTAGTACAAGCAGTGAAGCAGCAGAACTGAAAGTCTGAAATTGGATTGGAATTGAAATATAGGCTATATAGCAGTAGCAGGCTAGCACTAGCAGCATAACTGAAATGGTAATGCAGTACAAGCACTCAAGCAGTATTGTAGTAATGGTAATGCAGTAGCGGTGCCTGCTAGTCTGCTACCTAGAGCAGATTAGCATCCAAGCAAAAAGCAGCAGCAGCTTCCCCTCCTCCAGATTCAGATTCATCTTGGTCCATATCTGTAGTTGCTTTTGGTGGTTGTTCTTGTTGTTGTTCTGCATCTACTGCCAACCACATTGGACCCAGGGAATATGACCTCAACACCAGCACCTCTTTGTCCACAGCCACCATCAAACTCTGAACATGTCAACAGATAGAGGTCAAGTCACTACTAGGCAGTAGATAACTAGATATGTGCTGGACTGGTGGTAACTGGTAAGAACATTGGTGCTGGCGTGCTGCTAAGGAGCTAAGAAATATAAACATTGGTGCAGAGTGCAGACAAGTGGTAAGAAGTAAGAACAATAGAACATTGGTGCTGGTAAGTGGTGTAAGACTGACTATTGACTAGAGCAGACTATGACCAAGAAGGCAAGAACTAGAGACTGCAGTGCAGAGTGCAGACATACTGATAATAAGAAAGAAAAGGGGGCGAAGGAGGGGAGCAGGGGCGACCATTAGATGACGAGCTCATCTCGTCGGTCGTCAGTTCACTAGTGCAGTGGTGCTGGTTTGGAGCCGACGCTGGTGACCTAGACATTGGAGCAGCCGCCATTGAGTGCACTGGAAGGTCGACGGTGGCAGAGGGCAGCCAACGGGTTTGAGAGGGGCACATACATGGTATTGGGTACAACAATGTTAGGGTTTCGGCAGGAGGGGTGCAACCAATGGGTTTATGCTACTTACTATAGATGGACCGTAAAAACGATGAAGCCCAATAGAAAACCTAGCCGGCACTGGTCGACCAGGAACACACTAATCGGATGATTTGAACGCCTAATCGATGACTGGGACGACCAGAAAGTCCGATTGAGTTGTCCTCCTAGTCGGTCACTTTCAGGCGACCAACCCGACTAATCAGGATTAATTGCGATTAGTCGAACGACTTGCAAACAAAGGTCAAATCCTAGGTGATATGAATTGAGCAAAGCACACTTAACAACATGAGCACAATAGAATGTGTATGTTTAGAATGAATCTCAAACCTGCTATTAGAAACCTGCCCGACACTGCTGCGCTCAGCCTGGCACAACTGCTTGCTGCAGAATGCTCAACAGTAGCTATGATTGCAGCCAATACTTGGATATGGACTTGGTGATATCTTGTGGCAAGTAATGCACGACCAAGTATATCTAGTGGAAGGCAAGTAATGCAATTCGAAATGTAAGAGACAAGACAGTGATTTATCCCGTGGTTCAGCTCGCCACAAAGGCTTGCCTACCTTCACGTTGTTGAGAAAGCTAAAACAAATTTGAAGTCTTTTTCAACTCACTCCTCTTCTCTAACCACCGAGGTGATAAGTTGAGATTTCCACTAAGAGATCGGGTAATTACAGACTTTTCCGTGGCTCACCACAAGCACGGGAGCTCACCAAGTGACACCTAGCTGTCTAGGAGGCTTCCCCTTCAAGAGTAATGAATGCACAACGAATGTTGACAAAGCCCGACAAGTGCTCAAGCTTGTCTTGGTCTAGATCTGCTCTCTAGCTCGTAATCAACTCTCTAACTGTTAATCAAACACTAATCACACTCTCACAAAGAGAGGAGTTAAAGAGGGCTCAAATATGGCTTGGGATGAGTTGGGACTGTTTTGGACACTAGCAGGACCCCCCCTGGGGCGTGGGATGGGTATATATACAACCCAATCCAAAACTAGCCGTTGGGGGTCAAAACTAGCCGTTTGGGGCTGTACAGGTCCGGCACTGTCGCGCCCCGGCAGTGTCGGGCCTCTGAGTAGCACTGCAGCTGCATAACCAGCTTCACGAAAAACGCCATAACTTTTGACTCTGAACTCCAATTTCAGTGATCTTGGACTTTTCAGAAAGCTTGTTTCGAGGGCTATCCAACTCAACAAAGAACAAGTCCAAAGATAAAAAACACCATAACTGATGTGCTTTGTGTTTCTCTCATGCTAGCACTTGGGGTTTGGTTAGTTTGAGCACTTCAGACTTTTCTATGATTCGTGTTGCATCCCCCTTGATAGTACGACATACCTATACTCAAGATCAAGATAATATAACTATTTTAACCACTTGAGTCTTCAATGTCTTCATATGCCATTTGTTCTCAATATCACTTCATAAGGGGTTGCAATCAACTTTGTCTCATCTCTTCAAGCAAACACACCTTGAGCACGTGACTTGAACGATTTCATCACATATGAGTTCAATTCATGGCTTCCAAATCACTTCCACTAATGATTTGATCCTCAACACAATATGACTCCTCGTACCTTGATTAGTTCCTCAACTCAATGCAAGTACTCTCTTCTTTACCTTAGCCTTGGCATCTTGGTCCTCAAGTTGTTGCTTGGCCTTCACCTTTGCTTAGTACCTTGAAGCCCTTTCCTTGCTATCTTCACCTTATCAATCCATCCTCAAGTCACATCATATTGATCATCCATTGAAAAACCGTTTCTTCAATATTGTGATCCTTGCTTGATTGTCATCTAGATATGCATGTTAAGATCGATCAAGCTTTAGGTTGATTCTCATAGAAACATACATGGACCAACATCAGTATGGTCAAGCCAATTCACGATTCCTTATATCCTCTTCATTTTGGCTTGACACTTCCTATTATTCACTTAATCTTTATCTTCATATTCTAGCTTGATCATATCAGTGCATAGAGATTTTCCTAATCTTTATCCATATAAGCAAACTAATGTAGAGACCATGTTATATCCATTGTACAGTGTCTCCTTTGTCATTTAATCTTTGCTTCATATTTCCTCACTTATGTACTCTTGATCTATTTTTCAATAGAATATCATCAAGTTTGACTTCCTGCTGAACCTTTGTATACTATTCATTATACAATATTCAAAATACTCAATTTCCTGTTCAACACTTAGCAAACTTGTTAGACCTTTAAATGTGTTGTCATTCAATTTACCAAAACCCACGAAAGGGCTAGATGCACTTATAGTAGACTTTTAACTAAACTTTTGTACATCGTCACATCGACATTCGGTGTTGAGCTCTTTGTCAAGAGCTTCAGTCGGACCTCCATTAGCATGTGGCATGGGTTGCAATTCTCCATGTCGCCTTCTCCAATAGCTTGCTGGCATACACCGCTTGCCTCAGAGTGATGTAGTGCCCTTGCTTGACCTCTAGCCCAAGATAGGACAAGAGACCAAGGTCACTCATCTAGAACAAACGACACATGCTCCTTGAATGCATTGACGTTCACGACCTTTATTTAATGATGATTAGGTCATCGACATATACCCTGACCACCACATGTGATGCAACGACGCCCTTGGTGTACATCTCGCTTGTTGACACATCTGGTGAAGCTCAGTTTGTGCATGCTGCTGTCCATCTTCGCGTTCCACGCCTGTGTCATTTGGTGAAGTTCGTACAACCATGGTTTCAAAGGTGTCGCCTAGGCGTCCAGGCGGCCAAAAAGTCTAGGCGTCCCCGTCGCCTAGCCAAGAGTCCGCAAGAGGGGAGGGGGAAGAAGCCTAGAGACTGGGGAGCGGGATTGGCAGCGCAGAACTCGAGGGAGTGCCGAGCTCGGTGGAGCGGCGACGCAGATGTCGGGGGAGCGGCGGTGCAGAGCTCGGGAGAGCGACGACGCTGAGACTCGGGGGAGCGCCGCCGAGCTTGGGGTGAGCAGGAGCAGCGATGCATGGTTGTGGACGAGCGGCGACAGTGAGATGGGAGCAACCCTAACCGGAGGATATATGGGCTGCCTGCCTGGTGGGCTGGGCCATCTCTTCTACCCCTTCCTTCTTTTTTTTTTCTCCCTTTTTCTTTTTCTTCCTCATATATGTTGATGTTCTGTCTTTTCTTTAATTGGTAATGCGTCGCCTTGCTCGCCTTAGTAACCGCCTAGGCATCGCCTAGGCGTCCAGGCGGTGGCCCAACGCCTTGTCTCGCCTTACCGCCTTAAGAACTATGCGTACAACGCCTTTAGTCGTAGGACCTTCGCGTTGTGCCTAGCAGTGTCAAAGCCCGACGACTGTCGGACATACACCTCCTTGAGCTCGCCATCCAGGAACGTTGACTTTACATCCGTGTGATGCGTAAGACAACTCCTCTGTGCCACAACAAGAAGCAACATCTGCACATGTTCCATCCGTTCGATCAGAGCAAACACCTTATTGTAGTCTATCCCTGATTGTTGGATGTATCCCTTGGCAATAATCCAGGCCTTGTGTTTGACAGCGACGCCCTGCTCATCACGCTTTAATTTGTACACCCACTTCAGGCCAGTTGGGCGATGGCTCGAGGAAGGTCGACAAGAGCCCACATCTTGTTCTTCTCAATGGATGTCATTTCTTCTACCATCTCTTTGCACCAGCGGGCATCGCCTTGAGCCTCCTCGAACATGGTCGATTCATCATCATCGATGGTAAGGGGCAAGTCCTCATCCACCACGAACTCCCATTCTGCCAAGATCAGACTTTCCTTCAGCTCGAGCACACCGTCCAATGTTCTGAACCGGAGATGTGTCTCACCATCGTGGTCGGCGTTGCCGGACCTTGGTGTTTATGGCAAGGATCTCTACATTTACGGTGGCTAGAGTTGAGACTGCTGGGGTGTTAGACTATGTAATTAGCCTGATCATACCTGCCATATGTGCTGACCATGCCTGCTATATGTGCCTTGGTGTTTATGGTAGTTGATCATAGATTAAGCAAGGGTTTCCATTGATTGGTTGCTTTACTGCTTTCTATAAACCTTAGACGATCCTTGCCTATATTTTGTACACCTCTTGTATCTCTACCATCAATCCAATATCTGTTAGTTCATATTCTATCATGAACCTTCAGGTATATTCTATCCTTTCAAGGCTTCCTTTATTGCCTCTTCCCATATCAACTTCGGTCTTTCTGTTCCTCTCTTCCTATTGCTATCGCGCCTTAGGATCCCACTACGCACTGGTGCCTCTGGAGTACACATAAAACTAAGCAAACCTGTAAAAAACTGTCAAAGACTCACTAATCCTAAATGTTAGTTGATAAAATAGGCAAGAATTCAATCTGCATGTTTTATCCAGTGCTAACAATACTATTTGTGTTTATGTGAATCTTGATACCAAAGATGAATGCTGAGTTGGATTTCTCAATGTTTATTGGAAGATTTCAAAATGTTGGGCATGTTGGTTGGCAGCTTCAAAAAACTGCCTAGACCAAGGCAGGCTTCTTAGGCGGCATCAATCCAAACTGGCCCATTGTATTGTTGTATTTTCACTATTAGTCCAATAATCCAGTTTGCTCGTTGGTAGTATCGAGGATGTAGTTTGAGTCTCCTGGTAGGATTGTGTGTTTATTTCTGTGTAACGGATGATTTTTGTAGCTGAGGTTCAGCAGCCAAAAATTATCTCCTACATGAGGTATTTAGTGTGTTTGGTTGAGTTGTGCCTTTTGAAAAGTTGTGAGTATAGTCACAAAGTTCCCGAATTGATAGGGTCAAGGAACGTGGTATGCTACCCGTGAGAGATTGTTACATGGTGGTAACGAAAATGACCCCACGTATTAGGTCGGGGACGATGTTTTCGGGTCGAGGGTTGCTACCACTGTACCCGTTTCTTGTGGCTATGGTTGAGTTGTGGCCTGCGAAAAAAAATTAGTTGTGGTTTACTGGTTTACGAGTTGTGCGAAAGCTGAAGCCTGTTTACTTCAACAACTGTGGCTTTTGGAAAAAAACCCGATGATGTCAGCCTACCGCAGTGACAACTGAACCTGCCCTTTAGCCTCATATTCTACCTCCGGATGAATCTTTGGCCAAGGTTGTGCTCGCCTGCAGCGGCGAACCCATGTGTGGTGGCCAGGTCCTGTGCGGTGGCCGGGACTTGCCCATAGCCGAGGTAGGGGCCGGAGCCGCGCATGCTCGAGGGTATGGCCTCGCCTTGTCTTGGGGAAGCTAGAGAGGGAGGGGTCGCCAGAGCCGAATGCGGGAGAGGATAGAGTGCCGCCACTGGCTGGAGGACACCACACGAGACGAGAAAGTGGCCATGTTCTCATGGATGGGAAGAGGTCGGAGACATGAAAGAAGAAAAAAAATCAAACTGATATCTTCATAACTTGTGGCATGTGTGTAATTTTTTAAACTTGTCCACCTTCACGACAAGTATAAACATGTGGAGCTACTTTTAGGGTTAGGCACAAATGACCGAGACCTGAAAAACCAAACCGATTTAACCGAAAACCGAACCGAAGTAATCGACACCGAAATAAATAGTTCATAGTTCGCACTAACCGAACTAATCTGGGTTTATTCGGTTCTCACCCTCGGTTAACCGAAAAAATCGAATGATCGAACCAGCAGCCCAATACGTTTCAGACTAGGCTGACCCAAATAGCCCTTATATCTAACCCTATGTATATAACTGTCAGGGCCTACGGAGGCCCACGGAGGGGCTGCGGCAGCAGCAGCCATGGGCCCTCCAAGGGGGATTAGATAAGGATAGTTAGAGATAAGATTAGAAGATTAGTTGAGATTATCTAGGAGATTAGTTGAGATTATCTAGGAAGGTTATCAATTAGTAGTTGTTGAGAGTTTTTAGGAGAGTTTTAAGAAGATAAGGATCTCTAGCTAGATAAGGGCGGCCAGCTGGCCTATTTATGTAATCAATGGATGAGAAATAAAGTAGGCAAAATTAGAAGGGAGAAACCCTCCTCTTGCTCGGCCGTGGGCAGAGGCCCCCGGCAGACGTTCCTGCTCATCGATACCCCTCTCCAATCCCTCACCGATCTAGCGACCATAACAATAACACTTAGTCCCCTCTCGCTCACGCCGACCCTCCCACCCGCTTCCTCTAACCCTTGGTCCCTCGCGCCGCTCACGTCGATCGGTCGCTCCCTTTGACCTCCCGTTCCTTCTCGTGCCGCTCACGCCGGCCAAGTCTACAAGATGACGAGCGACAACACGTTATTCCCTGTGGCGGGCTCGATTTGTTTTCTATCCATTGGAATTTCATACCCTGCCTGTTAGTTCCCTGGTGGATCTACATCTTGCGATTTTTAGTGTTCCTGGTGGATTGGTTAGTTCGGTCCAAACCGAAGACCGAACCAAATTAATCTAAGACCGAAATTCTCGGTTTCAAGGATTTGAAGGGGCCGATCGGTTTGATGTGGTTTACTAACCGAATTTTGGATAACATCTAAGAACTGCTCGGTTCGGTATAAGTGAATGCCCACCCCTCGTTACTTTTAGTCTTGTACTAGAGTAAGGCTATTATCAATGGTAGTTTCATGGATATTTAATAGTATACGTCACATCAATTTTTTTGATGACATGGCAATGCCATTTAAGAAGATTAATTTTCATGGGACGAAATAGTTTCATAGGGATGAAACCATGTCAACTCGTTTCCAAGGTCTTGAATAGTTGAATACCGTGTGAAACCTCCATTGAGGGTGATTTGTTTCATCTTCACATATTTTATTAACTTCTATTGGTCATTGAGTTGCAACATTTAGTTGGTATGTTAGTCTATGAAATAGTGAAGTGAAATTTTGTATTGAGAGGCATTGTTTCATTTTTAGTTTCATGACACTTTTGATGATGTGGGAGTGTTGGAAAAAGTGCTACCAAATTTTCATTGAGAATATCCTAAAAGAAGCTTTTGGCCTAAAGCAACTGTTGATTACTTGATTTTCACCCATTTGGTTGGCTTTTGCAAAAGCAAAAGCACGTTCAAAAGCCCAACCAAAGGGAGCCTTAGGCTGCCTTGTGTGGGCATTCTTTTCCCTTTTCTTCTCTCTTTAATATAAAGATGTACCGCTCTCCTGTGTGTTTGAGAAATTTTATTTTGGCTCTAGGACCCCTTTTCATCTCCAAAGGCAATTCCTCATGTTAACCATCGGCTATGGTTGATCTTGAGAAGATTTTATGATGATGATGTATATTTTGTGTAGTGAGTAGCTATGTGCATCTGTATTCTGTGGTCATTTTTCTTTCCGATCATTCAATCTAACAGTGTGGCTTTGATAGGTTGACACGGTACAAGAACTTCAAGGAAGGACACAAGAGGATTCTTGTGGCTACTGATTTGGTTGGTAGGGGAATCGACATTGAACGTGTCAACATTGTCGTAAACTATGATATGCCTGATTCCGCTGATACATACCTGCATAGGGTAATTGTTGCACCCCTTAAAGTGGTAGTCTGATAGTCATTCACTCGTTCTATTGGCTCTTGACGCATTCACCTCTGCAGGTTGGTCGGGCTGGACGTTTTGGTACCAAGGGACTTGCAATAACATTTGTTTCTTCATCTGATTCTGATGTTCTCAATCAAGTTTGTACTTTTGACATTGATTCTTTTTACTTATATGATCTGACGTCGTACTAAATCATGACCATAAATTCTGCATCTGATACTTACAGGTGCAGGAGAGGTTTGAGGTTGACATAAAGGAGCTGCCTGAGCAGATTGACACGTCGACATACAGTAAGTATTGTATCTCTGAGTCATTAACTGACATCCATGGCACTGAAATGTCTTCAGAACTGACGTGTCATTCAATCAACAGTGCCATCTTGATGATCGAGGTGAACCAGTGTTTAGTTTGAGCTGGAAAGGAGAGCTTGTTTGAAATATACACCTTAGATCGCTGTTGGACAACCTTAGCACCTTGTTTGAAAGATGTTCCATTTGTACTTAACCAGCAGTCTAGTGGATTAAGCAGTAGGCGTCGCAACAGCTGTTACATGCTACCTAGGATTTTATTTGCAACTCTGTAATGTTTTCTATGCTCCGACTGCTAATTGTTCTGTTTGAGACTGCCCTCTGGGTGCATGTTTTACTAGTAAATTACTCGCACCATGCCCGAGTCTTCGGAGCATGTGTTTACATATTTAAAAGAGTTGCTACAAATAGGAGAAAAATATATTGAACATCAGTTGTGTGTTATTTGGTCTTTGACTGGTGTACTTTCTGCTCGTGGTTTCGTAGTGTAACTCTCTTGTTCACTGGCATTCGGTGGCATTAGAAGAACAACTGGGTTATGCTGCTGAAATCACGAGCAGAAGGTATACGAGTCAGACCAAATAACACGCAACAACTGCCATTCTTAAGTGGGTTTAGGACCTATTCTCTTCCTATTATGGTTTGTAGTTGTGAATTGGTTAATAAAACTGCACACTACATATGTTTGTCATGTATGATGATGATCTATGTATTTCCATTAGCTTTGAGAATGGGTGACGATTGAAGAAGGGCTATGTACAATGGTTTCAACATTGACACTCTACGGCAATCTGATGCATGGGTTAAGGTTGTTGACGAATTTGTGGCGTGCATATTTGCTGGGGAGCCTCGTGTGGTGAAATGCCTATGTACTAGGTGTCGAAACCTGAACCGAATGGACAAATTTGACCTCTCCATTCATATTTGCAAATATGGCTTTAAGCCAGATTAGAGTCCTATTCCTTTCAACAATACCATTTTGTTTCGGTGTATATTTGGAAGAAAATTCATGCTTGATACCCTTGTCATCACAATAATCATCAATTCTAGCATTTTTAAATTCTGATCCATTATCACTTTTAACTTTCTTGAATAATCATCCACAATCACAAGTCAATAGGAATTACCACAATACCCACAAATGATGTTGGTCCAAAGAGATCCATGTGAAGTAATTCCAATGGCCGATGAGTTGATATTTGACTTTTATTGGGATGAATAATTTCCACTTGCTTTCCGGATTGACAAGAGCTACATAATTTGTTTTTCTCAAATTTCATATCCTTCAAGCTACGGACTAAGTCATGCTTGGTTAAATGATTGAGTTGCTTCATTCTAACATGACCAAGCTTTTTGTCATAACCATCTTAATGAAGCCTTAGAGAATAGAGACGTTCTAAGCTTTGCTTCATTTGATGAAAAGTCAACTAAATAAAGTTTCTCATGCCTAAAGCCTTTAAACATGATATTGCTACCATCAACAGTAGTAATAAGCACATCATCAATAGCGAAATTACAACTAAAGTCTAAATCACATAATTGAGCGACAGATAGCAAATTGAAATTAAAAGATTCAATCAAAAGCACATTTGAGATAGAGTGATCATTTGAAATAGCAATTATACCCAAACATTTAACCTTTCCTTTGCCATTGTCTCTAAATGTAATGCTATCATAGCTTTAACAATCTTCCTCACTCATTTGGGTGAACATCCTCATATCACCGGTCATATGTTGAGTGCATCCACTATCCAACACTCAATGATTCCCTCCCGCCTTGTAGTTCACCTACAAAAGGAAATCAATCTTTTTTAGGCACCCAAACTTGTTTGAGACCATGGATGTTAGTGACCAAGATCTTTGGCACCTAAATGACCTTCTTCTTGTTGCCAACAATTGGTGTACCAACAAACTTCACATAAACACCTTTAGCATTGTAGGAAACGGGTGTCGCCTAAGAGGGGGGGGGGGGTGAATTAGGACTTCTAAAAACTTTTACTAAACTAGGCCACAATTAAATCACTAGAGCAAAACCTATGCAAATAATCAAACTAGAGTGCAAACTAGGTTTTGTCTAAGTGTTGCTATCTCTACCGCAAAGGCTAAGTTTCAATCTACACTAAATAAGTATGACTACAAGATTGAAACTTAAATGCTTAATATAAATGCGGAATGTAAAGAGCTAAGTAGAGAAGCAAACTCTCGTGGATGACGTCGGTATTTTTACCGAGGTATCCGGAACCACGGAAGGTCCCGACTAATCCTCGTTGGTGCCCCTACGCAGAGGGAAGCCCACGCGAGGGCCAAGCACCACGGTCGAGTAACTCCGTAGAGAGCCGCGAGCCTTCTCCACGCGCAAGTGGTGCTCCGCTTCCGGCTCCACTCGGACGCTCCCCGCCGTCTCCACTATCGAGCTTCCGGCCGAAACGCCGCGGGCCTCGTTCCCTCCGGTACACGGTGGCGGCCGTGACACAAACACGGTTGTCACGGTCTCGCAAGACTCTCGCCCCACTCGGTACAATTACAACGACTCACGCAAGAGCCGAGGGGTTGTGTGGTTTTACAAAACTCACTCAACTAACTAGGGTTCGCCTAGAGCAAGCGCTAAAGCGGTCTAACTAACCTAAGCACTTCGCAAAGCACCTACGCTAATCACCGAGTGATTCTATTAAGCACTTGGGTGTTTGAGCTCTTGGAAATATGGACTATGTGTCTTGGTATGTTGCTTGGGCTCTCACACATGAGAATGGCTGGTTGGGGTGGTATTTATAGCCTCCACACCCCAAACTAGTCGTTGGACAGAAAGCAGCAGCTTTCTGTCGTCGGGTGCACCGGACAGTCCGGTGCACCACCGGACACTGCATAGTGGATGTTCGGTGCACGCCACGTCAGCCGACCGTTGGCGCCTGTAGCAGTCGACCGTTGGATCCGACCGTTACCGTCTGCCCGTGGCACACCGGACAGTCCGGTGCACACCGGACAGTCCGGTGCTACAGCCAGAGAACGCCTGTCTGCGGCCTCTCTGCGCAGACTGTCCGGTGCCACACCGGACAGTCCGGTGCACACCGGACACCAATGTCCGGTGCGCCACCAGGCGCTGGCTGACAGCCCTCATCTTGGATTTCTTCGCTGATTTCTTCGGGCTTCTTTGTTCTTGAGTATTGGACTCCTATGTATCTTTTTATGTCTTCTTTTGAGGTGTTGCATCCTCATTGCCTTGGTCCAATTCTCTTCGCATCCTGTGAACTACAAACACAAACACTAGAAAACTTATTAGTTCACGGATTGTGTTGTTCATCAAACACCAAAACTCAATTAGCCAAATGGCCCTAGGTCCATTTTCCTTACAATCTCCCCCTTTTTGGTGATTGATGACAACACAACCAAAGCAAGCAAATAATACAAGTATTTGAATGAAAATATGCATTTTACTTGCTAAGATGCATGATTGTCCCCACAATGATGATATTATGGACTTAAGCCTCCCACTAACTCCATAATTCACTTACTTCCTATTTTTGGACCAAATAACCAAAACCACTTGAAAAACCATTTGTAGATATAAAATTTTGAATTGGTGGTGTTTGGTGTTTGATATAGTTTTCATTGCTTTGGTCCCTAAACTTCTCCCCCTTTGGCATCAACCACCGAAAAGGAAGACATTAAAAACACTAGGAAGAAAATAACAGCTTGCCCTCATCAAGAATTGTATCAGATGATATCACTAGAAGGATATTAAATTAAACTATGTGAATGATACCACTTGAAGGAGTCCTCAAAAGATTACTCCCCCTAAATGAGTTGTCTCCTTTAGAAAGAGTTTTTCTCCCCCTTTAGAGATGAAGAAATACTCCCCTTGACAGAGATCCTCTACTTAGGAAAAAGCATGTGAAAATTAGAGGTGCAAGACATGATTTGAAAAGACTAACTTCCCTTATGCATAGGTAACAGAATATGAATTAACCACTTATGCATTTTTAGCAACATGGAAGTATATGATATGAAATATAGTCTAATCAAATATTGGAGAAGACATGTAAATGATACTAGATGTAGTCTCAAAAGATACCAATTGAAAGTCAATGGCGAGCTTGAGAGACATGAGAATTCTTGGAGATTTTGCAGTGGAAGATTGTTGTCTTTCTCCGGGGACCTTATTTTCCTTACAATGAGACTATCACAAGAAATAGACTTGAAAAGGTGTTAGTCTCAAAGTGTTAGATTATAGAGTAACCTCCCCCTAAAGGTGTACATACAAGTTTTGAATACTTGTAGGAGACATGCACTTTGATTTGATATTAAGAGGGGCAAATTATCTGTAATCCAAACTTTGGCACATATAAGTTAAATGATACAACTTGTACAAATCAAAATTTTCAATTTATGCATCATTTACTATGGAGTGATATAGAAGCTATGTGCCGTGCTTAAATAAACATTTTAAGCCATGTAGGTTTGCTCAAGTATATGAATTTAAAAACAAGCAATCCTACCATATGATTTACCTAGTATGCATGATTTTAAACAAAAGTACATAACAAATGAAATACTAGGCAAGAAAGGTAAACTAGATAAAAGGAAGATAGATACGCATATCTAAAAACAAAAAGATACAATAAAACTAGTTACCTTAGTCATGGGTGGGAAATTTGGGTCCAAAATTTTCACTAACCCACTTGGCAATAAACTTGATCCAATATGATGTATCCCATGATATACATTCTAATTTTGCCAAGTCTCCAAATTTCCCGTAGGCCTTCGGTCCACTCACTTCCCTTTCGGGATCCAAACCTTCTTGGTGCTTTTCATAGTTGAAATTATTTCCTTTGGCACCCAGATGCGTTTGGCCCCCTTCCCTTTGTTGGCTTGCTTGTTGGCCTTGATTGCTATCACCTTTCCATTCTTTTTCTTTTTGATCAAATATGGTGTAGCATCCTTTTTGTTCACCTTTTTGATGTAGGTGTTGGAGATCTTGCTTGATGGCTTTTGCTTGAGCTTTTGCCTTTGTTTATCCCCGGTCATCGCCTTGCATTGGAAAGACTTGTGGCCTTCTTTGTGGCATAGCCTACAAATCACGGCTTCTCCCTCCATAGGCTTGTTCACTCCCGCAGTGGTGTTATCCTGTGGAGGTTGGATTTGTTTGGCTTTGCCTTTCTTGTCATACAAAGCCTTGCCAAGGCGAGCCACTTTTTGCTTTAATTGTTCATTTTCCTTTGCAACCTCATCCGAACATGTCTCTACAACAATATTCTCAACAACGACTCTTGCCATAAGGCATTTGTGTGATGACCGTGATGATCGTGACGAGGACCGGTGGCTGCGCGTCCTTGGAGATTCATCTTCACTTGAAGAGTCATCCCAAGTTCTAACACTTGTTAGCTCCTTGCCTTTGCTCCTCTCCTTTTTGGGTTCGGCCATAGTTGGACAGTTGTCCCTGAAGTGGCCCTTTTCCCCACATGCGAAGCATCCTCTCTTCCTTTGCTTTTTCCTGTCAATGTTAAAGAGAAGATCTTCGACCTGCAGGGGCACACCCATTAGATTAATCTTGCGGATCATCCCCATTACCTTTCCGACGCGTCGGATTGTTTCTTCGTCCTCGGAGGATGATGTGCATGGTTGATTATCTTCATCATCATCAATTTCTTCTTCTTCCTCTTCTTCACTTGAGGAACTTGGGGTGGGAGCCTTCTTTTTGCCCTTCCTTTCATCACATGCAAAAGCATATGGCCTTGAGGAAGTTGGCTCCTCTCCCCGACACATTTTTCGCGACATCTCAAAAGCCGCGATTTTTCCAATTACAATGGTTGGGGTCATGTTACCCAAGTCCTCCATGTTGTGAAGGATAGTGATGATGCTCCCATATCTTCGTTGTGGTAGTAGGGAGATAATCTTCCTCACAATGTCCGCATCACCTAGCTTATTAATGCCAATAGAATTGAGCTCATTGATAATTAGATTCAAACGAGAATACATGTCTCTAACAAGCTCATCATCTTTCATAGCAAAAGAATTATACTCATTTAAGACTAGGCAATGTTTTTGTTCACGGACATTGGATGTGCCGTCATGGAGCTCATGCAATTTTAGCCAAATCTCATTAGCAGTTTTCAAGGTAAATACTTGATTAAAAATATCCATGCTAAGAGATTCATACAAGCAATTTTTGGCTCTAGCATTTAAGTGAATTTTTTTCCTCACTCGTGGTTGGTTTCTCGGGATTCTTGAGGGGTTTCATCCCATCACGAGTGACTCTCCAAACACCTAGATCAACGACCTCTAGGTAGCAAGCCATTCTAGCACTATAATATGGGAAGTTAGTGCCGTCGAAGTGTGGTGGCCTATGGGTATCCATCCCTTCCTCTAAAAAGCGTAGGCTCTTTTAGCGGTGAAGCTAAAACGTTTCAAATGAGCCAAACCAGGCTCTGATACCACTTGTAGGAAACGAGTGTCGCCTAAGAGGGGGGGGGGGGGTGAATTAGGACTTCTAAAAACTTTTACTAAACTAGGCCACAATTAAATCACTAGAGCAAAACCTATGCAAATAATCAAACTAGAGTGCAAACTAGGTTTTGTCTAAGTGTTGCTATCTCTACCGCAAAGGCTAAGTTTCAATCTACACTAAATAAGTATGACTACAAGATTGAAACTTAAATGCTTAATATAAATGCGGAATGTAAAGAGCTAAGTAGAGAAGCAAACTCTCGTGGATGACGCCGGTATTTTTACCGAGGTATCCGGAACCACAGAAGGTCCCGACTAATCCTCGTTGGTGCCCCTACGCAGAGGGAAGCCCACGCGAGGGCCAAACACCACGGTCGAGTAACTCCGTAGAGAGCCGCGGGCCTTCTCCACGCGCAAGTGGTGCTCCGCTTCCGGCTCCACTCGGACGCTCCCCGCCGTCTCCACTATCGAGCTTCCGGCCGAAACGCCGCGGGCCTCGTTCCCTCCGGTACACGGTGGCGGCCGTGACACAAACGCGGTTGTCACGGTCTCGCAAGACTCTCGCCCCACTCGGTACAATTACAACGACTCACGCAAGAGCCGAGGGGTTGTGTGGTTTTACAAAACTCACTCAACTAACTAGGGTTCACCTAGAGCAAGCGCTAAAGCGGTCTAACTAACCTAAGCACTTCGCAAAGCACCTACGCTAATCACCGAGTGATTCTATTAAGCATTGGGTGTTTGAGCTCTTGGAAATATGGACTATGTGTCTTGGTATGTTGCTTGGGCTCTCACACATGAGAATGGCCGGTTGGGGTGGTATTTATAGCCTCCACACCCCAAACTAGTCGTTGGACAGAAAGCAGCAGCTTTCTGTCGTCGGGTGCACCGGACAGTCCGGTGCACCACCGGACACTGCACAGTGGATGTCCGGTGCACGCCACGTCAGCCGACCGTTGGCGCCTGTAGCAGTCGACCGTTGGATCCGAACGTTGCCGTCTGCCCGTGGCACACCGGACAGTCCGGTGCACACCGGACAGTCCGGTGCTACAGCCAGAGAATGCCTGTCTGCGGCCTCTCTGCGCAGACTGTCCGGTGCCACACCGGACAGTCCGGTGCACACCGGACACCAATGTCCGGTGCGCCACCAGGCGCTGGCTGACAGCCCTCATCTTGGATTTCTTCGCTGATTTCTTCGGGCTTCTTTGTTCTTGAGTATTGGACTCCTATGTATCTTTTTATGTCTTCTTTTGAGGTGTTGCATCCTCATTGCCTTGGTCCAATTCTCTTCGCATCCTGTGAACTACAAACACAAACACTAGAAAACTTATTAGTTCACGGATTGTGTTGTTCATCAAACACCAAAACTCAATTAGCCAAATGGCCCGGGGTCCATTTTCCTTACAAGCATTATGACTAAGAACATAACAATAATCAAAGCGAGTGGAGGATACATTCTTGTACTTAGGACAATCCTTCTTGATATGTCCCTTTTTGTGGCATTTGTGACACACCTTGTCACATTCCTTCACAAAGGTGGTCTTTTGCTTTGCAAAATCATTATTCCCCTTCTTTGGGAAATAGCCAAAGCCCTCACGGTTAAGTGAGCACCGTTGGCTTCCAAAAATGAAATCCAACTTAGCCTTACCAACATAGGCCTTTTCCATATCTTGAGTTAGAGCATTGACCTTTCTTACTAACACATCATTCTCAACAATAATTTGTGAGTCATCACAAATAACATTATTATTCATGAGAGAAATATTGCATTCGCTACAAAGTGTTAGTAGGATGTGGTTCACTTGTAAGACTATCAAGTAAGTCACAAGTGACTCCAACATCCATGGTGACCACCATGTCTTCATGCACATGAGAGGAGTTTTGAGCTTCCACAAGCTTCTCACAACTCTCTTTTAGATTATTGTGAGAGGTCTTTAGATACTCAAAAGAAACTTGAAGGTTTTTATATAAATCCTTTAAGGTTCTAAACTTTTGTTTTTCTTTGTGCATGTAGTCATCGACATCACCCAACATTTTTACTAGATCATCATAAGAATAGGCATCATCATCAAGATCATCTAGGGATGGAAATGAGTACGAGTATGGGTAAATAACAACGGATAATTATCCATTGGATACGAGAATGGTGGAATTTGCTATCCACAGGTACGTGTATGGATATATAAAGGTATCCGCGGATAACTTTTTCGTGGCTATGGATATCCAGTATCCATACCCATTACTCGATGGGTATCTGACATGTGGGCCATCCAAATTTAATACATTATCCTAAATTTCCATTTTCAATTTCCATCCATGATATGTTGTTTGGTGTTGAAATTATCATTTGATGATGCTAGAATGATTAAAATTTTGAAATGTGATAAAATTGTTTTTTGATGTTGAATGCTAAAACTGTAGTAGGCGGGCGGGTAACGGGTATCCGCTGGGTAGTGGATACCCGACGAGTATGGGTATGGGTACAGATCCATACTCGTGAACGTATATGGGTACGAGTATGGGTTGAGCTTTGTCTCGCGGGTATGGGTTCACAAACCATATATCCGTGTCCAACCCGCCCAATTGCCATCCCTAAGATCATCAACATCAACATCATCATGAACATCATTCAAATCATTTATGACTTTTACCTTAGTGCCACCACTTGCCATGAGGCAATGTGGAGATGAGAAGAGTGAAGGGGCATCCTTGATGGCGAAGCCAGCGTTGAGCTTGGATGAAGTATCATCATCATCATCCGAGCTTGCATCTGAATCCCATTCAACTAGATAGGCTTGGGTATATAGAATTTCTTCTTCTTATGTTCCACACCCTTGTCCTTCTTCTTATTACTTGAACAATTCAAACACTTTCTATCATTGAAAGCATTCCTTCTTGAAGATTGACCTTTTCTTGGTTGACCTTTCTTCTTCTTCATTAACTCGTTGAACCTTTTCACAAAGAGAGCCATCTCTTCATCACTCTAACTTCCACTTTCTTCATCATCACTTTCTTCCTTTACAATGACCTTGGAGGCTTTAGCTTTGAGAGCTATTGATTCACTTTTCACTTTCTATGCCAAACTTATGGCCTCAGCTTGAGATTTCTTGAATATGTCTTGAGTGAGTATTTCTCCCAATACTTTGGTTGAAGTGTTGTTCAAGTCACTTCTTGCTAACACGGTGACAATAGTATCATATTTATCCGTAAGTGACCTAAGGAACTTATGAGAAAAATCCACATCTGACATATCTAGACCATGTCCTTTGAGCTCATTTATAATCTCATGTAGCCAGTTGAACATGTCGGATATGCTCTCATCCTCCTTCATGATGAATTTCTAAAATTTGCCCTTGTACACATAAAGCTTTGCACTCTTCACAATGGTTGTTACCTCATGAATTTCCATAAATTTTGTCCAAATCTCATGAGAGGTTGTGAGAGTCTTGATCCTTTTGAACTCAGTGATATCCAAAGCATCATATATCACATTCATGGCTTGATCATTGAGTAGAATGTTTTGCTCATCACTAGTTGTTGGCGCATCATGCTTGAGCACAACAAATCCATCTCTCACAATTCTCCAAATGTTTCCACCCACTGCTCTCAGATGTACTGTCATTCTTATTTTCCAATAGTCATAGTTGTTCCCATAAAAATGTGGTGCCTTCTCCATATGCATATTGCTTCCACTAGCCATTGTATTCAACTCTGGGATGGTTAGATCCACAAACAATGGAGTCCTCGACTCCGAAACCACTTACAAGATCTAGGACACCGGCTAGAGGGGGGTGAATAGACGGTTTAGACTAAATCACAAACACTAGAGAAATTTAATTAGTACGCCAAGAGATATAAATTATTTATCCTATGTTGAGCTATGTAAGGTTGGCAATCTAGGGTGAACAAGTAATCTAAATGACTAGTAATGAAAGATGATCCAACTAATCACAAGTAATTGTAATAGAACAAGTAAAGAACAAGAGAGACACCGAATTTTTTTCCTGTGGTCTCGGTGATTTGCTGATCACCCCTAATCCATGTTGAGGTGGATTCCAAGCTTTTACTTGATTCTCTATCATGACACCGCTTGATCTTTGAGCCAAGTGTACAAGGAAACACTCAATACCTCTATTCCATTAGCGTCGCCTTTGCCGCTCTGGTGACGTAGGCGCAAACCCCTCACAATCTCCTTCGTGGCTTCTTCACAACCTTCACAAAGAGCTCGACGGAGTCACCACCAAGCCATCTAGGAGGCGACATCCTCCAAGAGTAACAAGTTGATGACGATCGCTTAATGTTCCACCTAGTGCCTCATGATCACTTCAATGATGCAACGCACTAGATTCACTCAATCACTCACTAGAATGCAATCTCAAGCAATGTGGGCGAGTGAGAGTGTATGCCAAGATCCATTGTGCTCAATGTATGCTAGAAATGGCCAAAAGAGCTTTCATACACGAGCGTCACTTCTATTTATACCTATCTACTCAATACTGTTCATTATGGGCTAGCTACCCCCTTTCTGCGTACTCGCGGATAGTCCACCGTACAAGTAATGACTAGTATTTTCTCATTTGCAAACACACTAGAACTATCAGAAAAGGCAAGTGTGGATGGTCCGCCGTCCCCGGCCGGATGGTTCACGACCTAGCTGAAAGGGAATTAGGCTTACACCTAGTTCCTAAATAATTTTGGTGGTTGAATTGCCCAACACAAATCTTTGGACTAACTAGTTTGCCCAAGTGTATAGATTATACAGGTGTAAAAGGTTCACACTCAGCCAATAAAAAGACCAAGTTTTGGATTCAATAAAGGAGCAAAGGGGCAACCGAGGGCACCCCTGGTCTGGCGCACCGGACTGTCCGGTGTGCCACCGGACAGTGAACAGTACCTGTCCGGTGCACCAGGGGACTCAGACTCCAACTCTTCACTCTCGGGATTTCTCGGAAGCCGGCGCGCTATAATTCACCGGACTGTCCGGTGTGCACCGGACATGTCCGGTGCTCCAAGGAAGCTCGGCCTCCTGAACTCGCCAGCCTCGGGTTCGCGCGGCAGCCGCTCCGCTATAATTCACCGGACTGTCCGGTGAACACCGGACTGTCCGGTGTGCCAGCGGAGCAACGGCTCCCTGCGGCGCCAACGGCTCCCTGCGGTGCATTAAATGCGCGCGCAGCGCGCGCAGAAGTCAGAATCGCCCATACCGGTGCACCGGACATCAAACAGTACATGTCCGGTGTGCACCGGACACCCTGGCGGGCCCACAAGTCAGAAGCTCCAACGGTCAGAATCCAACGGCAGTGATGACGTGGCAGGGGCACCGGACTGTCCGGTGTGCACCGGACTGTCCGGTGCGCCATCGAGCAGAAGCCTCCAGCCAACGGTCAAGTTTGGTGGTTGGGGCTATAAATACCCCAACCACCCCACCATTCATGGTATCCAAGTTTTCCACTTCTCAACTACTACAAGAGCTCTAGCATTCATTTCTAGACACACAAAAGAGATCAAATCCTCTCCAATTCCACACAAAGCCCTAGTGACTAGTGAGAGTGATTTGCCGTGTTCATTTGAGCTCTTGCGCTTGGATTGCTTCTTTTCTTTCTCACTTGTTCTTGAGATCACAACTCCATTGTAATCAAGGCAAGAGGCACCAATTGTGTGGTGGCCCTTGCGGGGAAGTTTTGATCCCGGCTTTGATTTGAGAAGAGAAGCTCACTCGGTCCGAGGGACCGTTTGAGAGAGGGAAGGGTTGAAAGAGACCCGGCCTTTGTGGCCTCCTCAACGGGGAGTAGGTTTGCAAGAACCGAACCTCGGTAAAACAAATCTCCGTGTCTCACTTGCTTATTCGCTTGGGATTTGTTTTGCGCCCTCTCTCGCGGACTCGTTTATATTTCTAACGCTAACCCGGCTTGTAGTTGTGTTTATATTTGTAAATTTCAGTTTCGCCCTATTCACCCCCCCTCTAGGCGACTATCAATTGGTATCAGAGCCCGGTGCTTCATTAGAGCCTAACCGCTCGAAGTGATGTCGGGAGATCACGCCAAGAAGGAGATGGAGACCGGCGAAAAGCCCACTACAAGCCACGGGAGCACTTCATCGGAAGAGTCCTGCACCAAAAGGAGGGAGAAGAAGAAGAGCTCCTCCAACAAAGGGAAGGAGAAGAAATCTTCTTCTCATCACAAAGAGAAGAAGGAAAAATCTTCTTCCCACAAGCCGCATCGGAAAGGCGACAAGCACAAGAGGATGAGGAAGGTGGTCTACTACGAGACCGACACTTCATCAACATCGACCTCCGACTCCGATGCGCCCTCCGTCACTTCTAAGCGCCAAGAGCGCAAGAAGTATAGTAAGATCCCCCTACGCTACCCTCGCATTTCCAAACATACACCTTTACTTTCCGTCCCACTAGGCAAACCACCAACTTTTGATGGTGAAGATTACGCTAGGTGGAGCGATTTAATGCGATTTCATCTAATCTCGCTCCACAAAAGCATATGGGATGTTGTTGAGTTTGGTGCGCAGGTACCATCTATAGGGGATGAGAACTATGATGAGGATGAGGTAGCCCAAATTGAGCACTTCAACTCACAAGCCACAACAATTCTCCTCGCCTCACTAAGTAAAGAGGAATATAACAAAGTACAAGGGTTGAAGAACGCCAAGGAGATTTGGGATGTACTCAAAACCGCGCACGAGGGAGATGAGCTCACCAAGATCACCAAGCGGGAAACGATCGAGGGGGAGCTCGGTCGGTTCCGGCTTAACAAAGGGGAGGAGCCACAACACATGTACAACCGGCTCAAGACTTTGGTAAACCAAGTGCGCAACCTCGGGAGCAAGAAGTGGGACGACCACGAAGTGGTAAATGTTATTTTAAGATCTCTCATTTTTTTAAATCCCACTCAAGTTCAATTGATTCGTGGTAATCCTAGATATACTAAAATGACCCCCGAGGAAGTTATCGGGCATTTTGTAAGTTTTGAGTGCATGATAGAAGGTTCAAGGAAAATCAACGAGCTTGGCGACCCATCCGAAGCTCAACCCGTTGCATTCAAGGCGACGGAAGAAAAGAAGGAGGAGTCTACACCAAGTCGACAACCAATAGACGCCTCCAAGCTTGACAATGAGGAGATGGCGCTCGTCATCAAGAGCTTCCGCCAAATCCTCAAACAAAGGAGGGGGAAAGACTACAAGTCCCGCTCCAAGAAGGTTTGCTACAAATGTGGTAAGCCCGGTCATTTTATTGCTAAATGTCCTATGTCTAGTGACAGTGACCGAGGCGACGACAAGAAGGGGAGAAGAAAGGAGAAGAAAAGGTACTACAAGAAGAAGGGCGGCGATGCCCATGTTTGTCGGGAATGGGATTCCGACGAAAGCTCAAGCGACTCCTCCGACGACGAGGACGCCGCCAACATCGCCGTCACCAAGGGACTCCTCTTCCCCAACGTCGGCCACAAGTGCCTCATGGCAAAGGACGGCAAAAAGAAGAAGGTTAAATCCAACTCCTCCACTAAATATGAATCGTCTAGTGATGATAATGCTAGTGATGAGGAGGATAATTTGCGTATTCTCTTTGCCAATCTTAACATGGAGCAAAAAGAAAAACTAAATGAATTGATTAGTGCTATTCATGAAAAGGATGACCTTTTGGACTCCCAAGAGGATTGTCTAATTAAAGAAAACAAGAAACATGTTAAGGTTAAAAAGGCTTATGCTCTAGAAGTAGAAAAATGTGAAAAATTGTCTAGTGAGCTAAGCACTTGCCGTGAGATGATCGACAACCTTAGAAATGAAAATGCTATTTTAAATGCTAAGGTTGATTCACATGTTTGTAATGTTTCAATTCCCAATCTTAGAGATGATAACATTGACTTGCTTGCTAAGATTGATGAATTGAATGCATCTCTTGCTAGCCTTAGATTAGAGAATGAAAATTTAATTGCTAAGGCTAAAAATTTTGATGTTTGCAATGCTACTATTTCCGACCTTAGAACTAAGAATGAAATGTTGCATGCTAAGGTTGTAGAACTTAAATCTTGCAAACCCTCTACATCTAATGTTGAGCATGTTTCTATTTGCACTAGATGTAGAGATATTGATGTTAATGCTATTCTTGATCATATGGCTTTAATTAAACAACAAAATGATCATATAGCAAAATTAGATGCTAAAATTGCCGAGCACAACCTAGAGAATGAGAAATTTAAATTTGCTCGTAGCATGCTTTATAATGGGAGATGCCCTGGCATTAAGGATGGCATTGGCTTCCAAAGGGGAGACAATGTCAAACTTAATGCCCCTCCTAAAAATTTGTCTAACTTTGTTAAGGGCAAAGCTCCCATGCCTCAGGATAACGAGGGTTACATTTTGTACCCTGCCGGTTATCCCGAGAGCAAAATTAGGAAAATTCATTCTAGGAAGTCTCACTCTGGCCCTAATCATGCTTTTATGTATAAGGGTGAGACATCTAGCTCTAGGCAACCAACCCGTGCCAAGTTGCCTAGAAAGAAAATTTCTAATGCATCAAATGAACATAGCATTTCATTTAAGACTTTTGATGCTTCTTATGTTTTGACTAACAAATCCGGCAAGGTCGTTGCCAAGTTTGTTGGGGGCAAGCACAAGGGTTCCAAGACTTGTGTTTGGGTACCCAAAGTTCTTGTGTCTAATGCCAAAGGACCCAAAACCGTTTGGGTACCTAAAGTCAAGAACTAAAATTGTTTTGTAGGTTTATGCATCCGGGGGCTCAAGTTGGATACTCGACAGCGGGTGCACAAACCATATGACTGGGGAGAAAAGAATGTTCTCCTCATATGAGAAAAACCAAGATCCCCAACGAGCTATCACATTCGGGGATGGAAATCAAGGTTTGGTCAAAGGATTGGGTAAAATTGCTATATCTCCTGACCATTCCATTTCTAATGTTTTTCTTGTTGATTCCTTAGATTACAACTTGCTTTCTGTTTCCCAATTATGTCAAATGGGCTACAACTGTCTATTCACTGATGTAGGTGTCACTGTCTTTAGAAGAAGTGATGATTCAATAGCATTTAAGGGAGTATTAGAGGGTCAGCTATACTTGGTAGATTTTGATAGAGCTGAACTCGACACTTGCTTAATTGCTAAGACTAACATGGGTTGGCTCTGGCATCGCCGACTAGCCCATGTTGGGATGAAGAATCTTCACAAGCTTCTAAAGGGAGAGCACATTTTAGGATTAACAAATGTTCATTTTGAGAAAGACAGGATTTGTAGCGCATGCCAGGCAGGGAAGCAAGTTGGAGTCCATCATCTACACAAGAACATCATGACGACCGACAGGCCGCTTGAGCTACTCCACATGGATTTATTCGGCCCGATTGCTTACATAAGCATCGGCGGGAGTAAGTATTGTCTTGTAATAGTGGATGATTATTCTCGCTTCACTTGGGTATTCTTTTTACAGGAAAAATCTCAAACCCAAGAGACTTTAAAAGGATTCTTGAGACGGGCTCAAAATGAGTTCGGCTTAAGGATCAAGAAAATAAGAAGCGACAATGGGACGGAGTTCAAGAACTCTCAAATTGAAGGCTTCCTTGAGGAGGAGGGCATCAAGCATGAGTTCTCTTCTCCCTACACACCACAACAAAATGGTGTAGTGGAGAGGAAGAATAGAACTCTATTGGACATGGCAAGAACCATGCTTGATGAGTACAAGACACCGGACCAGTTTTGGGCCGAAGCGGTCAACACCGCCTGCTATGCCATCAACCGATTATATCTTCACCGAATCCTCAAGAAGACATCATATGAACTCCTAACCGGTAAAAAGCCCAACATTTCATATTTTAGAGTTTTTGGTAGCAAATGCTTTATTCTTATTAAAAGAGGTAGAAAATCTAAATTTGCTCCTAAAACTGTAGAAGGCTTTTTACTTGGTTATGACTCAAACACAAGGGCATATAGGGTCTTTAACAAGTCCACTGGACTAGTTGAAGTCTCATGTGACGTTGTGTTTGATGAAACTAACGGCTCTCAAGTAGAGCAAGTTGATCCTGATGAAGTAGGTGAAGAACAGGCTCCATGCATAGCGCTTAGGAACATGTCCATTGGGGATGTGTGTCCTAGGGAATCCGAAGAGCCTCCAAATGCACAAGATCAACCATCCTCCTCCATGCAAGCATCTCCACCAACTCAAAATGAGGATGAGGCTCAAAATGATGAAGAGCAAAATCAAGAAGACGAGCCACCTCAAGATGATAGCAATGATCAAGGGGGAGATACAAATGATCAAGAAAAGGAGGATGAGGAAGAACCAAGACCGCCACACCCAAGAGTCCACCAAGCAATCCAACGAGATCACCCCGTCGACACCATCCTCGGCGACATTCATAAGGGGGTAACTACTCGATCTCGGGTTGCTCATTTTTGTGAACATTACTCTTTCGTTTCCTCTATTGAGCCACATAGGGTAGAGGAAGCTCTCCAAGATTCGGATTGGGTGGTGGCAATGCAAGAGGAGCTCAACAATTTCACAAGGAACGAGGTATGACATTTAGTTCCACGTCCTAACCAAAATGTTGTAGGAACCAAATGGGTCTTCCGCAACAAGCAAGACGAGCATGGTGTGGTGACAAGGAACAAAGCTCGACTTGTGGCCAAAGGATACTCCCAAGTCGAAGGTTTGGATTTCGGTGAAACCTATGCACCCGTAGCTAGGCTTGAGTCAATTCGCATATTATTGGCCTATGCTACTTACCATGGCTTTAAGCTTTATCAAATGGACGTGAAAAGTGCCTTCCTCAATGGACCGATCAAGGAAGAGGTCTATGTTGAGCAACCTCCAGGCTTTGAAGACAGTGAGTATCCTAACCATGTTTATAGGCTCTCTAAGGCGCTTTATGGGCTCAAGCAAGCCCCAAGAGCATGGTATGAATGCCTAAGAGATTTCCTTATTGATAATGGCTTCAAAGTCGGCAAGGCCGATCCTACACTCTTTACTAAAACTCTTGAAAATGACTTGTTTGTATGCCAAATTTATGTTGATGATATTATATTTGGGTCTACTAACGAGTCTACATGTGAAGAGTTTAGTAGGATCATGACACAGAAATTCGAGATGTCAATGATGGGGGAGTTGAAGTATTTTCTAGGATTCCAAGTCAAGCAACTCCAAGAGGGCACCTTCATCAGCCAAACGAAGTACACTCAAGACATTCTAACCAAGTTTGGGATGAAGGATGCCAAACCCATCAAGACACCCATGGGAACTAATGGGCATCTCGACCTCGACACGGGAGGTAAGTCCGTGGATCAAAAGGTATACCGGTCGATGATTGGTTCATTGCTTTATTTATGTGCATCTCGACCGGACATTATGCTCTCCGTTTGCATGTGTGCAAGATTCCAATCCGACCCTAAGGAATCCCACCTTACGGCCGTAAAACGAATCTTGAGATATTTGGCTTATACCCCTAAGTTTGGGCTTTGGTACCCTCGGGGATCCACATTTGATTTGATTGGTTATTCGGATGCCGATTGGGCGGGGTGCAAAATCAATAGGAAGAGCACATCGGGGACTTGCCAGTTCTTGGGAAGATCCTTGGTGTCTTGGGCTTCAAAGAAGCAAAATTCGGTCGCTCTTTCCACCGCCGAAGCCGAGTACATTGCCGCAGGTCATTGTTGCGCGCAATTGCTTTGGATGAGGCAAACCCTGCGGGACTACGGTTACAAATTAACCAAAGTCCCTTTGCTATGTGATAATGAGAGTGCAATCAAAATGGCCGAAAATCCCGTCGAGCATAGCCGCACTAAGCACATAGCCATTCGGTATCATTTTCTTAGGGATCACCAACAAAAGGGGGATATCGAGATTTCTTACATTAACACTAAAGATCAATTAGCCGATATCTTTACCAAGCCACTTGATGAACAATCTTTTACCAGACTTAGGCATGAGCTCAATATTCTTGATTCTAGAAATTTCTTTTGCTAGCTTGCACACATAGCTCATTTGAATACCTTTGATCATATCTCTTTTATATGCTATGACTAATGTGTTTTCAAGTCTATTTCAAACCAAGTCATAGGTATATTGAAAGGGAATTGGAGTCTTCGGCGAAGATAAAGGCTTCCACTTCGTAACTCATACTTCGCCATCACTCCGAGCAACTCTCTCTTCTTTGGGGGAGAAATGAGCATCAAGGAAAAGGACTTCATCCTTGGGGGAGAGAGTAAAAGCTCAAAAGCAAAAGGACCGGATTTCGTCTTTGGTATAATCTTAACTCATTTACTTATGACCAAAGGGGGAAGAAATTACTCCGGGGGCTCTAATGATTCCGTTTTTGGCGATTCATGCCAAAAAGGGGGAGAAATGAGCCCAAAGCAAAAGGACCGCACCACCACCACCAAATTCAAAACACTTAGTGCTTTCCAAGAGTATTTATCATTTGGTATCCTATTGTGTTCAAAAGGGGGAGAAAGTAGTATTTCAAAAATTGTATATCAAAACCCTCTTGAACACTAAGAGGTGGATCTCTTTTAGGGGGAGTTTTGTTTAGTCAAAGGAAAAGCATTTGAAACAGGGGGAGACAATTTCAAATCTTGAAAATGCTTTACAAACTCTTATTCATTTACCCTTGACTATTTGCAAAAGATCTTTGAAATGGATTTACAAAAGGAATTTGCAAAACAAAACATGTGGTGCAAACGTGGTCCAAAATGTTATATAAGAAAGAAACATTCCTTGCATATCTTGTAAGTAGTTATATTGGCTCAATTCCAAGCAACCTTTACACTTACATTATGCAAACTAGTTCAATTATGCACTTCTCTATTTGCTTTGGTTTGTGTTGGCATCAATCACCAAAAAGGGGGAGATTGAAAGGGAATTAGGCTTACACCTAGTTCCTAAATAATTTTGGTGGTTGAATTGCCCAACACAAATCTTTGGACTAACTAGTTTGCCCAAGTGTATAGATTATACAGGTGTAAAAGGTTCACACTCAGCCAATAAAAAGACCAAGTTTTGGATTCAATAAAGGAGCAAAGGGGCAACCGAGGGCACCCCTGGTCTGGCGCACCGGACTGTCCGGTGTGCCACCGGACAGTGAACAGTACCTGTCCGGTGCACCAGGGGACTCAGACTCCAACTCTTCACTCTCGGGATTTCTCGGAAGCCGGCGCGCTATAATTCACCGGACTGTCCGGTGTGCACCGGACATGTCCGGTGCTCCAAGGAAGCTCGGCCTCCTGAACTCGCCAGCCTCGGGTTCGCGCGGCAGCCGCTCCGCTATAATTCACCGGACTGTCCGGTGAACACCGGACTGTCCGGTGTGCCAGCGGAGCAACGGCTCCCTGCGGCGCCAACGGCTCCCTGCGGTGCATTAAATGCGCGCGCAGCGCGCGCAGAAGTCAGAATCGCCCATACCGGTGCACCGGACATCAAACAGTACATGTCCGGTGTGCACCGGACACCCTGGCGGGCCCACAAGTCAGAAGCTCCAACGGTCAGAATCCAACGGCAGTGATGACGTGGCAGGGGCACCGGACTGTCCGGTGTGCACCGGACTGTCCGGTGCGCCATCGAGCAGAAGCCTCCAGCCAACGGTCAAGTTTGGTGGTTGGGGCTATAAATACCCCAACCACCCCACCATTCATGGTATCCAAGTTTTCCACTTCTCAACTACTACAAGAGCTCTAGCATTCATTTCTAGACACACAAAAGAGATCAAATCCTCTCCAATTCCACACAAAGCCCTAGTGACTAGTGAGAGTGATTTGCCGTGTTCATTTGAGCTCTTGCGCTTGGATTGCTTCTTTTCTTTCTCACTTGTTCTTGAGATCACAACTCCATTGTAATCAAGGCAAGAGGCACCAATTGTGTGGTGGCCCTTGCGGGGAAGTTTTGATCCCGGCTTTGATTTGAGAAGAGAAGCTCACTCGGTCCGAGGGACCGTTTGAGAGAGGGAAGGGTTGAAAGAGACCCGGCCTTTGTGGCCTCCTCAACGGGGAGTAGGTTTGCAAGAACCGAACCTCGGTAAAACAAATCTCCGTGTCTCACTTGCTTATTCGCTTGGGATTTGTTTTGCGCCCTCTCTCGCGGACTCGTTTATATTTCTAACGCTAACCCGGCTTGTAGTTGTGTTTATATTTGTAAATTTCAGTTTCGCCCTATTCACCCCCCTCTAGGCGACTATCACTAGCAACATTAACTCCTCGAGCTCTACCCATCTGACATTAATACTGGCGGACGATCCACCAATCCAGGATGGATAGTCCGCGACCTGGGAGTTAGTACTGAAAGCTCTCTTGTGGTTTTGGTGTTTGGATGACAACTCAATTAAAGGACTAACAAGTGTGTTAAGTGTTGAACAGGTGCTTAGTGTAAAGCTGACAGGGTTCAACACAAGTGAACAAATGTGATGGTCCAAGAACTGGATTATGGATACATGATGGACATCACAAGTAAGATGGACATTGCAAAAGTGATACTCGGGTAAGTAGCTCGGAGACAACTGATCAAGCCAAGGACTGAGGCAAGAAGAGCTTCGAGGTACCAAGTGCACGGGAGAAGGTCAAGGAGACTGAGGAACCCAAAGCCAAGGGTGAAGAAGAAGGCTTGCAGAGTCAAGGGTGATCGAGTTGAGAACAGCTACGACACATCGAGGATCACTACATAAGGACGTGACTTACAACCAATGAGGTAAAAGCTACAGTCATGTGGTGTGAGTCATAAGGCTCAAGATCAAGCTCTAAGAAGGAGATCAAGGTCACTAGAAGGAGAACAAGTGTCAAAACCAGAACTGGAAGCAGCCCAAAAGAGCTAAGTTCATCTTGATCTTTAGTTTGGGTTGTTCCTATGTCTGGAGATGTTCTATGTGACCTTTGCAGGATGTTGGAGCTAAGAAATGTCAATCTAAATCAAGTCAAGCCAACTTGATGATTTATGAGTCCAACATCAAAGCTCAAGCATGTGGAATGCTATAGTTTTAATGTTTAAGAGAAGGTATGGTTCTATACTTAGTACATTGGTTTTGTGGACTAGTATACTTGTCTAAGTGTTAGAAACAGAAAGAAGAAGAAAAGAAGAGAGGTGCAAAGGGCTTGGCTATGTACAGCCAAGGCAGCTCAGTCTGGCACACAGGACTGTCCGGTGGTGCACCGGACAGTGTCCGGTGGTGCACCGGACAGTGTCCGGTGCGCCAGGCTGAACTCCAGTGAACAGGCCGCTCTCGGGAGAAGTCTGGCAACGATCGGCTATAATTCACCGGACTGTCCGGTGTACACCGGACTGTCCGGTGAGCCAATGGTCGGCCGGGCCAACGGTCGGCCGCGCAATCTGCGCGGGACACGTGGCCGAGCCAACGGCTAGATGGAGGCACCGGACTGTCCGGTGTGCACCGGACATGTCCGGTGCGCCAACGGCTCCCGCATCTGCAACGGTCGGCTTCGCCATAGAAGGAAAGAAATCGGGCACCGGACAGTGTCCGGTGTGCACCGGACTGTCCGGTGCGCCACCCGACAGAAGGCAAGATTTGCCTTCCTGGTTTGCTTCCAACGGCTCCTAGGCCCCTTGTGCCTATAAAAGGGACCCCTAGGCGCCTCAAGCATAACAGAAGTGCAGCCAACAAGTGTAGACATCACTCGAATCAATTCTCACTCTCCCTCGTGTGTGTAACTCTATAGTTTGTGTAGAAGGCACAGCTATAAGCCTTAAGAGAAAGGAGAAGTGCTGCTTAGAGCTAGAGCAAGGTCTTGAGCATGTCGTTACTCTGCCGGAGTGCTGCCAAGAAGTTTGTAAGCAGCCGCGGTTCTGTTGTAACCCCACTCAATAGTGAAAGGCTCCATCTGTCATATTGACAGATCTGAGCAAACGGAGGAAGGAGTTGAAATAGACTCCAAGCCCAGGTGTGGCTAACTCCAACGAGGACTAGGCAAGCATTTCAGGCTTGGCCGAACCTCGGGATAAACCCTTGCGTCTGTGTGCTCTGTTCTATCCTGACTCTCTGCCTTACTCGTTTTTATATCTGCACTTCAATACTTATCTGTGTTATAAGCTTGATTTGAAGTGCAGGACATATTGAGACAGGATCTTCCATTCCGCTGCGACCTACTCGAAGAGTCTTCTCATTCCACTGCGTACTAAGTCTTCGAGTAGAGTAAGAATTTAAGTTTTAAAGTAATAAGTTTTATTCGCCTATTCACCCCCCCCTCTAGGCGACATCCAGATCCTGTTCCCGGGTCAAAGGGAACTTTCAATTGGTATCAGAGCTAGGCCTCTCCAGTGTGGGCTTAGCCGTCCGGAGATGACGATGTCGTCACAAGAGGTAACTGTAGAACTTCTTTTAGGCGATGGTTCTAATTACAAGTCTTGGTCTGTCTCTATTTATAATGCTTTCATGAGTGTTGATCCTGAAATGAGACAGGTCTTTGGTAGAAGTATTTTTCCTTCTAATGTTAGTAAAAATCCTTCTAATGAAGAACTAAGATGTTTTTCTCTCAATCACCGTGCTTGCAGCATCTTAGTTGATTCTCTTTCTAGAGGTGCTTATTTTGCCATCATGAGAAGTGGTAATGACTTAATTGTTGATGCTCATGATTTATGGAATAGAATTAAAGTAAAATATTGTGTGGCAAATTGTACTGCTTCTACTCCCTATATTGCTTGGGATACTAACCTTTCAAAGGGAGAAGATCAAGAACGATGGGCACCCAACGATGAATCCACCTCGTCGACAGGTTTGTCTTCCACTAGTTATAAATGTCTTATTGCTAACAATGATGGTGGAGACGAAAGCGATGATGAGGAGGAATATGAGGATGAATCCTCATCATCACAAGGTACATTTCCCTATATTGCTTCCACTGACGTTAATGACAGGGAAAATGAGACCGATGATGTAGAAGAAGAGGAGATTCGCCGTTTCTACACCCATCTCAACAAAGAAGACAAAGCACTCTTGATTAAGCTGTTGAGAAGGAACAAAAAACAAAGCGAGATGCTTCTCAGGCTAGAGGAGACTCTCATCAAAACAAACAACAGCCTGGAGAAGATGACCAAAGAACATGAGGAGCTAAAGTGCTCCCATGATGTCTTGGTCCAACGGTATGATTCAATTTTAATTGAGCAAAATAGTAATGATGATGCTATATCTTGTGTTGCTCAACTTAAAATGGAAAATGCCATGCTTGAGAGAGAAGTAGAAATTCTAAATTTAGAAAAGCTTGCTCTAGGTGAAGAGTACGATGTGTTGTCATATTCTCATAATAAAATGATTGATGACCATATCATGCTTAATGTTGCTCATGAGGTTATAATTGCGAACTTAAATTCATGTGAACCTCACTCTCGCACGAGTGCGCATTTGAATTGTATATCACCATGTGCTAACCCCTTTTGTTCAAAAGAAAGCCAATGTTTGAATAAGCATCAAGATGCAGGGTCACAAAAGAAATTGTGTGGGAACAAGAAGCAAAGACAACTAAGGAGAAGACGCATTGCTCAACTCTCTCAAGATATCCACGGGCGCGTGGTGAAGAAGCTTGAGAAAGGAAAAACTGCAGCAAGTGTTGAGCTTCATAAAAAGATTGTTCCTAGAGATGAAGAAATCAACATGAGTTTGGAAAAAGGTAAAGATTTATTTAATCATGTTGTTTGCACTGACCTTTTCTCTATGTCATCAAAGAGCAAAAAGAGAAGAGGAAAAAGGAGGTGTTTCAAGTGCAAGAAGCTAGGCCACCTTATCGCGTCTTGTCCATACAAAGACAAGGATGAAGGGACAAGGAGTTGTTTTGGATGCAACAATAAGGACCACATGATCACTTCTTGTCCGCTATTGATGAACCAAGCACGTGCACTCTCCAAGATGACCCCCACTAAGGAAAATAACAAACAGCAAGTGTCATGTCAAGTTGAGCGACGCTTCTGCTACAAGTGTGGCGAGCAGGGTCATCTATCCAAGGTATGTTATAAAGGTAAGATTCCTAAACAAGTGAATTTGTGTCAATCTTATTCGGGTAAGAGACCCAAATCATACACTTGTGCTAGATCTATAACGAGATCACCCAGAACTAGCACAAAGACAATTTGGGTACCAAAGGCACATTTAGATGATCATTATGGACCCATCCCGAGATGGGTACCAAACTGTGCTAACTAGACCATGCAGGTGCCTTGAGATGGACTGGAGACCATGGGAGAGATTAAGACGGTTAACTAAAACTCTATGCTTAAGCTGTTAATTGTTTTGGTGTTTATTGACCCAAGGTTGAATTATTGTGAAACACTAATCCCATGTTCATCTCAAGTGAAATAAGGTGTATAGGTCATGAATCATTATTGGTGAATCAAGTAAAGGACCTTGATGAGAATCTACAACTGCTCTCCAAAGGACGGTACCCCGTGTATATTAAGTACATAATAGCAATTTAGTATTGCTCTTAAGTTGGCTTGTTGTGCTACCTATCTTTGGAGTAGTGATGCTTTATGATGGCCTGTGTTAAATGAATCATAATGATGTTTGTTTAATCATGACTGGTGCTTTATAGGGAATATATCTTGAATCATTCAATGGGTAGCTTTTCATTTGATATATCCACCATGATTAACTCTCTTAGTGTATGTGGATAAACATGTATCTTTTTGTAAGTCATGCTATGTGTTTTTTCAATGACTAACCTATGTGCAAGCATGATAGTTTTGTTTAGTCCATGTTCACATGATTACTCTGTCTTGGTACTCTGTGTATACCAAAACAAGAAATCCATGTTGTGTCTCTAATGCACCCTCTCGAGCTATGAGGTGCATGAGCAAAAGGAGCCCTAAATTGGTGACAACATGTGCTCTCACTACACAATACCTAAAAGAATGAATCTCATGGCATTCAGGTAAAAGGCAAAGGTATGGAGAATGGAACTATGCAATTTCATTGAATATCTTGAAGTTCCGTTGATTGTGATCATAGCTATGTTCTTGCCTTTCAATTGGTAGTATCTTGGCTTAGGTGCTTTATGCTTTAAAATGTTGTTTCCTTTGGTGTACCTAAGAAAATACTTCTTAATCATGGTGTGCTTAGACATTGTGCTTTATATGTATGATCTTGTCGTTTTCAATTAGTATATGTGTTGCAATGATCATCATGTGTGAAGCGTGCTTTGGTGTTTTTAAATGTTATATATCATGAGGCATGCATTGTTTCCACTAGTCATAAGTTGTATTATCTCATCTACTCAATTGGTATCTTTTTGTGATATAATTGATATATTATGCCTAGACCAAGGTATGTTTCCCCTTTACTTCTGAGGATGCTAGAACGTGCAAGGTGCAAGTCATTCAAATACTTGATGCACAACTTTAGGGGGAGCACACATAACTTGTGTCTTTTGAGACTAACTGTTTTTAAGTGATCCTATATAGTCTCAAGGTGGAAAAGGGAAGATGAGCAAGAAATGGAGCGATCAGGACTTGGGTACCTCCACAAGTCTAGTAATTGGTATCTAAAGTTGTAAGTAATTACGTATTTAAAGGTTGCTCGTGCTCTATAATAGTTGGTGATACTAGATGCTTATCTTGAAATATCATGGAGCTATGACAGTGATGATTTTTCAATTGGTAGCCTTGGTAGTGTGCTTCAATTGGTATCTTTTGGTAATCACTAGAATAGAAGTTTTTTCTTGTGCCCAATACTATAACTTGTTCTAAGTTTGGTGTCTTAGCAACAAGAAAAGGTTAGGATAAAGAAACAGGCACAAGTGGGGAGAAGCTCTCGAGAGATTAAATACTCTCAAGATGGGAAGTACACTACAACATGGTAAAGGTACAAAAGGAAGTAGTAATCTTTTTGCGTATTTGTATCTTACTTAAATGTTGGTAGTGCATATGCTCAATAAGTAAGGGGGAGTTTTGATAATGTGTCTCTCCTCCTTAACACCCTGCTGTCCCTTGACATCATCCTATGTTCTTGCTTGAATATGGTTTTGGTGTTTGATGTCAAAGGGGGAGAATATGTGCATTAAAGCTTATCTCAACCTGAGAGGAAAGCTTATCCTAAGGGGTGATGTGTTAGTTTGAGCTTTGCTAGTGTGTTATTCATATGCTTCTTGCAGTATTATATGTGTTGCATCATATGGACTAGTGCTTCCGTTGCTATGAATTAATTGGCATCTATTGTGTTCATTCTGAAATAGACAGTCATGTGGATAATGATGCATGTGGTTTATGGTGCTTAAGATTGCTTTAAATTAGTATCTGAGTTTAAATTGGTATCTTAATGGTGAATAGTGGTAGGTTGATATTCCTGTGAGATATCCACTAAATTGAATGGTGTTTAACTCTGATTACGTGCATTGTGTGTTATAGCATCATGGTTTGATCTTTGACACAATGCATTTCAAAAAGTGCTAAGGTGTAGAAATGCTTCGAATTGCCTAAGTATGTGCAAATTGGCATATTAGGCCAAAATTATGATTTTGAAGTAAGCACATATTTAGGGGGAGCAATTCTATAAACTTAGATTTCAAAGTTTGTGCTTTAAATCATATTCTAATGTAAGCTTTAATTGCGTTGCCATCAATCACCAAAAAGGGGGAGATTGAAAGCTCTCTTGTGGTTTTGGTGTTTGGATGACAACTCAATTAAAGGACTAACAAGTGTGTTAAGTGTTGAACAGGTGCTTAGTGTAAAGCTGACAGGGTTCAACACAAGTGAACAAATGTGATGGTCCAAGAACTGGATTATGGATACATGATGGACATCACAAGTAAGATGGACATTGCAAAAGTGATACTCGGGTAAGTAGCTCGGAGACAACTGATCAAGCCAAGGACTGAGGCAAGAAGAGCTTCGAGGTACCAAGTGCACGGGAGAAGGTCAAGGAGACTGAGGAACCCAAAGCCAAGGGTGAAGAAGAAGGCTTGCAGAGTCAAGGGTGATCGAGTTGAGAACAGCTACGACACATCGAGGATCACTACATAAGGACGTGACTTACAACCAATGAGGTAAAAGCTACAGTCATGTGGTGTGAGTCATAAGGCTCAAGATCAAGCTCTAAGAAGGAGATCAAGGTCACTAGAAGGAGAACAAGTGTCAAAACCAGAACTGGAAGCAGCCCAAAAGAGCTAAGTTCATCTTGATCTTTAGTTTGGGTTGTTCCTATGTCTGGAGATGTTCTATGTGACCTTTGCAGGATGTTGGAGCTAAGAAATGTCAATCTAAATCAAGTCAAGCCAACTTGATGATTTATGAGTCCAACATCAAAGCTCAAGCATGTGGAATGCTATAGTTTTAATGTTTAAGAGAAGGTATGGTTCTATACTTAGTACATTGGTTTTGTGGACTAGTATACTTGTCTAAGTGTTAGAAACAGAAAGAAGAAGAAAAGAAGAGAGGTGCAAAGGGCTTGGCTATGTACAGCCAAGGCAGCTCAGTCTGGCACACAGGACTGTCCGGTGGTGCACCGGACAGTGTCCGGTGGTGCACCGGACAGTGTCCGGTGCGCCAGGCTGAACTCCAGTGAACAGGCCGCTCTCGGGAGAAGTCTGGCAACGATCGGCTATAATTCACCGGACTGTCCGGTGTACACCGGACTGTCCGGTGTACACCGGACTGTCCGGTGAGCCAATGGTCGGCCGGGCCAACGGTCGGCCGCGCAATCTGCGCGGGACACGTGGCCGAGCCAACGGCTAGATGGAGGCACCGGACTGTCCGGTGTGCACCGGACATGTCCGGTGCGCCAACGGCTCCCGCATCTGCAACGGTCGGCTTCGCCATAGAAGGAAAGAAATCGGGCACCGGACAGTGTCCGGTGTGCACCGGACTGTCCGGTGCGCCACCCGACAGAAGGCAAGATTTGCCTTCCTGGTTTGCTTCCAACGGCTCCTAGGCCCCTTGTGCCTATAAAAGGGACCCCTAGGCGCCTCAAGCATAACAGAAGTGCAGCCAACAAGTGTAGACATCACTCGAATCAATTCTCACTCTCCCTCGTGTGTGTAACTCTATAGTTTGTGTAGAAGGCACAACTATAAGCCTTAAGAGAAAGGAGAAGTGCTGCTTAGAGCTAGAGCAAGGTCTTGAGCGTGTCGTTACTCTGCCGGAGTGCTGCCAAGAAGTTTGTAAGCAGCCGCGGTTCTGTTGTAACCCCACTCAATAGTGAAAGGCTCCATCTGTCATATTGATAGATCTGAGCAAACGGAGGAAGGAGTTGAAATAGACTCCAAGCCCAGGTGTGGCTAACTCCAACGAGGACTAGGCAAGCATTTCAGGCTTGGCCGAACCTCGGGATAAACCCTTGCGTCTGTGTGCTCTGTTCTATCCTGACTCTCTGCCTTACTCGTTTTTATATCTGCACTTCAATACTTATCTGTGTTATAAGCTTGATTTGAAGTGCAGGACATATTGAGACAGGATCTTCCATTCCGCTGCGACCTACTCGAAGAGTCTTCTCATTCCACTGCGTACTAAGTCTTCGAGTAGAGTAAGAATTTAAGTTTTAAAGTAATAAGTTTTATTCGCCTATTCACCCCCCCTCTAGGCGACATCCAGATCCTGTTCCCGGGTCAAAGGGAACTTTCAAGTACCGTCTGAGCTCAATCCTCGGACAGTCTGTAGTATAACTTGCTAAAAACATATAGTCCCTGCCCAAACCATATTAGGCACCTGCGGACGGTCTGCACAAATACATAGGGACATATGCAAAACGATAGCCTTCCTAGTTAGGACTGTGGACGATCCGACCACTAGGCCTAGATTGTCTGTAGTGCAAACATTTTGAACCACTCCAAAGACTGCAACACTTCGGACCTCTCTAGAATTGTGTGGACGGTCCGGCCTCCTAGCTCGAATGGTCCGCGACAACAATACTTAGCCCACTTTCCAAAACACGCTTTTCAAAATGTTTTAACTTGCAAACTCGGAAGCGTTGTTAGTCCTCATGCACATGCAACATCTATATGTTCTATGAGGCAATATGTTTCACACAAGAAATCACCATTGAACCCTCTTGATAGTATGACTATCTAGCCTATTAACCCGATTAATTTCTTTCTCTAAACACCTTGTGACTGGCAAAAGTAAAATCCTACATAATACTTATGCCTTTATTCATTCTGCACCAATGTTGAAGTCTTCAGGACTTTCAATAAAGCTCATCTTTTTGTGGTCCAACCTACATTCTTATTTCTCCAAGAATTCGTTAGTCTACATATGATTGTCATTAATTACCAAAACACCACTTAGGGGCCTAGATGCTTCACACCACTTCATAATTTCTTCACATACATCAATATTCACCAATATTGAGAAACATTTTACAAAAACCCTAATTCATTTAAGCAGGGCCAAGCATAACCAATCTTTGATTAAAACAGGTAACAAGGATGATATTCAATTATTCAAGGGTGTTAAATGCATCAATTTGTTTGATGACACAATTCCTATCACCTAATGCATTTTAGAAAGTGATAAAACTTTTAAACAATAAGGTAAGGGTAGATGCATCGGGGCTTGCCTTGGTTTGGAGGAGATTCATATTCATCAACAAGAATGTCACAGGGAGCAGCAAAACCAATAACTGGAAACTCTTGCTCAGAAGCAACTGCTTCAAGAACAACCTCACCCTTGTGTTCTACACGTAATAATAATGAATTCTTTATGAAGTGCTTATGAGGATGCAAACTTGCATAAAAGATAATATTTAGATTTTCTTGATTTGAGTATAACTTTCCTTCACGGTGTAGTTGCAAACCAACAAAACCAACAAAACTAAGGATGCCATTCCAAAGTTGCCATAAATCGCTAGGGGGTAAAAGCAACCCATGGTCTTCACACAAGATCAAATATTCACTCACAAGATTAATTTCTCTTCATAAACATTTAATCAACAATTGATTAAGAGTTAAGTCTTTTCTATTTAAGCAATAATAACTTTATTAGCTAAACCAATTCCAAAGACTATCAAACTTTACCCAGGGATAAAAGTTATCATAAAAAACTATCCCAATTATTTTCATATTTTTAGAGTCCTAGTTTTATTATTAAAATTCATACAAGTTCATTTTAATAATATAAATAAATTCATAAAGTTGGTGACAAAATCTTGTAACCATTTTTAACAGAGAGTATGTATTTTTGTGTTCCCCATTAAATTTACCTCATGATTTCTGCTAATTTTTATAATTTACAGAGAATTTCACAAACTAAATGTCAATTAATAAAATGAAAACACTTAACATGATCTGGGCTAAAAGTAGCCTAGTCCGCGCACGCGCTGCGCGGCTTTAGTTAAAGAGACCACCGACTATAAACAAATAGCACAAGGGAACATTATTCAACTGTTAGACCTTATTCGGTTATTCTTATACCTCATAAATTGGAAGAGATTAAAAAAACATTATGAAGTATCTTGATTTGATATAGATAAACCCACTTAATTTCTTTAAATATATATGGATTGATAAGAAAACGTGGGGGAGTCTGGAGGGGGAAGGGGAATCGGATGGTGTGGAATCCCTTCTCACTGTCTTGGTAGTTTATAACGTGTGCTATGAAAATTCTATTGCAGTTACATTGTGTAATTATATTTGACTTAATCTGTACTAACTATTAAGACTACACTGTAGACTGCCCCCGCCTAACAACTGCTCGCCCGATCCCGCCGCGACCCCCGCCCTCCGCCAACCGCCTGCCGCGACCCTCGCCCGCCGCCAACCACCCGCCGCCAGCCGCAAGGCGCGAACGCCCGACCGCCGCGACCGCTCCGCAAACGCCGCGAACAGCCATAACCGCGAGGGAGGCGAATCGGAAACTCCAAGAGACGACGAAAGCGAGCGCGGGTAGCAGCTGACCATAATCGCGCCGTGGCCCCGGCCGGAGTCGAGGGTTGGCGCGGCGGCAGGGCGGAGACATCAGGAGGCGGAGCGGTGGAGGACGCCGCTAGCCATGTGAGCACGGGGCAGGGCGTCGTGGTGTCCGAGCCTGGGGCATTCGAGGAAGGGGAACTTGGTGCGGCAATGGTGTGTTCCAGGTTCTCGATCCAGTTGGAGGTTGGATTGGAGCAAAGGGTACAGAGCTACGTATTAGCTCACAGACTAGCGCTATTTGGTTAAGCACCTGATCGCCCTGTACCCGATATGTTTGTTCATAAATAGCCAGTCGCCGTCACCTGCAAGTACGGTATGGAAGTGCCAACCTGAACTTTACTTGAGCTTGATAAAAGCAAAACGCGCGGTTCCACTACCAAACTATGATGTGCATCTAGAGTTTAATCAGCTCTGCTCTATGTTTTCTTAGCTATGCTCTACGTTTTTTTAGCCATACTTTTCAGCTCTGCTCTACATTTTTTTAGCCAGATAGATATAGTTGCACAAACTCTGCTTCAGGAAAAAAAGGTAAAGTTGTAAGATCATCTAAAGGGTGCTCCAAAAACTCTAGGTTTTTATAAAACTGCTCAGCCGATGGAGTTTGCAGATCAAAGTTCATAAAGCAGTTCCAAACAGGCGTAAGGCTACAGTTAATACTTGTTGCACCGGTGGGCCACCACACACAATGAAAACATGCTTAGAATAAACATTACTCCTGCTTAGCATAAGCAGACTGAAAAGCCAAGGATCCACCTGATAAAAGCTCAGATATAACGAATGCATGAAATTGCAGTCTGAAGTCTGAACTTGCAGAAATAGTACCTAGCACCTCCAGACCTTATTGTTGCAAAAACGAATAACCTATTTGCACAATAATTATCCAGTTCAACTATTTGTTGCCCTCAAGTCTCAACCATCAGAACTGGAATTCGTTCCACTTCCCTCCTACTTAGATCCTAGATAGGGATAACAAGTAAAGCTCTTACATACCTGGCAGTCCGAGAAGAAATTAACTGGCCACCAGGTAGCTTTGCTAATAGGCATTCCAAGCCATTCGTGTCCATTGCTCCATGATAGTTCCCATTGGTGATGTTAGCTCTAAAAAAGGAGTATTAAAGCTCGGTTGCTTACTTACTTTTCAGCGTCCACTAGGTCTTAAAACGTGTGAAAGGAACTCACTAGGTCACCTGGCTACTAGCGATTATTCAAATAGACACACGTCTTTAAAACACCATGTCCTGAAGAAACCAACTAATAAGCCTATTACACTCGGTCCAGTAAAATCAACTCTAAATTATCTTTTTAAATTATAACACACTGATATTTTTTTCCTATTCGGTACTCCCTCCAGTCAAAAAAATAACTAGAGGACTCATGCGCACGACACTTCGAACCCGCCACGGAAGTGAGCACCGGAAAACAGGCCCACAAAATTGGGCAGAAAGACGTTCGCGTCGCGGCACCCTTGACATGCGGACTCATGCGCGTTGTACCGGAGGTGCCAGTAGCCTTAGTGTACCAGTCGCTCCTCAAAATAGACTCACTGACAGCAAAATGTTCTCTAACGAGTTGACTCGTGTGCTCGACTGGGATTGTACTTTCTCTTCTGTCAACTGAGCTATGGTGAATTCTATCGACATCAATGTTAGTCCGATGGTTCGCCCAACTGAGCATGTCCCCAGTCCACAAAACTATGTATAGTTGAGAACCTCACATGTAGATTCATATTAGTTAACAGTTTGCTTGAACAAACTAACACGGTTGTTTGATCTATGCAAAAGATGGCACTGATTGTTTGATCTAAATATTGCCAGATGCTCTCTAATAAAAATTACATGGTTGTCTCATGGTCTATGTAAGGAAACCTTGAATTTGAATGCGTACATCTTCAGTTGCTCTGCCTGCTTTTAGAGGATTCGCCTTTAGATGAGTTGAATATTGTTATATTACTTGTCTTTATGTAGTAATGTAGAAATCATGCCACAACACATTTTCCCACAACATAAAAGATAAGAGGGCCATATTTGTGTGCTAAAATAATTTTGATAATCACAACTCACCATCCCCTTTCAATAGGCTTAGGTCCTTTTTATATTTTTCACCCTACAATGCAAAATTGTTATGTGGAGGCCATGGTATATCATCGTATCATGTATTATCAATTTAGGATTTGCCTATTTCAATTAATAGTGGCATTGAGTCAATTTTGGTTGTTCGAAATGGCAGATTTCGATGTTTGTTATGATTGCTGAGTTGATTATTGATAACATCGCTAAATAGTGACCTATGCGTGCACAAGTGTCTCCCGTTGCAACGCACGGCTATATACCTAGTAAAATATATGCTTAGGCATCACTAAAACATGGTTGCGAAACAAAAGAGTCCCAACTCCAAACAACAACAACAGCTACAAAACAACATTAAAGAGCAACGAGGATTCGAAAGCTCCGCCCGACGGCCCGATGGCGATGGAAGTCACACACGGACACGCTCGCATCCCACTATCTCCCCGCCTCACCGCCACTTCACCACTTTGCTCATCCTATCTCCTCACCGCGCGCTCCCTACCGCTTGTCCGTTTCTTCCTCTCCCGAAGTAGCAACGTGGTGAGTGAGACCGCCGCTACTCTGCTGCTGCGGAGGCCCAAGCCGACCGCTACTCATACCCTTTCGCTTTATCCATCTTCTAGCTTCTTCATTCACCTGTTCCAGAATCGGGCCAGGCTTGCGGATGCCGGGGTGCGGAGTAGCGGGGAGAGGGGGCGTGGGGGTGTCGTCGGCCGCACGCCCCACTCCGCGCCGCCCCTGCCTCTGGATGCCTATCGCTCGCGGCTACGGTAAGCTTGGCTTGGATGGCACCTGAATTTGTACTAGTGTATCTCTAATTCTCTATGTAGTAGCTTATGTGCACCCTTCATCTTCGCTGCATTTTTAAATTCAATCATTATAAAGTGTCAAATCGTTATTAAGAGTAAAATACAAACTTGATATGGCGTTGTAATACACAGGATTACCATAACCGTACTTGTCGCGGGACACTCACATATTGCTGTAATGGACATGTCATTCTTAAAATTAACCCATGTACTATCCATGTTAATTCGAGCAGGACATGAACTTCTTATCTATGGAATGGGATACATTAGTATACTATTTGGATGTTTTTTAATTGCATGTGACCATATTGAATGGGATACGTTAGTATACTATTCTAGATTGGAAGGCTTCTTTGAACTGACATTTTATGAGCTACTAGCAGGGGCGGGCCCAGGATTTAGAGAATGAGTATTCAAAATTGTACTAGAGAAAAAAAATTGGATGGCCTAAAGCCTATCCTAATAACCTTTAGACATATATATAATTGATTCACGTATAGATAGTCATAGCATATAATAGAACATACACATTACAAAAGTAGTAAACTAAATCATAACTCACGTAAAAATAATAGGTCAGGAGAACATTAAATAGTATAAGGAAGCTTACATATTACAAGACAACCTTCCGATCCTTCAAGCTTTGAAATTGAGTGATAATGTCCTCATCCTTGACTTGCAAGAAGAATTGCCTTTCAATGAAAGTAACCAAGCATCCATTTAAATTTTTTTGTCCCATCTTGCTTCTTAGCTTATTTTTTATGAAGTTCATTGAAGAAAAGATTCTCTCAACACCAGCAGTTGCAACAGGAAGAACTAACACCAATTTGAGAAGCTTGTAAACAATGTCATACCGAAGAATCTTATCTGTTTTGACAAGCATCATAGATAACTCTGCTAGGCTTCTCAAATTTTTGAAGTTTTCATCTCTTCTCACATCTTCGATATAGCGATTTAATTGAAAAGGGAGTTGTACCTTCTCTTCAAACTCAAAATCTTGAGGATAAAACCCAACAAGCTTAACCAATTTCTCAGCATTGAATCCATCAAAGTTCTTGGATGGATTGAATGATGCCATACATCTAAGTAACTCTGTGTTTACCTCATCAAACCTATTATTAAGCTCAACAAGTTGCCTATCAATGATGCCTAAGAACATATCAGCATGAAACCGATGGTAATTGATAGCATTTCTATAGAACTTCTTGTCTCTCTGAATAGGCTTATACTTTGCATCCATGTCAACAATTTTAACTTTGTGCTTCTCACAAAAAGAAGAGACATTATTAAGGAATTCTTGTCATCCAGAATCTTCTCTCAAAACAGCCAATTCTACCTTTGTGAATTCAAGAAGACCCATTGCATTTACAATATCTTGCTCCCTCCTTTGCAAAGCATTGCATAAATCATTTGTGTATCCAAATATTTCATTCATCAAATGCAACATGAAAACAAACTCAAATGACTTAAATACTTCTAGCATAGTTTGAGCTCCTATTGACTCACCTCCTTTATGTTCCTTCCCAATCTTGGAGAGAACTTTCTTGATTGAAGGATACAAGGCCATGACATGCATTACAGTTCTATAGTGAGATCCCCAACGTGTATCACCTGGTCTTGCTAAGCCCATCTCTTGATTCAAACCTTAGCCAGTTTCTATTTCACCCAAACTCAATGCTTCAATCATATATTTAGCTTGAGCTACACGAAGCATAGAGATCTTTTTGCAAGACATTCCAAGAACATTCAACAAATATGCAAGTTGTCCAAAGAACCAAGAACAATCAATATTCTCCTTTGCAATAGATACAAGGGTTAGTTGAAGTTGATGTGCAAAACAATAAACATAATAAGCTGAAGGTGACTCTTCCATTATTAATTTTTTCAAACCATTTACATGACCCTTCATATTACTGGCCCCATCATACCCTTGTCCACGTATCTTTGGTAATAGCAATTGATATTTAATAAGCAAGGATTGAATTGCTTCTTTAAGTGTCAATGATGTAGTATCTTCAACTTTGACAAAACCAAGAAACCGCTCATCCGGTTCTCCCATTTTATTCACATAGCGCAAGCAAAGAGCCAATTGTTCCTGTTGGTATGCATCACTAGATTCGTCAGCTAGAACTGCAAAACATTCATCACCAAGATCCTCCATGATTAACTTAGTTGTTTCATGAGCACAACAACTAATGAGTTGTTTCTGAATCTTGTGATCTATCAACTGACAATTCTGTGGAGCATTTCCAAAATCATCATTGTCTTCAGCATCTTCTATTATTGGAGGTTCAGGCTCAACTCTCTCTTGTTCTGCGGGTGTTGCATTACTAGTTTCACCCTGTCCTTGAAATATCACCAGCATCTCTCTTTCATTGGAAGATGGAGCAACAATATCCTTCTTTTTTGCAGCAGCTCTTGCTAAAAAAGCTCTCAAATCAGTGGTAGCACTGCTTTTCCTCTTCATTTTCAAATATGCAAATAAATCACAATACACTCAATTCAATACCTAGTATAAAACAAATTAAGATACACTCAAATCACAAATTAGTGAAACCACTCAAACGGTCAAACCATTAAACCAGGACCTCAACTTCAACTTCACAAATCGACTCACAGAACTTCACAGAACGGGCCAACGGAGCACCGTCACGTGGTCGCCGGCCGGCGGCTCACAGCTCGCTACAGCAGTGCAGCTCAGCAGTCAGCGGATGCCTGGGCGATGGGCGGGCAGGTGGCGACAGTCGGCACGGTCGCACGCGGCGCAAGGCAAGCGGCTGCCGGCTCGCCTGGCGCCTGGCCGCTGGCGCCTGGAGTGCTGGGGCAGGCCGGCAGGGCCGCAGGGGGCATTTAGGCAGAGTGGAAGCGTGTGTCGCTCGGTCTAATGGGCCTGATGGGCCGAGCACGTTATGGGAGGAAGTAAGGAACAAAGCCTAAAACAAATTTGGTTCTAGATACTCGGCATTTATGTATTTTTCAATATTTGAGAGTATATATATATATATATATATATATAATTTTTTTTGCCAAAAATAATGGGTATTCAACTGAATACCCTTGTTTCACTATGGGCCCGCCCCTGGCTACTAGTCAGATGCCGTGCATGGCTACAATTTCGATATATCGCATAGGTAGACTTTGTTTTTTAATAAAACAAAAATATGTATATTCTGTTGGTTAGGTGGGTGTGAACGTAGAGTCAACAATCAAGGTTCGAACTCTCCCTTGTGCACAATTTCACCATATTTTTGCATAAAGCGAGAAGGGTAACACAGAACGAATGTGAAACCGTGGAAACTGATGCTTTATATAGTAGAGATATATTTACTCTACTAAATGTAACATGTACCAACTAACAGTTCAGATATAAATTCGTGATACCTCTACAAAGGGTGATAGGAGCACCATAAAATTACTCAATTCAAGAAAAAAAGGGTACTTAGTCCAAATTGCAGTTCACAAACTGCAAGTAAATTAGCTACAATTCCCATAAGATTCTGCAAGAATATTGGGTGATCTGTTGATGGTTGTGTCATATGGTTAAGATCCTTAACCCCCCTCCCCCCACACCCACCCACCCAACACACACCAATTGCATGTTGTATGTTTGGCACGATTGAGCAGCCTTTGCTTATGTTCTATAAGACCAGTCTTTGTTGCTCCCCTCAACACTTGACTAGTTGAAATGCTGCAACGGGTCATTACTACTTTTTCACTCAAGGCCTCTTCATCTTAAATCTAATGCTTTTCATATTCTGCAGGGAGGCAACCTGAGCTGAAATATTGCACATCATCACAAAGCAAGTCTGTGTTACTAGGAGCAGGATTTGGTCGACATGTTACTAGGAGCAATCCTTATCTGCTCCAAAATTCCAGTAGCACTACAATGGCAAGACTGCAAAAGTCTGGGCAGTTTCAGCAACTTGTCTTGGACCCTTCAAGAAACTATTTGACTAAGACATTCTACAATGCAAACATGAAGAGGAGAGTTCTGTCGAGGGTTGAGTGTTTTGTGTCTTCAGATCCAATAAACAATGGTTGGTTGAAACCAAGGAGGTCTGAGAATTTCACTAGCTTGGAGAGCGCATGTGTCCAGCGAGAATACAAACTACCAGTCAGAACACGTGCTGACTGTAAAGCAGAGCAGTATGAAATAACAGGATCACCTTTGAGCCCTTCTGATGCTGATGCTGTTATGATTGGAGACACAAATGAGATTTCTCCCTGGTGGCAGGAGTTCCCAAAGCGCTGGATGATTGTTCTCTTGTGCTTCTTTGCGTTCCTTCTTTGCAATATGGACCGTGTGAGTTAGACAGTAATTGCGTTGTCTCAATTTGTCTGATAAGAAAGGTTGGGTTTAAGTCCATTGTACACTTCTCCTTCTCTTCCTGAAAACAATTGCTGATTTCTGCCAGGTCAATATGAGCATTGCAATCCTTCCAATGTCGTCAGAGTTCAGCTGGAGCCCAGCAACCGTCGGTCTAATCCAATCATCTTTCTTTTGGGGTTACCTTCTTACACAGGTGCTTCGCTATTGCTTGGTGTAGTTTGTTCTGGTGTAATTTTTCACACTTGCATTTTGGTATGTAGTTTCTGACATTACAAATGAAAATTTCTGCTGCAGATACTTGGAGGTATTTGGGCTGATAGGTTTGGTGGTAAGCTAGTACTAGGGTTTGGGGTTATATGGTGGTCAATTGCGACAGTTCTTACGCCCCTTGCAGCCAAGATTGGACTTCCATGCTTACTCACCATGCGTGCCTTCATGGGGATAGGCGAGGTTGATGCCTTATTACATTTGTCTCTACATTGTGTCCTTTAGAACTTGTGCTTAGATCAGCATCCGTGAAAAGATCTGACGATGAAAAATCCATATTGTATGATCTGACCTTGTTGAAATTATAGTTGGGAATGGGATTAAATCAAGTGATATGCCATTGCGATATCTTATCTGGCTTGTAGCATTTTTAGTGAAACTCGAGTGCTTACTATACATGCAACTTAGGTCATGTTTGTTTGAGCTTCTTGATATCACAGTTTGAAAAGCCAGAAGTTTAAAGAAACAACTTGTTTTTGGGTTTAGCTTCCGAAAAGCCAAAAGCTCAGAAAAGCTGAGTTTGTATCGGAATCTGAAAAGCCTGGTTTTGTGGGCTCTCTAAGCTTCCTGAGTTTAGGAAGCTAATAAAATCATCAAAAAACTATTATTGGCTTCTCAGGATCAAGAAACTTAATAGCAGCTTTTTAGAAAAGCTCTAAAAGTTGGAGCTTAAACAAATAGACCCTTAGTTTGCTGATTCTCTTGATGGCGCGGGTGTTATTAAGGAACAAGTTTCCTAGTTGCAACAGTACAATGCTGTATCTTTTTGTTTTGTTCCCCTTTAGATCATTGCTTTTCTCATATATATATCTATGGTTTTACAGGGCGTTGCCATGCCTGCTATGAACAACATCCTTTCCAAATGGATCCCAGTTTCAGAGAGAAGCAGATCTCTTGCCTTGGTGTACAGTGGAATGTACCTTGGGTCAGTCACCGGCCTGGCTTTGTCACCTCTGTTGATTAGCAGATTTGGCTGGCCTTCTGTCTTTTATGCATTTGGATCCCTTGGAAGCGTTTGGTTTGCACTGTGGCAAAGCAAAGTATGATTGACCAAACCTTGCATTCATTTCTTAAGTGTCCCATATTCTTTGTTCCATATGGGTTTACTCAGTAAACATATGTTAATTATGAAAGGTTGCTTTAGATACCATTTTCTATTATCTGTTGCTGTATCTCCAATGCCCGTTTTCTTATACTCATTTTGCTAACTTAGCTGAGGGCTACTATCTACTCTTATTTAGGCACACAGCTCTCCAGATGATGATCCAGAGCTAAGTAAAGCTGAAAAGAGGCATATACTGGGTGGCAGCCCCTTAAAAGAGCCTGTCACTTCCATACCATGGAGGTTGATTCTATCAAAGGCTCCAGTGTGGGCTCTCATAATATCACATTTTTGCCATAACTGGGGAACATTTATTCTGTTAACATGGATGCCCACATACTACAATCAGGTTTCTACAATGTTATGCTGTGAAACGTTTGGCTTTGCTCATTGTTAAAGTTATCTATTGGTGTCATGCCATCGCTTGTTGTCCCCAAATCCTTTTACCCAGGTTCTGAAGTTCAATCTAACCGAGTCCGGGCTTCTCTGTGTCTTGCCATGGCTGACAATGGCTGTCTTCGCGAATATTGGTGGATGGATTGCTGATACTCTTGTTCAAAGAGGGATCTCAGTTACAAACGTTCGTAAGGTAAGTTGCCCTTCAGTAATTTTATTTCATGTGAGAATTTATAAGAACAATTATGCTTAGAGGTGCGAAAGGGCCTATAGCTGAGTTGGTTAGATGGTCTGAGTAACACTCCTATGATCCTGAGTTCGAATCCTAGTAGGAGCGAATTTCAGGTTGAGGATAGAAAAATTCACTTGCTGGTTTCCCTGGTTGTGTGCACATGAGATGGACTGACCTATGGGGGCAGATCCTCATGTAGGGGCTGGGAGGGCTCAAAGCACGAGTAAAGATTTGGCCTATAGAGGGTGGACCCTCATGCTGCACGGGGGGCCAGGTTTCGTGACCTTTTTCTGCTAGGACTCCGATTAAGCTTCTTCTTAATATAATACCTTAGTTAAAGGACCTCTAGCTGAGTTGGTTAGATGGTCTGAGTAGCACTCTTCAGGTCCTGGGTTCGACTCCTCTTGGAGCGAATTTCAGGCCGTGGTTAAAAAAATCCCCTCGTCTGTCCCACGCCAAAGCACATGTCTAATGCTCGGTCACGGTCGCGGTCATTCTCACATGGGTCGGTGCCACTGTGTATGGGTGGAATAGGGGTTCGGGAGTTTTCTCGACCTGTAGGGGGCTGTATTACCTCCGCAGGTCGAGTTTTTTTAATATAATATCATGCGGGCGGTCTTTCCTCTACCGATCGATTTTTTTTTCTTTTATGCTTAGAGGTACTGATCTTGAAATATTTTATAATCTCACTGGTGCAGATCATGCAATCAATTGGTTTCCTTGGACCAGCCTTGTTCTTAACACTGCTGAGCAAAGTTCGTACTCCAGCCATGGCTGTATTATGTATGGCATGCAGTCAGGTTTGATGCACTCCAAAAAATAACACTCATATGGATTTATAAGTAGCTTCTGACATGACTACAATTGGTTACTATTGTGTTATAAATGTTTGCTAGTTTCGCTGTCCATTTCTCAGGGTAGCGATGCTTTTTCACAGTCTGGCCTGTATTCAAATCACCAAGACATTGGACCACGTTATGCGGTAATATCTCGAGTAGATTGTTGCTGATTTAATGTTCTCTAGTTCACATAAGAGGTTTTTAGTATTACTGCTAGTACTGATGTTCCTTGCTTTCTTTGGGCTTATGATCATAAACAATTGCATCTAACTCATGTCTCCAATAAATTCAGGGGGTACTTCTCGGATTGTCAAACACTGCTGGCGTGCTTGCAGGAGTTTTTGGTACTGCAGCCACTGGCTACATTCTTCAGAAAGGTAAAATATCTTAAAGTTAAAGGTTGTTTCTATTTTTAGTGATGCATTAAAAATTGTATCTTTCTGTTATTCCAAATAAGGCCAGGTTGAAAAGAATACCTTGTCGTAGCATAACTATAGAACATCTTGTATGTTCATTCTAACTTTTCTATTCGTATATTTTTACTACAGGTTCTTGGGATAGTGTGTTTAAGGTGTCTGTTGTGCTGTACATAGTAGGAACGGTGGTGTGGAATGTCTTTGCAACTGGAGAGAAAGTTCTCGAATAAGCTGTGGACATTCCTATATGCCAATATACGAAAATTGTATGATTTTGGTATACAAAGGTAAATTTAAGAAGAGATACAGCTGGAAGAAAACTCCATTTTGTGCAAGAGATATACCTTCATCTAATGTTTGGGCTATCGGAAGAATGAAATCAAATTAGAGTATCGTGTGAGGTCAAGAAGGTACTCATGGAACTGGAGAAACTTCTTGTACAGAAAGCAACTGCACCAATGGCACGTCAGATTTTGCAGCTGTTTCTTGAGAAGTACAGGCTTCTACCAAGATCATCAATCCACATATTTTTGTTTTGTTTTTAAAATACATGGTAGTTAAATCGTGTTTCAACTTGCCCTTGATTAAGGCGCTACAGCTACTGCCAACTAAATGTAGTATTATGTGAGCTCTTTTTCATCGAGAATTCCTAATTGTACCTGCTTCAGATACCTTAAACGTCTCTGTTCCTTGCGTCGTTGCTATTATCGTTTTGTGTATGCTGCATAATGATATTGCATGGTGATGGTGTCATTTTTTTGGCATCCCGGTGCCTGAAGAAGAGTAGATTTAATGTATGGCTTAACCATTAGTAATGTTCAAACTATGTAGAACATAAAGTTGATACAAGTGTTCTTGTGGTTAGAGTTATGATTAGTGATTGTCAACAAAAGTAACGTTTTGGATTGAGTTGTGGGCTAAGTGGGATGTGAGTGTATTTGTGCAACATGTATTTTGGTCTGTGGTGCACAAGTGTGGAGTTTGTAGACGATGAAAGTGAAGGTCATGCAGGTTCGTCGGGAGTAGTGAAAGACGACCGTTGGATCTTGACAAGGGAGTGGAGAAGCCGAGTGACTTGTCGTGGTGACTGACACCTTCACTCGCTTTGCTCGCTTCGTCGATCGGGTCTTCTAGATTTCTCACCTTCTCTTCTTCGCTCTTCGTTGCGTGTAGGCCAAAGCTCTCTCCTTCGACCTTGCTTGAAGTAGTGCCATTTATAAAGTCGAAGGTTTTGACTTGTCTCCTCTTCTGGCGTCACTTTGGACAAAGATACACCTCCTTACTATATATGAAGGCCCGAAGAGTGCTTGACTGTGGACTCTGCTGCTTCAAAGACCTTCGGCGACAATGGTTCGCCGCAACAGTAGCCCCTCGTGGAATAAGGTCGTTTTCATAACGAGCTCAGGCCTCGGAACATACTTAGGAGCCCCTGCACCAAAGGAACGAAAACACCTTCCCGAGCCCGTTATTGAAAATGAAAAAATTACATAGTTTGAAGTGAAAAATGTGCATTTTACGGTCCACTAAACAGTGAGAAGGTGACATTGTGGCTTCTCGTCTTCCATGCCTTGTCCCTGTATAAAAACAGAGAGGTGGGATGGAGCAGTTCAGCATTTACTGCCCCCGCACCCACATGTTGTCGCTTTTTTCTCCGCCTCCGAAGCTCTCGACCGGCTGCTGTGCTTGAAGCAAACTTCGGGTAAGCTCTCTTAGATGGCTAGGATCCGCACAATTGCTAGGTTAGCCACTCCCACATCTTTGGAGGCTCTTCAGAGAGACAAGATTGCTTCGGATACTACATCGATTTCGAAAGTCATGAGAGGTTATGTAGCTCCAAAGTCAAAGGGGGGTACAAGGAAGGTTTCTGAGGTTATGGAAGAAGATTACAAAGGTAGGCTGACGAAGCCTAGTTACATCGAGATGCGTCGATCCACCTTGAAGTCAGAAGATTTGAAGGCTATGAAAGAGCTTGGGTATTTTGGTGATGCGGTGGAGATGAGACGACTCTGAAACCAAAGAACAATGATGTTTTTGTCTTCAGAAGCTTCTTCCGGGCTAGCCTTTGGTTGCCAATGTATAAAGATGATTACACATGTTTTGAAGAAATTTGAGATATACATGCACCAACTGACTTCTAACGCTATTGTTAGGCTTAGCGTTATTATATGGGCTATACGAAGGCAAGGCGTACACACCAAAGCAGATGTTTTTTGCAGAGTGCATGATTTGCATTATCAGACGAAGGCTAGATCTTCGGATAAACTTCATAACAACTTTGGTTGTTACAACTTCGCCTACTAGATCAGACAAAGTATTATGATTCCACACTAGTCTGATTAGCTCCTATGGCCATTTCCCCTTTGGGTGTCCAAACAGAGACTTCGTGATTCCTAGAAGGATTATACCATTTGCCCTTTTGACCAAACCATTAGATTCTGGATGCCTGACCGAAGCAAAGTGCATGGCAGTACCTACCTGACTGCAAAACACTCTGAATGCTTCGGAGTCAAACTGCATGCCATTGTCAACAATTAAAGATTTCGGGACTCCGAATCAACATATGATATTTTGCTAAAAGAATTTTTGGATTGTTGCCGAAGTTATTGTGGCTAAAGCTTATGCTTCAATCAACTTGGAGAAGTATTCAACTGCTACTACGACATATTTCAAGTTTCCTTGGGCTGGGGGCATCGGACCAATTATGTCCATTCCCCATCTCTGCAAGGGCCATGTTGACTGAATTAGCTAAGTTAATGATGAAGGTTGTTTCTAGTCCCTTGCATATCTTTGTTAATTGTCACACTTTTGCACAAATTTTGTTGTATCTGAAGTTGCCTTCGACCAATAAAAGCCTTGACGAAACATATTTCCCAACAAAGCTTTGGGGCTAATGTGTGATCCACATATACCATAGTGGATTTCTTTTATCAACTCCTGACCTTCATCTCTGGAAATGAACTTAAGCAGAGGCGAGCAAACACCCTTCTTGTAGAGTTCCCCTTCTATTGTCTTGTATGGTCTTGTTCTAGCTTGCATTCTTTTGACATACACTTCGTCATCGGTTGGGTAGTTTCCTTGGACGAAAGTTATAATCTTTGTTCTCCAATCTTTGTTGTATGTAGGAGATATTGTTAGAATAGCTTTTTCCTTTAAATCTATCGAAGGTGCCTTTAGGATCTCAAAGAACACTTTGGGAGGCAAAGGGAGCCCCTGAGCCACTGAAAGGGAAATGTGCCCTTGAGCCACTTCTAAGTATTTTGGTGATTAAGTGTCCAACACAAATGCCTAAGTGTTAAATTGTGCCAAGGACTCAAGAAGTGCAAATCAAGATTAAAGGTATGTTTCTAGACTTAGTACATTGTTTTGAAGACTAATGTATTGTGTCTAAGTGCTAGAAACAGGAGAAACAATTATGGAGAAGTTGACTGTGTACAGCCAAAAGACTGCTCGGTCTGGGTGCACCGGACAGTGTCCGGTGCGCCAGGCTGGCGTCTGTCAACTGGCTGCTCTCGGGACTTCGACGACAGTGTACGGCTATAAATCACCGGACTGTCCGGTGGTGCACCGGACTGTCCGATGAGCCAACAGTCGGCTGGGCCAACGGTCGGCCGCGTAATCCGCGCGCGACGCGTGGCAAAGCCAACGGTCAGAAGGGGGCACCGGACTATCCGGTGTGCACCGGACAGTGTCCGGTGCGCCAACAGCTCTGAACCTCCAACAGTCGGCTTTGCCAAAGAAGGAAAGAAATCCGCACCGGACAGTGTCCGGTGGTGCACCGAACTGTCCGGTGCGCCAGGCGACAGAAGGCAAAAATTGCCTTCCTGGAATGCTCTCAACGGCTCCTAGCTGCCTTGGGGCTATAAAAGGGACCCCTAGGTGCATGGAGGAGTACACCAAACATTCTCTAAGCATTCCTAAGCACCAAGACTTCAATTCTGCGCATTCGATTCTTTGTGATAGCAACTAGAGCTCCATTTGAGTAGAGAACTCTTTGAGTTGTGTTGAGAGCTCGCGTTGTGACTTGTGTGTGTATTGTCGCTCTGATTTTGTGTCTTGTGTGCATTGCTCATCCCTCCCTTACTCCGTGCTTCTTTGTGAACTTCAAAGTGTAGGGCGAGAGGCTCCAAGTTGTGGAGATTCCTCGCGAGCGGGATATAGTAAACAAAGCAAAACATCGTGGTATTCAAGTGGGTCTTTGGACCGCTTGAGAGGGGTTGATTGCAACCCTCGTCCATTGGGACGCCACAACGTGGAGTAGGCAAGTTTTGTACTTGGCCGAACCACGGGATAAACCACTGTGCCTATCTGTGTTGATCTTCTTGTGGTTATCGTGTCTTGCAAGAACTCCTCTTTAGCCACTTGGCTTTAATGTGCTAACTCCTAATCAAGTTTTGTGGCATTAAGTTTTAAGTTTTTACAGGATTACCTATTCACCCCCCCTCTATGTGCTCTCAATTGGTATCAGAGCCATTCTCTTCAAGAAAGGGACTAATCGCCCGAAGAGATGGATCCTAAGGGCAAGGGGATGGTGGTCAATGATAAGGAGAAGGAGTCCTGCGTCAATGATCCAAAGGATGACAAGCCTACTGACTCAGGCTCGGGCCACAAAAGAAAAGACGGGAGGAAGAAGAAAACAAGGCGCATCAAGGAGATAGTCTACTACGACAGCGACGAATCTTCCTCTTCCCAAAAGGACGACGACGACTACGAGAAAAAGAAGACGGTTAATTCAAACTTTTCCTTTGATTATTCTCGTATTCCGCAAAGTTCCAATGCTCATTTGTTTTCCATTCCCCTCGGTAAACCCCCCACTTTGATGGAGAGGACTACGGATTTTAGAGTCACAAAATGCATAGCCACTTGTTCTCTCTCCATCCAAGTATATGGGAGATAGTAGAAAATGGAATGCACTTTGATAGTACGGTTAGTCCCATGTTCATTAATGAGCACATTCACAAAAATGCACAAGCTACTATTGTTCTTCTAGCTTCATTGTGCAGGGATGAATACCATAAGGTGAGCGGCTTGGATAACGCCAAGCAGATTTGGGACACCCTCAAAATCTCACATGAGGGGAACGATGTCACCATGCTCACCAAGATGGAGTTGGTGGAGGGCGAACTTGGGAGATTCGCAATGATCAGGGGCGAGGAGCCAACCCAAACGTACAACCGGCTCAAGACCCTCGTCAACAAAATAAGGAGCTATGGAAGCACGCGATGGACGGACCACGACGTCGTCCGCCTAATGCTAAGGTCTTTTACTGTCCTTGATCCACATCTTGTGAACAATATTCGTGAGAATCCTAGGTACACCAAGATGACGCCCGAGGAGATACTTGGAAAGTTTGTAAGCGGGCGGATGATGATCAAGGAGGCAAGATACGTTGACGATGCGTTGAACGGCCCAATCCACGAGCCTCAAACCGTTGCTCTCAAAGCAACGAGGAGCAAGGAAGTGCTACCTAGCAAGGTGGCACAAGTTGAGGCGGCGGGACTCAATGAGGAAGAGATGGCCCTCATCATTAAGCGTTTCAAGACGGCGCTAAGGGGTCGCAAGGAGCATCCCAACAAGACCAAGACGAAGGGGAAGCGCTCATGCTTCAAATGTGGTAGGATTGGTCATTTTATCGCTAATTGTCCTGATAATGATAGTGACCAGGAACAAGGGAACAAGATGGAAAAGAAGAAGGCTTACAAGAAGGCTAAGGGCGAGGCACACCTTGGAAAGGAGTGGGACTCAGATTGTTCGTCGTCCGACTCCGACAACGAAGGACTCGCCGCCACCGCCTTCAACAAGTCGACCCTCTTCCCCAACGAGCATCACACCTGCCTCATGGCAAGGGAAAAGAAGGTAAGCACTCATAATACTGGTACTTACGCTTCCTCAAGTGATGAAGAATCTAGCGATGATGAAATAGACTATTCATGTTTATTCAAGGGCCTAGATAAAACTAAGGTTGATAAGATTAATGAATTAATTGATGCATTGAATGATAAGAATATGTTATTAGAAAAGCAAGAGGATCTTTTGTATGAAGAACATGATAAGTTTGTAGAGGCACAAAACTCCCTTGCTTTAGAAATTAAAAGGAATGAAATGCTTTCTTGTGAATTGTCTACATGCCATGACTCTATTTCTAGCTTAAAGAGCATAAATGATGATTTGAATGCTAAGTTAGAAATAACTAATAAATCAACATCTTGTGTAGAACATGTTGCAATTTGCAATAGGTGTAAAGATTTTAATGTTGATGCTTGTAGTGAACATCTAGTTTCAATTTCTAATTTGAATGATGAAGTGGCTAGTCTTAATGCCCAACTTAAGACTAGCAAGAGTGAATTTGACAAACTAAAATTTGCAAGGGATGCCTACACGATTGGTAGACACCCCTCAATTAAGGATGGTCTTGGCTTCAAGAGGGAAGTCAAGAACTTAACAAGCCATAAGGCTTCCATCTCCGCCAAGGAGAAAGGGAAGGCCCCTATGGCTAGAAGTGCTCAAAAGAACCATGATTTCATGTATCATGATAGGAGACATTCTAGGAATGTTTATAGAAGTTATGATGCTTTTGATTCTCATGCCATGATTACTTCTAGTTCTTCTATTATGCATGATAGAAATTTGGCTAGGAAAAATGCTATGCCTAGAAGAAATGTTGTTCATGTTCCTAGGAAAGTAAACTATGAATCTTCTACAATTTTTCATACTTGCAATGCTTCCTTCACTATTTGTAGAAAGGATAAGAAGGTGATTGCTAGGAAGTTAGGGGCAAGATGCAAGGGAGATAAAACTTGCATTTGGGTCCCTAAGACAATTGTCACTAACCTTGTAGGACCCAACAAGAGTTGGGTACCTAAGACCCAAGCCTAAATTTGCCTTGCAGGTTTATGCATCCGGGGGATCAAGCTGGATTATCGACAGCGGATGCACAAACCACATGACGGGGGAGAAGAAGATGTTCTCTTCCTACGTCAAGAACAAAGACTCCCAAGACTCAATCATATTTGGTGACGGGAATCAAGGCAAGGTGAAAGGGTTAGGAAAGATTGCTATTTCATCCGAGCACTCCATTTCCAATGTGTTTTTAGTTGAGTCGCTTGGATATAACTTGTTGTCTGTTAGTCAACTTTGTAATATGGGATATAATTGTTTATTCAGAAATGTAGATGTGTTTGTCTTTAGAAGAAGTGATGGTTCATTATCTTTTAAGGGTGTACTAGACGGCAAACTTTATTTAGTTGATTTTGCAAAAGAGGAGGCCGGTCTAGATGCATGCTTAATTGCTAAGACTAGCATGGGCTGGCTGTGGCATCGCCGTTTAGCACATGTAGGAATGAAGAACCTTCACAAGCTTCTAAAGGGAGAACACGTGATAGGTCTAACTAATGTAACTTTCGAAAAAGATAGACCTTGTGCAGCTTGTCAAGCAGGTAAACAGGTGGGAAGCTCTCATCATGCAAAAAATGTGATGATCACATCAAGACCTTTGGAGTTGCTTCATACGGACCTCTTCGGACCCGTCGCCTATCTAAGCATAGGAGGAAGTAAGTATGGTCTTGTTATAGTTGATGATTTTTCCCGCTTCACTTGGGTATTCTTTTTGCAGGATAAATCTGAAACCCAAGGGACCCTCAAGCGCTTCCTAAGGAGAGCTCAAAATGAGTTTGAGCTCAAGGTGAAGAAGATAAGGAGCGACAACGGGTCCGAGTTCAAGAACCTTCAAGTGGAGGAGTACCTTGAGGAGGAAGGAATCAAGCACGAGTTCTCCGCTCCCTACACACCACAACAAAATGGTGTGGTAGAGAGGAAGAACAGGACGCTCATAGACATGGCGAGGACAATGCTTGGAGAATTCAAGACGCACGAGCGGTTTTGGTCGGAAGCTGTGAACACGGCTTGCCACGCCATAAACCGGGTATACCTTCATCGCCTCCTCAAGAAGACTTCATATGAGCTCCTAACCGGTAACAAACCCAATGTATCTTACTTTCGTGTATTTGGGAGTAAATGCTACATTCTAGTGAAGAAAGGTAGAAATTCTAAGTTTACTCCCAAAGCTGTAGAAGGGTTTTTATTAGGTTATGATTCAAATACAAAGGCGTATAGGGTCTTCAACAAATCATCGGGTTTGGTTGAAGTCTCTAGCGACGTTGTATTTGATGAGACTAATGGCTCTCCAAGAGAGCAAGTTGTTGATCTTGATGATGTAGATGAAGAAGATGTTCCGACGACCGCAATACGTACCATGGCGATTGGTGATGTACGACCACAGGAACAAAAGGAGCAAGATCAACCTTCTTCCTCAACAATGGTGCATCCCCCAACTCAAGACGATGAACAGGTTCATCAAGAAGAGGCGTGTGATCAAGGGGGAGCACAAGATGTTCATGTGATAGAGGAAGAAGCGCAACCGACACCTCCAACCCAAGTTCGAGCGACGATTCAAAGGGATCATCCCGTCGATCAGATTTTGGGTGATATTAGCAAGGGAGTAACTACTCGCTCTAGATTAGTTAATTTTTGTGAGCATTACTCTTTTGTCTCTTCTATTGAGCCTTTCAGGGTAGAAGAGGCCTTGCTAGATCCGGACTGGGTGTTGGCCATGCAGGAAGAGCTCAACAACTTCAAGAGAAATGAAGTTTGGACACTGGTGCCACGTCCCAAGCAAAACATTGTGGGAACCAAGTGGGTGTTCCGCAACAAACAAGACGAGCACGGAGTGGTGACAAGGAACAAGGCACGACTTGTGGCAAAAGGTTATACCCAAGTCGCAGGTTTGGACTTTGAGGAGACTTTTGCTCCTGTGGCTAGGCTAGAGTCAATTCGCATATTGTTAGCCTATGCTGCTCACTATTCTTTTAGGTTGTTCCAAATGGATGTGAAGAGCGCTTTCCTCAACGGACCAATCAAGGAGGAAGTGTACGTGGAGCAACCCCCTGGCTTCGAGGATGAACGGTACCCCGACCACGTGTGTAAGCTCTCTAAGGCGCTCTTTGGACTTAAGCAAGCCCCAAGAGCATGGTATGAATGCCTTAGAGACTTTTTAATTGCTAATGCTTTCAAGGTTGGGAAAGCCGATCCAACTTTATTCACTAAGACTTGTGATGGTGATCTTTTTGTGTGCCAAATTTATGTCGATGTCATACTATTTGGTTCTACTAACCAAAAGTCTTGTGAAGAGTTTAGCAGGGTGATGACTCAGAAATTCGAGATGTCGATGATGGGCGAGTTGAACTACTTCCTTGGGTTCCAAGTGAAGCAACTCAAGGATGGCACCTTCATCCAAACGAAGTGAAAGGGAATTAGGCTTACACCTAGTTCCTAAATAATTTTGGTGGTTGAATTGCCTAACACAAACATTTGGACTAACTAAGTTTGCCCAAGTGTATAGATTACACAGGTGTAAAAGGTTCACACTCAGCCAATAAAAAGATCAAGTTTTGGATTCAACAAAGGAGCAAAGTGGGAACCGAAGGCCCTCTGGTCTGGGAGCACCAGACTGTCCGGTGTACACCGGATAGTGTCCGGTGCACCAGATGACTCCAGCTCAAACTCGCCACCTTCGGGAATTTCCAGAGGCACTCGCGCTATAATTCACCGGACTGTCCGGTGTACACCGGACAGTGTCCGGTGCACCAAGGAAGAGCAGCCTCAGGAACTCGCCAGCTTCGGGAATCTCCAACGGCTAGTCCGCTATAATTCACCGGACTGTCCGGTGTGCACCGGACTGTCCGGTGCGACTCCGGAGCAACGGCTATCTCCGCGCCAACGGCTACCTGCAGTGCATTAATTGCGCGCGCAGCGCGCGCAGAAGTCAGGCGTGCCCATACTGGCACACCGGACAGCAAACAGTGCATGTCTGGTGTGCACCGGACACCCAGGCGGGCCCACAAGACAGAAGCTCCAACGGTCAGAATCCAACGGCAGTGATGACGTGGCAGGGGGCACCGGACTGTCCGGTGTGCACCGGACTGTCCGGTGCGCCATCGAGCAGACAGCCTCCCAACGGCCACTTTTGGTGGTTGGGGCTATAAATACCCCAACCACCCCACCATTCATTGCATCCAAGTTTTCTACTTCCCAACTACTACAAGAGCTCTAGCATTCAATTCTAGACACACCAAAGAGATCAAATTCTCTCCAAACTCCACTCAACGCCATAGTGACTAGAGAGAGTGATTTGCTTGTGTTCTTTCGAGCTCTTGCGCTTGGATTGCTTTCTTCCTTCTTGATTCTTTCTTTGCAATCAAACTCACTTGTAATTGAGGCAAGAGACACCAAACTTGTGGTGGTCCTTGTGGGAACTTTGTGTTCCAAGTGATTGAGAAGAGAAAGCTCACTCGATCCGTGGGATCGTTTGAGAGAGGGAAGGGTTGAAAGAGACCCGGCCTTTGTGGCCTCCTCAACGGGGAGTAGGTTTGCAAGAACCGAACCTCGGTAAAACAAATCTCCGTGTCTCACTTGCTTATTCGCTTGGGATTTGTTTTGCGCCCTCTCTCGCGGACTCGTTTCTTTATTACTAACGCTAACCCGGCTTGTAGTTGTGTTTATATTTGTAAATTTCAGTTTCGCCCTATTCACCCCCCCTCTAGGCGACTATCAATTGGTATCGGAGCCCGGTGCTTCATTAGAGCCTAACAGCTCGAAGTGATGTCGGGAGATCACGCCAAGAAGGAGATGGAGACTGGCGAGAAGCCCACTACAAGCCAAGGGAGCACTTCATCGGAAGAGTCCCACACCAAGAGGAGGGAGAAGAAGAAGATCTCCTCCAACAAAGGGAAGGAGAAGAAATCTTCTTCTCACCACAAAGAGAAGAAGGAAAAATCTTCTTCCCACAAGCCGCATCGAAGCGGAGACAAGCAAAAGAGGATGAGGAAAGTGGTCTACTATGAGACCGACACTTCATCAACATCGACCTCTGGCTCCGATGCACCCTCCGTAACTTCTAAACGCCAAGAGCGTAAGAAGTTTAGTAAGATCCCCCTACACTATCCTCGCATTTCTAAACATGCACCTTTACTTTCCGTCCCATTAGGCAAACCACCAACTTTTGATGGTGAAGATTATGCTAGGTGGAGTGATTTAATGCGATTTCATCTAACCTCACTCCACAAAAGTATATGGGATGTTGTTGAGTTTGGTGCACAGGTACCATCCGTAGGGGATAAAGACTATGATGAGGATGAGGTGGCCCAAATCGAGCACTTCAACTCTCAAGCGACAACAATACTCCTCGCCTCACTAAGTAGAGAGGAGTATAACAAAGTACAAGGGTTGAAGAGTGCCAAGGAGGTTTGGGATGTGCTCAAAACCGCGCACGAGGGAGACGAGCTCACCAAGATCACCAAGCGGGAAACGATCGAGGGGGAGCTCGGTCGGTTCCGGCTTCGCAAAGGGGAGGAGCCACAACACATGTACAACCGGCTCAAGACCTTGGTGAATCAAGTGCGCAACCTCGGGAGCGTAAAGTGGGATGACCATGAAGTGGTTAAGGTTATTTTAAGATCTCTTATTTTCCTTAACCCTACTCAAGTTCAATTAATTCGTGGTAATCCTAGATATACTAAAATGACCCCCGAGGAAGTTATCGGGCATTTTGTAAGTTTTGAGTGCATGATCGAAGGCTCGAGGAAGATCAACAAGCTTGATGATCCATCTACATCCGAAGCTCAACCCGTCGCATTCAAGGCGACGGAGGAAAAGAAGGAGGAGGCTACACCAAGTCGACAACCAATAGACGCCTCCAAGCTCGACAATGAGGAAATGGCGCTCGTCATCAAGAGCTTCCGCCAAATCCTCAAGCAAAGGAGGGGGAAAGACTACAAGTCCCGCTCCAAGAAGGTTTGCTACAAATGTGGTAAGCCCGGTCATTTTATTGCTAAATGTCCCATATCTAGTGACAGTGACCGAGGCGACGACAAGAAGGGGAGAAGAAAGGAGAAGAAGAAGTACTACAAGAAGAAGGGCGGCGATGCCCATGTTTGTCGAGAGTGGGACTCCGACGAAAGCTCAAGCGACTCCTCCGACGACGAGGACGCCGCCAACATCGCCGTCACCAAAGGGCTTCTCTTCCCCAACGTCGGCCACAAGTGCCTCATGGCAAAGGACGGCAAACGGAAGAAGGTTAAATCTAACTCCTCCACTAAATATGAGTCTTCTAGTGATGATAATGCTAGTGATGAGGAGGATAATTTACGTACCCTTTTTGCCAACCTCAACATGCAACAAAAGGAAAAACTAAATGAATTAATTAGTGCCATCCATGAAAAGGATGATCTCTTGGACACCCAAGAGGACTTCCTTATTAAAGAAAATAAGAAGCATGTTAAGGTTAAAAACGCTTACGCTCTAGAAGTAGAAAAATGTCAAAAACTATCTAGTGAGCTAAGCACTTGCCATGAGATGATTGACAACCTTAAACATGAAAATGCTAGTTTAAATGCTAAGGTTGATTCACATATTTGTAGTGTTTCAATTCCCAATCCTAGAGATAATAATGATGATTTGCTTGCTAGGATTGAAGAATTGAACATTTCTCTTGCTAGCCTTAGAGTAGAAAATGAAAACTTAATTGCTAAGGCTAAAGAACTAGATGTTTGCAATGCTACCATTTCCAATCTTAGAGATAAAAATGATATTCTTCATGCTAAGATTGTTGAACTTAACTCTTGCAAACCCTCTACATCTATTGTTGAGCATGTATCTATTTGTACTAGATGTAGAGATGTTGATATTAATGCTATTCATGATCATATGGCTTTAATTAAACAACAAAATGATCATATAGCAAAACTAGATGCTAAAATTGCCGAGCACAACTTAGAAAATGAGAAATTTAAATTTGCTCGTAGCATGCTTTATAGTGGGAGACGCCCTGGCATCAAGGATGGCATTGGCTTCCAAAGGGGAGACAATGTCAAACTTAATGCCCCTCCTAAAAGATTGTCTAATTTTGTAAAGGGCAAGGCTCCCATGCCTCAGGATAACGAGGGTTACATTTTGTACCCTACCGGTTATCCTGAGAGCAAAATTAGGAGAATTCATTCTAGGAAGTCTCACTCTGGCCCAAATCATGCTTTTATGTATAAGGGTGAGACATCTAGTTCTAGGCAACCAACCCGTGCTAAGTTGCCTAAGAAAACTCCTAATGCATCAAATGAACATAATCTTTCATTTAAAACTTTTGATGCAACTTATGTATTGACTAACAAATCCGTCAAAGTAGTTGCCAAGTATGTTGGGGGCAAGCACAAGGGGTCAAAGACTTGTGTTTGGGTACCCAAAGTTCTTGTGTCTAATGCCAAAGGACCCAAAACCATTTGGGTACCTAAAGTCAAGAACTAAACTTGTTTTGTAGGTTTATGCATCCGGAGGCTCAAGTTGGATACTCGACAGCGGGTGCACAAACCACATGACAGGGGAGAAGAAGATGTTCTCCTCCTACGAGAAAAACCAAGATCCCCAACGAGCTATCACATTCGGGGATGGAAATCAAGGTTTGGTCAAAGGTTTGGGTAAAATTGCCATATCTCCTGACCATTCTATTTCAAATGTTTTTCTTGTAGATTCTTTAGATTACAATTTTCTTTCTGTATCTCAATTATGTCAAATGGGCTACAACTGTCTATTCACTGATGTAGGTGTCACTGTCTTTAGAAGAAGTGATGATTCAATAGCATTTAAGGGAGTGTTAGAGGGTCAGCTATACTTGGTAGATTTTGATAGAGCTGAACTCGACACTTGCTTAATTGCTAAGACTAACATGGGTTGGCTCTGGCATCGCCGACTAGCCCATGTTGGGATGAAGAATCTTCATAAGCTTCTAAAGGGAGAACACATTTTAGGACTAACAAATGTTCATTTTGAGAAAGACAGGATTTGTAGCGCATGCCAAGCAGGGAAGCAAGTTGGCACTCATCATCCGCATAAGAACATAATGACAACCGACAGGCCACTGGAGCTCCTACACATGGATCTATTCGGCCCGATTGCTTACATAAGCATCGGCGGGAGTAAGTACTGTCTAGTTATTGTGGATGATTATTCTCGCTTCACTTGGGTATTCTTTTTGCAGGAAAAATCTCAAACCCAAGAGATCTTAAAGGGATTCTTAAGACGAGCTCAAAATGAGTTCGGTTTAAGAATCAAGAAAATTATAAGCGACAACGGGACGGAGTTCAAGAACTCTCAAATCGAAGGCTTCCTTGAGGAGGAGGGCATCAAGCATGAGTTCTCGTCTCCCTACACTCCACAACAAAATGGTGTAGTGGAGAGGAAGAATAGGACTCTATTGGACATGGCAAGGACCATGCTTGATGAGTACAAAACTTCGGATCGGTTTTGGGCCGAGGCGGTCAACACCGCCTGCTACGCCATCAACCGATTATATCTACACCGAATCCTCAAGAAGACATCATACGAACTCCTAACCGGTAAAAAGCCCAATATTTCATATTTTAGAGTCTTTGGTAGCAAATGTTTTATTCTTGTTAAGAGAGGTAGAAAATCTAAATTTGCTCCTAAGACTGTAGAAGGCTTTTTACTTGGTTATGACTCAAACACAAGGGCATATAGGGTCTTTAACAAGTCCACTGGACTAGTTGAAGTCTCATGTGACGTTGTGTTTGATGAGACTAATGGCTCTCAAGTAGAGCAAGTTGATCTTGATGAGATAGGTATTGAAGAGGCTCCATGCATCGCGCTAAGGAACATGTCCATTGGGGATGTGTGTCCTAAGGAATCCGAAGAGCCTCCAAATGCACAAGATCAACCATCCTCCTCCATGCAAGCATCTCCACCAACCCAAAATGAGGATGAGGCTCAAGTTGATGAAGAAGAAGATCAATCAAATGAGCCACCTCAAGATGACGGTATAGATCAAGGGGGAGATGCAAATGTTCAAGAAAAGGAGGATGAGCAAGAGCAAAGGCCGCCACAACCAAGAGTCCACCAAGCAATTCAACGAGATCACCCCGTCGACACCATTCTCGGCGATATTCATAAGGGGGTAACTACTAGATCTCGGGTTGCACAGTTTTGTGAACATTACTCGTTTGTTTCCTCTATTGAGCCACACAGGGTAGAGGAAGCACTACAAGATTCGGATTGGGTGGTGGCGATGCAAGAGGAACTCAACAACTTCACGAGGAATAAGGTATGGCATTTAGTTCCACGTCCTAACCAAAATGTTGTAGGAACCAAATGGGTCTTCCGCAACAAGCAAGATGAGCATGGTGTGGTGACAAGGAACAAAGCTCGACTTGTGGCCAAAGGATACTCCCAAGTCGAAGGTTTGGATTTCGGTGAAACCTATGCACCCGTAGCTAGGCTTGAGTCAATTCGCATATTATTAGCCTATGCTACTTACCATGGCTTTAAGCTTTATCAAATGGACGTGAAAAGTGCCTTCCTCAATGGACCAATCAAGGAAGAGGTCTATGTTGAGCAACCTCCCGGCTTTGAAGACAGTGAGTATCCTAACCATGTCTATAAGCTCTCAAAGGCGCTTTATGGGCTCAAGCAAGCCCCAAGAGCATGGTATGAATGCCTTAGAGATTTTCTTATTGCAAATGGATTCAAAGTCGGAAAAGCCGATCCTACGCTCTTTACCAAAACACTTGAGAATGATTTGTTTGTATGCCAAATTTACGTTGATGATATTATATTTGGGTCTACTAACGAATCTACATGTGAAGAGTTTAGTAGGATCATGACACAAAAATTCGAGATGTCTATGATGGGGGAGTTGAAGTATTTTCTAGGATTCCAAGTCAAGCAACTCCAAGAGGGCACCTTCCTAAGCCAAACGAAGTACACTCAAGATATTCTTAGCAAGTTTGGAATGAAGGATGCCAAACCCATCAAGACACCCATGGGAACTAATGGGCATCTCGACCTCGACACGGGAGGTAAGTCCGTGGATCAAAAGGTATACCGGTCGATGATAGGTTCTTTACTCTATTTATGTGCATCTCGACCGGATATTATGCTTTCCGTTTGCATGTGTGCAAGATTCCAATCCGACCCTAAGGAATCCCACCTTACGGCCGTAAACCGAATCTTGAGATATTTGGCTTATACTCCTAAGTTTGGGCTTTGGTACCCTCGGGGATCCACATTTGATTTGATTGGTTATTCGGATGCCGATTGGGCGGGGTGCAAAATCAATAGGAAGAGCACATCGGGGACTTGCCAGTTCTTGGGAAGATCCTTGGTGTCTTGGGCTTCAAAGAAGCAAAATTCGGTCGCTCTTTCCACCGTCGAAGCCGAGTATATTGCCGCAGGCCATTGTTGCGCGCAATTGCTTTGGATGAGTCAAACCCTGCGGGACTACGGTTACAAATTAACCAAAGTCCCTTTTGAAAGGATCACGATGCCCAAGAGGGGGGGTGAATTGGGCTTTTCTAAAAATCAACACTAATTAAAACCTAAGCAAGAGCTAAACAAGAGCCCAACTTCACCCCAACAACTAGCACTAAGAAAATAATACTAGAAATGTAACAAGGCTAAGACAATGCTTCAAATACTTGCTAAACAAATACACAAAGTAAATAGCTTGAATTAAGTGCGGAATGTAAAGCAAAGTTTAGAAGACTCCTCCAATTTTTTTCCCGAGGTATCGAAGAGTCGGCACTCTCCACTAGTCCTCGTTGGAGCACCCGCGCAAGGGTATCGCTCCCCCTTGGTCCTCGCAAGAACCAAGTGCTCACTACGAGATGATCCTTTGCCACTCCAGCGCGGTGGATCCCTCGAGACCGCTTACAAACTTGAGTCGGGTCACCAACAAGATCTTCACGGTGATCACCGAGCTCCCAACGCCACCAAGCCGTCTAGGTGATGCCGATCACCAAGAGTAACAAGCCATAGACTTTCGCTTGACCAAGAGAAGCCTAATGCAAGTGGTGTGTGCTCTAGGTGGCTCTCACTAGCGCTAATGAGGAACAAGCGTGGATTATGATTCTCTAATCTCCTCACAAGGCTTTGGTGCTTGCAATACTCTACCAAGGTGCTGGAATAAATGTGGAGTGCAAGACATTGAATATGGTGGGTGGAAGGGGTATAAATAGCCCTCACCCACCAACTAGCCGTTACAGGAAACTTGCTGCGCGATGGCGCACCGGACAGTCCGGTGCGCCACCGGTGCGCCAACGGTGCGCCACCGGTGCGCCAACGGTCACTTCCAACGGCTAGTTCTGACACAGAGCCGTTGGACTCATGGCGCACCGGACAGTGAACAGTTCACTGTCCGGTGCACACCGGACAGTCCGGTGCGGTGTCCGGTGTGCCGCTAAAATTCATTTCTGAAGGCTTCGCTCTCGGGTTTCTGCTACTGGGAGATCCCTGCCGTGGACCAGCCTGGCCCACCTGGCAGAGGGTGCACCGGACAGTCCGGTGCACACCGGACAGTCCGGTGCCCCAAAGCCAGAAACACTAAGTCTTGTTTTTCAGCTGATTTTCAAATCGGTTTTCGTTCTAACTTGTGTGTGAGTTCTAGAGTGACACCTAGCACTGTATATGAGTGTGATTGTGCACCAACACTACACTAGAACTCTCTTGGTCAAACTACTCATCGACAACCCCTCTTTATAGTACGACTAAAGAAGAATAAAAGACCTAACTAAATCGCGAGTGTCCACATCTCCTGACACTCGGACTCTTTAGACCTTCACCTTTTGTTCCGTCGTTTTAGCCGTCGCTTCGAGTTCTTATCTCCGGGATTGTTTTCACCGTTGTAGTACTTCTACCTGTCATGCGACCTAACTTACCATTTGTCTCTGCAAAACACACGTTAGTCACATATAATAATACGTTGTCATTAATCACTAAAACCAACCAGGGGCCTAGATGCTTTCAATCTCCCCCTTTTTGGTGATTGATGACAACCCTACAAGTTTTGTGAGAGTAGTTTGTTTTGAAGATTCTGTCAATAGAAAGAATGGTTAGTTATACTCAGTAATCTTTGACAGAAAGAATGTGTACCATAATAATAAGAGTGAGCGCATACACATCATAAGATTCTTGTTCATATAAAAGAGAAAGTAAATTAATGAAACAAGAGCTGGAAGACTGGTGATATGATATAGGGTGAAAACATAGTACACACAGTCAAACATAAGCAACGAGAGTATATGACGAGTTTGTGAGCCAAAAACATAAAGCTAGTACAGAGAGTAGCAGGCACAAATATTACATCAAAAGAACACTGACTCTCTCTCTAACTCCCCCTAGCTCTCACAACTCATATCTCTCCCCCTTTGGCGTCAAACACCAAAAGGGACCTGAACCTAAACACCTGATGTAGGAGGAGGCGGCGGGGGCGCATCCGGTCGAGGTCGAGGTAGCAGAGCAAACGCCGACGGAGGGTCAGAGTCAGTCTCGGATCCAGGATCTGCGGTAGAAGCTGGAGCTGGTACTGACTCGGACGCAGGCAGCGCTGCAGGAGCTACCGGAACAGAAGCAGTCACAGATACTGCCACAGCGGTAGTGGTAACAGCAGATGCTGGTGGCACTAGCGGCTGTGGGCAGACAGAGCTGAGGACCGGAGACGTGAACGCCAAGGTGACCGGCCGGAGCGGAGAGGTAACAGCAGGGGGTGCAGACAAGATCGAAGGCACCACTGGAGCGTAAAGCGAAGAAGGCGGAGCAGACTGAACTGGAGGTGCTGAGATACCCGAATGCTGAAGCATGAGGGCCATGAATGCCCTATTCTCTGCCCTATCCTGAATAAGCTGCTGCTGAAGTGAATCCTGCCTGTCCTGCATAGTCTGAAACATTGAGAGCATCCTCTCGGACATACGGGCCTGCTCGGCTGCCAGCTGAGCCTGCTGCTGAGTGAGAGTCTGAAGAATCGAAGCTAGAGCAGGGTCCATAGCCTGAGGGGTAGCAGGAGCAGCACTAGAGCTCCTAGCCTCATGATCATGTGAGCGTGGAGGCATAGGAGGCGGAGGCGGAGGAGGAATCCCAAAATCATCATCATCATCATCATCATCAGCTGCTGCACCCTGGGTGTCAAACTGTCGAAGTGCTGCATCCTCGGCCTGAGTGTCAAACACAGGAGCATAAGCTGGTACTGGAATCTCTGGAGCAGGACGGTAAGATCCAAACACAAGGCGTGAGGCCTCAAGGGTGCTCTGAAAACGAGGTGGCTGGATCAGCTGCGCAAATATGTGGCATAAGTAGTGAGCATAGGGTAGCTGCCGCCGAGCACGAATCCCATCCAGAACAGTGTCCTCAATCTCACAGATCAGAAAGTCCACAACATCAAACTCAGAGTGGGATACCAGGGCACCAAGGAGCCATAGCTGAATATGAGTAGTAGCCTCCCTGTATCCCATCCGAGGCAGGAGAGTCCGTCTGATAAGCTCATATAAGTACTTTGCTGCTGTGGTGAAATCTGCAGGAGAACGTCGCGACCCATCTGAGAAAGGCGGGCGGAACAGAGCCGCGACGTGAGCTGTCCCTGGAGCTATACCGCCGTGAGGGCGACGTGGAGGATCTGAAGTGCCATAGCAGAGACTGTGCAGGCGAGTCGTCGACTCAGGGAAGCCAAATAGCTGTCGGATCTGATCGGCAGTGATCGTGACATCCTCGCGCTCAAAGTGGAACCTCATCCAATGATGATCCGGGTCAATCCAAACAGAGGCATAGAAGACGCGGACCCACTCCTCAACATATCTGCCGCTGATAGTCAGAAAGGACAGAAGCCCTGGCAAATAGGTGAGATGTGCCTCAGACTCAGCACCGGCTGCTAGCAAGAAGGCTGGAAGATCCAATAGGCGGTGCACACGCAGCGCAATCTGAGCAGACAACTGAGCCCTGAAGAAAGACTCCTGAATCCGCGTGCTGAAAAGAACTCCTGCTGCTGGGTCTCTCTGAGCTGGCAGCCAAGACTCCACGGGTACGTACCTGAACCGACGTACCCGGGCTGCAGTGGCACGCTGAAGATCAAACAGACGAGGATCCGAAACCAGTGGACGGACCTCAGTCTCGTCATGCTCCCGGAAGCGAGGAGGTACAGGTGGAGCAGAAGCGGGAGCGGGAGCAGGGGTAGCAGTGGAAGCTGGCGTGGTGCTGGTAGTGGGTATGGCGGTGGAGGTGGATGGAGCAATAGGGGTGACTGGGGCAGGCAGAGTGGGTGGCGGAGTGGAAGCGGAGGTATGAGTGGAGGAGCGAGACCGGGAGGCGAGACGACGAGCACGGAAAGCAATCTGATCTGAAGGAACATCTGGCTGATCTCCAAGTGCTGCCTGCGCAGCGGCTGCTGCAGCAGCTGCTGCTGCACGAGCCTCTCTGTCCGAACGCCGCTTCTTGCGGCCTTCCTGCTGCTCCAGATACACAGTCTTGCCCTTCACCTGCCTGAAGGGGCGACGAGGGTCCTCATCGTCGCCACCCCCTGATGCCGACGCATTCTTCGTGCGCGGCATCCTGAACTAAAGTCTGCAAATGAGATAGAGAGACTAAGCACAGAGCAAATAGTGACTGATAGATTTAGCAAAGAGTGAGATGTCTACCTGGAAAGGTCACACGAGAGGTGATGATCCAGGCAGAACGGGAGACGACACACAGTCACACAAGGTCACTGAAATGACAGAAGAGGTGAGCACGTATTAGTCACATAGTCATAAGCATATGAAATGTGAATAAATACATACACAAAGAGATATGGCACGAGACGGGACGATCGATAAGTCAAAAGCCGTGAAAACGACGTTTGACAGACAAATAGAGACATAGGATGATTGGAATTCAAATTTAGGCACGAACCGATATGGGATTGAGCCGATACTTCACGAATAGGTTTATATAGGTCAATATGAGTGAAGTGGGTGCTTGGTTTGAATTTAGGCGAAAAAATAGGGTTTAGGGCACTCGGCTCGGAAACGATCGCGTAAAACGGGAATTTTGGTGAAATTTAAGCCTGGGATCTCGGATTGGCGTGAAATTTGGCAAGTAGGTTACTGGAAGTGTGGTGGAGGTGCCTGAAAAATTTGGGTTCAATTGGAGCAAGTTTGGCTGGTTTGGGCATTTCATCGAGCACGTGGAGTGCAGGGATCTAGGGTTTTAGGGAAATGGCTATTTGAGGTGGGAATGCCCTCCCGAAGGAGCCAAGGACCTGCAGGGATATGTAATAGAGACCAAGAAACACATTTCACCAGTTTGAAGCATGGGATTTCACAGATTTGAATTTGCACAGGAAGGTGGTGAATTTGGTGGCACAGAGGCTTTGAAAACTGAGAGAAGGGAGAAAGGGGGAAGGGGAGAGCTGCTCACGGAGGGGAAGAGTGCGGTCGAGGTCGCCGGAGTCCAGCAGGGACGGTCGCCGCCGGTGAAGCTCGCCGGCGGGGGGGAAATCGCCCCTGGACAGAGAGCGCGGGTGCTGGGAGAAAGAAAGGGGCCTCTGGCCTGGCTCGGGCTGGAGGCTGTTTTTTAAAACGCGAGATGGGCGCACCGGACAGTCTACAGTGCCTGTCCGGTGCACACCGGACAGCGCACAGTAGATGTCCGGTGAACCACCGGACAGCGCACAGGAAAAGAGGAACTTTGCGCGCGGCTGCCGGTGCACCGGACATTGCACAGTGCAGTGTCCGGTGCACACCGGACTGTCCGGTGAGCCCAGACAGAGGGGAGTTTGGAAAATTTTGAATTTTTCTATCTAACTCCTAACCAAACCAAATCCCAACTTATAATCACACAAAAGAACACTTGTTGGGACAGGTATTGGCACCCTCATATACTTTTCAAAATATTTTGCCATAGGCTAGATAATTTTTAGAGAAAATAGGCAAATGGTGAAATTTGCATTTGGGCTTGCGCTAGGGGTTTTCAAGAGTGATTTGAGTTTTGAATACTCCCCCTTAGTGCAGTACCTCATGCATATTTCAAGAACCAATAATTGCATGAAAGTAAGAATTTAAGTGCTTAAAAGCTTAAAAACTAAGACTTGTCAAGTTTGACCCGAGTTAAGCTTTTTCACTCGCTTTATTGGCGGTTATCTCAACTAGGTTAGACAAGCCCTAGATGCAATACACGGAATTTAAATATGCAATGCAAGTGACAACACCATTTGACATTTCACATAAAATTTCTGAGATCAAGAATATTTAGTTCATTCCTCAACATGCAAAAGCGGGTCTTATCAAGTGGCTTAGTGAAAATATCCGCTAATTGATCTTCCGACCTCACTCCTTCTAAAACAATATCTCCTTTAGCAACATGATCTCTAAGGAAGTGATGACGGATATCAATGTGCTTGGTGCGAGAGTGTTGTACAGGGTTATTAGCAATTTTAACAGCACTCTCATTATCACACAACAAAGGTACTTTTTCTAGAACTACGCCATAGTCTAGAAGAGTTTGTTTCATATATAAAATTTGTGTGCAACAAGCACCTGCGGCAATGTATTCCGCTTCGGCAGTTGACAAGGCAACACTATTTTGCTTTTTGGATGTCCATGAAACTAGTGATCTACCAAGCAGATGGCATCCCCCAGAAGTACTTTTCCTATCAATCTTGCAACCGGCATAATCCGAATCGGAATAGCCAATTAAATCAAAAGTAGCTCCTTTGGGATACCACAGACCAACGCTTGTGGTGTGCTTGAGATACCTAAGAATTCTCTTAACGGCGCGAAGATGAGCTTTCTTAGGATTAGATTGAAATCTAGCACACATGCAGACACTAAACATAATATCGGGCCTAGATGCGGTAAGGTATAATAAACTACCAATCATAGAACGGTAGAGAGTTTGATTAACCGGGTTACCTCCCTCATCTAAGTCGAGATGTCCATTTGTAGGCATGGGGGTCTTGATTGGTTTGCACTTCTCCATGTTGAATCTTTTCAACAAGTCTTTGGTATACTTCTCTTGTGAGAGAAAGTTACCATCTTTCATTTGCTTGACTTGAAAGCCGAGGAAGTATGTTAGCTCACCAATCATTGACATCTCGAACTCCTTCGACATCAACTCACCAAATTCCTTGCAATGACAGTCATTTGTCGAGCCAAAGATTATATCATCAACATATACTTGACAAATGAAAATATCACCGTTATGTTTCTTTGTGAAGAGAGTTGTGTCGACGGTCCCGATTTTGAAGCCCTTTTCGATGAGGAAGTCGCGAAGACGCTCATACCAAGCCCTTGGAGCTTGCTTTAGCCCATATAGCGCCTTGGACAACCTGTAAGCATGGTTAGGATATCTAGGGTCTTCAAATCCAGGCGGTTGCTCAACATATACAAGTTCATTTATGAAGCCATTTAAAAATGCACTTTTTACATCCATTTGATAAAGTTTTATATCATAGCATGATGCATATGCAAGTAGGATACGGATGGCTTCCAGTCGAGCAACCGGTGCAAAGGTCTCTCCAAAATCTAAGCCTTCAACCTGAGAGAATCCCTTTGCGACAAGTCTTGCCTTGTTTCTTACAATCACACCTTGATCATCTTGTTTGTTTCTGAACACCCACTTTGTTCCAATGATTCTTGCATCTTGTGGGGGCTTCTCCAGGGTCCAAACTTCGTTACGGGTGAAGTTGTTAAGTTCTTCATGCATGGCATTCACCCAGTCCGGATCCTGTAGCGCCTCATCTATACAAGTAGGCTCAACACAGGAAACAAAAGAGTGATGTTCAATAAAATTAGCATGTCTATGTGATCGAGTGATAACCCCTTGTGAAGGACTCCCAATGATTTGGTTTTGAGGATGAGCTTGAAGTAGTGATGAGTTTCTCCTGTCAACCACTTGGGAAGAAGATCCTGGAGCATCAACATCTTCGGCCTGTACCCTTGCTTGTTCATGAGAGACAAATGTATCTTCATTTGCATGCCTCTCATCTTTTTCATCATCTTGTGGTACATTTGATGAAGAAGGTCTGTCAATGATTTGCACCTCTTCTTCATCTTCTTTTGGTTTGATAGCTCCAATAGGCATGTTCTTCATTGCTTCCCTGAGTGGCTCATCACCTACATCATCAAGATTTTCAAGTGCTCCTTGGGAGCCATTAGTCTCATCAAATTCCACATCATATGTTTCTTCTACCACGCCAGTGGCATGGTTGAATACTCGATATGCTTTGGACTTTAATGAATAACCCAAAAGAAAACCAATATCACAACGTCTTTGAAACTTCCCTAGATGATGGCGTTTTTTGTAGATGTAGCATTTGCACCCAAACACCCGGAAGAAGGAGACGTCTGGCTTTTTCCCATTTAGCAGTTCATAAGGAGTCTTCGCAAGTAGCCGGTGAGGAAATAGCCTGTTTGATGCATAGCAAGCAGTGTTGACAGCTTCGGCCCAAAACCTCTCCGGTGTGTTATACTCATCAATCATTGTTCTTGCAAGAGTGATCAAGGTCCTATTTTTCCTTTCAACAACTCCATTTTGTTGAGGTGTGTATGTGGCAGATACTTCATGCTTGATCCCAATTTCATCACAGTACTCATGAATGTTGGTGTTGTCAAATTCTTTGCCATTGTCACTTCTAATCTTCTTAATCTTGCAATCAAATTCATTTTGTGCTTTCTTGGCAAACTTCTTGAATATAGATGCAACTTCAGATTTGTCATGGAGAAAGAACACCCAAGTGTATCTTGAGAAGTCATCAACAATCACTAGACAGTAGAGGTTGCCACCGGCACTGACATAATTTGTAGGTCCAAATAAATCCATGTGAAGTAGTTCTAGTGGCCTTGATGTTGACATGAAAGCTTTAGTGGGATGTGTATTAGCAACTTGCTTTCCAGCTTGACGTGCACTGCATGGCTTGTCTTTTTCAAACACCACATCCTTTAATCCTCTAACCATATCTTTCTTTAATACCTTCTTGAGTGTGCTCATTCCAACATGTGCAAGCCTCCTATGCCAAAGCCATCCAAGAGAAGCTTTGGTGAAGAGGCAAGTTCTTAAGTCTGCATCTTCTGAAGTGAAATCCACTAAGTAGAGGTTGTTGTATCTAAAACCCTTGAACACCATTGATTCATCATCCATTTTTGTTACAATAACCTCTGATGGAGTGAATAAGCATTGAAGTCCAAGATCACAGAGTTGTCCCACTGATAATAAATTGAAGCTCAAAGGTGCAACTAAGAGAACATTTGATATTGATAAATCATTTGAGATTGCCACCTTGCCAAGTCCTTGTACTTTTCCTTTTGAGTTGTCTCCAAATGTGATTTTATCTTGACCATCAACATTCTCATCTAATGAGGTGAACATTCGTGGGTTGCCTGTCATATGTTGTGTGCATCCACTGTCAATAACCCAATGGCTCCCACCGGTCTTGTAGTTCACCTACATTCACAGACAATTCAAGCTTGAGTTTTGAGAGCCCTATATTGCATAGGACCAGTGACTCTCTCAATTAAGGACTTTGCCACCCAGATTTGTCTAGGTCTACTCTTATTTGGTGGACCTAGGAATGTAACCTTAATCTTTCCATTTGCAACCTTTCTTAGAACATAGTGAGCATTGAAAGCAAATGGTCTTGAGTGCTTAGGCAAGGGAGTTGGTGGTTTAGCTTTGCAGTTGTGGGCAAAATGACCTTCATTTCCACACTCAAAGCATTTGATAGGCTTGCGAGTCTGCATTGGCTTGTATTGAGTGATAGCTTTCTTTTGCACAAAAGCATTGTATCCAATACCACTCTTGTTATTTTTCATAACAGTGTTCATAAGCAGCTCATTTTGGAGGTATTGACCCTTGTTGAACTTTTGCACACTTGTTGCAAGATGTTCATTTTCACTTTTTAGTTTCTTGACCTCATTCTTAAGCCTTTGATTATCCACTGCCAACTCATTGTTGAAATCATTGTTCTCAATAGCAACTTTTCCTCTAGTAGTTGCATCAGTCAAATAATTCTTCAATTTTTGGTTGTCTAAAGTCAGGACTTCAACTTTTTCAGTCAATTCATCATGTAGACTAGTTTGCTCTTCTTGAATCAAATCATCACATGAGGTTGCTGCATCAAGCTTAACAACAGGGTTAATAGCCTCATGTGTTTTGCAAGATAAAAGTTCATTTTCAACAAGAAGATTGTCATGATCAAATTTAATTTGAGTATAGTCTTCCTTGATCTTAACTAGTCTATTTTGTAACTCCCTATTAGCTTCATTTAATTTGTCATATTTCTCCTTAGCATCTTTTAGGGAGTTTGTGAGCTCATTTACAGTTGATGACATGGTTTTATTTTCTTCTTTTATTTCATCACTAGCCTTTATAACTATGTCATACTTGGCATTTAAAGATTCATTTTCATTTTTCAACCTATCACATTTAGCTTTTGACTTTCTAATGATTTGAGTATATTCTTTAAGTAAGTCAGCTAACTCATCATATGAAGGTGAAGCAAATTCTTCATCACTATCACTATCACTAGCATCATCAATATTAATATCATTTTGTACCTTTCGTTCACCCCTAGCCATAAGGCACAGGTGAGAAGTGGATGATGGCGATGGTGGTGGTGAAGAGAAGTCCCCGGCGATGGCCGCAACTTTTTCATCATCCTCTTCTTCACTTGAAGAAGATCCACTTGATGATTCGACGTCGGTGAGCCAGTCGCCAACAATATAGGCCTTTCCATTCTTCTTTTTGTGGAACCTCTTTTGCTTTCCATCCCTTCTCTTGAAGAATTTCTTTTCTTTCTTTTCATCATCACTGTCATCTTCTTTCTTGCCCTTGAACTTGTTCTTCTTGGGCTTGTTGCATTGATGAGCAAGATGACCAAGCTCACCACAGTTGTAGCAGTCCATCTCAGAAATGGGCTTTCTTTTGTTGGAAAAGAACTTCTTCTTTCTTGAATCAAATTTGATGCCTTCTCTATTTAGCTTCTTCAACATCTTGGTGGTCTTCCTTACCATCAAGGCAATGTTTGCATCAAGGTCATCATCACTTGAGGATTCTTCCTCAACTTGCATTTTCGCTTTTCCCTTTCTTTCATGATTTGCTTTGAGAGCCAAATCCTTTCTTTTGGAAGATGATTCTTCTTTGTTGATGTGCATGTACATCTCATGAGCATTGATCTTTCCCAAAATTTGTGTAGGTGTGGTAACTGAAAGATCCATTTGATGTAGCACAGTGACAATGTGTCCATATTTGTCTATTGGGAGGACACTGAGAATCTTCCTCACAACATCCGGTTGTGAGATTTGAGTAAGCCCCAATCCATTGACTTCCTCTACAAGAATATTGAGTCGTGAGTACATAGCGTTTGCATTTTCATTAGTAAGCATTTCAAAAGAATTTAACTTTCGCATAGCTATGTGATATCTTTCCTCACGTTCACTTCTAGTTCCTTCGTGTAGAGCACAAATATCCATCCACAAATCATGAGCATTTTTATGATTCCGAACTCTATTGAACACATCTTTGCAAAGGCCTCTAAAAAGGGTGTTTTTGGCCTTCGCATTCCATTTCTCATAATTGAACTCATCACCTACAAGATTTGTGGGATCTCTAGGTTGGGGAAACCCTTGTGTGGCGGCTTTATAGACACCAATGTCTATAGCCTCTAAGTATGCTTCCATACGAATTTTCCAATAAGGAAAATCGTCACCATCAAAAACGGGAGGAGGTCCATCCCCACCGGACATCGTAACTCTAGCGGTTAAGCTAATCTATGAGCAACAAGGCTCTGATACCAATTGAAAGGATCACGATGCCCAAGAGGGGGGGTGAATTGGGCTTTTCTAAAAATCAACACTAATTAAAACCTAAGCAAGAGCTAAACAAGAGCCCAACTTCACCCCAACAACTAGCACTAAGAAAATAATACTAGAAATGTAACAAGGCTAAGACAATGCTTCAAATACTTGCTAAACAAATACACAAAGTAAATAGCTTGAATTAAGTGCGGAATGTAAAGCAAAGTTTAGAAGACTCCTCCAATTTTTTTCCCGAGGTATCGAAGAGTCGGCACTCTCCACTAGTCCTCGTTGGAGCACCCGCGCAAGGGTATCGCTCCCCCTTGGTCCTCGCAAGAACCAAGTGCTCACTACGAGATGATCCTTTGCCACTCCAGCGCGGTGGATCCCTCGAGACCGCTTACAAACTTGAGTCGGGTCACCAACAAGATCTTCACGGTGATCACCGAGCTCCCAACGCCACCAAGCCGTCTAGGTGATGCCGATCACCAAGAGTAACAAGCCATAGACTTTCGCTTGACCAAGAGAAGCCTAATGCAAGTGGTGTGTGCTCTAGGTGGCTCTCACTAGCGCTAATGAGGAACAAGCGTGGATTATGATTCTCTAATCTCCTCACAAGGCTTTGGTGCTTGCAATACTCTACCAAGGTGCTGGAATAAATGTGGAGTGCAAGACATTGAATATGGTGGGTGGAAGGGGTATAAATAGCCCTCACCCACCAACTAGCCGTTACAGGAAACTTGCTGCGCGATGGCGCACCGGACAGTCCGGTGCGCCACCGGTGCGCCAACGGTGCGCCACCGGTGCGCCAACGGTCACTTCCAACGGCTAGTTCTGACACAGAGCCGTTGGACTCATGGCGCACCGGACAGTGAACAGTTCACTGTCCGGTGCACACCGGACAGTCCGGTGCGGTGTCCGGTGTGCCGCTAAAATTCATTTCCGAAGGCTTCGCTCTCGGGTTTCTTCTACTGGGAGATCCCTGCCGTGGACCAGCCTGGCCCACCTGGCAGAGGGTGCACCGGACAGTCCGGTGCACACCGGACAGTCCGGTGCCCCAAAGCCAGAAACACTAAGTCTTGTTTTTCAGCTGATTTTCAAATCGATTTTCGTTCTAACTTGTGTGTGAGTTCTAGAGTGACACCTAGCACTGTATATGAGTGTGATTGTGCACCAACACTACACTAGAACTCTCTTGGTCAAACTACTCATCGACAACCCCTCTTTATAGTACGACTAAAGAAGAATAAAAGACCTAACTAAATCGCGAGTGTCCACATCTCCTGACACTCGGACTCTTTAGACCTTCACCTTTTGTTCCATCGTTTTAGCCGTCGCTTCGAGTTCTTATCTCCGGGATTGTTTTCACCGTTGTAGTACTTCTACCTGTCATGCGACCTAACTTACCATTTGTCTCTGCAAAACACACGTTAGTCACATATAATAATACGTTGTCATTAATCACTAAAACCAACCAGGGGCCTAGATGCTTTCACCTTTGCTATGTGATAATGAGAGTGCAATCAAAATGGCCGACAATCCCGTCGAGCATAGCCGCACTAAGCACATAGCCATTCGGTATCACTTTCTTAGAGATCACCAACAAAAGGGAGATATCGAGATTTCTTACATTAACACTAAAGATCAATTAGCCGATATCTTTACCAAGCCTCTTGATGAACAAACTTTTACCAAACTTAGGCATGAGCTCAATATTCTTGATTCGCGCAATTTCTTTTGCTAGATTGCACACATAGGTCATTTATATACCTTTGATCATATCTCTCTTATATGCTATGACTAATGTGTCTTCAAGTCTATTTCAAAACCAAGTCATAGGTATATTGAAAGGGAATTGGAGTCTTCGGCGAAGACACAGGCTTCCACTACGTAACTCATACTTCGCCGTCACTCCAGGCAACTCTCCATTCTTGGGGGAGAAGAGCATGAGCATCAAAGAAAAGGTCTTTGTCTTTGGGGGAGAAAGTAAGAGCCCAAGGCAAAAGGACCGGACTTCGTCTTTGGTATAATCTTAACTCATTTATTTATGCCCAAAGGGGAAGATAGCACTTAAAGGGCTCTAATGATTCCGTTTTTGGCGATTCATGCCAAAAAGGGGGAGAAATGAGCCCAAAGCAAAAGGACCGCACCACCACCAATTTCAAAAACCTTAGTGTTGAATATTTATCAATTGGTTTTCCTATTATGTTCAAAAGGGGGAGAAAGTAGTATTTCAAAAAGGACATATCAAAACCCTCTTGAACACTAAGAGGAGTATCTCATTTAGGGGGAGTTTTGTTTAGTCAAAGGAGAAGCATTTGAAACAGGGGGAGAAAATTTCAAATCTTGAAAATGCTTTGCAAAATCTTATTCATTTACCTTTGACTATTTGCAAAAGAACTTTGAAAAGGATTTACAAAAGAATTTGCAAAAACAAAACTTGTGGTGCAAGCGTGGTCCAAAATGTTATAAGTAAGAAACAATCCATGCATATCTTGTAAGTAGTTATATTGGCTCAATTCCAAGCAACCTTTACACTTACATTATGCAAACTAGTTCAATTATGCACTTCTATATTTGCTTTGGTTTGTGTTGGCATCAATCACCAAAAAGGGGGAGATTGAAAGGGAATTAGGCTTACACCTAGTTCCTAAATAATTTTGGTGGTTGAATTGCCTAACACAAACATTTGGACTAACTAAGTTTGCCCAAGTGTATAGATTACACAGGTGTAAAAGGTTCACACTCAGCCAATAAAAAGATCAAGTTTTGGATTCAACAAAGGAGCAAAGTGGGAACCGAAGGCCCTCTGGTCTGGGAGCACCGGACTGTCCGGTGTACACCGGACAGTGTCCGGTGCACCACCGGACAGTGTCCGGTGCACCAGAGGACTCCAGCTCAAACTCGCCACCTTCGGGAATTTCCAGAGGCACTCGCGCTATAATTCACCGGACTGTCCGGTGTACACCGGACAGTGTCCGGTGCACCAAGGAAGAGCAGCCTCAGGAACTCGCCAGCTTCGGGAATCTCCAACGGCTAGTCCGCTATAATTCACCGGACTGTCCGGTGTGCACCGGACTGTCCGGTGCGACTCCGGAGCAACGGCTATCTCCGCGCCAACGGCTACCTGCAGTGCATTAATTGCGCGCGCAGCGCGCGCAGAAGTCAGGCGTGCCCATACTGGCACACCGGACAGCAAACAGTGCATGTCCGGTGTGCACCGGACACCCAGGCGGGCCCACAAGACAGAAGCTCCAACGGTCAGAATCCAACGGCAGTGATGACGTGGCAGGGGGCACCGGACTGTCCGGTTTGCACCGGACTGTCCGGTGCGCCATCGAGCAGACAGCCTCCCAACAGCCACTTTTGGTGGTTGGGGCTATAAATACCCCCAACCACCCCACCATTCATTGCATCCAAGTTTTCTACTTCCCAACTACTACAAGAGCTCTAGCATTCAATTCTAGACACACCAAAGAGATCAAATCCTCTCGAAACTCCACTCAACGCCATAGTGACTAGAGAGAGTGATTTGCTTGTGTTCCTTCGAGCTCTTGCGCTTGGATTGCTTTCTTCCTTCTTGATTCTTTCTTTGCAATCAAACTCACTTGTAATTGAGGCAAGAGACACCAAACTTGTGGTGGTCCTTGTGGGAACTTTGTGTTCCAAGTGATTGAGAAGAGAAAGCTCACTCGATCCGTGGGATCGTTTGAGAGAGGGAAGGGTTGAAAGAGACCCAGCCTTTGTGGCCTCCTCAACGGGGAGTAGGTTTGCAAGAACCGAACCTCGGTAAAACAAATCTCCGTGTCTCACTTGCTTATTCGCTTGGGATTTGTTTTGCGCCCTCTCTCGCGGACTCGTTTCTGTAATACCCAAATTTGTAAAAGCATAGGAAATGAGATTAATTTTCTCTATATGTGTTGCCTTTATTCATTAGTACATGTGAACACCCATTTGGAAGTGAATCATTAAATAAATGACACATAAATAACCTAATGTATCATGTTAGAGTTTAATTAAGTGTGCATTTAACAATAATAATAATAATTTTAGTGGAATTACATTAATATTCACATTTGAACTTAAAGACCCAAAGTATACTTAAAATGTGGTGGAAGTGGGGGAAAATACTATAAATTATGGAGGAAATAAATAAATAAAATATTTTAGACCAGTATTTAAGTTTGTATATTTAGGCTAAAGGTGAAACTCACAACAAATTCTGGAATTTGAATTATGAAAGCAAGTGGAAAATAGAAATAAGGAGAAAGGAAAATATAAAAGAAGAAAGAACCCTGTTGGGCTGGCTTGACCACATTTCGGCCCAACCTGGACTTGTCTACCATGCGCGCCCAGCCCAGGTTTTACCAGGCCGCGTCATGGGGCTGACTAGCGGGCCCCATTCCGTCAGTCGCTCACACCCCTCAATAGTGCTCGTGCCCCTCACTGCATATGGGGCCCACAAGTCGGAATCTTCTCCTCACCTCAGCAACGCCGTAACGACCTGCCGATCCGCCCGTGGCATGCGCGTGGATCGCGGATCCAACCCTCCGTGTCGTCCTGCTATTAAATGGGGGCGGACCCTGCGCTCCTCTTCTTCCCAGCACCATGATTCTTAGAACAGGGCTAGCGCGCGGTGGAAGCGGTCTCCGTCGGCCATCCTTACCTCGCCACCGTCTTGAGCTCGGTGGATGTGCGCAGTGGCCCGGTGCGGACAGCAGTGCGCAAGTTCGCGTGGGCAGGGCCACGGGGCGGAGCTCGTGCCTTTTTGCCGCTGCGATACTCGCCGGTGGAGTTGCCCTTGCCGGGGGTGTTTCCTGTGCGTACGACGTTGGGCGAACACATCTCTACCACCGCGCAAGAAGACCGTGTGGGGCTGCCATAGTGCGTAGCTGTTTGTCCCTGTGCCGAGCCACGGTATGCCTCCATTATTTCCTCGCCGTGACCCCCCCTCTGATGTCTTAGCTTACACGGCGGGAGAACAGGGCGGGTCCGCCGTCATGGCGCGCGGACGTCGGTGCCTAGGAGTCGCGAGGAAGAAGACACTAATAGGTCCATAGATCAGGGAGCCGACGACCGGGATTTAGTCTGGCATGTTTGTTCACAAGGAAATCATTTCTGGCCGTTGATCTTGTGACTGACGGCCGGGATGAATTCTTGCATACCGATTCGTAGAGATCTCATCTGGGCCGTAGGATGAGCAATCGGTGGTCGAGAGTAGATCATGTCCTTATAAAGCTCTGATCGTAGGATGTTGATCCAACGGTGGCGATTAGAGCAGGGTATACCTTTTCGGGTGTGCAGATTTGGGCAGTTGGATGTCGATCGGAGGGCTCAGGGTGGATCTCAGGTATTTAAAATCTGAGCCGTAGATTTAGCATCGGGTGGCTGTTAATGGATGCCGGTTCAATTTAGACAACTTCTAATCTGCGCCACAGGTATAGGATCGGACGGCTCTAGTGGCCCGATACCTCTTCAGACTCTGCGAGTTTATAAAAGAACCCCCGGTAAACTAAAGAATCAACCCGCCGTCCGTAGGGATGATTCTGGGTCTTGGGAACACTACGTGTTAGCCCCTGCACTTCTCGGTATTAGTATGCCCAGTCCAGGAAGCTACAAAATCAGATAAATGGAATTAGAAAATGATATTTAATGCAAAAATAAATGCTAGAATGTGTTTAAATCATAGAAATTTCATATGATGTCCAAATTAGTTCATTCCAATTCCTATCATTCTATAATATTATTGTTTATCTCATGGTACCTCTGTTTTGTCATGAAAACATAAATAAAATTGATTTTCTAATTAATCCTATATTAAACACATAAAACCCTTGGAAATTCATAACTTCCTCATTTTAATTCCAAATTGATTCATTCCAGTGGCATTAATTTTGTTTAAGTATTGTTTATCACCTAGTACCTTTATCTAACCATAAAACTTGATTTAAAATTATTCACATGAATTACTCTATTCTAGGTACTTAATAACTACATAAAATCATAACTCGGTGACCGTAACTCCGATTTTAGTGGTTCTCGTTCCCACGATCGTGTAGTTGCGCGTAGATCATTATTATTCAATTTGTTCTTTGTTTGGTGTGATGTTAATTTTGTCTATATCATGTTTGTTTGTACTGCTACGACTAGCGCGAGGTTTCAAGTCAACTGAAGTTCACCCTGGTACCCGGAATCTCAAGTGCGAGGCAAGTTGTGTCCTTGATCACTTACTTTTCCCAGCCATGTTCTTATTAATTTTAATGATCTGCATAGGTTAATTTTGATGGGACCCTTTAGGTTACCCCAGTTTTGATTACCTCTATACCTTGTTCACCCCTGAAATATTTTTGGGTAGTACTTGCTATTGCTTTATGTGGATTGGGTATGGAGATACACTATTCATGATTATTCTGTTATTATCTTGTTATTATTACTATTCATGTTAAGATCATTAAATTAATGGGAACATGGAGCGACCACCCGGGAAAACAGTGCTACCACAAGGGTTTAATGGGACGCCCTTGGCTGATTAACTAGGAAAGCTAGTGGAGGGCTACCTTACCCGAAAGGGGCAAGGGCAGTAGGGGAGTGGTCAGTGTAGGGAGGTCCCTGGTTGATTTTGCTGCGATGGCGGTCAGCCAGGAACCCTGCATTGGAACTTCCTATAAACTGTAGCGGGTAGTCTGAAGCTAGTGGAACTTTGTAAAGGCCTCGTAGTGTTACCCTGCCTCGCCTCCTCGGTAGAGGTGTATGGGATTGGCCATCTCTTGGCAGATGGGTAACATGACTTGTGGGTAAAGATGCGCAACCTCTGCAGAGTGTAAAACTGGTATACTAGCCGTGCTCACGGTCATGAGCGGCTCGGACCCTCACATGATTAATTATGGAACTTAAATTTAATTTGACATTTGCATCGCATTTGGGATTATTTTACTATTACTGTTCTTTATTATTATTAAGGTTTGGTATTTACTTACACTTAGTAATTGCTAATAAAACTTTGACCAACTTATAAAAGCAATGCTCAGCTTCAGCCTTTATTCCATTGATCAGCCTTACACTTCATGAACTCCCACCTTTGGTGAGTTCATGCCACATTATTCCCCACAACTTGTTGAGCGATGAACGTATGTGAGCTCACTCTTGCTGTCTCACACCCCCCCCCACAGGAGAAGAACAGGTGGTTCAAGTGGAGCCAAGTATCGAGGAGTTCGATTCGATCTAGGTGGCGTCTCCCAGTCAGCTTTCTGGCGCCAAGGATAGATTTTAGATCCTGCGATATTTATCTCTTATATTGTAAGACTTCCGCTATGTAATAAAGTACTCTGATTATATTGTGACATTTATCTCTATACACTCTGTTATTATATATGTTGTCTTCTTTGGCGCATGTATGAGATGCACCCGGCTTTGTCCCTTAAAGCCCGGGTGTGACAGAAGTGGTATCAGAGGAAATGTTGACTGTAGGACGAAACCTAGATAGAAATGAACAACCCTTACCTACTTATCTCATTCTGATTCATCCTATACTTACCTTACTCTGACTCTTTCTATACTTACCTTGATCCTGTCTCACCTTCTACTGTTCTACTCTGATCATTCTTACCTTTTCTACTCTGAGACAAGATGGATTTCACACCTTGGAATCCTACATTTATGAACTTTTTAAGAGATAGGAGACCTAAGACAAAATTAAAACTATTTTCTCTATTTTTTAAAAAAATGTTGGTTGATTGTTCTGATGACAAATGCCTGATTTGCTTCTTTGATTGATTGAAACATTATAGTTGGGCATCTTAGCATGTACCACCATAAGGTAATGTATTAGCTTTAGTGGATAACACACTAATCTACTTAGCTAATAAATCCCCCGCAGTAACATTTCTCGTAATTACTCGCCTTGTCTACAATTCTTTCTTTCGTCCCCTGTGTTTCTAACCCAGATGGGCTACCCCTATAGTGTTAGAAGAGAGCACTATAGACATGATCCTTGGTATATCATGGTTAAGAAAGGCAAAGGCAGTATATACACCGTGCTAAGGGAACCGTAGAACTCACCAGTTCCAAAGGACAAAGATTTGAAGTTGAAGTTGCAGTAACTACCACCATCAGACTAGCGGCATTCTTAGTAGATGAGAAGTTTGTTGGTGACAACATCCGGTTGGTTAGAGATTTTCCGGATGTCTTTCCAGAGGAGTTACCAGGGATGCCACCTGATAGAGAAGTTGAGTTTGTTATTGATCTCTTACCTGAGACTGCTCCTATTTCTAAACGGCCCTACAGGATGTCCGTAGAAGAACTAAAGGAACTTAAGAAGCAGCTAACGGAGTTACAAGAGGCAGAGTACATTCGTCTGAGTTCCTCACCTTGGGGAGCACCGGTACTGTTTGTACAGAAGAAGGATGGATCACAGCGGATGTGTGTGGACTATAGATCACTTAATGATGTTACTGTGAAGAACAAGTATCTGTTACCCCATATTGAGGATTTGTTTGATCAGATGAACGGTGCTAGGGTGTTTTCTAAGATTGACCTCCGATCGGGTTACCATCAAATGAAGATTAGGTCATCGGATATTCCCAAGACATCTTTCTCGACTCGATATGGATTATATGAGTTCTCTGTTATGTCGTTTGGATTAGCTAATGCACCAGCTTATTTTATGGATTTGATGAATAAGGTGTTTATGGAGTATTTGGACAGATTCGTCGTGGTGTTCATCGACGATATTCTTATCTATTCTAAGAATGAAAGTGATCATGAAGAACATCTAAGGTTGGTGCTACAGAAGCTGCGAGATAATCAACTTTATGCTAAGTTCAGCAAGTGCGAGTTTTGGATTGACAAGGTGCCATTCCTTGGTCATATTATTTCAAATGGAGGAATAGCAGTGGATCCTGCTAAAGTGAAGGAGATAATGGAGTGGAGAGTGCCCACTACAGTTACGGAGATTCGGAGTTTCTTGGGACTTGCAGGATATTATCAGAGATTTATGGAAGGATTTTTTAAGATTGCCAAGCCTATGACCTCGCTTCTGGAGAAGGGAAGAGAGTTTAAGTGGGACGAGAAGTACCAAGATAGTTTTAACCAACTGAAGTTGAAGTTGATGACGCCACCAGTGTTGGTTATGCCAGATCTACAGAAGGGATTTGACATTTATTATGATGCATGTGGCCAAGGCTTGGGATGTGTACTTATGCAAGAAGGACATGTGATTGCCTATGCATCTCGTTAGTTGCGGAAACATGAATTGAACTACCCCATGCATGACTTAGAATTGACAGCCGTTGTGCATGCGCTTAAGATTTGGAGACATTATATTATGGGAAACAAGTGTCAAGTATACACGGGTCATAAGTGTTTGTAGTACATATTCACTCAGAAGGATCTCAACCTTAGGCAACACCGTTGGTTGGAGCTTATTAAGGATTATGATTTGGAGATTCACTATCACTCGGGCAAGGCAAATTTGGTTGCATATGCCTTGAGTTGAAAGGAGCATATTCATTCAGCTGTTGTTGCCCAGCTACCCGATGAGATTGTTGAGGATTTCATGAGACTTAACCTGGGGATAGTTGCTCACACTGAAGGAGTTATTATTGATGTGGAACCTACCTTGGAGCAAGAAATTCGTAAAGGTCAGGTTGGTGATGCCAAAATCCAGGAGATCAAGGATCTGATAACAGAAGGTAGAGGCCCGGAATTCACAGAGGATGAGCAAGGCACGATATGGTTCAAGAATCGGATCTGTGTTCCCGATATTGATAGTCTTCGGGAAACTATATTGAAGGAAGCACATGACTCAATTTATTCTATCCATCCTGGTAGTACCAAGATGTATCAGGATTTGAAGCAGAAATATTGGTGGTATGGATTGAAGAGAGACGTGGCTGCACATGTGGCTATGTGCGATGTGTGTCAAAGAGTTATGGCTGAGCACCAGAGACCAGCTGGACTGCTGTACCCACTAAAGATACATGAGTGGAAGTGGGAAGAGATTGGTATAAATTTCATTACTGGATTGCCTCGCACCCTGAAAGGATATGATGCTATATGGGTGATTGTGGATAGATTGACTAAAGTGGCTCATTTCATTCCGGTCAAGACTACTTATAAAGGATCTTAGCTAGCAGAGTTATATATGGCTCGAATTGTGTCTCCATATGGAGTACCAAAGAAGATCGTTTTGGATAAGAGGATCACAGTTTACCTCCAGATTTTGGAAAAATTTTCATGAGAATATGGATACGAAGTTGAAATTTGGTGCAACCTATCACCCTCAGACTGATGGACAGACTGAAAGGACTAATAAAATATTGGAAGATATGTTGAGAGCTTGTGCCCTTAAGCATGGTGGTAGTTGGGATAAGAGTTTGCCTTATGCAGAGTTCTCTTATAATAATAGCTATCAGGCCAGTTTGAAGATGTCCCCGTTTGAGGCTTTGTATGGCAGAAAGTGCAGGACTCCATTGTATTGGGATCAAACGGGTGAAAGACAGTTATTTGGACCTGAGATTATACAAGAAGCAGAAGAACAAGTTCAGCAAATAAGGGAGAATTTGAGAACTGCACAATCCAGGCAGAAAAGTTATGCTGGTACTCGGAGAAGACTGCTGGAGTTTAAGGAAGGTGATTATGTGTATTTCAAAGTGTCACCACTTCGTGGAATGAGGAGATTTAAAGTTAAGGGCAAATGTCCCCTCGCTATATTGGACCATTCTGAGTTTTAGGCAAGTTGGAGAGATGGCCTATCAACTCGAGCTACCTGATAATCTATCTGATGTGCATAATGTATTTCATGTGTCTCAACTTAGGAAGTGTCTCCGTGTCCCTGAGGAACAGATACCGATGGAAGAGCTCAGTGTTCGGGGTGATTTGACTTATACGGAATACCCCATTAATATTCTTGACACTTCGGCTTGAGTTACAAAAAAATAAAGCAAAAAAAATGTGTGCAAAGTGCAATGTATCTATCATGGAGAAGATGAAGCAACATGGGAAAGAGAAGAAGAGCTTCGCATAGATTTTCCCCATCTTTCCCTCGTTCCTCCTAAATCTCGAGGACGAGATTATTTTTAAGGGGGGCAGGATTTGTAATACCCAAATTTGTAAAAGCATAGGAAATGAGATTAATTTTCTCTATATGTGTTGCCTTTATTCATTAGTACATGTGAACACCCATTTGGAAGTGAATCATTAAATAAATGACACATAAATAACCTAATGTATCATGTTAGAGTTTAATTAAGTGTGCATTTAACAATAATAATAATAATTTTAGTGAAATTACATTAATATTCACATTTGAACTTAAAGACCCAAAGTATACTTAAAATGTGGTGGAAGTGGGGGAAAATACTATAAATTATGGAGGAAATAAATAAATAAAATATTTTAGACCAGTATTTAAGTTTGTATATTTAGGCTAAAGGTGAAACTCACAACAAATTCTGGAATTTGAATTATGAAAGCAAGTGGAAAATAGAAATAAGGAGAAAGGAAAATATAAAAGAAGAAAGAACCCTGCTGGGCTGGCTTGACCACATTTCGGCCCAACCTGGACTTGTCTACCATGCGCGCCCAGCCCAGGTTTTACCAGGCCGCGTCATGGGGCTGACTAGCGGGCCCCATTCCGTCAGTCGCTCACACCCCTCAATAGTGCTCGTGCCCCTCACTGCATATGGGGCCCACAAGTCGGAATCTTCTCCTCACCTCAGCAACGCTGTAACGACCTGCCGATCCGCCCGTGGCATGCGCGTGGATCGCGGATCCAACCCTCCGTGTCGTCCTGCTATTAAATGGGGGCGGACCCTGCGCTCCTCTTCTTCCCAGCACCATGATTCTTAGAACAGGGCTAGCGCGCGGTGGAAGCGGTCTCCGTCGGCCATCCTTACCTCGCCACCGTCTTGAGCTCGGTGGATGTGCGCAGTGGCCCGGTGCGGACAGCAGTGCGCAAGTTCGCGTGGGCAGGGCCACGGGGCGGAGCTCGTGCCTTTTTGCCGCTGCGATACTCGCCGGTGGAGTTGCCCTTGCCGGGGGTGTTTCCTGTGCGTACGACGTTGGGCGAACACATCTCTACCACCGCGCAAGAAGACCGTGTGGGGCTGCCATAGTGCGTAGCTGTTTGTCCCTGTGCCGAGCCACGGTATGCCTCCATTATTTCCTCGCCGTGACCCCCACTCTGATGTCTTAGCTTACACGGCGGGAGAACAGGGCGGGTCCGCCGTCATGGCGCGCGGACGTCGGTGCCTAGGAGTCGCGAGGAAGAAGACACTAATAGGTCCGTAGATCAGGGAGCCGACGACCGGGATTTAGTCTGGCATGTTTGTTCACAAGGAAATCATTTCTGGTCGTTGATCTTGTGACTGACGGCCCGGATGAATTCTTGCATACCGATTCGTAGGGATCTCATCTAGGCCGTAGGATGAGCAATCGGTGGTCGAGAGTAGATTGTGTCCTTATAAAGCTCTGATCGTAGGATGTTGATCCAACGGTGGCGATTAGAGCAGGGTATACCTTTTCGGGTGTGCAGATTTGGGCAGTTGGATGTCGATCGGAGGGCTCAGGGTGGATCTCGGGTATTTAAAATCTGAGCCGTAGATTTAGCATCGGGTGGCTGTTAATGGATGCCGGTTCAATTTAGACAACTTCTAATCTGCGCCACAGGTATAGGATCGGACGGCTCTAGTGGCCCGATACCTCTTCAGACTCTGCGAGTTTATAAAAGAACCCCCGGTAAACTAAAGAATCAACCCGCCGTCCGTAGGGATGATTCTAGGTCTTGGGAACACTACGCGTTAGCCCCTGCACTTCTCGGTATTAGTATGCCCAGTCCAGGAAGCTACAAAATCAGATAAATGGAATTAGAAAATGATATTTAATGCAAAAATAAATGCTAGAATGTGTTTAAATCATAGAAATTTCATATGATGTCCAAATTAGTTCATTCCAATTCCTATCATTCTATAATATTATTGTTTATCTCATGGTACCTCTGTTTTGTCATGAAAACATAAATAAAATTGATTTTCTAATTAATCCTATATTAAACACATAAAACCCTTGGAAATTCATAACTTCCTCATTTTAATTCCAAATTGATTCATTCCAGTGGCATTAATTTTGTTTAAGTATTGTTTATCACCTAGTACCTTTATCTAACCATAAAACTTGATTTAAAATTATTCACATGAATTACTCTATTCTAGGTACTTAATAACTACATAAAATCATAACTCGGTGACCGTAACTCCGATTTTAGTGGTTCTCGTTCCCACGATCGCGTAGTTGCGCGTAGATCATTATTATTCAATTTGTTCTTTGTTTGGTGTGATGTTAATTTTGTCTATATCATGTTTGTTTGTACTGCTACGACTAGCGCGAGGTTTCAAGTCAACTGAAGTTCACCCTGGTACCCGGAATCTCAAGTGCCAGGCAAGTTGTGTCCTTGATCACTTACTTTTCCCAGCCATGTTCTTATTAATTTTAATGATCTGCATAGGTTAATTTTGATGGGACCCTTTAGGTTACCCCAGTTTTGATTACCTCTATACCTTGTTCACCCCTGAAATATTTTTGGGTAGTACTTGCTATTGCTTTATGTGGATTGGGTATGGAGATACACTATTCATGATTATTCTGTTATTATCTTGTTATTATTACTATTCATGTTAAGATCATTAAATTAATGGGAACATGGAGCGACCACCCGGGAAAACAGTGCTACCACAAGGGTTTAATGGGACGCCCTTGGCTGATTAACTAGGAAAGCTAGTGGAGGGCTACCTTACCCGAAAGGGGCAAGGGCAGTAGGGGAGTGGTCAGTGTAGGGAGGTCCCTGGTTGATTTTGCTGCGATGGCGGTCAGCCAGGAACCCTGCATTGGAACTTCCTATAAACTGTAGCGGGTAGTCTGAAGCTAGTGGAACTTTGTAAAGGCCTCGTAGTGTTACCCTGCCTCGCCTCCTCGGTAGAGGTGTATGGGATTGGCCATCTCTTGGCAGATGGGTAACATGACTTGTGGGTAAAGATGCGCAACCTCTGCAGAGTGTAAAACTGGTATACTAGCCGTGCTCACGGTCATGAGCGGCTCGGACCCTCACATGATTAATTATGGAACTTAAATTTAATTTGACATTTGCATCGCATTTGGGATTATTTTACTATTACTGTTCTTTATTATTATTAAGGTTTGGTATTTACTTACACTTAGTAATTGCTAATAAAACTTTGACCAACTTATAAAAGCAATGCTCAGCTTCAGCCTTTATTCCATTGATCAGCCTTACACTTCATGAACTCCCACCTTTGGTGAGTTCATGCCACATTATTCCCCACAACTTGTTGAGCGATGAACGTATGTGAGCTCACTCTTGCTGTCTCACACCCCCCCCCCCACAGGAGAAGAACAGGTGGTTCAAGTGGAGCCAAGTATCGAGGAGTTCGATTCGATCTAGGTGGCGTCTCCCAGTCAGCTTTCTGGCGCCAAGGATAGATTTTAGATCCTGCGATATTTATCTCTTATATTGTAAGACTTCCGCTATGTAATAAAGTACTCTGATTATATTGTGACATTTATCTCTATACACTCTGTTATTATATGTGTTGTCTTCTTTGGCGCATGTATGAGATGCACCCGGCTTTGTCCCTTAAAGCCCGGGTGTGACAGTTTCTTTATTACTAACGCTAACCCGGCTTGTAGTTGTGTTTATATTTGTAAATTTCAGTTTCGCCCTATTCACCCCCCTCTAGGCGACTATCACGAAGTATACGCAAGACTTGGCGGTTTGGGATGAAGGATGCCAAGCCCGCAAAGACTCCAATGGGAACCGACGGACATGTCGACCTCAACAAAGGAGGTAAGTCCGTTGATCAAAAGGCATACCAGTCTATGATAGGGTCTTTACTTTATTTATGTGCTAGTAGACCGGATATTATGCTTAGCGTATGCATGTGTGCTAGATTTCAATCCGATCCAAGGGAGTGTCACTTAGTGGTCGTGAAGCGAATTCTTAGATATTTAGTCGCTACGCCTTGCTTCGGGATCTGGTATCCAAAGGGGTCTACCTTTGACTTGATTGGATATTCAGACTCCGATTATGTTGGATGTAAGGTCGATAGGAAGAGTACATCAGGGACATGCCAATTCTTAGGAAGGTCCCTGGTGTCATGGAGCTCTAAGAAACAAACTTACGTTGCCCTATCCACCGCTGAGGCCGAGTATGTTGCCGCAGGACAGTTGTCGGCGTTTCGAGACAGGGGGGTCCCTAAGCCGACGAGTGAGTGTGCTGCGTGCCCCAGCCCAGATGGGTCGAGCGCGTGGGCGAGCGCGAAGGGGGGAGAGGCGAGGTGGCCGGAGTCGAGCGTGAGAGAGGTGTAAGTCCCGCGGCCTTCGTGTTCGTCCCGCGCCCAGGTCAGGTGCGCTTGCAGTAGGGGGGTTACAAGCGTCCACGCGGGTGAGGGAAGCGAGCGGCCCCAAGAGAGCGCTTGTCCCGTCCTCGGTCCCGCGCGGCCAAACCTTCTCTGAGAAGGCCCTGGTCCTTCCTTTTATAGTCGTAAGGAGAGGATCCAGGTGTACAATGGGGATGTAGCAGAGTGCTACGTGTCTAGCGGAGGGAGAGCTAGCGCCCTAGGTACATGCCAATGTGGCAGCCGGAGAGATCTGGGCACCCTGCTGGCGTGATGTCGTGGCTGTCGGAGGTGCGGCGGAGCCTGATGGGGGGACAGCTGTTGGAGCGGTCGAGTCCCTGCTGACGTTGTCCTGCTTCCGTAACAGAGCCGGGGGCCGCCGTCGTCACAGAGCTTGCGGAGCGCCATCATTGCCCCTCCGGCGGAGCTGGCCGGATTGGACGCCGGTCTTGTTCTCCGTGACCCGAGTCGATTCGGGGTAGGATGATGATGGCGCCTCCTGTTGACGTGGCGGTCTATGCCCTAGGCAGGGCGGCGTGGGGGTTCCTCCGAAGCCGAGGTTGAGTTTGCCTTTTGTTGCCGTGGCCGAGCCCGAGCCAAGGGGTCGGGCGAGGCGGAAGTCGTTCGGCCGAGGCCAGGGTGGAGTCCGAGCCCTGGGGTCGGGCGAAGCGGAGTTTCGTCGTCTTCCGGGTGCTAGCCCGAGTCCGAGCCCTGGGGTCGGGCGGAGTGGAGTTCGCCGTCTTCCGGGTCTTAGCCCGAGTCCGAGCCCTGGGGTCGGGCGGAGCGGAGTTCGCCGTCTTCCAGGTCTTAGCCCGAGTCCGAGCCCTGGGGTCGGGCGGAGCGGAGTTCGCCGTCTTCCGGGTCTTAGCCCGAGTCCGAGCCCTGGGGTCGGGCGGAGCGGAGTTCGCCGTCTTCCGGGTCTTAGCCCGAGTCCGAGCCCTGGGGTCGGGCAGAGCGGAGTTCGCCGTCTTCCGGGTCTTAGCCCGAGTCCGAGCCCTGGGGTCGGGCGGAGCGGAGTTTGCCGTGGCGCCTTTGGCAAGGCCTGACTGCCTGTCAGACTCACTCTGTCGAGCGGCACTGCAGTCGGAGTGGCGCAGGCGGCGCTGTCCTTCTGTCAGACTGGCCAGTGGAGCAGTGGAGTGACGGCGGTCACTTCGGCTCTGCCGGGGGCGCGTGTCAGGATAGAGGTGTCAGGCCACCTTTGCGTTAAATGCCCCTGCAATTTGGTCAGTCGGTGCGGCGATTTAGTCAAGGTTGCTTCTGAGCGAAGCCAAGGCCTCGGGCAAGCCGGTGATGTGTCCGCCATAAAAAGGGGGCCTCGGGCGAGACGGAAGTCTCTCGAGGTCGGCTGCCTTTGGCCGAGGCTAGGCTCGGGTGAAGCGTGATCGAGTCACTCGTGTGGACTGATCCCTGACTTAATCGTACCCATCAGGCCTTTGCAGCTTTATGCTGATGGGGGTTACCAGCTAAGAATTAGGCGTCTTGAGGGTACCCCTAATTATGGTCCCCGACAGTAGCCCCTGAGCCTCGAAGGGAGTGTTAGCACTCGCTTGGAGGCTTTTGTCGCACTTTTTTGCAAGGGGACCAGCCTTTCTCGGTTGCATTTCGTTCCGGTGGGTGCGCGCGAGCGCACCCGCCGGGTGTAGCCCCCGAGGCCTCGGAGGAGTGGTTACACTCCTTCGAGGTCTTAATACTTCGCTTAACGCTTCGGCCGGTCTGGTCGTTCCCTCATGCGAACTGGCCGTAGCCCGGGTGCACGGTCGGGGCCCAAGCTCTCGGGCTGGTATGTTGACGCTGTCAACGATTTGGCCGGAGCCTGTTTTTGCGAGAGCAGCCCCCGAGCCTCTGCACAGGGCGAGAGGACGATCAGGGACAGACTCGACTTTTTACATACGCCCCTACGTCGCCTTTCCGCAAGGAGGAGGGGGGGAGTGCGCCATGTTACCCTCGATGGGCACCGAACATGGTGTCTCCGGTGAGCTGCAAGCGGGTAATCCGAGTGGACGTCCGTGCCCCGTTCGTTGGGGGTCGGCTAGGGGCCCAGAGGCACGCCCAAAAGTACCTGCGGGTGATTTGCCGGACCCGGTCCCCTGGCGACGGGGTCCGAGGGCTCGATGCCTCCCTCCGATGGGATTCCGTTACAAGATCGTTCCCGCTGGTCTCGGAAATGTCCTAGGGTACCTCGGGAGCGCAGCCCGAGCCTTGGTTATGTATCGAACGTACCCCTGGTCATCCCTCGCTCGGTGTCTGAGGCGACTGTGAACCCTTCGGGGGCCAGCCTTCGAACCCCTGATCAGTAATGGGCGCGGAGCCCGAGTAGCCTGAGGCGGCCATGGAGCCCTTCGGGGGGCTGGCCTTCGAACCCCTGACCAGTAGTGGGTGTCGGGCCCACGCGATCTGAGGCGACTGTTGAACCCTTCGGAGGGCCAGCCTTCGAACCCCTGATCAGTAATGGGGGGCTCGGAGCCCGGTTCCTTCGCGGAGAAGGATCCCTTTCGGGGTATCCCCCTTTCCCGGTCCCTGTTGCAAGAGATAGAGAAAGAGGAAAACGGAAAAGGATACGAAATCGGACGACGTGGCGTACCTTTTCTGACGCGGTTATTACGGCGAAGGTGAAGCGTCGCGCGCTCCTCCTGCCAGAGGCGCCGCGTGTCCCGCCGCGGAGTTAATGCGACGGGGCGAGTGGTTGGCGAGGCGGCCATTGCGCGCGTGCGATCCGTTCGAGGAACGGCTGTGCCGCTTCGCGCTTTTCGAATCCTACGTCCGGTCCAGGCGGCGTGCTGGAAACGGTTTCGCCCTGGCCTTCATATACTTGAGAGGGGGTCCGGTGACGGTTCTTCGCTCTGCTCCCTTCTTTTCCCTTTAGGTTTTTGCAACCCGGGAAACTTTAGTCGGAGGAGAGAGAAACCGCCCTCCCTGCCCCCCACGCCGCCATCTTCTCCATCTTGGTGATGGCGGATCGAGTGACCATAATTCCCCCGCGCGATCCGTGGCCCTTCTCCACGGTGACGGCGAGTGATCTGGAGGAGCTGGTCGGCGAAGGTTTGCTCCGCCCCCTCACCGACAAGCAGCGGCCAGAGTGGATTCCTCCCGTGGGCGGAGCCGCTCCGTCCCCGCCGCCGGGGTATGTCGTGAGCTTCGTCTCCTTCCATGAGCGGGGATTTGGCGCGCCGACGGGCCGCTTTATGCGGGCCATTCTATTCCACTATGGGGTGGAGTTGCACAACCTCTCCCCCAACTCCATCTCGCAGGCCGCTATTTTCGTAGCGTTATGCGAAGGGTACTTGGGGATCGCTCCTCATTGGGATTTGTGGACTTACTTCTTTCTCGCCGAGCCTTTCGCCTTGTCGACGGGGGAGAGGAGGATCCGTGCGGCGGTGCGGGCCGGCGGCTGCATTCTCTTGTTGAGGCAGTCGCGGGCGTTGCAGTACATTCCTGCCATTCTCGCGTCTTCGAACAAGGGGTGGCAGCGCCGGTGGTTCTACCTCCGGAACGACGGTGAGTTGCTCCCACCGTTTTCCCAGCGAGTAGTTACGGCTGCCACCGACGCCTGGCGCCACGGGACTCCGCACGAGAGGCAGAAAAATCTCGAGCCCCTTCTCCAGGCCCTGAAGGAGTTGCGGGAGGGGGGACTTACCGCTGCGGGAGTGATCGCCGCCATCCACCGTCGGAGGGTGCTCCCATTGGCGGAGCGGCGGCTGTCGCTCTGGGAGATGACCCCGGAAGCCGATTGGGAGGGCTCACGAATGTCCCCTGATCCTCTCCCCTTCGACGCCCTCCAATGGCGGGTGTCGGCCGCGATGGGGAAGCCGGACCCCCACGCATACTCCCAGCTTCGGATGCGCCCCGACTAGGGGTGCGTGACTTTGGTGAGCGTTTGCTCCTTCCTTCTTCGTATACCTGGTTGCTCCGGGTCCTTATGATCGGGTTCCTTTCTCCCCTCCTTTTAGGATGTGGGGTGTCACAAACCTTCCCTGCCACGGGTCCCGGAGGACGCGGTGGACCGTGCAGCGCGGCGGGTCGCCGCGGAGGAGAAGAAGAAAAAGAAGGACGCGGAGAAGGCCCGGGCCCGCGAGCGGAGGCGGGCTCGGGACGCCTTGGAGAAGCGCCGCCGCCAGCAGGAGAGGGACGGACTCCCGAGGGAGCCGTCGCCGGAGACGCCCGACGACGATGACGACGACGATGATGATGATGATGATGACATGGCCGCCCGTCTAGGCCTCAGCCTCGGCCTGGGGCGTGGCCAGGAGCCGTCGAGCCAGCCCCCGAGCGAACCGACTCCGTCAGCCCCCGAAGTCGGGGTGTCGGGCTCCCGACCCGAGGCGCGGGGGCGAACCGAGAGGCCACCTGACCCCTCCGCCGGAGGAGCTGAAGTAGTTCCGGAGGTCCAGACCAAGGCGTTTGTTCCCAAGAGGCCGCCGCTTGTGCTGGTGGCGGATGGGAGTGACCCTCAGGTCGTCGCGGCCATGCCCGGGGAACCTGCCTCCCGGGCACCCCAAGCGCCGGCGAAGCGGACCTCGGCGGCCGTTTCGAGAGCCGGGATCCAAGAAGGCTCTCCCCAGGCGCGGTGGATCATGGCCCAGAGTGGGTGAGTACCTCGGAATGTCTTCGTCTTGGCCTCCCATTCGTATGTTTCGGTTGTGATCCCCTTCCTTTTTTATCCAGCAAGCGAAGTCACGGCCAGACCGACCTGGCACCCCGGAAGGCCCTCAAGACGGCGCCGGGCCGTGTGGCCAGCGCCATTCAGCCGACCCTTTCGCGGGGTACTCCGACATCGGGGGCTCGGGAGTCGCCAATCTCGGAGGAGCGGGCTCCCGAGGCCGGCTCTTCAGCCGAGGCGGCGATCGTGGTTGAGGAGGCGGCTGACGCCCACGCGGCTCTGAGTTCGCCTGTCGTGCCGGTCATGCCGGCGCCTGCCACCGCCGAGGTTGCCGCCGTCCTTGTCGAAGGGTGTCCAGCCGCCGCCAGCGCCGGGATGGCTGATGCGTCGGTGCCCAAGACCCCAGGAGAGGTGGGCGCGGTCGCGCAATCCGTCCAGCCGGGCGACAGCCTCATCGCTGTGCGGCGGAGCCCCGAGGCCCGGCGCCCGTTGCTCCGATTCCGGACCCGCGAGGCCTCGGACCCCGTCTTCGTTCTCGATGATGAGCAGGAGGACCAGTCCTGGGGTGAGCTCCGCGAGTGCGCAGAGGCGACGGTGGGGTCGCTCCGGTCGTCGCTGGAGGTTTTCTGCAGAGACGTCCCCAAAATCTTCCAGGTAGCGGTTTCGGGCATACCTTTTTTCCTTCTGTGTGATACTCGCTGTGACGCCCTGTTTCCTTCTCCCAGGATCTGATGGACCGGAGCGCCGCTAAGTCGTCGTTCATCCGCCGTGAGGTTGATGTCTGGGGCTCGCTGCGATCCCTGAGGTCTTCGCTCGCCGGGGCTACCACGCGCCTTTCTCAGCAAGATGCCAAGGTGGCGGACCTCCAGCTGCTATGCGCCGACCTGAGAGCCGAGGCGGCAGCGGCGCGTGCGGAGGCGCAACGGCAGCGATCGGAGCTCGCCCAGGTCGTCGAGGAACGGAACCGACTTCAAGGCCGGGCTGCCGAGGCCGAAAGCCGAGCCGAGACCCTCGCGGCTGACTTAGCTGCGACCCAAGTCGCGGCCTCGGAGCACCGTGCCCGAGCCGGAAGTACGTCTTGGTCCTTCCTAGTTCTTTTTCTTGTCCGTTTCCCTTGCTTGTGCTTGAGGTATTTCTCCTGGCTACTTGCAGAGCTTGAGTCCGCCCTTGACGAGTCCGCCAAGGCGCTTGCTGAGGCGCTTGCCGGAGCCGCCGAGCAGAGAGAGGCGGACCTCGCGGCCATGTCCGAGGCCGTCTCGGACTTTTATCGTGCCCTCGGCTCCGATGACGTCCCTTCAGGAAGCTCCCCTCAGAGCCGCCTTCGAACCTTGGGTGGTCACGCCCGCGGCAGAGTCCGCGAAGCGCTACACCACGGCGTCAGGCGGGCCTTCGCCGTGCTCGCTTCTCACTACGTTGTGGATCTGGAGCGGGTTAGTGAGGGGTACTGTCTTCCTGACGAAGATGATGCTGCTCTGGCGGAGGTGCAGCGGCTTGACGCGGTTGCCGCCGGCCCTAGCGCGGTGCTGGCGACCACCTTTGAGGCGGAGGTCCTTCCCCCTGCGACGTCACCGGAGGCCGAGATGGACCCCACCGATGGCGGGGGTGGAGCTGAAGGCGCGGCTCCTTCCCAAGGCGGCGCCTGATTCTCGTTTGAACAGTTTCTTGTTGAACGTGTGTCTCACCACGGCCGCTGAGGCCTGAACACTTTTGTCTTTCTTGCATGGAGTCGTACTCTCCTTTCTTTCCATCTGCATGTTCGTCCTAGCTCGTCAATAATAGAGTGGCTTCTCGAGTTGGGCCATTCTTCGTGGCAGGTGATGAGTGAGGTATCCCTAACCCGGAGGTACGGGAGTTCCTCGACTCAATCGGCCTTGCCATTTTCATGTACCCGCGTTCGCTCCTCGAGACCCGGCTTCTGACATAGCCAGGAGAACGTAGCTGGGAGAACGCAAGAGGCCCCTTTTTTTGATTTAAAAAGATCTTGACGCAGAGGGGTTCCCCCTTTTTAGCCCCCGAGGGAGGGTCGGGCTCCGCCATGGCGAGGCCGACCCTTCCTTGATGATCGAGGCGCAGAGGCTGCCTGACGGATCGGGCCCCGGCCCGAATATCCAGCGAGTGCTCGGCGACCTCCCTCGGTATGCCGGGCATGTCCGAGGGACTCCACGCAAAAACGTCGGCGTTTGCGCGGAGAAAGTCGACGAGCACTGCTTCCTATTCGGGGTCGAGCCCGGAACCGATCCGGATCTGCTTGGTGGTGTCGCCACTGGGGTCGAGGGGGACGGCCTTGACCGTCTCCGCTGGCTCAAAGTTGCCGGCATGGCGCTTCACGTCTGGCACCTCCTTGGAGAGGTTCTCCAGGTCGGCGATGAGGGCCTCGGACTCGGCGAGGGCCTCGGCGTACTCCACGCACTCCACGTCGCATTCGAACGCGTGTTTGTACGTGGGGCCGACGGTGATGACCCCGTTGGGGCCCGGCATCTTGAGCTTCAGGTAGGTGTAGTTGGGGACGGCCATGAACTTCGCGTAGCATGGCCTCCCTAGCACGGCGTGGTAGGTTCCTCGGAACCCGACCACTTCGAACGTCAGGGTCTCCCTTCGGAAGTTGGAGGGTGTCCCGAAGCAGACTGGGAGGTCAAGTCGCCCGAGGGGCTGGACGCGCTTCCCAGGGATGATCCCGTGGAAGGGCGCAGCGCCTGCTCGGACGGAGGACGGATCGACGCGCAGGAGCTTGAGGGTCTCGGCGTAGATGATGTTGAGGCAGCTGCCCCCGTCCATCAGGACCTTGGTGAGCCTGACATCGCCGACAACGGGGTCGACGACGAGCGGGTATTTCCCGGGGCTCGGCACATGGTCGGGGTGGTCGGCCCGGTCGAAAGTGATGGGCTTGTCGGACCAGTCTAGGTAGACTGGCGCCGCCACCTTCACCGAGCAGACCTCCCGGCGCTCCTGCTTGCGGTGCCGAGCCGAGGTATTCGCCGCATGCCCTCCATAGATCATGAAGCAGTCGCGGACCTCGGGGAACTCTCCTGCTGGGCGATCTTCGTTCTTGTCGTCGTCGTGGGCCCTGCCACCCTCGGCGGGTGGCCCGGCCCTGTGGAAATGACGCCGAAGCATAACGCACTCCTCGAGGGTGTGCTTGACGGGCCCCTGATGGTAGGGGCATGGCTCCTTGAGCATCTTGTCGAAGAGGTTTGCACCTCCGGGGGGCTTCCGAGGGTTCTTATACTCGGCGGCGGCGACAAGGTCTGCGTCGGCGGCGTCGCGTTTCGATTGCGACCTCTTCTTGCCTTTCTTCTTGGCGCCGCGCGGAGCAGACGCCTCGGGAGCTTCTTCCGATGGGCGGCCCTGGGGCTGCTTGTCCTTTCGGAAGATAGCCTCGACCGCCTCTTGGCCAGAGGCGAACTTGGTGGCGATGTCCATCAGCTCGCTCGCCCTGGTGGGGGTTTTGCGACCCAGCTTGCTCACCAGGTCGCGGCAAGTGGTGCCGGCGAGGAACGCGCCGATGACATCCGAGTCGGTGATGTTGGGCAGCTCGGTGCGCTGCTTCGAGAATCGCCGGATGTAGTCCCGGAGCGACTCCCCCGGCTGTTGCCGGCAGCTTCGAAGGTCCCAGGAATTCCCGGGGCGCACGTATGTGCCCTGGAAATTGCCAGCGAAGGCTTGGACCAAGTCGTCCCAGTTGGAAATCTGCCCCGGAGGCAGGTGCTCCAACCAGGCGCGAGCAGTGTCGGAGAGGAACAGGGGGAGGTTACGGATGATGAGGTTGTCGTCGTCCGTTCCACCCAGTTGGCAGGCAAGGCGGTAGTCCGCGAGCCACAGTTCCGGTCTCGTTTCCCCCGAGTACTTCGTGATAGTAGTCGGGGGTCGGAACCGGGTCGGGAATGGCGCCCGTCGGATGGCCCGACTGAAGGCCTGCGGACCGGGTGGCTCGGGCGAGGGACTCCGATCCTCCCCGCTGTCGTAGCGCCCCCCACGCCTGGGGTGGTAGCCTCGGCGCACCCTTTCGTCGAGGTGAGCCCGACGGTCGCGTCGATGGTGCTCGTTGCCGAGGTGGCCCGGGGCCGCAGGCGCGGTGTTGCGCGTGCGCCCGGTGTAGACCGAGGCTTCCCGCATGAATCGGGAAGTCGCGGCATGAGTTCTCCCTGGATTCGCCGACCCTCGGTGGTTGACGGCTCCGGCATCGCGCGGATGAGCATTGCTGCGGTTGCCAGGTTCTGACCGACCCCGCTGGATGCGGGCGGCGGCCTGATCCTGACATCGTTGGCGACGCGGTGCTGGAGACCTTGGGGCAGCTGACGTATTTCTCCGGCCAGGGGTTGGCCCACCCATGCCTGTCCGACGTCCCGACGGATCGGCTCAAGCGCTCCTGTTCCCTCGTTGAGCCTGGCCTGCGCCTCGCGGACTTGCTCGAGTTGTGGGTCGTAACCCCCCGCCGGAGCGGGGACCACAGCTAGCTCCCGTGGGATGTCGGCGCGAGGCACCGGCCTAGGGAGATCACCATCCTCCGGCATGCCAAGATGGTTGCCTTCGGTGGGATCCCCTAGCTCGATGTGGAAACATTCGCGGCTTGGGCCACAGCTCTCGTCGTCAAGGCTGCGGCTTCCATCGGAACAGTCGGATAGGCAGTAGTCACATGCGGTCATGAAGTCTCGCACGGCACTGGGGTTGCCAAGTCCGGAGAAATCCCAACCGATGCCGGGATCGTCATCTTCCTCGGACCCAGAGGGCCCGTAGGTTGAGACGTCCGTCAGTCGGTCCCAAGGCGACCGCATACGGAACCTCAGTGGGGTTGCACTCGCCTCAATGAGAGCGCCCGCCAAAACGAGGTCGTTTGGCGGGTTGAGGCCGAGTCGAAATGACGCAAGATGGGAGTTAGTCGTTACCTTTTGGTCGACGAGGAGCGATGTAGTCACATCGGGGACTGGTTGTGCCGTCATCTCCGGTTCGAGGGCGACGTCCTGCAGGCTTTCCGCGAGCGCGCCGGCGTCATCTTCTTGCTCGGGGTCAGCGTGGCGCGGGGGGACGGCGCTTGCCTCCGTCTTGAACGCGAGGTCGACGTCCGGCGTGCCTTCCGTCGGGGCGTCGGGGGCGTCGATTCGCTCGACGGCCGACGAAGCGCGGCCTCCCGTCTGGCCTTGACGGCCCCGCCTCCTCCTCCGTTGGCGGGGGAGGGAACGGAGCGAGCCCGAATGTTGCTCTTCCACCACGCGGGGAAGACGTCGTCGATTCCGCCGCCGGCGGGCGGGTTGTCGGCCGCCATTGTCGTAGTCGCGCGGCGGTGGAAGAAGTATCATGTCGTAGCTGCCGTCGAAGGACATGAACTCAAGAGTCCCGAAACGAAGCACCGTCCCGGGCCGGAGAGGTTGCTGGAGACTGCCCATCTGGAGCTTGACGGGGAGCTGTTCGTCAGCACGCAGCAGGCCCCTACCTGGCGCGCCAACTGTCGGCGTTTCGAGACAGGGGGGTCCCTAAGCCGACGAGTGAGTGTGCTGCGTGCCCCAGCCCAGATGGGTCGAGCACGTGGGCGAGCGCGAAGGGGGGAGAGGCGAGGTGGCCGGAGTCGAGCGTGAGAGAGGTGTAAGTCCCGCGGCCTTCGTGTTCGTCCCGCGCCCAGGTCAGGTGCGCTTGCAGTAGGGGGGCCGCTCGCTTCCCTCACCCGCGTGGACGCTTGTAACCCCCCTACTGCAAGCGCACCTGACCTGGGCGCGGGACGAACACGAAGGCCGCGGGACTTACACCTCTCTCACGCTCGACTCCGGCCACCTCGCCTCTCCGCCCTTCGTGCTCGCCCACGCGCTCGACCCATCTGGGCTGGGGCACGCAGCACACTCACTCGTCGGCTTAGGGACCCCCCTGTCTCGAAACGCCGACAACAGTGTTGCGCACAACTACTTTGGATGAGGCAAACCCTCAGGGACTTTGGCTACAATCTGAGCAAAGTCCCACTCCTATGTGATAATGAGAGTGCTATCCGCATGGCGGATAATCCTGTTGAACACAGCCGCACAAAGCACATAGACATCCGGCATCACTTTTTGAGAGACCACCAGCAAAAGGGAGATATCAAAGTGTTTTATGTTAGCACCGAGAACCAGCTAGCCGATATATTTACCAAGCCTCTAGATGAGTCGAACTTTTGCAGGCTGCGTAGTGAGCTAAATGTCTTAGATTCGCGGAACCTGGATTGATTTATAGCATACATGTGTTTTATGTCTTGATCATGTTCCTTAAGCATTTTGTTGTTTTGTGGTGTTCAAGTTGTACACACTCTCCCCGGACCTCAAAAGTTCATGTGTGAGTGATGCACATATTTAGGGGGAGATGTGCTACAACTTGACCCTTTGGGACTAACCATGTGCTTGAGCTTGCTTGATTTAGTCTCAAAGGTGAATTGAAAGGGAAAAGGTGAACTTGGACCATGCAAGACTTCCACTGCACTCCGATGAAAGGGTAACTTATTCCAAGTTCATCTACATGCTCTTATTGCCTTTTGCTCTTAATTGACAATTTTGGTGAGGCAATGAGGTTTAAGGGCCAAGATTGATCCCGTTTTGGTGCTTGATGCCGAAGGGGGAGAAAATAAGGCCAAAGCAATAAATGGATCAGCTACCACTTGAGAATTTTGAAAATAGTAGAATAAAGCTTTTGGTTTGTCAAAAAGTCTCTTATTGTCTCTTTTGTCAAAAGTTGGCCTCTCGTGGGGAGAATGGTTGATTATGGGAAATAGGGGGAGTTTTTGAATCAGTGATCATTTTCTCTTGGAATACCTTTCTTTATGTCTCAACAAGTGTGTTTGACTTAGAGATAGGAAATTGAGTTTGATTTGCAAAAACAAACCAAGTGGTGGCAAAGAATGATCCAAATATGCCAAATTTGAATCAAAACAAATTTGAGTTTTCATTTGCATTGATGTTGCACTTCTTTTAGTTGCTTTTTGTTGTGTTGGCATAAATCACCAAAAAGGGGAGATTGAAAGGGAAATGTGCCCTTGGGCCACTTCTAAGTATTTTGGTGATTAAGTGTCCAACACAAATGCCTAAGTGTTAAATTGTGCCAAGGACTCAAGAAGTGCAAATCAAGATTAAAGGTATGTTTCTAGACTTAGTACATTGTTTTGAAGACTAATGTATTGTGTCTAAGTACTAGAAACAGGAGAAACAATTATGGAGAAGTTGACTGTGTACAGCCAAAAGACTGCTCGGTCTGGGTGCACCGGACTATCCGGTGGTGCACCGGACAGTGTCCGGTGCGCCAGGCTGGCGTCTGTCAACTGGCTGCTCTCGGGACTTCGACGGCGGTGTACGGCTATAAATCACCGGACTGTCCGGTGGTGCACCGGACTGTCCGGTGAGCCAACAGTCGGCTGGGCCAACGGTCGGCCGCGTAATCCACGCGCGACGCGTGGCAAAGCCAACGGTCAGAAGGGGGCACCGGACTGTCCGGTGTGCACCGGACAGTGTCCGGTGCGCCAACGGCTCTGAATCTCCAATGGTCGGCTTCGCCAAAGAAGGAAAGAAATCCGCACCGGACAGTGTCCGGTGGTGCACCGGACTATCCGGTGCGCCAGGCGACAGAAGGCAAGAATTGCCTTCCTGGAATGCTCTCAACGGCTCCTAGCTGTCTTGGGGCTATAAAAGGGACCCCTAGGCGCATGGAGGAGTACACCAAGCATTCTCTAAGCATTCCTAAGCACCAAGACTTCAATTCCGCGCATTCGATTCTTTGTGATAGCAACTAGAGCTCCATTTGAGTAGAGAACTCTTTGAGTTGTGTTGAGAGCTCGCGTTGTGACTTGTGTGTGTATTGTCGCTCTGATTTTGTGTCTTGTGTGCGTTGCTCATCCCTCCCTTACTCCGTGCTTCTTTGTGAACATCAAAGTGTAGGGAGAGAGGCTCCAAGTTGTGGAGATTCCTCGCGAGCGGGATATAGTAAACAAAGCAAAACATCGTGGTATTCAAGTGGGTCTTTGGACCGCTTGAGAGGGGTTGATTGCAACCCTCGTCCGTTGGGACGCCACAACGTGGAGTAGGCAAGTTTTGTACTTGGCCGAACCACGGGATAAACCACTATGTCTATCTGTGTTGATCTTCTTGTGGTTATCGTGTCTTGCAAGAACTCCTCTTTAGCCACTTGGCTTTAATGTGCTAACTCCTAATCAAGTTTTGTGGCATTAAGTTTTAAGTTTTTACAGGATCACCTATTCACCCCCCCCCCCTCTAGGTGCTCTCAGCCACTGACTTGGCTATATGTCACCATGTTCATTATCTAGCATTGGTATATTTTTTATAGAGAATCCTTCGAAGGAACCCTCCATCCTTCGGACCATATCGAGGTACTTTTCTAGAGTTGGGCTCTTTGCTTTGCTTGTTTTATCAACATGACCAGTGATAACCTGAGAGTCAAACTTGAGGATTGCTCTTTTCACCCCCATGGCTTTGAGCTTCATTAGTCCTAGCAGCAGAGCTTCATATTTGGCAATGTTGTTTGTGCACTAAAATTGTATCTTGGTTGCATAGGAAGTCTTCACTTTTGAAGGTGAAATAATAACAGTAGCCACGCCAACCTCGAAGGATCCCCATGATCCATCATAAGACTGTCCAGACAACTTCTTCTGGTGCTCTTGCTTCGTCATGCAAACAGGGTGTGCAATCAGTGATAAAGCATGCTAATGCCTATATGACTGGATAAATGATCCGTGGACAAAGTCAATGACAAATTCATTGAGTTCAGCAGCCCATTTTCCGATTCGACCAGAAGCTTCTTGTTGGGGGCCTTCCTCTTCCGAAGATCCTCAAAAATGTGACTAACCATATGTTTTCAGCATGATTATGAATAGTTACAGGAATCTTCGGCTTTGGGATGGAGAACTTCTCTTATGACCGAACGAAGGGAAATAAAAATTGGGCGACGAAGCTAGAAGCAAAAAGGACTTCGGCTGGACATGTTGACGAAGCTCAAGTATGATAACGACCGAAAAAGGATAAAGACCATACGGTCCTTAATAATTCTTGTTAATATTATAGATAGTTACTAGGAACACAAATGTACTTTTATCCGGGCTGCGTCCCGTGCCTATAAATAGATGAACAGTAACACTGTACTGTTCACGTTGAATTGTATTCACTCTCGCGTCATCCTCATTCTCTCACCTTTTGGCAAGCCGAAGATACCAATGTAATATGAATATTGTTGATGTTTATTCATGGATATGGAATATAAGAATAAATGAATCATTGATATATTATTATCTTTATTCCTTTCTATTCCTTTACTTTCTTATTTATATTCACGTTAATATGTTTAAATGGTGAAGGTATGTCCTTCATGACCTTCGTCTGAAGATCATTATATCCGAGAGGAACTAATGCTTCGAAGGACGAATGTCTTTAACAATTGTGTTGCCTTGTTCTTGATTTATAGCATTTGAGAACAATTGACCAACACTTTTTATTCCTTAAGATGTCCTTCAAAGGCTGAGACAAAGGTATGATAATATTGTAAGACTGGAAATAATGCCGAAGATTCGTGGAGGCCATTAAGACTACATACAAGACCTTTTCCATCTCTAGAATTTCTCTTGGATGGGCCCAGTACTCCAGAAACGAAGTATACTGGCATTTGCTTTTTGGTTCCTTCTTCCACCCTCTCCTGAACAAGAGTAGCACTTACAGTTAACTACAAAGCTAAGATATAGAGCAATAGAGGATCCCCTGGCGATGGTTGGGAGAGGGTTGTTAGCTGAATTAGATACTGCTTTCGTTCTTCGAAAGCTTGCTATTGTGCTGGTCCCAACTGGAATACTTCCAATGACTTCAACACTTCGAAAAATGGAAAGTTTCGCTCCACAGACCTCGATGAATCTGTTTAGAGAAGCAAGCCTTTCTGCTAGCCTTTGAGCTCCTTTCCTTGAGTTTGGTGGCTCCATTCGAAATATGGCCTCTATTTTGTGTGGGTTTGCTTCAATTCCTTTCATTGATACAAGGCAACCAAGAAATTTGCCCTTCTTCACTCTGAATACACGCTTCTTAGGGTTAAGTTTTAGGCCTACCCTTCGGAAGTTAGCGAAGGTTTCTTGAAGATTTGAGATATGATTTTCTTTTCGTGCTTCTGACGATGATGTCATCGACGTAGGTTAGTATGTTTCTACCCATTTGTGTACTCAACACTTTAGCTATCATCTTGCTAAAGCTTCCACCAGCATTCGTGAGCCCCTCGGGCATCCAAAGATAGCAATAGGTGCCACTAGGAGTTATGAAGCTAGTCTTCGGTCTAACCTCCTTCCTCGTCCAAATCTGATGATACCCTGAATAACAATCCAACAAGCTCATGAGTTCCAAAGTAGCAGTTATGTCCACAAGGGAGTCGAACCTTGGTAGCAGGAATTCATCCTTTATGCATGCTTTGTTGGGATCTGTGAAATCTATACACATTCTCCACTTGCCATTTGATTTTTTGACCATGACTGTGTTGGCGAGCCATTCTGGTATGCAACTTCTCTTATCACGCTAGCACTAATTAACCTTTTGACTTTGGCCTTTGCACCTTCGACCGTGTCTTTAGACATCTTTTGAAGCTTCTACTTTCTTGGTTTACTACTTATATCAACATTGAGTGTATGCTCTATTGTGCTTCTATAAACTCCATATAAGTCATTTGCTGACCAGGCAAAGACATCCTTGTTATGAAACAAGAATCTAGTTAAATTGATTTTGAGTCATTGATAGAAAATGAAGCATGTGGCATAAACCATTGGTTATCAAACAGGCTAGTTTTGTTTTTTATTTGTTTTTTTTGTTTTTTTAAAAGAAAAAACGCATTCTTATGAGGAAGACACGGATGAAACCAAATAAATCAGATCCACTGAAGGCAAAAGCTTTCCACTCAATTTAGGCTACTTTTTTTTTTTGAAAACATTCTTATTAGGAAGACACGGATGAAACCAAATAAATCAGATCCACTGAAGGCAAAAGCTTTCCCCTGAATTTTTTGTCCTATATTTTGACAACACAAAATGTACTAGAAATCCTAAAGATACATATCCGGGTGAATAATGGCGAACATAATTGAAGCAAATTCACCAGTAACCACTTTACGAACTGGAAAAATAATTACCACGCTCGCTCATGGGCACAAAAACTAGTGTTGCATTCGCAATACAGAAATGTAGAACCAATTCGACCTAACTCTTTGATTCTGCCATGCGGGCTTTGTACAAGCAGATATAAGCCATGTGCCAATCACCTGTATAGACAAACACTAACTGCGTTAAAAATCGTTCATCACATAATTAATTTAACGTGCAAGACAGTTGCTCACCTCCACCAGAAAGTTTCAAAATGTCTTCATCCTTGCGAATGTTCGGATTGTCATCATCAAACTCGATCCATTTTCCTGATGGTTAATATGGAATTTCAGTAACTAACCTGTATAAAATGAAACAGTTGTTATAGTAAATGAGCTGTAATACTAGTTGACTGACCATCATCTTGCTTAACCCAGCCAACATAGTGGCCAGAGTCTGCACTTCTTCCCTTGTGTGTCAAGACAGCAACCAAATCATAGACGCCAGTTAATTGTTTCTTTGGTAGAGAAGACTCAGCTGCATTTAACACACGAGCAAACCTTTTGGATATTGTATTGCGTATCATCAAAGACAAAGGGTGAAACTTTTTGGGTCCTAAGAATATAATCCCAAGAAATGAAGTTTGACAATAAGGTGTATCATTACAAAATGAGGGCAGAAACAAACAACTTGCCTTTGTCAATGTCCATACTAGACGATTCCCCAGCGCTACTTGATGACTCCTGAAATGAAATGGCCGAATTGCATGACAATGGATTGACGATCCAAATCTGAAAACTTAATGTGACAGGGTTGATCCATTTATTTCTTCACAGCTAGCTAATATATATGATTCAATGATACCCTGGGTACATCACAACCATTACCTCATTTTCTTTTGAGCTGCTAGCTTTCCCATGTACAATCCAAGCTTTGCATTTTCTGCATCTCTCAGCATCTTTACATGCAAATTGAGCATCCAAAATCAATAATGCAACAATGATGTTGGCAACTCAAAACTGAATAGTGAAAAGAGAAAGCACCTGCCGAGGAGCTTTGAGTTTCTTTTTCAGTTCATCAGAGCAAAATTCGTAAACATCCAGTTCCAGTGGGTAATCAACTTTCTGGAAATAAATAAAAAAACACAAAAGAGAATTATTTTAGCCAATAAGGTAAACATGTCTAACACCATAGTAGAGACAAAAATAACAAGATTCCATATAAAATAGACATACTCATAAAATCTTTGTTGTAGAAAGTTGCTATAATCATCAAACCATTGTTCAAAGGAAAGGGAATAAAAGAAGCTAACATACTCGTAAAATCTTCGCCTTTTGGTTTGATTCCCTTTTCCAAAAGAAACGAACGAACTGCACAGTCAAGTACCTAAAGGAAGGAGTATTATGTATTTTTTTTCTGTATAAATGAGGACACTGTATAAACGAGGACACAAGTGAAATGCAAAGATTTAATGGACTTACCTAGGCAGCTCATTTATTCTTGATTCTCTAGTATAAACTGCAGTTCGACCCAGTGTAGGTGAAGCTTTCTCAAGTTCTGTCTTCAAGCCCTGTACAAAGAAAATGTGAACGATTAAGATCTTTCATCTAATGAAAATTCTGAAGGAAGTCTTTAGAAACTAATGTGACAGGGCATGACAAGCAATATTCTATTTTATTCTCCCTTTCCCCTCTAAAATAGAAGGCACAGAACAGCACAAAATGCACAGCACCCAACTCTTTCAATGCATCAATAACAGAAAAGGGTTCTTGGAGGTGCTTGAATGGGCATCATCTTTCATTTTAGGAAAGAATGGGGGAGGCAGGTGATTATTGCAGGTTATTTCTGCAAAAACTAGATTGTCTAACTTCACTTTTACCAATTTGAAGTTTTCAGATATATATACCAGAAAAAAAAACTTGTTATAGAACTTACATGCTTAATTCCCTCATGAAGATGGTTCACATCTTGAGATATATGACACTTAAGGGAATAAACTAATTCTGTCTCCATGCTCTCCTCACCACTTTCTGCACAGTGAACCCTGGAAAAGAACGCATTCATCAACAAATATCACAAGTTCACTGCAAGCAATTCATCTTTGTTACATGCATATCCAGTCTACAAGACGTTATGACAAATACAAAATGGTTATCCATAGAAAGTTAGAAACAGAATGCAAAACCTTTAACAACTATTACTCAATGACAACACTAAAACGATCATAACAGGCTTTACAGACAGAACTACCCGTGTGTTTGATATACAGACATCAAAAGTTAATAGCACTAAGAGTTGCAGTTTATATCATGTCTCTGGACATGCATAGGGAAATCATGTTTATTGTATTCATCTAACAATAAGATAAAGACCAATTATAAACATAAAATAAGATACTGCTGTATGTTGGAACCATCTGTATTCTGTATAAGATGTATAAAAATCATCATTACTTCATTAGTCTTGTTTTAATACAGCAACATTCTCTTAGACGGGTGTCTAAAAGCATATGGCACATCTCACATAATTTGTTGCTGGTTTGAACTGATCCTGTACCATATTTTTCTATAATGATATGCTATTATACACAACTCTCCTGTCTGTTCGAGTAAAAAACAATCACACCGAACTACAAATGTACAACAAAAAGTTATACACACACACACACAAGGGAGGAGAGAGAGAACCTGCTCACGAGATCTATCCCAAATAGTTGCTTCATTGGAAGAACTGCAGATTCACTATAGGAAAAAAAAAAGGAGGCAAATAGTTTTAGGCGAAGTAGCCAAACATTGCCATAAAAATTACAGGGAGTCCACTTTGTAGAATCTAAAAAAGGGACCACAAGATAAATATGATGAATATAAGTGGTGGCAGGGTGAAGTTCCATCAGTTAACGACGAATATGTTACCTTGAATCTGAGGTAAGAGTTTGAGAAAGTGTATACACCAACTGTGTCCAGCATTCTTCTGCATCCTATATTTTTTTTAAAAAAAAGATGAACAGCATTACAGAAATTCAGATAACAAAACACATTTGTAGGTGATTAGAAGGGACCTGTTGCATGTAGACATTATTATGTTGCTGCGCAAATTGCGGGTATTTTTTACGCAGTGTCTGCTCAAAACCATACAAAAACAAAATAATTATCAGTATTATACATAATTTACCCTCATGAGTCATGAGCCCTCAAAATCTTCCAACCAACCAAACTAGATCACATGATTCAATAAGGTAGGACTTCATAAACCATACACAATTAATCATGGCAATACATACTGATGAGAAAATTGAAGTCCATATTTTCTTGAACTATCAAAACAGTTACAGAGTAGTTGAAACAGTAAGCTATGTTCCCTCTGTTCTCAAACAGTAAGCTATGTTCCCTCTGTTCCCCCTAAGGCCTCTGTCACAGCAACGCCGGCGCACAGCTACACGGCGCAGCACGTCGAGCTCTCTGAGCCACGTGCCTGTGCCTACCTTGGCGTAGATGACGAAGAAGTGGACAGCGGTTGGTACCTGGATTCCGGAGCGACGCATCATATGACCGGGCGCCAAGAGTTCTTTGCTGATCTGAACACTGGCGTTCGAGGAACGGTCCGTTTCGGGGACGCGTCGAAGGTAGAGATCAAGGGCGTTGGGTCTATCATCTTCCAAGCCAAGACCGGTGAACAGAGGGTTCTTCATGGCGTCTACTACATTCCGGCGCTGAAGAACTCTATCCTAAGTCTGGGACAGCTTGATGAAGGAGGGTCCAAGGTTGTGATTAACCATGGCGTGCTTCACATTTGGGACAATCATCACCGATTGCTGGCCAAGGTACATCGAGGAAAGAACAGGTTGTACATTTTGCACCTCGAGGCTGCACAACCTATCTGTCTCGCGGCGCGCAAGGATGTTGAGGCATGGCAGTGGCACGAACGTTTCGGCCATCTGAACTTCGATGCACTCCGACGACTCAGCAAGGAGGAGATGGCACGTGGGATGCCGGTGGTCGATCATGTGGAGCAGGTATGTGACACTTGTGTCACCACGAAGCAGAGGCGGCGCTCTTTTCCGGCCGCAGCAGCATATCGTGCCCAGAATCAACTCGAATTGGTGCACGGTGATCTGTGCGGCCCAGTCACGCCAACAACACCGGTGGGCAACCGCTACATCCTGCTGCTCGTCGATGATGCCACCCGTTTTATGTGGGCTGTGTTGCTGCCATCCAAGGACGCAGCGGCAGAAGCAATCAAGAAAATCAAGGCGGCAGCAGAGGTGGAAAGTGGGCGCAAGTTGAAGGTCCTGCGCACCGACAATGGCGGGGAATTCACCGTCGCGGAGTTCGCCGCATACTGCGCCAATGAAGGTATTAAAAGGCATTTCAGTGCTCCTTATTCACCGCAACAGAATGGTGTGGTTGAGCGCAGGAATCAAACTGTGGTGGCCATGGCACGAGCTCTGCTCAAGCAACGCCAGATGCCTTCTCGGTTTTGGGGGGGAGGCTGTGATGACGGCTGTGCATATTCTGAATCGATCTCCAACAAAGGCACTGAAGAATGTAACTCCGTATGAGGCATGGCATGGCCGCGCACCAACAGTTGGCCATCTCAAGGTATTTGGTTGTGTGGCTTATACCCGGCAGCTTACTCAGCTCCAGAAACTTGATGATCGCGGTAAGGCTGGAGTGTTCATTGGCTATGCGGAAGGGGCCAAGGCATATCGTGTATTTGATCCAGTGTCCCAGCGCGTGCGAGTCAGCCGTGATGTGGTATTTGATGAAGGACGTGGCTGGGACTGGGCATCAGCGGCAGCAGGTACTTCAGAGGCAGCATGCAGCGATTTTGTTGTTGAGTTTCCATGGGCAGAAGAGTTTCCTGAAGCAGAAAGTTCAGTGTTACCCTCACCACCTCTTCAGCCACATCCTACATCACCTAGTCTCCCTTTGGTGAGTGCAGGAGAGTCTGCAGCAGAAGCAGAGGAATCCGCAGTGGAGACAGAGGTGCCTGTGTCACCTAGAACGCCTACACCAGCTCCAGCAAGCCCGCAGATAGAGCATGTGACTCCTCTGGAGAATGATAGTGAAAGGGTGGATGCTTATCATGATGGTGAAGAGCTTCGTTATAGGAAGGTCCATGATATTATTGGTAATCAGCCAACCCCTTTGCCGGCACAGAGGTTGTTTGCAGAACTAAACCTCACTCATGCCGGTGAGCCCACAAGCTATGAAGAGGCAAAAGATGATCCAGATTGGCAGGCAGCAATGAAGGAAGAGCTGAGCTCAGTTGAGCGGAATGGGACTTGGGAACTTGTTACTCCTAGTCCAGGTCATCGCCCAATTTCATTGAAGTGGGTGTTTAAATTGAAGAAGGATGAACATGGTGCTGTGATCAGGCACAAGGCAAGACTTGTGGCCCGTGGCTTTGTTCAGAAGGAAGGGATTGACTATGAAGATGCCTTTGCACCAGTTGCAAGAATGGAATCAGTACGTGTTTTACTTGCTCTAGCAGCACAAGAAGGTTGGACAGTACATCACATGGATGTGAAGTCTGCATTTCTGAATGGAGAACTCAAGGAAGAGGTTTATGTTACTCAGCCACCAGGTTTTGCAGTATCAGGAGAGGAGAAGAAAGTGTACAGGCTACACAAGGCTTTGTATGGCCTAAGACAGGCCCCTCGGGCATGGAATGCTAAACTTGATCTGACTCTCAAGCAGATGGGTTTTGAGCAGAATATGTATGAAGCTGCTATGTATAGGAAGGGATCAGGTGACTCCCTACTGGTAATTGGAGTTTATGTTGATGATTTGATCATCACAGGAGTCAATCAGCAGAAGATTGAATCCTTCAAGGCAAAGATGAAGCAAACCTTTGAAATGAGTGATTTGGGTCTTCTGTCTTTCTATCTTGGAATTGAGGTAAGACAATCAGAGGGGAGCATTACCCTGAAGCAAACCCATTATGCTAAGAAGATACTTGAACTTGGTGGTATGGCAGGTTGTAATCCAGCCACTACACCTATGGAAGAAAGGCTGAAATTGAGCAAGGAAAGTACAGCAAAGGAAGTAAATCCAACTCAGTACCGAAGACTGGTTGGCAGCTTGAGATACCTAGTACACACAAGACCAGATTTGGCTTTTGCTGTAGGGTATGTTAGCAGATTCCTGGAGAAGCCAACAACTGAACATCTTCAGGCTGTGAAGAGGATTTTGAGGTACCTGGCTGGTACTCTAGATCATGGGCTATGCTACACCAGAACAACAGGCAAATCATGTTTTGTGGGTTACAGTGATTCAGATTTGGCTGGAGATATTGATTCAAGCAAAAGCACAACTGGATGTTTGTTCTTCCTTGGAACCAGCCTGGTCAGCTGGCAGTCTGTCAAACAGAGAGTTGTTGCTCTGTCTAGCTGCGAGGCTGAATATGTGGCGATGACAACAGCTACAACCCAAGCTTTGTGGTTGTCAAGGCTGTTTGCAGATTTGCTGGGAAGAAAAATTGAAGTGGTGGAACTCAGAGTAGATAATAAGTCTGCTCTGGCTTTGGCAAAGAATCCTGTTTTCCATGACAGGAGCAAGCATATTAGAATCAAGCATCATTTCATCAGAGACTGTGTGGAAGAAGGTAGCATCAAAACAGAATTTATTCCCACTGCAGATCAGCTTGCTGATATACTGACCAAAGCTTTGGGCAAGACCAAGTTGGAAGATATGAGAAGCAGAATTGGGATCAAGGAGATCAAGATCAGTTGAAACAGGCCTTAGGGGGAGAAATGTTGTTATTAAGTCCTGTTTCCTAAGCACTCTCCTAGTTACTTGTGCTAGTTAGTTATAGTCATTAAAGACCTTGAGCAGCTCAACAGGTGTGTGCGGCTGCCAAGGCTCCTATCTGATTAGCTAAGCTCTAATGAGCTGTTATGTAATCAATGTGACTCATCTCATCTTTCTATATAATCAAAGCAATGATGGCTGAGGTTAGTACCTCCGGCAAAACCACTCTGTTTACCTCTAACAGATCACATGATTCAATAAGGTAGGACTTCATAAACCATACACAATTAATCATGGCAATACATACTGATGAGAAAATTGAAGTCCATATTTTCTTGAACTATCAAAACAGTTACAGAGTAGTTGAAACAGTAAGCTATGTTCCCTCTGTTCTCAAATATTAGTTTTAGTTAGAACTCTTATAATCTCCAAGAACTATAAGAATATCAATGATCTTCAATGAGGTCTAACTATATTTTATTAGTAATAAAATGTAATACCATACTGTTGAGTCTATTTAATCACAAAAATAATGATGTGGTCACTATTTTGCATAAACTAATAGTAAAATTTGAGTGCCTGAACAACCAAATGTCATGGCCATTCACATTTTCAAGGGAGTTCCCTTCATCTGACTCGTAGAATTTCAAGGACAACAGTGGTGAAATGGGCTCTTCTGCTCCAGAACTAAGAAAAAATATACTTTACTAACCTAGATACAACAGCTTAATGATGGTGAGCTCACCTGTAAGAATTGTAAAGGTGTAACAGGGCGAACGCTTTGATCAAGATCACCAAAGGTGTTACGAGTAGCAAGAGTCAAATTATGAGAAGCTTGGTCAATGCCATTACCTTTTACAGTATCTGAATAGCTGGACAAGTAGAAAAGAATTATATCAAACACCAAATCAAAAGCCGCTTCAAAATTAATACATATGAAATTTTAGGTTAGACCTTAGCAGCGCTGACTTCAGCTCTGGAACTGAATGCAAACATTGCAATGTGGAATTCATATAGCATGTATTCCCAAGATTGTAAAGACCAGCACTGTGACCCTAAATTATTATAAGGGCAAACTCATTTCAGTAAAGATGATAAATACTAGCAACAAAAAGATATGAAAAGGTAACATCACTGATACAAATCACAGCAACGACAAGATATGATTTCAATATTGCAGCTAATCATGCAAGAAGAGACAATATCTGTCACAAAATAAACAAAATTGCCTTGTAGATGATTGTAACACCCCAAAATCCTATTTTGGGTAAATTAGGAAAAAAAACTCATTTCATGACTTAAATAAATGAGTTTTCAACTAAGAGATTATACGAGAGATTCTTATATGGATTGAGTTACCCTTTTTTTAAACCATATATCTATGATCCATTCTCTGAAAAGAATTAAGAAGTTACATTCCTTTAAAATAGATAAACAATGATGTAAAGAATATTGACAGCAAGGCTGGGCTGAAATTGGTAATAACTGATCCAGGACGGCCATGGGTGTCCCTTGCTATACAAGTTACCAGCAAGGCTAAAAATTTCTTCTCAGTGGCTATGCAAACTGAAATTGGTAATGGGGCGTCTACTGTTTTTGGTCTGGTTGTTGGTTGATGGGACACAGGTTCGTGGACATTGCCCCAAGATTACTCCAGAATCCTAAAGTGGACATTGCCCCAAGATTACTCCAGAATATTCCTAAAAGGAGGGTTAATAAGAGGACTGTCTTGGATGCTCTCTCTAATCAGACTTGGATTTCAGACATACAAGGAGCTCTTACTGTTGGGGTTATATCTGAATACCTCGCTCTATGGGATATTGTCACCTTGGTTCAGCTTAGACCTGAAGTGAATGACACTCATTTTTTTCGTCTCACCGCCAATGGGAAGTATTCAGCAAAGGCAGCCTATGAGGGTCTTTTTCTTGGGTCGACGACTTTTGAGCCGTACCACAGAATTTGGAAAACTTGGGCTCCTCCAAAGACCAAGTTCTTCGTGTGGCTGGTCGCTCAACGAAGGCTTTAGACAGCTGACAGGTTGCAAAAGAGAGGCATGGATCACCCTGCGAGCTGCCCTTTGTGTGATCAGGAGCAGAAACACCTGACCATCTGCTGATTGGCTGTGTGTTCGCCCGGGATTTCTGATTTAAACTACTATCTCAAGTTAATCTCCAAACATGGCCTCTCAGCTTGTTGATGCATCTTTTATGGGCTGGTGGAGATGGCTGGGCTATGTTGCCCTGATACGAGGATACGGATACGCGATACGCCGACACCCCGATACGCTATTTCTCAAAAAACACTGATACGGCGATACACAATATGTATTATAAATAAAATTAAATGCTGAAATAGACCTCAGTCGACCAGTTCAATTTAAGGGCATTAGAAGTTAATGTTCAACAACTTTGACTAAAGTAAACATCTAAGAATGGAACAAGAACAGAGAATGGAACAAGTAGCCATGGGATCTAACAAGAACAGAGAATGGAACACAGAAGTACAGAACTCGCCGCCGGCCATGGGATCTGAGAAGAACAGAGAAGAACGAGAGGAGTTTGAGTCTTTGAGAAGCAAGAAGGGCAGGGCAGACGGCAGATCGCGGCCACAAACCTCGCGATAGCAGACGAGCTGATGAGTGACAACAGAACACGGCCATAGACCTCGTCGAGGCGGACGAGCTGACAACCACAGTGTCAGGGCCTAAGGAGGCCCACGAAGGGACTGCGGCAGCAGCAACCATGGGCCCTCCAAGGGGAATTAGATAAGGATAGTTAGAGATAAGATTAGAAGATTAGTTGAGATTATTTAGGAGATTAGTTGAGATTATCTAGGAAAGTTATCAGTTAGTAGTTTGTTGATGTTAGATTATATATGGTTAGGCCCATGTGGCTAGGCCCATATGGCCCATGTACAAACACTATATAGCTACCCTCTAGGGTTAGCCCTAAGGATATACAATTATTTACCTCTAACATGGTATCAGCCTAGCCTAGGTTTTCCTCCAGCCGCCTGGCAGCCCCTGCTAGGGTTTCTCCAGCCGCCGCCGCCGGGATCTGCCCTGCGCGCCAGGCGGCCGCCGCCCGAAGTCCCTGCGCGCCAGGCCGCGCGCCCCCAGCGCCGCCGCCGGGACCTGCCCCTGCGTGCCTGGTCGCCGCCGCCAGGAGCCCTGCGCGCCAGGCCGCGCCGCCAGCCAACCAAGCGCCGCCCAGGACTCCGCGCCGCCGTCCAGCCCCTGCGCGCCAGGCCGCGCCCGGAGCCAGCCGACCGAGCGCCGCCCAGGGATCTGCGCCGCCGTCTGCGTCCGGCCGTCCGGCTGTGCTTCCGCGCCAGGCGGCCGCCGCCAGGAGTCCCTGCGCGCCAGGCCGCGCCTCCAGCCTGCCGTCCGCGCGCCGCCCCTGCACGCCAGCGACCCTCCCATGGCTGGCGAGCAGCCTCCTCTGTCCCCCTCCACTTTCCCTCCCCTCTCCTCCTGGGCGCGGGCTGTCTCCCCTGGCAGGCCCGCCGTCGCCGCCTCTCCTGCCGCTGCTGCAGCCACCGTGCGTGGGCGTGCCCCCCTGGCCCCTCCCCACCCCCTCCCAGCCGCCGCCGCTGTCTCCCCTGCAGGTGCGCAGGCGCTGGTGGCAGGGGCGTGGGGGTCCGTGCCCGCCTCCCCTGCGCTCGGGCCGACGTGGGGGGACGGGCCCACCGCCGCCGGTGGGGCCCTCACCGCTGCGCGCACCGCCTCGGCCCTTGCGGCTGTGGCGGATGCAGTTCCCGCGAGGGTTGCCGGTCCGGAGGACCCTCCCCCGCCAATTCCCCCGTCGTTGGTCGTTGATCCGCCTCCGGTCGTCGATCAGCCACCTCCTCCACTGATCACCCACCAGGGATACACCGCCGCCGCTCTCACTGCTGCCCGTGCGGAGCACGCGGCACGACAGGCCCGCTTGCGGGAAGCGGCCCTCGTATGGGAGCGTGAGCGTGAGGCCGCCGACGCTATCGCTGCTCAGATTGCCGCGGCGGAACAGCTCCTTGCCTCGCCTGCGACCCACGACGGCGGGGTCACCTCCTCTGACACCATGGGCGGCGTGTACGGGGTCCCGACCGCACCGACCGTCGGAACCGGGCCCCGCACCATCCCCACGGTGCTCTGGCATGACCCGGCTGACCCGCTAGTGGCTCAGCTCCACCTTCAGGCTGGGAGTGTCCAGAACATTCGCCTGATGGTTCCTGTCGTCCTGGAGCCCGAGTCGCCGTCCTACGCACGCTGGCGGGACTTACTCCTCCTCACCCTTCGTCGCTACGCTCTGGACGACCACGTCCTCTGCGACCCCACCGGCATGGCGCCGACTGCCGCGTGGGTGCGCCTTGACAGCATCGTACTCACCTGGATCGTGGGGACGATCTCCGTTGACCTCCACAGCCTCCTCCGGAACCTTCCTCACGCTCGGGCTGTTTGGCTTGCCATCGAGGGCCAGTTCATGGGCAACGCCGAGGCCCGGGCTCTCCGCCTCGACGCTGCTTTTCGCACCTTCGTCCAGGGGGACCTCAGTGTCAGTGTGTACTGCCGCAAGATGAAGACCATGGCGGACTCTCTTGGCGATCTGGGTTGCCCCGTGGAGGACCGCATCCTAGTCCTCAACGTCCTCCGCGGCCTCGGCGATCGCTACACCCACCTCCGGTCGTTGATCATGCGCCAGCGCCCCTTTCCTACCTTCCTCCAGGTTCGCGACGACCTCGCCCTGGAGGAGATCACTCTGGGCGCTCAGGCTGCATCGATCTCCGGCACGGGGTCCTCGTCCTCTTCGACAGCACTGGCGGCTTTCACCCCGACCCGTCCTCCTACTCCGTCACAGTCTGCCCTTGGCCCTCGCCCTCCCGGGCCGAGCATGGGCGGCGGGGGTCGAGGTGGCGGAGGCGGGGGCGGTGGTGGTCGTCGCCGCCGTGGTGGCCGCGGTGGTGGTTCCGGGGGTGGTGCCCGTGGCCACGCCCCGACGCCGGGACCCCAGCAGGGTGCGCCTTGGCCCACTTTTCACCACCCGTGGTCAGGGCGCATCTCCATGTGGCCGTTCCAGGGGCCAGGCTCTGAGGCTCGGCCCCCGGCGGCCATGTTCGCTGGTGCGCAGCCAGGGTTCGCCTTCGCCTCCCCGTCACCATGGACCTCGACACCTGCCGCTTCGTCGTGGCCCACGCCACCGGCTACTCCTCCGTCCGGGCTGGTTGGTTGGGACACGGCCACCCTGGCTGCCTTTCAGACTCCTACTCTGACTCCGCCGATGGGTCCCGAGTGGATCGCGGACACCGGTGCTACCTACCACACCACCCCCGACCCTGGTATACTCACCTCTGTTCGCCCTCCTTCTTCCTCTCTCCCTTCGTCCATCATGGTGGCGAATGGCTCATGTCTTCCTGTCACATCTGAGGAGGCCCCTGCCACCAGCGCCTGCGCACCTGCAGATGTGACAGCACCGGCCCCCTCTACACCCTTCGGCTTCCGCACGCCACATCTTCTTCGTCTTCGTCACCTGACACAGCTGCTGTTTTTGCTGTCGCCACGTCTTCTACCACCTGGCATCGTCGCCTTGGTCACCCCGGACGCGATGCCTTGATGCAGCTTACTCGTAGTGCCACTATCCCATGTACTAGATCCCATGATGAGCATCTTTGTCATGCGTGCCAGTTAGGCCGCCATGTTCGTCTTCCTTTTTCTTCTTCTTCCTCTCATGCTACTCATGCTTTTGATCTTGTACACTGCGATTTGTGGACTTCACCCATTACCAGTATGTCAGGCTACAAATACTATCTTGTGGTGCTTGATGATTTTTCTCATTATGTGTGGACTTTTCCTTTGCGTGCCAAGTCTGAGACTTTCCCCGCCCTCCGCCACTTCTTCGCCTGGGTGTCCACTCAGTTCGGCCTCACCATTAAGGCCGTTCAGTGTGACAATGGTCGGGAGTTCGATAACTCCACCTCCCGCGACTTCTTTCTCTCCCACGGGATGCAGTTGCGGATGTCTTGCCCGTATACCTCCTCCCAGAACGGCAAGGCTGAGCGCATGATCCGCACGACCAACGACACCATCCGCACTCTTCTTCTCCAGGCGCACCTTCCGGCATGTTTCTGGGCCGAGGCCCTCCACACCTCTACCTACCTCCTGAACCGTCTCCCTTCCACTGCGTGTCCGGCCCCCACTCCTCACCAGGCACTCTTCGGTACCCCTCCGCGCTATGACCACCTCCGTGTCTTCGGGTGTGCTTGCTACCCGAACACCACTGCCACTGCTCCTCACAAACTAGCACCCCGTTCCACCCTCTGTGTGTTTCTCGGGTACTCCCCGGACCACAAAGGCTACCGCTGCTTTGACCTCTGCTCTCGTCGGGTCCTCATCTCTCGCCATGTGGTGTTTGATGAGTCCGTATTTCCCTACTCCTCCACCACCACACCACCCTCCTCCGACCCTGACCTTGACCCTTTCACTCTCTTTCCGACTGACACGGTGGTCGAGCCACCTCTCCTTCCTCTCTCTGCAGGTACTCGCTCACCACCTGTCGGTCCTACCCCCGGCCCGGTACCTTGCTCGGGTCCGGTGGTGTCGCCTACGGTGCTGTCGCCTCTCCGCGGAGCCCCGTCTCCGATCGCCCCCGGGCCGAGCGAGGGTGGTGGGACTGCACCGCCTACGGGGCCATCGGTTCTGACCCCTCCGGCCCGCTTCGCCCAGCCGGTGCGGGTCTACCAGCGCCGGCTGCCGCCGCCGGGGTTCGCACCTCCACCGTCGCCGCCCCTGCCGCTGTCAACGCCGGTGGCCCAGTCCCCGCCAGGGACACCCACACCTCCGCCTCGGCCACCCGCGGCCCGTGTCGAGACGCCGGTGTACCACCCACCGCTCCTTCACCGCGACCCGCGGCACGTCCACCCGATGGTGACACGGCACGCGGCTGGTACCCTGCCGCCCCGTGTCCTGGCGGCCACGACCGCAGACTCGCAGATTTCTCCGGTACCCTCCTCCGTTCGCACCGCCCTGCTGGACCCCCACTGGCGTCGAGCGATGGAGGAGGAGTACGCGGCGCTCGTCGCCAACCAGACGTGGGATCTGGTGCCTCGTCCGCCCGGCACCAACGTCGTCACCGGCAAGTGGATCTGGACGCACAAGCGGCGGGCCGATGGTACCCTGGAGCGGTACAAGGCTCGCTGGGTTCTTCGGGGCTTCACTCAGCGCCCCGGAGTCGATTACGATGAGACCTTCAGCCCGGTTGTGAAGCCGGCCACCGTCCGCACGGTGCTATCGCTGGCCCTTGCTCGCTCCTGGCCAGTTCACCAGCTCGACGTCAAGAACGCCTTCCTGCACGGCGCTCTCACCGAGACCGTCTACTGCTGTCAGCCAGCGGGGTTCGTCGACTCCTCTCGCCCTACCATGGTCTGCCGCCTCAACAGGTCCCTCTACGGCCTCAAGCAGGCCCCCCGGGCGTGGCACTCCAGACTGGCTACGTTTCTGGTGACACTGGGCTTCGTGGAGGCCAAGTCAGACACGTCTCTGTTCATCCACCATCATGGAGCAGAGACTGCCTACTTGCTCCTCTACGTGGATGACATTGTCCTCACCGCCTCCAGTCAGTCACTTCTTCGCCGCCTCGTCGACGCACTTCAGCGGGAGTTTCCGGTCAAGGATCTGGGTGTGCTTCACCATTTCCTGGGGGTCACTGCTGAGCCTCGCCCCTCAGGACTCCTACTTCACCAGCGGCAGTACACTCTTGACATTCTGGAGCGGGCCAAGATGATTGACTGCAAGTCCTGCTCTACCCCAGTCGACACGCAGGTGAAGCTCTCTGAGGCCATGGGTGACCCAGTCGAGGACCCCACCGGGTACAGGAGTCTTGTCGGTGCCCTTCAGTACCTCACCTTCACTCGGCCGGACATCTCCTACGCTGTGCAACAGGTCTGTCTCCATATGCACGACCCCCGAGAGCCCCACCTCGCGGCTCTCAAGCGCCTCCTCCGCTACCTCCGGGGCACTGTCGACTACGGGCTGCTTCTTCACCGGTCTACCTCCTCCGAGCTGGTCGTCTACACCGACGCTGACTGGGCTGGGTGCCCGGACACTCGGCGCTCCACCTCCGGCTACGCCGTCTTCTTAGGCGGTAACCTGGTGTCCTGGTCGTCGAAGCGCCAGCCGGTCGTCTCCCGCTCGAGCGCTGAGGCGGAGTACCGTGCCGTGGCCAACGGCGTGGCGGAGGCTGCGTGGCTCCGGCAGCTCCTCGCCGAGCTCCACAGTCCCCTCTCCAGGAGCACGTTGGTCTACTGCGACAACGTCAGCGCCGTCTACCTCTCCACCAACCCGGTGCAGCACCAGCGGACCAAGCATGTGGAGATCGATCTACACTTCGTCCGAGATCTGGTCGCCGTCGGTGATGTTCGGGTCCTCCACGTCCCGACCACCTCCCAGTTTGCCGACATCTTCACCAAGGGTCTCCCGTCCTCGACCTTCGCCGAGTTTCGCTCCAGCCTCAACATCAGTAGTGGCTAGTTGAGTTTGTGGGGGGATCCTAGTGTGTGATGTACTTCTTCTTTTTGGATCCAGTCTGTAAACTCCGCTGCGACGGATGTTTAGACTGCAGGGGGGTGTTAGATTATATGTGGTTAGGCCCATGTGGCTAGGCCCATATGGCCCATGTACAAACACTATATAGCTACCCTCTAGGGTTAGCCCTAAGGATATACAATTATTTACCTCTAACAGTTGAGAGTTTTTAGGAGAGTTTTAAAGAGATAAGGATCTCTAGCTAGATAGGGGCGGCCAGCCGGCCTATTTATGTAATCAATGGATGAGAAATAAAACAGGCAAGAATTATAAGGGAGAAACCCTCCTCTTGCTCAGCAATGGGCAGAGGCCCCCGGCCGACGTTCCTGTCCATCGATACCCCTCTCCAATCCCTCACCGATCTAGCGACCATAACACACAGATCTGCGGCGGCGGCTGGCGGCGCGCATACAGGAGACGCAGAGGCTTCATCTGCGGGCCTTTGGCTGCCCTACAGTATCACGTGCACTGTATACGGAGGTAGGGATATAATGTATCTCGCAGGTGTCGAGAGAGGTGTCCAGGAGTATCCGTCTTTTTTTATTTGTTTAAATCCACAAAAAATTCCGATACATCTTAGATATGTATCCGGAAGTATCCGTATCTGATACGGTGTCCGACACCGGTACGTGAGTTTTGTGAAGTATCCTCGCATCATAGTGGTTGGGCAATCAAATACATGGAGTGGCAGGGGAAGCAGTAAACTCCCTGGTAATTTTAGGAGCATGGACTCTGTGGAAACATCGGAATAGCTATGTCTTCGACAGAAACAGACCTAATGTGGATCTTGCTACTATTAGGATGGTTGATCAATAGCAAGAGAAGTGGGAGTTGGCTGGGGCAAGAAAGCTATCATTGCTAACTAGTCACATCCCGAGTTTGTAGGCTTTGTGTTAGAGTTTGTAGCTTTGGGTGTTTTATTCATGGATGAGTATTAGTATGCCTGTACTTGGCCCCCGTGAGGTGGATGTTTTGTATTATCTCTGTTTTTCTTCTCAATGGATTGATACACTGCGTTTTTCAAGAAAAAAATGATGTAGAGAATATTGACACTTGTTATTTGTGCTTCTAAATTTGGCTACATACTCAAAATAGTGTTAAAACAAAACATGTGTGCATCACATATTTGAAACATTTGCTTAAGTAAATAAAACAATTAATATATATATAATATATACTGTGCATTCATGTCGATACTTTGGTTATTGCATTTAGATTAGAATTTGAAACCCAGATTTGAATTCTAATTTGGAATGAGAATAGAAAACAAAAGGATGAAAAAAAGGGAATTAGAAAAAGAGAAACCTCACCTGCTCGGCCTAACCAACCAGCCTATTGCCACTTCACCCAACCCACCAGGTGGCCCAACCTTGCCTCGCGCGCGCCGGCACCGATAGGCAGACCTCGTGCGACAGCTTCATACCACATCCGCGCGCCCGCACCACTCACTTCTGTGTGGGCCCCTTTTGTCAGCACCATCCTTAACCAAACCGTAACAAATTCCATCATTCGCGGCGGACGTTGCAAACAGAATCGCCGTGCGACCTCCCTCAATCGAGTGCCCCACGGTTGGGTCTCTGTCGTGCATATAAAGCCAGGCATCGTCGACCACTGGACCACGTCATCGAGCCCCTACGCCATATCGTCAAAACAAATCGAGCCGAGAGCAGAGATCGAGGAGGAAAGAGCCACTGCACGGACACGGGGTATCTCACTGTCGCCCGGGCCTCAAAGTACAGGCTGGGCGGATCTCCGTGGCACGCTGATGATGCCCAACTCTGCACCGTGCGGGGCTACGATCGATCTGCGAGGAATCACACTCCATTGATTGGGCGGAGCCGCCATGCCGCAGTGCGCCATGGAACCTCGCCTCCATCGTCGTTCGGAATGCGAGTGCGGGCCTAAGCGCTTCATTACGTTCACTGGGTGGTGGTCGTGGCCGCACCCAGGTGGATTTGCGACAAGAACACTGGCGAATTTCTCGCCGTGGTGGGGAAGTCGCCATGGGACCGCTTCAGTTCGTGGGCAGCATGGTCATCGCCATATTCTTCATTAAGAAGTGTGCCATAACATTTGCTTTCCTGTCCTATTTCTCTTGCATCGAGTAGATTCGAGCTTGGCTCCACCGGCAAGAGCGTCGTCACGGGCAGGAGGCGCCGGCGGCACTGTTCGTTGAGAGGAAGGAGATGGAAGGAGATGCGACCGGTGTCGTTGATCTTGTAGCAAACGGATTGGATTAGAAACCCGAATACCCCTTCATGTAATTAAATCCTACACGTCAGATTCGATCGGACGTCTGGCGGTAGCTGCTGGCGTGGTGGCCTCGCAGGCCGTGGATCCCTGATCCAGTGGCGTTGAGTGCATATCGGTTGGGTATAACCTAAGATCTAATATGAACCGTCTGTTGGTGATCCATCGGCTAGAATGAGCTAATACCCCTTCGCTGAGTTTGTTTTTAAAAGAGACTATGCACTTTCGCATATTAAACCTGTTGTCCCTCCACCGTAGGGAGACTTCGCACTTAAGTCCCTAGAACTAACAGATAAACCCCTAGAACTTATATCTCAGTATAAAATTAATATTAAATAGCTCTAAAACTTCCTTAGTCCATAACTTTTGTGATTTAACACCAAATTGGTTTGTTCCAATTGTGTTAGCTTCGTAATAAAATTGTCTATGCAGTAACAACATTATTTTTACCATGTCACATGTTTTTATAATTAGATATTTATTTAACCTATGTTTAGTAGATTAATCTTTCTAATCAAAGTTAATCTATGTATAACTATAACCTGACTAAAATATAATCTCTACTCAAGTTATAACCTAGATTAAAGTTCAATTAATTTATTTCCTCAGGATATCTTTTCTCACATAATTTATAGTTCAATACTTAATCACCTAAAACTTCATAAAACCATATCTTTTTAACCATAACTTTGATCTTAGTAGTTCTCGAACCTACGATCTCGTAGCAACGCGTAGAATAGTCCTACGCGGTTTGTTCTTATGCTTTGGTGTAATGTTATCATAGTCATTATTTGTTTATTTATATGTATTGATGTTTTGTTAATCACCGTGGCACTGTTAGGTTAAGCTGATGGGACCTAATAGGTTACCTAGTTTTGTCCACCCTATACCTTGCATACAAATGAATTATTGGATAGTCTTGCTAGTGCTCTACCTGATTTTGGGCTAATGATACTTATGATTTATGACCATGTTCCATTCTGATTTATTATTGTTGGTTATTTGCATGATAAGATCATTTGGTTAATTGGGTAGAATGGGACGCCCTTGGTCAATTAATTAAGAAAGCTAGTGTGGGTTAAATCCTTTCCTGAAAGAGGCAAGCAGGGTGTGGGAAGCTGCCGGTATAGGAAGGTTTTCGGGTCGATCTGTCTGTGATAGCTTTTCGAACGAGAGATTCCTATATTGCCCCTTCTGCCTGAATCTGCAGCAAGTTCTCTCATGCTAGTGGAACTTTGGAAAGGCCTCGTAGTGAGCTCTTGCCTACTCACCTTGGTAACGTTTAAGGGTTTACGTAACCCGAGGCAAATAAGGGATCACGACTTGTGGGTAAAGATGGGCAACCTCTGCAGAGTGTTAAACCGGTATACCAGTGGTGCTCACGATCATGAGCGGCTCGGACCCTCACATGGGTAATTTATAGAATTAAATTTAACCTGTCATACATTACATTACATTGCGTTGTGGGATTCTTATTCATCATTATGATCAATTATTTAATTGGGATGGTATCTACTTACACTTAGTAATTTATTTAATTGGGATGGTATCTACTTACACTTAGTAATTGCTAATAAAATTTTGATCAACTTATTAAAAGCAATGCTCAGCCATAACCATTTTTCTTGGTAAGCCTTACACTTGAGCCCCCACCATAAGCGAGCTCAATCACACTTTTTCCCCACTTGTTGAGCGATAAACGTATGTGAATTCACCCTACCTATAATTACACCAGGTCAGTAACAGGTACCGCAAGATGAGCATGAAGGATGCTACGATGAGTTTGAAAAGGTCTAGGTCGTCGTCTCCCAGTCAACTATAGTTGCGAAGGAACGTTGTCGCCATATGGTGTATTATATTTAGCTATTTTGTACATAACTTTTATTATATAATAAAGATGTGACATTGATTTCTGTACCATAAGTCATCATATGTGTGAGACTTGATTCTAACACACATTAAAAAACCATGTTACTAGTTAAAGAATATGGTTTCAAGTTACCATCGCCCAATGCCATTAAAACACACAAAGCTTATGCTCCCATTTCATGTATGAGCACAGAAAGCATACTGTTGTGACGTGTACACGTAATCAGCTACGATTAGCAAATTAATCATTCATTCTTTAACAGATAAGGTAGGATCAGGGTGTCTTTGTGGCTAAATTCTCGATAGCCAATTTTTTTCTTCCTCTTTGTGTATTTGTTTTGTTTGTTTTTTCTCTCGATCCTCTACTTGTTTCCTCCTTTTTCTCTATTTAATAAAATCGTGTTGTAGGGGTTTTTTCTACAGCCTTTTCCCTTCAAAAAAATCATATCACTGCGCTGTCTCCAAAACTTGGACAGGGCAAAATCAAAAAAAAAACTAACAAACTAAGAATAGGCAGCACATGCACAGAATGATGTCCGGTATGTACCAGTGCAACCACTTGCTCTTCTTCTGGTAGATCCTCAACAAACAGCGGACCTTTCTCTGGAGCTTTAACAATCTCATCAGCTGTGCCTATCATCATTAACTTTTGGCCCTATAGAGCGCATTTCAAATTCAGTTCTGATTTGAGGCAACATACTACAGCATTTGAGCACTTTATTCAACAAAATATGAGCACGGAAAATAAGTCAAGCATCTCACATCTTTCACTCCCAAAGTAGACCAATCTGCATCATCCTGTATTATGCAGAGCAAATACGTCATCCAGTTATTACAATGTATGCATGCCCAATACACAAATGAATCTATAAGCACTCAACAAAATAGTTTACCTTCAATAATCCACCCTTCACCATAATTTTTTGGCGTTCAGGTGGCACACCAGTTAGTGTGTATAGCTGACTCTTCAAAACAATCGGAGGCTGGCTAGTGTCAATCTCTATGCCTGGAAAGACCTCCTTCTGCCATTTCACGTTTACTGGAGATCATTCAAAAAACATAGTTATAGTATGAAAAAAAAATATGTCTGCGCAACATGGAACTAATATTATGAAGCAGGCCATAATACCAAATTCTGGTGTTAAAACAAAAGCTTATCCCCAGTAATTAGGATGGATAAAATTCTCTTCCTTCTAGGATTTGTAAATAAATTAAGACAACTTGTGAAGAAAATCAACAAGAAGTTTCATGCGAAATGATTTATTCAGCACTGTAGCAAAACAAAGAGCTAAGAATGGCAAATATTGCACCAGAATTATTCATATAGCATGATCCAGATAACAATATATGGAAGGAAGCAAAAGAATAAGAGCAATGAACTCTTATGGACAGATGCAATACTATATAACAGAATTCTACACACAATTGCACATCAAGTGAGTAAAGAACTTCAGCTTGCAAAAATGAATGTAAAACTTACTGGTTTTCAACTTTTATATAATAAATTAATAATGGAATTCGTAATTGTGTGAAGGTGGAGCAAGGAGCATTATACATTTAAAACATAAACAATCCACACTGCAAAAAAAGGAACAGGTTTGCAATTCAGCCTATGTTTGCTATAGATGTTTTATATTCTCTAGGATTTATCACATTCAGTATCATAGTTAGTGATGGCAATTTAACCGGCAGACCCGAAACCCGACAAATACCCGACCCAGCGGTTGCGGGTAAGCGTAAAGATTTTGAACCACGAGTGCACCCGCACCCAATCCGAAGTTTCGCGAGTGTGGGTGTCATGGTGTGGGTTCCTATTTTAACCAACGAGTGACAGTACCCAACCCAAAATTTGGTTCAGTCTTATGTCGTCTATATCAGGTGACAAAAAGCAAATGCATGTTCACCTCCATAAGCCAAATATAACCAACCATACAGCAAATCAGCAATAAGTCACAGCATGTCCCACACTAAAAGGCAAAAAATAGAAACACAAACAATGAAAACAAGGTTTAAGTTTGTTGATTTGTTGGTATTATACAATATCAAAGCAAGTCAGGAGTACCTCAGACTTATGTCGTCTATATCTCCATTTTGGATGTGAGGCAGAAACCATTGTCATAAGTGGTGATGCGTTTAACACTTAGATTAAGCAACAAACATCAAGGAATATGGGCAATTAGGCACACAACTTTGCATGGTCCTAGCCGAAATTAGGTCCCTCCAAGCACTATGGATAAAAAAACAATTTGCAAAAGGGGACACAACACATACAATTATTGTAGCTTAGTATCTATAGTCGCTCTGCCATTAAGTGATCAGACTCAGGCCATGGACCCAAAAGACACCAGAGCACGCATTGGCAAGCAGCAAAAGCAAATGCAGAAAGGGAGCCTGGAGCGCGATGTAGCGCCTCAGCATGGAATCTGGCATACAGAACCAAATCCTATGTTCCCAAGCGAACTTCCAAGAACCACCAAAACAATCCCGAAGCAACCCGCGACGCTACGGCACCACAACCGCAATCATATCCCCGTACTTCCCCCTCAGTAGAGACAAATCGAACCGAGCACATGCCCCCCCCCCCCCCCCCCCAACCCCCGCCACGGGCGCACACTGAGCACATATTAGTAGGAGGATTCGAGCCCCAGAACCGGAGGATGCGGGGGCGAAAATATAGATAATGCGGCGCTAAAATCGACACCCCGGTGCGGGAACGAAAGGCGAAAGGGGAGGAGTGGAGAGAGGAGCTAACCGGTCGGCATGGCGGGGGTGCAAGACGTGTGGAAACGAGGTTTACTTGGGGGGAGGAAGGGGGCAGCACAGGGCTGGAAAAAAAATGCTCAGCAGAACTCGAAACGGCTCGGCTCACAATGGATTACGAGGCTCGAGCGAGCCAAGGCAGGCGAACCAACTCGCTTTGGCTCACGAGACGACTCTGACACAAAAATAATCAAACTACACAATAACGATATATATTACGATATATATTGGATAATCTCTACTATACTTAAAGCAGTAATTTCACGGTCGTCATACGTCATCTTTTTACAAAAAAATAACTACATTTCTTCCAAATCCAAATCAACTTAAAGCACCAGTTTCAATCTTTTTACAAAAAAATATATACATTTCTTCCAAATAAATTGATCGTAAAATGTTAAAAAGCGGTGCTGGAGGCGACGTTTGAACTCATATACTGATTGATAGAAGAAGGGTGAAAGACACTAGGCAAAGCTATCTAACCAATAGAACAGCATGCTCAGGTGTTTATAATATTGAATATAAATTGTACATATGTATATTTTTTTGTAAAATAAAAAATAATTGTGTCGAGCCAGGCCAGGCCTACGGCCCAAGCACCGCACGACGCTTGTGCCGGGTTGGTCCAGACACGGCTCATTTGGCCATCTATACCTCCGCACGATAATGATGGTCCACGCCCCAGTTGTCACCGTCTCGTTCGTCATTCTACTTCTTTTCTCTCTCCCCTCATGTCTCCACCTCCGCGCCACCTCATTCTCGATAGAGGGCGTAAGAGCATGCGCCTCCTCCCTGTATTCGTCTGACACCAGCCCCGACATCGACTCGCGCAGTGTCTATTGCACGTCCACGAGGACGTTTCACATCATGCGTGCATCATCGTTTTCATCGTCGTCGGACGTCCCGTTCATCTTCCCGGCCTTCGCCATGCTCTTCCTCCCCAACCTACTGCCCCCGCCCACGGTCGCAGCCGCGAGCCGACCGACGCTCGTCGACGCGGGTACGGCGCAAGTCAGTCATGCTCCTGGCCTTTCTCCGTGCGTGCCGTTGAGGAGGACATGATGACGCTTGTCACGCTTAGGTTATCTTAGCGATGAGGAGTCCAGGTCTGACATATTGGACAACCAAGGCACGTAGCGTGGCAGCAGTCGGCATATGCTACGGAGTTGGTGGTGGTGTTGTGTCGCTTCGGCGGGTCCAGGGCTGGGAAGACACTCGCATTCTCTCGCCCTTCTCGGATTGACACCTGGTGCGGGTGTCTCTCGGTTTGGAGCTGCTCCGGCTGGGCTTCTTTCTCTGCTTGCGTGCTCTCTCTCCCTATATATCTAGCGGTATACTACCTATGTCGCATCTAGATGCCTAGGTCTTGGTCGTGTCCTTCTCCGGCAACGAACATGTATGTTCGCCTCTTCCCTTCCCCTCCTGCTCTACGAAACCTTGGAAGTGAGGGAGACGAGGGATGGGGTCTCTGATTTGCTGCCTATGGTACCCGTGCGTTCATAAAAAAATATTATGCGAAGAGCGGAGACAATCAATAAAAAATATTAAGATCTTTTTGGTGGATAATTTACGTGGGTATTGTTGCGACGCTACCTCACCCAGAGGGCCTCCACACCGACTTGGAATCCTTGTGGGTTACTTTGTACTAAGTGTATTTTGTGAAAGCCTCATAGTGGATCCCTGGCCATTCACCTTGGAAGAGAATACGAGTCCGATCAACCTAGGCTAGAGGGGATACACGGCTTGTGGTTAAAGTTTTACCACCTCTGCAAAGTGTAAAACTGATATATTAGTCATGCTCATGGTTAATAGCGACCTGAACCCTCACATGATAATTGAACTTGAAGATGGAAATAAATCGTGATCAGATTTTATTTAAGCGGTATGCTTAAGTGGTTCGCTCAAGAGGTTGAGCTTCATGTTGATGGTATTTTCTCAAGTGGTTTGAGCTTATGCTGATTATCAATTATTCTTAATTGGGTTTGGTATATACTTATACCTAGTAATCAGGTGTTGATAATAAAAGGTTGGCCAGCTAAAATGCTAACCGCATTAAACCTTAAGCCTTACCTTGTTAACCTGACATCTTCACCCACTTACTGAGCTCTCACCGTAAGTGTGCTCACCCTTGCTTAATTTTGATCAAAAGTTTGCAGACGAAGATCATGATGGTGTTCGATGGATTCTAGTCTAGCGATACCCTCAGTCATCTTCCTGTGGAAGGATGCCCATGTTCTAATGTACTTTGATGAATAAAGGTTAAGACATTAAGTCTATTCGAAATGTAATATCTTAATTTACGCCTTTGTGTATTGTTCTTTTGATATGTTACACTTGTGGCATCAACATATGTGTGAAAATAGATCCTGACACACATATGCTATGCATTTAGATTTGTTCTTAAATCTGGGTGTGACACCCTGGGGGCCACAAGTCAGTAGGAGGATGGAGGAAGAGTCTGCCCTAGAGGGACCCACCCCCGGTAATCCCAAGGCACCGAGCGTGGGATCGAGCAAGGCAAACCAGAATGGGGGTCGAGCAAACCGAGGAAGCCAATCGAGTGGATTCCGCACTTGGCCCGGGATAGACCCGACTAGCCATATTAACCACGCTTGGCGCCGAGCCACGGTAGGGGAGTCGGTCGACCTTCCACTCATGACCTACAGACCCTATCGAAGAAAAGATCCTCGGGCCCCTAGGGCTCACAAGTTAGCTAGAGAACAAGGGAAAAGTCTGCCCCGAAAGGATCCACCTCAAGATAGTCCCAAGGCATCAAGCTCGTGATTAGGCGAGGCGGAGCCAGAAGGGGGCAGATGAATTGAGAGGAAGTCACTCGAGTGGATTCCTTGTCTGGCCTAGGACTGACCCGTCATAAATGACTGACTGCATTAACTGCGCTTGGCGTTGAGCGACGACAGGAGAGTCGGTCCTCCTTCCACTCATGATGTATGGACCCCTAGGCCTATGGCCCACTCATGACCTATCAAGCCTAGGCCTGAGTGCACTGATCACCTACAGAGCCCGCAACACGACGAGCCGACGAAACTGAGGCTACGAAGGGCAGGGGTTGGTGTGGCACAGAGACAATAATGATGGCGCCGGAGCTCCGCGTCGCCCATGCACAGCCAGTCTTAAAGAGCACAATGAAAGAAGCTCAGATGACTGAGGCGCATGCCGACAAGCATGACTTTACCAAGGTAGAACGCCTCATTTTACCATGGCGCAGTAGCTCCTTCCCTGCAAAGCTACTGGTGATCTACCCCCATCTTGGCCTATAAAAGGGGGAGGGTCAGCCGAGAACGAAGACAACTCACACAGACATAGCGATGCACGCACATGCAAATAGAGGACTTTGGAGGCCGAAGCCAAGGAGCATACCGCCACGACGCCCAAGGCTTAACTAGGTAGTGAGCACCAGATTCTTGGTCCTTAGCTCTCACCATGCATAAGATCCTTGGGAGCTTCCTCCATCTCTTTCTCGCTTGTAACCCCTACTGCGAAAATTGAGCAACAAGGTGGCGGTAGCGCGAGCCACCAAAGTCTGGATGTAGGGGACGTTCTGTCCGAACCGGTATAAATCTTGCACCCACTGAGCAAACCATCTGGACCCAGAACACGCACAAACAAATTTACTTATCGGAGCTGGTTCGAAACACCGACAATTGGTGCGCCAGGTAGGGGCCTTGCATGTTCCCGACGTTTTCTTCTCCAAGCTCTGGATGGTCGACCACGATGTTGTTTGGACCCTCATAATGACCATCCATTTTAGGAGCCTCGACTTCGTCCTCAACAGCAAAGGGGAAATGGTCAAGGCCTCGAAAGCCCGACCCCTTTCGCTTAGGAATCTCGACACCGTCATGGAGGCCCTCGGTGGCCTCTGCCTAGCCCTGCAGAAGAAAGACGAGGGCAAGGATCAACCTCACCCTCCAAGCACGATGAGATAAGGCGACATATCACGATCCGTTTGGGACCTGACCCATCATACGATGATATGTGGGCCTTCTTCTAATCCTAGCAAGCCTCCCCACACTATGTGGCATAAAAAGGTCAGCCCCCTTGATGGCTCTAGCAACATCCCTGAGATGTTTCCACCCCACCTGTGTCACGCCCCAGGGGGGATCGCGGCCCTTATGGCCCACAGCCATCTTACCGCTATCGACGACTTGGAGTTTGTGGGGATGATCGATGGTGGCAGAGACCTTATCTTTGATGCCCTCTGCTCAGACTTAGGCTCGAACCCTCGCTCTTGACTCCTCGACGAGCGGCGAGGACGGACCCTCAGAAATGGGGAGAACAAAGTGTGAATCATCTAGGCCCCTTAGTGATGTTTTGGTAATTAATGACAACCATATGTGGACTAACAATTCCTGGAGAAATAAGAATACAGGTTGGACCATAAGGAAAAGGTCATTATCGCAAGTCTTGGAGACTTAAAGCATTGGTTGCGAATCAGGTGAAGGCAAAGGTATGACACATGTTTTGTTTTTACCGGTCACTAGGTGCTTAGAGAAGAAATTGATCGGATTAGTAGGCTAGATAGTCGTACTATCAAGAGGGGTCAATGACACTTGTCTGTGTAAAACTTAGTGCATCATAGAGCATCTAGTGTTTGTATTTGCATGAGGACTAACAACGCTTGTGATTTTGAAAGTAAAAGTCTTCTTAAAAGTGTGTTTAGAAAGTTGATATGTTCAGTGGTCGGTGGATCGTCCGGGCCAGGAGGTCGGACCAATCCATGACTCACTCAATGGACCAGCAGAAGTAGTCTCTCTCGGGGTGTTTTTAACTTTGTAGTATGGACCGTCCGGGCATTGGGGATAGATTGTCTGCAGTCCTAACCAGATGGGTCACAAGTTTGCACAAGTACCTATGTGCATGTGCTGACTATCCGCCCGAGGTCGGTGGACCGTCCGCAGGTGCCAAACAAGAAATATCATTGGGCAGGGACTATGTGTTTTTGGACGATTGTACTATGGATTGTCCGAGGTTTTAGCCCAGATAGTACTGACTCCCGGGTCTCGGATCGTCCGGTCTTGGAGGGCAGACAGTCAGCCTGTGTAAAATTACTTGGTTAGTGCTCGGGTGCGTTAAGTTGCTAGGTCTCGGATGTTCGGCCATGGGCGGCAGACTGGATGGACCTACTTGTTTTTGAAAGTTCTGGTAGGTTTCAAACGGGAAATATAGCCATTACTGGTACGATGGACCATCCAGCCTAAGGGTGTGGACCATCCGCGTGTGCACATAACGACTAGAAATATTTGGGGGCATATAAATAGAAGGGGTGCTCGTGTGTGAGAGGTATCTTGGCCATTCCTAGTACACATTAAGCACATTTGTGATCCTCCAAATCATTCTCACACTCTTTGCTTGAGATTGCATTCTAGGGGGAGATTGAGTGTTCCTAGTGCATTTGCATCATTTGGTGATCCTTGAGGCACTAGGTGGAACACTGAGCAAGCGTCATCGACTTGTTACTCTTAGAGGTTGCCACAACCTAGACGGCTTGGTGGTGTCTCTATCGAGCTCTCCGTGAAGATTATGGAGGAGACGTGGTGTTGGTTGTGAGGGTTAGCACCTATCACGCCGGAGCAGCAAAGGCAACGCTAGTGGAACCGAGGTATTGAGCGTGTTTCCTTAGCTCAAAGATCAAGTCATGTCTTGATAGAGAATCAAGTGAGAACTTGGAGTCCACCTCAATATGGATTAGGGGTGATCAGCAAATCACTGATACCACGGGAAAAGTTCCAGTGTCTCTTTTTCCCTCTTACTTGTTTCGATTGCAAGTAGCTAATGATTATTGAGTTGTCATTTATTTCTAGCTTTAATATTGTTGTTTCCCATTAGTTGCATACTTCTAGTAGCTAGATAATTTATATCTCTTGTCGTATTGATTAAATTTTCTAGTGTCTTTTATTTTAGTCAAAACAATCTATTCACCCCCTCTAGTCGGTGTCCTAGATCCTATAAGTGGTATCAAAGCTAAGGACTCCATTGTTTGTAGATTTAACCATCCCGTAGTTGGACGAAATGGCCAGTAGCAACAATATGCACATTTAAAAACTGCCACATTTTGATGGAAACAACTATGACTATTGGAAAATAAGAATGTCAATGCAAGTTATAGCAATGGGTGGAAGGATTTGGCCAATTGTTAGAGATGGTTTTGTTGTGTTCAAGCAAGATGAACCAATAGTTAGTGACAATGAAAATATTCTAACTAATGATCAAGCTATGAATGTGTTTTATGATGCTCTAGACATCAATGAGTTCAATCGAATCAAGAATCTCACAACCGCTCATGGTATTTGGAAGAAGTTAATGAAAATTCATGAGGGAACAACAATTGTGAAAAGTGCCAAACTATATGTGCAAAGGGAAGTTTGAGAAATTCATCATGAAAGAAGATGAAAGCATATCCGACATGTTCAACCAGTTAAATGAGATTGTGAATGAGCTCAAAGGACTTGGTCTTGATGTACCCGATGTGGACTCTACTCATAAGTTTCTTAGATCCCTTTCAGAGAAATATGACACTATTGTGACCATGCTAGTGAGAAGTGATTTGACCACAACTTCTCCAACCGTAGTATTGGGAGAAATACTCACACAAGACATATTCAAGAAATCTCAAGTCAAGGCTATAAGTTTGGCTAAGAAGTGAAGAGTGAATCAATAACTCTCAAAGCCAAAGCATCCAAGGCTATTGGAAAAGAAAAAAGTGATGACGAAGAGAGTGGACGCGATAGTGATGGAGAATTGGCTCTTATTGTAAAAAAGATTTAACAAGTTTATGAAGAAGGGTCAACCAAGAAGAGGTCAATCTTCAAGAAGAAATGCCTTCAATGATAGAAAATGGTTTGAGTGTGGGGAACCCGGTCATATTGCAGTGAATTGCCCAAGTAAGGAAAAGAAGAACAAGGACGGAGAAGATAAGAAGAAGAAAAAAATTACAACAAGAAGAAGGATGGCAAGGCCTATCTAGTGGAATGGGATTTGAATACAAGCTCGGATGATGATGATGACACTTCATCCAAGCTCAATGCCGACATCGCCATCAAGGAGGCCCCTTCACTCTTCTCATCTCCACATTGTCTTATGGCAAAGGGTGATGTTAAGGTAAAAATAATAAATAATTTAAATGATATTGATGATGGTGATGAAGTTAATGATCTAGATGATGATGGATATTCATACGATGGTCTAGTTAAAATGTTGGGTGAGGCCGACGATTACATGCACAAGGAGAAGGAAAAGTTAGAACCTTGAAGGAATTGTATAAGAACCTTCAAGTGTCTTTTAAGGAGCTAAAGATCTCTCACAACAATCTAAAAGAAAGTTGTGAGAAGCTTGAGGAAGCTCAAAAACCATCTTGTGTACATGAAATCATGGTGGTCACCGAAAATGTTGAAGTCACTTGTGACTTAGGCCCTATTTGGGATAGCTCCAGCTCTAGAAAATTTGGTGGAGTTGGTGGAGCAGGTCATTAGGTGCTCCAGAAAAATCTTGGAGCTGGAGCTGTAAGCATTTAGAAGACATTTAGATAAGTTATTTTTTATTATTTAGATTAAAAATATTTTAAAAACTATTTAAATTGATATTATAAACTACAACTCTACACTGGAGCTGGAACCTGAAGCCATCCCAAACACCCCTTTACTTGACAGTCCTACAAGTGAACCACATACTACTAACATTCTTTCTGGTAAATGTAATACGTCTCTCATAAATGATAATGTTGTTGATGATGAGTCTCAAGTTATTGTTGAGAATGAAATATTAGTAGGTAAAGTAAATGCTCTAACTCATGATTTGGATAAGGCATATGGCGAGAAAGCCAAGTTGGGTTTCATTTTAGGAAGCCAACATTGCTCACTTAAACGTGAGGGACTTGGTTATGTTCCTAAAAAGGGTAAGAATGCTTTTGCAAAGCAAAAGACCATATTTGTGAAGGAATGTGACAAAGTGTGTCACAAGTGCCACAATAAGAGACATATCAAGAAAGATTGTCCTAAGTCCAAGAATGTATCCTCCACTCATTTTGATCAATGTTGTGTTCTTAATTATAATGCAAAGGGTGTTCATGCTAAATTTGTTGGTACCTCAATTGTTGGCAACAAAAATAAAGCCATTTGGGTGCCAAAGACCTTGGTCACTAACATCCAAGGACCCAAACAAGTTTGGGTACCTAAAAGAGATTGATTTCCTTTTATAGGTGAACTACAAGGAGGGAGGGAATCATTGGGTGTTGGATAATGGGTGTACTCAACACATGACCGGGGATATAAGGATTGTAGGAAACGGTGACGCCTAAGAGGAGGTGAATTAGAACTTCTAAAAACTTTCTCTAACTAGGCCACAATTAAATCCCTAGAACAAAACCTATGTAAATAAACAATATAGAATGTGCAAAACTAGGTTTTGTCTAAGTATTGCTATCCTTAACGCAAAGCCTAAGTTTCAATCCTAAGTATTCTAACTAGAAAGAGAAGATTGAAACTTAATTACTCAATATAAATGCAGAACGTAAAGAGCAAGGTAGATATGCAAACTCACGTGAATGACACCAGTATTTTTACCGAGGTATCCGGAACCACACAAGGTCCTGATTAATCCTCGTTGGCGCCCCTACGCAAAGGGTAGCCCACACGAGGGCCAAGCACCTCGGTCGAGTAACACGGTAGAGAGTTGGGCCTTCTCCACGCGCAAGTGGTGCTCCGCTTCCAGCTTCTCCCGGACGCTCCCCGCCGTCTCCACTATCGAGCTTCCGGCTAAAACGTCGTGGGCCTCGTTCCCTCCGGTACACGGTGGCGGTTGTGACACAAACTCGGTTGTCACGGTCTCGAAAGACTCTCACCCCACTTGGTACAATTACAACGGCTCACACAAGAGCCGAGGGGTTTTGTGGGATTTTTTAAACTCACTCAACTAACTAGGATTCACCTAGAGCAAGCGCATAAGCGGTCTAACTAACCTAAGCACTTCACAAAGCACCTATGCTAATCACCGAGTGATTCTATTAAGCATTTGGGAGTTTGAGCACTTGGAAATATCTACAACATGTATTGGTATGTTGCTTGGGCTCCACACCTTTAAATGCCCAGTTGGTGGGGTATTTAACCTCCTCCATAATTATAGCTGTTGGACAGAAAGCTGACTTCTCTGTCATCACGTGCACCAGACAGTCAGGTGCACACCGGACATGTTTGATGCCCTGGCCACATCAGCCGACCATTGAGGTGTGTAGCAGTCGACCGTTGGATCCAAATGTTACTAGAATGTACGGTGCATACCGGACAGTCCAGTGCTACAATGCCCGGAAGTCCCTATTTGCGGACTCTCTGCTCAGACTGTCTGGTCACACACCAGACACTCCAGTGCACACCGGACAGGTACTATTCACTGTCTGGTGCGCCACTAGAGCGCTAGCTGACTGGCCTCTTCATGGATTTCTTCGCTGTTTCCTTAGGATTCTTTTGATCTTGAGTCTTGGACTTCTACGGATCTTTTATGTCTTCTTTTGAGGTGTTGCATCCTTAGAGCCTCAGTCCAATCCTCTTCACATCCTATGAACTACAAACACAAACACTAGCTTGATGTGGGTGACATAAGTAAGGGTGTTCAAACTCGCTCTCATATTACTTCATTTTGTGAACATTTCTTTTTTGTATCTTATATTAAACTTAACTGTGTAGATGAAGCACTACTTGATGTTCATTGGGTGAATGCAATGCATGAGGAATTAAATAACTTCACCCGTAATAAAGTTTGGGAGTCTGTTGAGAGACCAAAGAACCACAATATTTGAAAGTCGCCTAGAGGAGGGTGAATAGGCGAAACCTAAAATTATAATTTTAAACCTAGACTTGATCCCTCGATTAGCGGTTAGAACAAGATGAACAATTATCGGAGTATAAAACTAAGTCCTTTGCTTGCAAAGAGTATTGCTTTCAAAGAATGCGAAATTAACAAAAGGAAACTCAACTAAAATGTTTATGGAGAATGAAGCAAGAGGGCTTAGTTAAGAAGAGGAAAATCGCAAGTTCTTTCTTGCAAGGCGTTGCTTCTATATATGAGAATTTAACCCGAAGCAACACAAAGCAATATAAAAAAAGAATAGTACAAGAGAACTTAGAGAGGGAGAAGACAAATAAATCACAAGCAATAAACACAAGTGACACGGGTGATTTGTTTTACCGAGGTCTAGTTCACCAAGAACCTAATCCCCGTTGAGGAGTTCACTAAGGACGAGTCTTTTTCAACCCCTTTCCCTCTCTCCAATGGTCACCAAGACTGGCGAGTGTTCCTTCTTCTTTGTCAACAAAAGACTGAAGTCTCCGCAAGGCCAATCACAAAGATAAGGGCTCTTGCTAGCTTTACAATGAATGGGAGTCAAAACTCCACGCTCAAATGATCACAAGAGGTAGCACACACTTTCTCTCAATGATTCTCACAAGGCACTATCACTAAACACACACGAGTAGCTCTTTCTTGCTTGATCTCTCTTTTTGTGACTCTTGTGAGGCTTTGATGTGTAAGGAAATGTAGCTCTAGTAGATCGGAGTGAAAACCCAACTCTTGTGTACGAGATGTTTCAATGAATGGAGGTGGTTGGGGTGGCCTAGATATGTCTACTATATCCCTTGATATGTTGCTTGGGCTCCCATACCTTGAAATGGCCGGTTAGGGTGGTATTTATAGGCCCCAACCCCATTTCTAACTGTTGGACAAAAAGCAGCAGCTTTCTATCGATGGGCACACCGGACAGTCCGGTGCACACCGGACATGGCACTATTCATTGTACGGTGCCTGCCACGTCAGCCGACCGTTGGGGTCTGTAGCAGTCGACCGTTGGATCCGACCGCTACCTAGACTGTCCGGGGTGCACTGGACCATCCGATGCACACCAAACATGCACTGTTTGCTGTCCGGTGCCCTGGCCACGTCAGCCGGCCATTGAGGTCTGCGGCAGTCGACCGCTGGATCCGCCTGTTGCTAGACTGTCCGGTGCACACCGGACAGTCCGGTGCTACAACCCGAGAGCGCCCGTTGTGGGCCTCCCTACGTAGACTGTCCGGTTGTCCCACCGGATAGTCCGGTGCACACCCGACATGTTACTGTTCACTGTCCGGTGCACCACCAGTGCGCTGGCTTATTGCACTTTTCTTGGATTTCTTCATTGATTCTTTTGGGATTCTTTTGTTCTTGAGTCTTGGACTTCTTTGCTTCTTTTTATGTCTTCTTTTGAGGTGTTGCATCCTCATTGTCTTAGTCCAATCCTCTTCGCATCCTATGAACCCTACTTGGTTGGCACTGAGGTGATTGTGACTTAGAAACTAAACAGTTGATCTGATGAACCTGTGAATCAGAGACTAGTCAAACTAGTTAGTCTGAATGGTTGTGAAGGTCAGCAAGCACCAAAATATAAGAAATGGTTTAAGGCCATTTCCCTTTCAATCTATCCCTTTTTGGTGATTCATGCCAACACAAACCAAAGCAAATATGAAGTATGAAATTGTAACTAGTTTGCAATTAGTCAAGTGTTCATAAGCTACTGAAATGAAGCAGTTCTAAGTTAATATGAGTGATATTGACATGATTGTAATTTTGGACCACATTTGCACCACATGTAATGGTTTTTGTAGACTTTTGATAAAATCTATTCAAAGTTATTTACATATGGCCTAAGGAACAAGAATGAAATTTTAAGAGCATTTCTAAGATTTAAATATCCTCCCCATTTTTCAAATGCTTTTCCTTTGGCCATTTAAAAACTCCTCTGAAGAAATTCTCCCCTTTGAGATAAAATAGTTTTTCTCCTCTTTAGTTGTCAAGAGGGTTCTTGCAAATGTAATAATACCAATCTGGAAGATAAAACATTTTCAGAAAATAGGGTGGTGGTGCGGTCCTTTTGCTTTATCATAATACTTTCTCCCCCTTTGGCATTAAGCACCAAAATATAGATATGGAATTAAAGTACATGAGTTTTAACAAGGGTGTTTGATACCGGACAGATATGAAGTGGAAGCGCTCCCTTTGCTCAAAACTCTATTTCCCTTTCAAGTGAAACTAAGCATAACATATTCTTGAAGAATGGTTAGTCTCAACTCTCAAGGATTTAATGTGTAGAGATTTTCTCCCCCTAAACTTGTGCATACAAGTGATGAATCAATGCACTATATGACTTGTGAGGTCTGAGGATGCAAGTTCTACACATTGAACTTTGGTATAAGCAAAAATATGAATTAAGAGCAAGTACCAACTGAAAGAGATATATAAGATCAAAAGATATGTCAATTAAGCTTTATTATAGTTCTATAATATAGATTGCTCTCTTAAGTATGTGCCTTAAGAGGAATACATATTTTGGCCTTAAGTGCCAAATGCACATAATGAGGTCAATGAGAACATATATATATATATATATATATATATATATCATAGAAATTGTGAAGTGCAATGTGTCATAATATAAATATGATGCTCATGAGAGACTATGCACTGATGAAAGCATGTTATAAACATTTGATGCATTTATCCTTAATGGTTCAAGGAAGCTTAAGGAACCTCCACCTTAGAAACAAAGGTAGCTTATCCTCGTTACAATGTTAAGCTTTAAGCTATTTGACAAGAATATTACTTCTTCCAGACTTAACAAAAATTGCGACATAGCAGAAATGATATCTCCAAAGGTTAGACTGGTACGAAGCAGGGGTATGCATAGACATTGCTTTCTATTCCTCTTGTAACTAAAAATATGCAATATACGTACAAGATGGAATATAGGTACATGTGTAAATGTTTGTAAGTGGTTTACCCTTTTGTACCACCAATGCGCTGGCTGACCGCCCTTTTCTTGGATTTCTTTGTTGATTCTTTTGGGCTTCTTTTGTTCTTAAGTCTTGGACTTGTTTGCTTCTTTTTATGTCTTCTTTTGAGGTGTTGCATTCTCATTGCCTTAGTACAATCCTCTTCACATCTTGTGAACCCTATTTGGTTGGAACTGAGCTGATTGTGACTTAGAAACTAAACTGTTGATCTTATGAACCTGTGAATCAGAGACTAGGCAAACTAGTTAGTCCAAATGGTTGTGAAGGTCATCAAGCACCAAAATATAAGAAATGGTTTAAGGCCATTTCCCTTTCAATGTTATTGGTACCAAATGGGTGTTTCGCAACAAGCATAATGAAGATGGATTGACAATAAGGAATAAGGCAAGATTAGTGGCACAAGAATAGACACAAATAGAAGGATTGGATTTTGGTGAGACATTTGCTCCCGTGGTAAGATTGGAGGCAATCTGGATTCTTCTCGCCTATGCTTGTGTCCACAACATAAAACTCTACCAAATGGATGCAAATAGTGTTTTTCTAAATGGTAAGATTGGTGAACTAGTGTATGCGGAACAACCTCCTGGTTTTGAGGACCCCAAAAGGCCTAACCACGTGTACAAGATTTCTAAAGCTCTCTATGCGCTTAAGCAAGCTCCACGTGCTTGGTATGAAAGGCTTAGGGATTTCTTACTTTCCAAAGAATTCAAAATTAGGAAAGTTGTCACTAACCTATTCACTAAGAGAATTGGTAAAGATTTGTTTGTTTATCAAATTTATGTTTATGATATCTTTTTTGGATCTACTAATGAGTTGTTTTGTGAGGAGTTTGGTAAAATGATGTCAAAATCATTTGAAATGTCGGTGATAGGAGAACTGAGCTTCTTTCTAGGTCTTCAAATCAAATAATTGAAAGATGGATTTTTTGTGAGTCAAACTAAGTATTTGAAGGTCATGCTCAAGAAGTTTGTCCTAGAGGATGCAAAACCGATCGAGACTCATATGGCTACAAATGGTCATCTTGACTTATATGAGGGAGGTACAATTGTTGATCAAAAGCTTTTTCGCTCAATAATTGGTAGTTTACTTTACATTACCGCACTTAGGCCTGATGTTATGTTTAGTGTATGCATGTGTGCTCAGTTTCAGGCTTCACCTAGAGAAGTTCACTAAGAAAAAAAATCTAAGATATTTGAAGCACACCCCAACATCGGTCTGTGGTATTCCAAGGGTGCTTAGTTTGAATTAATTGGATATTCAGATTCAGACTATATGTGTTGCAAGGTTGATATGAAGAGTACCTCCGGTTGTTGTCAATTTCTTGAGAGGTCTTTTGTCTCATGGTCTTCTAAGAAGCAAAACTCGGCCGCTCTCTCCACTGCCGAGGTGGAATATATTTTGGCCAATAATTGTTGTGCTCAACTTTTGTGGATGAAGCAAACACTATTGGACTATGGGATTTCTTTCAAGAATGTGCCTCTTATGTGTGATAATGAGAGTGCGGTAAAATTGGCTACAAACTGTTGGAGAAATAGGCATTTTCAGTTTTAATTTAATCCAGAAAATCAAAGTGATGTATGTGATGACATGTATGTGTCTATGTGTATCACTACTCACATAAGCAGTAAACAACAGTAAAATATGCACAAAAACTAAGAACAATGTGTACCCTATGGAGGGACCGATGCCAAGGCATCAGTGGCTCCATTCACATGAGACATCTCGTGTGTATGTTCGATATAGTCGTACGCAGTCGATGCAGGCAGATGTACGCAGTGCAGTCCCTCGAACGACGCCGGCGATGAGGAACTTGATCAGCGTTGGTCGGGCGGACGAAGCGACCAGTCATGAGTACGCTCCCCAAAAACATGATCGTCCGCACACCCGTGCAAGCGTCGCTCTACGGACGATGATTTCAGAGGCCTGCTCTCCCACACTCTCTATGCTCGCAGAAGGTGGGACAAGAATGGCTGTGTGCAACACGTTTGAGACTGTGCGTGCGTACTATGCTATCGTACTGTTGTCCAACCCCAGAAGCAGCCTCACCTTCTCCGTATATATACATGCGCAGAGGGAGGCCAACATTCAGTAACAGTCGCCATCTGTCACACCCGGGTTTTCGGGTCACCAAGACCCAGGCGCGAACATAATCACCAATCGTGTTGGGACCAAGTCTCACACATATGATGACTCATGGTATAGAAACGAATGTCACATCTTTACTATATAATAGGAGTTCTATAAAAAATAGTTAAATAATTACATGATATGAAGACAACAATCCAGCAACCCAAAGTTGACTGGAGACGATGGCCTAGACCTCTCACGAACTCATCACAACATCCTCCATGCGACTCATCCTGCGGTACCTATTCTTGACCTGGGGGTGTGAGACAGCAAGGGTGAGCTCACATGCGTTCATCGCTCAACAAGTTGTGGGGAATAATGTGCATGAACTCGCTAAAGGTGGGAGCTCATGTGAAGTGTAAGGCTTACCGAATAGGATGGTTAAAGCTGAGTGTTGCTTTTAAAGTTGGTCAAAATTTTATTAGCAGTCACTAAGTGTAAGTAGATACCGACCCAAATAAGTAATAGATCAAAATGGATAACACATCCGTGATGCAATGCATATGACAAATTAAGTTTAGTTCCATAAATTAATCATGTGAGTGTCCGAGCCGCTCATGACCATGAGCACGACTGATATACCAGTTTTACACTCTGCAGAGATTGTGCACCTTTACCCACAAGTCATGTTACCCATCTCCCAAGGGGTCATGAATCCCATACACCTCTACCAAGGAAGCGAGACAGGGTAACACTACGAGGCCTTTACAAAGTTCCACTAGCTTCAGAAAACCCACTACAGTTTCTAGAAAGCCCCAATGCAGGGATCCCTCGTCTGACCGCCATCGCAGCAAAATCAGCTCGAGAACCTCCGCACACCGACCACTCCCCTACTGCCCTTGCCCCTTTCGGGTAAGGTAGTCCTCCACTAGCTTTCCTATTTAGTCAGCCAAGGGCGTCTCGTACCACCCTTGTGGTAGCACTGTCTTCCCGGGTGGTTCTCCATGTTCCAATTAACAATATGATCATCATGAACAATAATTAAACAACAACATAATTGGAACATGATCATAATGAAACATTAGTTTCCCAAAAACCAGGTAGAGCAATAGAATATCTACCCAATAATTCATCTGTTTGCAAGGTGGGGGATAAACAATGCTAGGGAAACCTATTAGGTCCCATCAAATTAACCTGAGCATGTCACAATGATTAATAGTGAACATTATTAGGTAAAAAGGAGTGATCAAGGGCACAACTTGCATGAGACTCGAGATTCCAGGGACTAGGATGATCTTCAGATTCTCGTGCCCTCACTGCTATTCGTAGCAATACAAACAAACATGATATACGCAAAATTAACATTACACCAAACATAAGTACAAATTGCATAATAATATTCTACGCGATGCTACGAGATCGTGGGTTCAAGAACAACTAAAATCAGAGTTATGGTCAAGAAGATATGATTTTCCGATGTTTTATGTGCTTGAACAAGTTAACCATAGGCTAAACCAATTAAGTGCTTGATTTTGACAACATGTTGCCTAACAAAATCAGGTTACTAGGTTGTAGGTAGTGTTAATACAAACCTAATGCAACTGGAACGGGTTAAATCAGAGCTATCACAGCGAAGTTATGATTTTTCTACGCTTCTATGTATTTTTATATTTATTTTACACTTAAAACATTTATTAAAAAGCTTTTCGGTAATTTTCCGGATTAATGGACAGCGGGTACAAAATCTTGAAAGCTCATGGTTCAATTCATGAATTTCAGGACCTTTCTGTTACTATCTTTGAGCTCGAGTGAATAGCAGGTTGATTTTAGTGAACCATGGGGACTTTTCTGTAAAACGTGCACGGATGCGGTAGTGTGGACGCGCCATAACCATCTGATCCTGAAACTAGGGTCTGAATTAGATCTCCTTTATCCGAACCGATACACGCCCTCAGCCCTAGGATCTAGAAACTACGGTGTTGATTTTATGGGGGGCAGATCAACCTAACACCCGCACAATCTGATCCGGACAGCCCGGATTATATCGCGTCTCTAAGTGAATCAGTATGAAATGGTAGCCACCAGATCTGAAAGCTACGGTTCTGATTTTAAAGGGTCTCGATCTAATCTACGCCATCCACCACATGATCGACGGTCGAGGGCCAACACTTGTCAGATCTAATCCTATTCGTTCCCTCCCCATCCAACGGCTACCAGCCCATCTTCCATCTCCCAACCCCCACCGTGGCGGCGCGGTTTGAGCAACGGCGGCGCCCCACCGGCGCACCCGGTCTAGTCCCGGTCGAGCTGGTCCACGCTAAATTGAGAGGTGGTGATAACGGATGCATGGAGGGTCGTGTTACCGTGAATCACGACGCAGGGAGTTTCGTCCATGGTGCCCCAAGAATCTAATATGACGCACCACGGCGGTGAGAAATTCCGAGCGCCCCGTGCACCAATCGGGCACGGCGAAGCTACGACCACCATCCCTGGGTCGAGTTGAGGCTCCCAGACCCGATGTCGAGGCCCCGCCGACGATGTACGCATGATTCAATGGCGGCGGATCCCTCACCCTCTTCGCTCTAGTTCTCGGTGATGATGGCATTCGGCTTCATCATTGGCTCCCCCAAGGTTGGATGAAAGGAGGCCATGCGATCACAGCACCTGTTTTATAGCGTGGGGGAAGACGTTTGGATTGATCGGACTCTGATCGAACGCGCAATCCGATGAGGTTTGTTACGACGCGGTAGGTGACGCTCATGGCGGGAGGGGCCCACGCGCTAGAGGCAGCGGACGACAACACCAATGCGCTAGCTAGCTTACTTGTGGGCCCGCCCTGGCAGTGTCGGACTGGGATGGTGAGCGCGACAGAGTTGTGGCGCGGTGTGGGGCTGACGAGTGGGGCCCAAATGTCGGTGCCCGCGCACGTGGACACGAGATAGATGGGCCGCGCGAGTAAGGTTAAAATGGGTTGGGGGAAGGGGTTTCGGCCCAAACGCATGTATGAGCTTCTTTTCCTTTTCTCTTTTTCTTTCTTTTCTTTTCTTTTCTTTTCTTTTCTTTTAAATCCCTTTCTATTTTAGTTTTCATTTTCAATTTAAGTCCAAATTTTGAAATCCAAGCTCCAATTTAGATGCAACAAACAAAATATTCTCAGCATGATGCAATAATATTTTATTATTTCTAATAATATTGATGCTTAATTCATGAGAGAGAAGAAGAAAATAATTCGCTCATATCAACAATTGAAAATCTTTACGTTTATTAAAATATTTTCAATTTTAACTTCTAGTTTTGAGACCCAAATCTAACTTTGACAATTTAAAATATAATATTGACATTTATTTTATTTTTTCAAGAAATAATTTCTAAACTAATAAAATCCTTATTTACGAAATTTCTTTAGAACAAAAAAATATTTTTAATAAATCCAAAATAAGATTTTGGGTGTTACACCATTAGAGCTATCGTTACAGCCAGCCAGAAACTGACGCCATCAGTGACGTCTGTTACTAGCTGACAACTATTACAACTCGTCTGTTACTAGCCATAACACAGAAAACGACTAGTAACATATGACAGTCATGGACAATCGTCACTCTAAGCAAAATACGCAACCGTTAGGAAGGAATACTCGGACAAAGGTCCGATCTACCACGGCCAAGGTCGGTGGCACGCGCATGTGGCAGTCCTTCATCCTTTTCTCAGCCAATGGTCCACCTATTTAAGTTGATTTAATTGTCCCTTGAACTTCCGGTATGGTACTAAAGTACTAGTACACTGTAGCATTAAAGTGAGCCTTCAACATTGACTATTATCAAATATTAATATGGGCCAGGCCCACATCAATTCAACAATCCCCACCAAATGCTAAGTCATGCTAAAATGCTCTCATCATGTCAAACGTTTGATATAGTGGTGTTTCGATGGAGACTGTTAAGTTGAACATCCACCTAGAATCTAGACTACACTTGACCACAACTGCACAATGAACTAGGCCTTGAATTGGCAGTTTTGCGTGGAATAAGTTTCATCTAAACTCTTTAGCAGTACTAGTTTGCCGAGCGCATCCCCTCTGGTTGGAGCATATAAGTCAAATTCCATAGCCTTTCATGGGTATCTAGAGACAACCCAGATCTCATAAACTGTGACTAGCAGTTAACCCATATAGGTATGTTCCTCTAAAAATGTTCTGTAGGACAACATCTTTGCTTCACAAAGCCACTTGGAACATATTGAGGTGTAAACACCAACCTACCTTACAGTAAGGAAAGATATGCATTTGAGATGAACCTTATTGAGGGTCTTTCGTCTTAGTCTACCACTAGCTTGTTTCACCATTCTAATTCACGGGATCTCCGATCACATAGAACATGTTACCACTATGATAAACTTTAGGTGGGTCTCAGGCCCATCTGACTCGATGCACTATCTATCACACTACGTGATAGCCCCTTAGTAAATTGATCTGCCAGATTTTTAGACGTATCGACATAGTCCAACGCTATTACTCCAGAGTTTCTCAATTTCCTGATAGATTTTAAATGCCTCTTTATGTGCCTTGCCGACTTCATATTATCCTTAGAACGATTTATCTTGATTATCACAGTCTGATTATCACAGTTCATAGAAATAGTCGGCACATGTTTTTCAACCACCGATAAATCCATAAGGAGTTCACGAAGCCATTGAGCCTCAACTGAAGCGGTATCTAATGCTGTGAGTTCTGCTTCCATAGTCGACCTCGTTAAGATGGTCTGCTTGCAAGACTTCCATGAAACAACGCCACCACCAAGTGAAAACATGTATCCACTTGTGGCATATATCTCATCAACATTAGATATCCAATTTGCATCACAATAACCCTCCAGTACTATTGGGTACCTGGTATAATGGATGCCTAAACTCATAGTAACTTTTAGAGCACAGAACTCTCTCAAGAGCATGCTAGTGATCATCTCCCAGATTTGAAACAAACCGGCTAAGTTTGCTCACACCAAACAAGATGTCAGGCCTCATAGCGCTAGCTAAGTACATGAGTGAAATAAATATTTGGGAATATCTCAATTGATCCCTAGTTATCCTTCAATTTTTCTTCAAAAGCTTACTAGGATCATAAGGTGTTGAAGCAGTTTCACATTCGCTATTACCAAAGCGACTCAAAACCTTTTCCACATAACGGGATTGCACAAGTGTGACCCAACCATTGCCTTCTCTCAGTAGCTTAATGTTAAGAATAACATCAGCTTCTCCCAAATCTTTCATTTCAAAATTATTAGACAGAAAGTCTTTTGTCTCTTTAATCACATCAAGACTCGTTCCCAAGATTAGAATGTCATCAACATACATGCCTAAAATTACTCCCTCGCCCCCACCATACCGATAATATACACATTTGTCTGCTTCGTTCACAACAAAGCCGGCAGATGTTAGAGTTCTGTCAAACTTCTCATGCCATTGTTTAGGTGCTTATTTTGAGACCATATAAAGATTTAAATAATTTACACACCATGCCTTCTTGTCTGTTTGCTACAAACCCAGCTGGCTGCTCCATGTAGATTTCCTCATCTAGCTCTCCATTTAGGAATGTTGTCTTAACATCCATTTGATGGACGAGAAGACCATGAGAGGCAGCCAGAGAAAGTAGCACATGAATTGTGGTCAATCGAGCCACATGTGAATAAGTATCAAATAAATCATCACCTTCCTTTTGTGAATAGCCTTTAATTACAAGCCTCGCCTTGTACATTTCAATAGTACCATCAGGCCTAAGCTTTTTCTTGAACACCCATTTACTCCCAATGGGCTTACACCCATAAGGACGCTCAACGACCTCCCAAGTTTCATTAGACATAATAGAATCCATCTCACTGCTTATTGCTTCCTTCCAAAAGTTAGCATCAGGAGAGGGATATGTCTCTTCAATGGTACTTGGGGTGTCATCCACAAGATATACAATGTAATCATCACCAAAGGACTTTGCAATCCTTGGTCTCTTACTCTTTCGAGTTGATACATTGCCATCTTCCACAGGATTATGTATATGGGATTCCTCAGTGTGTTCTACCAAAATAAAATGCTCATAGGGTATCGTTGGTTCATCACTAGATGTATCATGTGTAGCTTTCATGGGAAATTCATCCTAAAACATAGCATCTCTAGACTCCATAATAGTACCAACAAACATGTCTAGTACTCCAGAGTTTATAATTAAGAACTTATATAAAATGCTATGAAAAGCATACCCAAGGAAAACACAATCAACAGTTTTCAGTCCTAATTTGCGCTTCTTGTTAATTGACACATTCACTTTAGTCAAACAACCCCAGGTGCGCAGATAGGAGATATTTAATTTCCTCTTTTCCCATTCGTTGAATGGTATGATTTCTTTGTTCTTTGTGGGAACTTTATTCAGGACATGACACGCTGCCAAGATCTCCTCACCCCACCATTCCTTAGATAGTCCTAAAGTCTCTAACATGGCGTTAACCAGCTCAGTTAGAGTATGGTTCTTTCTCTCAACAACCCCATTGGATTGTGGTGAGTATGGCGGTGTCCTTTCATGAATAATACCATGTTCCACATAAAAAACAGAAAAATCATCTGAAAAATATTCTCCACCACGATCAGATCTTACCCGTTTATTTTTTCTCTCGAGTTGATTTTTCACTTTAGCTTTGTAGGCCTTAAAATAATGCAGAGCTTCGTCTTTTGACTTTAAGAGATACACATAACAAAATCTAGTAGAATCATCGATAAAAGTAATAAAATATTGTTTGCCTCCCTTAATCAATATTCCGTTCATCTCACATAAATCGGAATGTATTAAGTCTAGTGGTGCCAAGTTCCTCGCCTCTGCAGCCTTATGAGGCTTGCGAGGTTGCTTAGATTGCACGCACACCTGGCACTTAGAACCTTTGACTAAATCAAAATTTGGGATTAAATTTAAATTTGCTAACCGCGACACACAACCAAAATTGATGTGACAAAGTGGTGGATGCCAAATATACGACTCATTCGAAATCACATTGTTCACAAACTTATTACACACATCATGCAAAGATAAACGGAACAAGCCTCCACTGTCATAGCCGTTTCCAACAAATGTTCCATACTTTGACAGTATACATTTATTGGACTCAAACACAAGTTTATAGCTATCTCGACATAAAAGTGAGCCACTAACAAGATTCTTTTTGATGGAGGGGACATGTTGCACGTTCTTCAACAACACCGTCTTTCCCGAAGTAAACTTCAGAATGACTGTACCAACACCAAGAACACGTGCATGTGATCCGTTCCCCATCAGCAAGGCTCCAGCCCCTTTGCATTGATAAGAAGAAAACAAAGAAATTTCAGCAAGCACATGAATGTTAGCACCAGTGTCACCCCACCACTTAGGGGATCGACACACTGAAAGAATAGTAGGTAAAAGATTACCATACGCCGATGTTCCTTCTACGATCTCGCTAACAACCATGTTTGTTGTTTTCTTCTCTTGAGCTGGTTTTTTCTCTTGTTTAAATTTGCGGTCTGGACAAGCGCTTGCCCAGTGATCAGTACTCCCGCAAACAAAACAACTAGTTCCTTTGTTCTTCTTTTTGAATGAGGATGCCTGCTTGGGCTTCGTGGTATTCTGTTGCTTGTTCTTCTTTTTATTATTATGTGATGCATTGGAGTTCTTCCTTTGTACCAAATTGGCAATAGAAGTCTCAACTCCTTTTCCACGAGTGTCTTTTGCTCTCGCCCTCTCCTCAACATCAAGAGAACCAATAAGCTCAGCCAAGCTAAACTCTTGTCTCTTATGTTTTAGAGTGGTTGCAAAATCCGTCCAAAAAGGTGGCAACTTAGCAATAAAATTCGTCCACAAACTTGTCAGGCAAGGCACATGGGAACTGTTCGAGTTCCTTAGCCAGTGCTTGTATTTCATGAGCCTGTTCAACTACAGGACGGTTCTCAACCATCTTGTAGTCAAACAACTGCTCCATGATGTATAGCTCACTACCAGCATCAGAAACACCGAACTTCTCATCTAATGCATCCCATAACACTACCGGAATCCGGGGCTTTGCCGAGTGCCTTTTGTCGGGCACTCGACAAAGAAGGCTTTGCCGAGAGCCGCACTCGGTAAAGTTAGGCTCTCGGCAACGAGCCTCTTTACCGAGTGCTGGACACTCGGCACAGGACCCCACTCGGTAAAGGGCCGTCAGCGGCCGTCCTAAAGCTGACGGCCGTCAGTCTTTGCCGAGAGCCGGGGGTTGGCACTCGACAAAGAGTCTTCTTTGCCGAGTGCCAAATATTGGGCACTCGGCAAAGTACTCTTTGCCGAGTGTCTTCTCTAGACACTCGGCAAAGTATATTTTTATTTTTTTGATTTTGTCTCCCAAACTTTTTGTGGTATGTTCCTACACTATGTAGACCTACATGTATCATTTGTGGACAATTATAACAGAGTTTTCAATCGTTAGTAGATTTAGTTCGTTTATTTGAATTTCTTCGGAAAATTCAGATTTGAACTGCAGGTCACTCGAAACTTGAAAAACTGTGCATGCAAAAATGATATCCATACTACTTAGCATAAGTTACGACCGATTCTAGAAGCGGACCGGAAACTTCGAGCAACATGCTCACTAAACATGGCCATGAACTTGCCATCCACATGTTTAAAAATTGTATAAAACACAAACAAAGTCAGAAAATCATGAAACTTGTCCACGTGTCATGATATCATATGTACAGGCTGTGATAAAAAATTGAAAAAGTTTCGAGAAAACTATGACGCGCTATGTACAAACCTAAGAGATCCACATTGAAACTCTATGATTTCATGTGTAGTTCTCTTAGGTTTCTACATATAGTGTCTCACAACTTTCTCCAAACATTCTAAAATTTTTATCACAGCCTCTATATATGATATCATGACATGTTGAAAAGTTTCATGATTTTTTGACTTTGTTTGTGTTTTATATAATTTTTAAACATGTGGATGGCAAGTTCACGGCCATGTTTAGTGAGCATGTTGCTCGAAGTTTCCGGTCCGCTCCTGGAATCGGTCGTAACTTATGCTAAGTATCATGAATATCATTTTTGCATGCACGGTTTTTCAAGTTTCGAGTGACCTGCAGTTCAAATCTGAATTTTCCGAAGAAATTCAAATAAACGAACTAAATCTACTACCTATTGAAAACTCTGTTATAATTGTCCCAAAATGGTACATGTAGGTCTACATAGTGTAGGAACATATCACAAAAAGTTTGGTTGAAAAAAATATAAAAAATGTACTTTGGCGAGTGTCCAGAGATGACACTCGACAAAGTGTAGTGACATAATCTTTGCCGAGTGTCCGCCGGAGGACACTCGGCAAAGAGGCCTTTGCCGAGTGCCGGATCGAGGGCACTCGGAAAAGTGTATTTTAAAATTAAAAAAAATCTTTGCCGAGTGCCAGATCACGGGCACTCGGCAAAGACCGTTTACTTACCGACAGTTAACCCTTTCTTCCTCACTCTCTCACTCTCATTCACACTCACCCTCGCCGCCGCCGCGCCCCTCGCCCTCGACGCGCCCCGCCCGGCCGCCATCACCGCGCCGCCGCTCCTCGCCGCTCCTCGCCGAGTGTTTTAATGCTTTGCCGAGTGCTTCAGGCACTTGGTAAAGCGCCCGTTTCCGGTAGTGTAACACTTTTGCAGATGTGAACGTTAGATAAGAATCAACATACTTGTTGGCAAGAGCGCCAATCATGGCGCCTCGAAACAGGTTATCGGTAACGTAGAACATTCTCTCCTCTTTAGGAGTGAATTGTTTGGGTTTCCCCTGTGCGGCGTGATAGCAGTTCATTGTAGTCAACCACAGTATCATCTTACTAGGCCACCTCTTATAAAATGTCCCATCAAAAGGTTCACTTGGTTTTAACGTAGCAGCAAAACCACTGACAAAAAATGCCTAACATCAGGTTTTTGGATTGTTGGAGAAATAGGCATTTTCAGTTTTAATTTAGTACAGAAAATTACAGTGATGTATGTGATGACATGTATGTGCATATATGTCTCACTACTCACATAAGTAGTAAACAACAGTAAAATATGCACAAAAACTAAGAACAATGTGTACCCTGTGGGGGGACCGATGCTCAAGGCATCAGTGGCTCCATTCACACGAGACATCTCGTGTGTATGTTTGATGTAGTCGTATGCAGTCGATGCAGGTAGATGTATGCAGTGGAGTCCCTCAAATGACGCTGGCGATGAGGAATTGACCAGCGTTTGTCGGGCGGACGAAGCGAGCAGTCTTGAGTACACTCCCCAAAAACCTGATCGCCTGCACACCCATGCAAGTGTCGCTCTTTGGACAACGATTTCAGAGGCCTGCTCTCTCACACTCTCTGTGCTCGCAGAAGGTGGGACAGGAATGGCTGTGTGCTACACGTCTGAGACTGTGCGTGTGTACTATGCTATATCGTACTGTTGCCCAACCCTAGAAGCAGCCTCACCTCCTCCGTATATATACACACACGCACGCAGAGGGAGACCAACGGACAATAACGGTCGCCATTATAGCTACCTTTACAGCCAACCAGAAACTGACGCTATCAGTGACGTCCGTTACTAGCTGACAGCCATTACAGCTCATCCGTTACTAGCCATAACACAGGAAATGGCCAACAACGTATGACAATAATGGACGATCATCACTCTACGCAAAATGTGCAACCGTTAGGAAGGAATACTAGGACAAAGGTCCGATCTACCACAACCATGGCCACGGCCAGCGGCGCACGCATGTGGAGTCCTTCATCATTTTCTTAGCTTCTCAATAGATGCACCAATGGTCCACCTATTTAAGTTGATTGAATTGTCCCTTGAACGTACTAAAGTACTAGTACATCGTAGCATTAAAGTTGGCCTTTAGCATTGACTATTATTGAATATTAATATGGGTCAGGCCCACATTAATTCAACACAAACCCAGTCCAACACTCAAGAACGAAGCTTATTGATAATACACCATTTCTTGAGGGATCATGTTGGCAAAGGGGATATCTCAATATGTTCTATTGTCACGGATGATCAATTAGCAGATATATTAACAAAACCATTGCATGAATCAAGGTTTTGCAAGATGCGAAGTGAAATGAATGTGATTGACCTCTCTAATGTGGCTTGAAGTTGAGTACACATGTGTAGTAATGCATTTGGGCTCTACTATGTGCTCTCTAAGTCATTATTGCCTATTTTACGTGAATTTTTTATTCTTGTGTGATCTTAGTAAGTTTATGTGAAGATGTTGTTTATCCAACTACACTATGTATTTATGCATGCATACTAACCCTTAAATCGGTCAAAATGTCCATATTTGAGCAAAGAACCCCATTAGAATTTTGGAATCAGAAAATGGACTGAAATTGGAAAGATGAGTATCAGGCCACGAATAGTCTGATTAGTGACCACAGGCCGTCCATAGTATCAGGGCAGAGGCAGTCCGGGAACTAGTGCAGACAGTCTGGGATTACCAGGCCGCTGACCATCTGTCATGCCCACGTGGACCATCCGCGACAGACAGATATGTCGGCTAGAGGCAGACAACAAGTTCTTTTGATTCCAAAAGGTTTCCCTCTCACTCCTCAAGCCCCAAAAGTGCACCTTTGTCGATTGTGAGCAGACGAAGAGTTGGACTTGCATGTGGACTGTCCGGGAGATCTCTTAGAACTCAAGCACCATGTCGTCATCTTGGTATTTCAAAATCTCATGGATCTCATTCAAATTTACAAGTTCTAGGGTTTCTAGAAATTGCTCTTTGATCTGGAATTGGGAAATGGATTTACCAAATCATTTGGTGAATTGGTTATGCTAGTCCTTATGAACATACTACAAAATCTTGAATGTTTTCCATTGGTTAAATTGATCAAATATTTGGTTGGAAGTCATGGGGCTACTAGGGTTTTAAAATTCGCCTCTGTAGAACTCGCAGACCGTCCAAGAGGGTGGTGCGGACCGTCCGACCATAGTTGCGCTGACCATCCGCCCCGCTAGCACTAACTGTCCAGCCCCTAACAGTTCAACACTTCTTCATTTGCTCTATTGTAACTTGATTCAAATATACATTGCAGTGGTCTAGGCAACCTCAAGAAGAAGCTAGCAGGGCGTTTTCAATCTAAGCGCCGTTGTGCAGATGATGTTGATTATGATGCAACACAGACACAGAGTCACATTCATCTGTTGGGGACAGCATGTCCATGGATACAAATAATGCACCTCAGAGTCATCTAGACCATCCTATTGACATCACATGATGGACCTATCCCGAGATGAAATTTTCTATGGCAGAGTATTGCTTAAGGAGGATAGTAAATCAGTATTATCTCCCCTATTTGTCGGGGACCATAATTAGGGGTACCCTCAAGACTCCTAATTCTCAGCTGGTAACCCCCATCAGCATAAAGCTGCTAAGGCCTGATGGGTGCGATTAAGTCAGGGATCAGTCCATTCGAGCGACTCGATCACGCCTCGCTCGAGCCTAGCCTCGGACAAGGGCAGCCGACCCCGGAGGATTTCTGTCTCCCCCGAGGCCCCCCTCCAACGGCGAACATATTTCCAGCTCGCCCGAGGCCCTGCCTTCGCTAAGAAGCAACCCTGACTAAATCGCCGCACCGACCGACCAAATCGCAGGAGCATTTAATGCAAAGGTGGCCTGACACCTTTATCCTGACGCGCGCCCCCCGGCAGAGCCGAAGTGACCGCCGTCACTTCGCCGCTCCACTGACCGGCCTGACAGAAGGACAGCGCCGCCTGCGCCACTCCGACTGCGGTGCCACTTGACAGAATGAGGCTGACAGGCAGTCAGGCCCTGCCGAAGGCACCATAGGAAGCTCCGCTTCGCCCGACCCAGGGCTCGGACTCGGGCTAAGTCCTGGAAGACGGCGAACTCCGCTCCGCCTGACCCAGGGCTCGGACTCGGGCTAAGTCCCGGAAGACGGCGAATTCCGCTCCGCCCGACCCAGGGCTCGGACTCGGGCTAAGTCCCGGAAGACGGCGAACTCCGCTCCGCCCGACCCAGGGCTCGGACTCAGGCTAAGTCCCAGAAGACGACGAACTCCGCTCCGCCCGACCTAGGGCTCGGACTCGGGCTAAGTCCCGGAAGACGACGAACTCCGCTTCGCCCGACCCCAGGGCTCGGACTCCGCCCTGGCCTCAACCGACGACCTCCGCCTCGCCCGACCCAGGGGCTCGGACTCGGCCTCGGCCACGGAAGACAGACTCGACCTCGGCTTCGGAGGAGCCTCCACATCGCCCAACCTAGGGCGCAGGCCAGCCACGTCAACAGGAGGCGCCATCATCACCCTACCCCGAGCTGACTCGGGCCGCAGGGAACAAGACCGGCGTCCCATCTGGCTAGCTCCGCCAGATAGGCAATGATGGCGCCCCGCGTACTCTGTGACGACGGCGGCTCTCAGCCCCCCTTACGGAAGCAAGAGGACGTCAACAAGGACCCAACTGCTCCGACAGCTGTCCCTCCGCCAGGCTCCATCGCTCCTCCGACGACCACGACATCACACCAGCTGGGTGCCAAAATCTCTCCGGCTGCCACAACGGCATGTACTTAGGGCGCTAGCTCTCCTCCGCTAGACACGTAGCACTCTGCTACACCCCCCATTGTACACCTGGATCCTCTCCTTACGCCTATAAAAGGAAGGACCAGGGCCCTCTTAGAGGGGGTTGGCCGCGCGGGGACGAGGACAAGATAGGCGCTCGCTTGGAGCCGCTCGCTCCCTCTCCCGCGTGGACGCTTGTAACCCCCTACTGCAAGCGCACCCGACCTGGGCGCGGGACGAACACGAAGGCCGCGGGATTCCCACCTCTCTCACGCCGGTCTCCGGCCGCCTCGCTCTCCCCCCTTCGCGCTCGCCCTCGCGCTCGACCCATCTGGGCTGGGGCACGCGGCGACATTCACTCGTCGGCCCAGGGACCCCCCGGTCTCGAAACGCCGACAGTTGGCGCGCCAGGTAGGGGCCTGCTGCGTGTTGACGAACAGCTTCCCGTCAAGCTCCAGATGGGCAGTCTCCAGCAACCTCTCCAACCCGAGACGGTGCTCCGTTTCGGGAGTCTTCAGTTCATGTCCTTCGACGGCAGCTACGACATGATACTCCTTCCACCGCCGCGCGACAACGACAATGGCGACCGACAGCCCGCCCGCCGGCGGCGGAATCGACGACGTCTTCCCCGCGTGGCGGAAGAACAACCTTCGAGCTCGTCCCGCCTTCTTCCCCGCCGACGGAGGGGAAGGCAGGGCAACCAAGGCCAAGCAGGAGGCAGCGCCTCGTCGGCTGTCGAGCGAGTCGACAGCGCCGGCACCCCAACGGGGGGCGCACCGGGTATCGGCTTCGCGCTTGAGACGAAGACGAGCGCCGTCTCCCCGCGACACGCCAATCCCGAGCAAGCGGACGACGCCAGCGCGCTTGTGAAAAGCTTGCTGGACGTCGCCCTCGTACCTGAGACGACGGTGCAGTCAGTCCCCGACGTGACTTTATCGCCGCTCGTCGACCAAGAGGTACCGACCGATTCCCATCTCACGTCATTTGGACTCAGCCTCAACCCGCCTAGCGACCTCGCTTTGGCGGGCGCTCTCGTAGAGGCGAGTCCAAACCCTCTGGGGTTTCGCATGCGGTCGCCTTGGGACCGGCTGACGGGCGTCTCGACCTATGGGCCCTCTGGGTCCGAGGAAGACGACGACCCCAACATCTGTTGGGATTTCTCTGGACTTGGCAACCCCAGTGCCATGCGGGACTTCATGACCGCATGTGACTACTGCCTCTCCGACTGTTCCGACGGTAGCCGTAGCCTCGACGACGAGGACTGCGGCCCAAGCCGCGAATGTTTCCACGTCGATCTAGGGGGTCCCTCCGAAGGCAATCATCTCGGCATGCCGGAGGACGGTGATCTCCCTAGGCCGGTGCCCCGTGTTGACATCCCACAAGAGCTAGCTGTGGTCCCCGTTCAGGCGGGGGGCCATGACCCACAGCTCGAGCAAATCCGCGGGGTGCAGGCCAGGCTCGACGAGGGAGCAGGAGCGCTTGAGCCGATCCGCCGGGACGTCGGGCAGGCATGGGCGGGCCAACCCCCGGCCGGAGAAATACATCATCTGCCCCAGGGCTTCCAGCACCGCGTCACAGACGACGTCAGGGTCAGGCCGCCACCCGCATCTAGTGGGGTCGGCCAGAACCTGGCTGCAGCAGCGATGCTTCTCTGCGCCATGCCGGAGCCATCAACCACCGAGGGTCGGTGAATCCAGGGGGAGCTCAAGAATCTCCTGGAAGGCGCTGCGGTCCGACGGGCCGAGAGCTCTGCCTCCCGAAGGTAGGGGTACCCCTCGGAACCTCATGCCGCGACTTCCCGATTCATGCGGGAAGCCTCGGTCTACACCGGGCGCACGCGCAACACCGCGCCTGCGGCTCCGGGCCGCCTCGACAACGAGCCCCATCACCGCGACCGTTGGGCCCACCTCGATGAGAGGGTGCACCGAGGCTACCACCCTAGGCGTGGGGGACGCTACGACAGCGGGGAGGATCGGAGTCCCTCGCCCGAGCCACCCGGTCCGCAGGCCTTCAGCCGGGCCATCCGACGGGCACCGTTCCCGACCCGGTTCCGACCCCCGACTACTATCACAAAGTACTCGGGGGAGACGAGACCGGAACTGTGGCTCGCGGACTACCGTCTGGCCTGCCAACTGGGTGGAACGGACGACGACAACCTCATCATCCGCAACCTCCCCCTGTTCCTCTCCGACACCGCTCGCGCCTGGTTGGAGCACCTGCCTCTGGGGCAGATCTCCAACTGGGACGACCTAGTCCAAGCTTTCGCCGGCAATTTCCAGGGCACATACGTGCGCCCCGGGAATTCCTGGGACCTCCGAAGCTGCCGGCAGCAGCCGGGAGAGTCTCTCCGGGACTACATCCGGCGATTCTCGAAGCAGCGCACCGAGCTACCCAACATCACCGACTCGGATGTCATCGGCGCATTCCTCGCCGGCACCACCTGCCGCGACCTGGTGAGCAAGTTGGGCCGCAAGACCCCCACCAGGGCGAGCGAGCTGATGGACATCGCCACCAAGTTCGCCTCCGGCCAGGAGGCGGTCGAGGCTATCTTCCGAAAGGACAAGCAGCCCCAGGGCCGCCCATCGGAAGATGCTCCCGAGGCGTCAACTCAGCGCGGCGCCAAGAAGAAAGGCAAGAAGAAGTCACAAGCGAAACGCGCCGCCGCCGACGCGGACCTTGTCGCCGCCGCCGCCGAGTACAAGAACCCTCGGAAACCCCCCGGAGGTGCCGACCTCTTCGACAAGATGCTCAAGGAGCCGTGCCCTTATCACCAGGGGCCCGTCAAGCACACCCTTGAGGAGTGCGTCATGCTTCGGCGCCACTTCCACAGGGCCGGGCCACCCGCGGAGGGTGGCAGAGCCCGCGACGACGACAAGAAGGAAGATCACCAAGCAGGAGAGTTCCCCGAGGTCCGCGACTGCTTCATGATCTACGGTGGGCAAGCGGCGAACGCCTCGGCTCGGCACCGCAAACAAGAGCGCCGGGAGGTCTGCTCGGTGAAGGTGGCGGCGCCAGTTTACCTAGACTGGTCCGACAAGCCCATCACCTTCGACCAAGCCGACCACCCCGACCACGTGCCGAGCCCGGGGAAATACCCGCTCGTCGTCGACCCCGTCATCGGCGACGTCAGGCTCACCAAGGTCCTTATGGATGGAGGCAGCAGCCTCAACATCATCTACGCCGAGACCCTCAGGCTCCTGCGTGTTGATCTGTCCTCCGTCCGAGCAGGCGCTGCACCCTTCCATGGGATCATTCCCGGGAAGCGCGTCCAGCCCCTCGGACAACTCGACCTTCCTGTCTGCTTCGTAACACCCTCCAACTTCCGAAGGGAGACCCTGACGTTCGAGGTGGTCGGGTTCCGAGGAACCTACCACGCGGTACTGGGAAGGCCATGCTACACGAAGTTCATGGCCGTCCCCAACTACACCTACCTGAAGCTCAAGATGCCGGGCCCCAACGGGGTCATCACCGTCGGCCCACGTACAAACACGCGTTCGAATGCGACGTGGAGTGCGTGGAGTACGCCGAGGCCCTCGCCGAGTCCGAGGCCCTCATCGCTGACCTGGAAAGCCTCTCTAAGGAGGTGCCAGACGTGAAACGTCATGCCGGCAACTTCGAGCCAGTGGAGACGGTTAAGGCCGTCCCCCTCGACCCCAGCGGCGACGCCTCCAAGCAGGTCTGGATCGGCTTCGGGCTCGATCCCAAATAGGAAGCAGTGCTCGTCGACTTTCTCCGCGCAAACGCTGACGTCTTCGCGTGGAGTCCCTCGGACATGCCCGGCATACCGAGGGATGTCGCCGAGCACTCGCTGGATATTCAGGCCGGAGCCCGACCTGTCAAGCAGCCTCTGCGTCGATTCGACGAGGAGAAGCGCAGAGCGATAGGCGAGGAGATCCACAAGCTAATGGCGACAGGGTTCATCAAAGAGGTATTCCATCCTGAATGGCTTGCCAATCCCGTGCTTGTGAGAAAGAAAGGGGGGAAATGGCGGATGTGTGTAGACTACACTGGTCTCAACAAAGCATGTCTGAAGGTTCCCTACCCTCTGCCTCGCATCGATCAAATCGTGGATTCCACTGCTGGGTGCGAAACCCTGTCTTTCCTCGATGCCTACTCAGGGTATCATCAAATCAGGATTAAAGAGTCCGACCAGCTCGCGACTTCTTTCATCACGCCCTTCGGCATGTACTGCTATGTCACCATGCCGTTCGGCTTGAGGAATGCGGGCGCGACGTACCAGCGGTGCATGAACCATGTGTTCGGCGAACACATTGGCCGCACGGTCGAGGCCTACGTCGATGACATCGTAGTCAAGACGAGGAAAGCTTCTGACCTCCTTTCCGACCTTGAAGTGACATTCCGATGTCTCAAGGCGAAAGGCGTCAAGCTCAATCCCGAGAAGTGTGTCTTCGGGGTGCCCCGAGGCATGCTCTTGGGGTTCATCGTCTCCGAGCGGGGCATCGAAGCCAACCCGGAGAAGATCGCAGCCATCACCAACATGGGGCCCATCAAGGACTTGAAAGGCATACAGAGGGTCATGGGATGTCTCGCGGCTCTGAGCCGCTTCATCTCACGCCTCGGCGAAAGAGGTCTGCCTCTATACCGCCTCTTAAGGAAGGCCGAGTGCTTCACTTGGACCCCTGAGGCCGAGGAAGCTCTCGGGAACCTGAAGGCGCTCCTCACAAAGGCGCCTATCTTGGTGCCTCTAGCTGCCGGAGAAGCCCTCTTGGTCTACGTCGCCGCGACCACTCAGGTGGTTAGCACCGCGATTGTGGTCGAGAGGCAAGAAGAGGGGCATGCATTGCCCGTTCAGAGGCTAGTTTACTTCGTCAGCGAGGTACTGTCCGAAACCAAGGTCCGTTACCCACAAGTTCAGAAGCTGCTGTATGCAGTGTTCCTGACACGGCGGAAGTTGCGACATTACTTCGAGTCTCATCCGGTAACTGTGGTGTCATCCTTCCCCCTGGGGGAGATCATCCAGTGCCGAGAGGCCTCGGGTAGGATTGCAAAGTGGGCGGTGGAACTTATGGGCGAGACAATATCGTTCGCCCCTCGGAAGGCCATCAAGTCCCAGGTTTTGGCGAACTTTGTGGCCGAATGGGTCGACACCCAGCTACCGACGACTCCGATCCAACCGGAGCTCTGGACCATGTTTTTCGACGGGTCGCTGATAAAGACGGGAGCCGGCGCAGGCCTACTCTTCATCTCGCCCCTCGAGAAACACCTACGCTATGTGCTACGCCTCCATTTCCCGGCGTCCAACAATGTGGCTGAGTATGAGGCTCTGGTCAACGGGTTGCAGATCGCCATCGAGCTAGGGGTCCGGCGCCTCGACGCCCGCGGTGACTCGCATCTCGTCATCGACCAAGTCATGAAGAACTCCCACTGCCGCGACCCGAAGATGGAGGCCTACTGCGATGAGGTTCGGCGCTTGGAAGACAAGTTCTACGGGCTCGAGCTGAACCATATCGCTCGGCGCTACAACGAGACTGCAGACGAGCTGGCTAAAATAGCCTCGGGGCGAACAACTGTTCCCCCGGACGTCTTCTCCCGGGATCTGCACCAACCCTCCATCAAGATCGACGACACGCCCGAGCCTGAGGCGCCCTCGGCCCAGTCCAAGGTACCCTCGGCCCAGCCCGAGGCACCCTCAGCTCGGCCCGAGGTGCCCTCGGTTCAGCCCGAGGTACCCTCGGCCCCTGAGGGTGAGGCACTGCGCGTCGAGGAGGAGCGAAGCGGGGCCACGCCTGATCGAGACTGGCAGACCCCGTACCTGCGATATCTCTACCAAGGAGAGCTACCCCTCGACCGAGCCGAGGCTCGGCGGGTGGCGCGACGCGCCAAGTCGTTCGTTTTGCTGGGCGAAGAGAAGGAGCTCTACCACCGCAGCCCCTCAGGCATCCTCCAGCGATCCATCTCCGTCGCCGAAGGTCAGGAACTCCTGCGGGAGATACACTCGTGGGCTTGCGGCCATCACGCAGCGCCTCGAGCCCTTGTCGGGAATGCCTTCGGACAGGGCTTCTACTGACCGACGGCGGTGGCCGACGCCACTAGAATTGTCCACACCTGCGAAGAGTGTCAATTCTATACGAAGCAGACCCACCTGCCCGCTCAGGCTCTGCAGACGATACCCATCACCTGGCCCTTTGCTGTGTGGGATCTGGACCTCGTCGGCCCCTTGCAGAAGGCACCCGGGGGCTACACGCACCTGCTGGTCGCCATCGACAAATTCTCCAAGTGGATCGAGGTCCGACCTTTGAACAGCATCAGGTCCGAGCAGGCGGTGGCGTTCTTCACCAACATCATCCATCGCTTCGGGGTCCCAAACTCCATCATCACCGACAACGGCACCCAGTTCACCGGCAGAAAGTTCTTGGACTTCTGCGAGGATCACCACATCCGGGTGGACTGGGCCGCCGTGGCTCATCCCATGTCAAATGGGCAAGTAGAGCGTGCCAACGGCATGATTCTACAAGGGCTCAAGCCTCGGATCTACAACGACCTCAACAAGTTCGGCAAGCGATGGATGAAGGAACTCCCCTCGGTGGTTTGGAGCCTGAGGATGACGCCGAGCCGAGCCATGGGTTTCACGTTGTTCTTCCTAGTCTACGGGGTCGAGGCCGTCTTGCCCACAGACCTAGAATACGGCTCCCCGAGGACGAGGGCCTACAGCGATCAAAGGAACCAAGCTAGCCGAGAAGACTCGCTGGACCAGCTGGAAGAGGCTCGGGACAAGGCCTTACTACACTCAGCGCGGTACCAACAGTCCCTGTGACGCTACCACGCCCGAGGGGTCCGGTCCCGAGACCTCCAGGTGGGCGACCTGGTGCTTCAGCTGCGACAAGACGCCCGAGGGAGGCACAAGCTCACGCCCCCCTAGGAGGGACCGTTCGTCATCGCCAAGGTTCTGAAGCCCGGAACGTACAAGCTGGCCAACAGTCAAGGCGAGGTCTACGGCAACGCTTGGAACATCCAACAGCTACGTCGCTTCTACCCTTAAGATGTTTTCAAGTTGTTCATATACCTCGCACCCACGCAAAGTTTAGTCATCAAGAGAGGGTCGGCCTCGCCTCAGCAAAGCCCGACCCTCCCTCGGGGGCTAAAAGGGGGGGAACCCCCTCTGCGTTGAAATTTTCCTCGAAAAAAGATCTCTTCTGCCAGAATGTCTTTCGTGCTTTTTGACTACTTCGAAAAGTGGATCCTGAAAACGATGGAGTACACGTAAGCAGCCAAGGCTGACCGAGCCGAGGGACTCCTACGCCTCCAGGATACGGATACCTCACTCACCACCTTCTGCGATAAGTAACTCACGTTCGAATAAGTGATTCCGCGGACCGAACAAGTCTTCACGTTCGGAAGTTCTTCTGCCGAAGCGATCCTTCGAGCCTTCTCGACTGAGTCGGTGACAGAGCCTCATGGACGGGTAAAAGTGCGCGTAAGCGGTAAGGCCGACCGAGCCGAGGGACTCCTACGCCTCCGGGATACGGATACCTCACTCATCACCTTCCGCGAGAAGCAACTCTCGCTCGCGCAAACATCCCTGTTACCCACAAAAAAGTCCAGATACTCGAAACAAGAGGAAAAGAGACGCAGCTTTACAACACAGCGAGGGTGTGTTCTGGCCTCGGCGGCCGCAGGAGACACACGCTACAAGACAATCCGACCCTGCAGGCTCGGGTCTTGACGCTGGAAGGGGGCAGCAGCACCCTCGGCATCGACGACACCTTCGGCGAGGTCCGACCTGGCCTTGGACGGCGACGCGGTCCGAGGATCTCCACTCTGAAGGACGACGTCATCGCCACGCCCGTGCTATCGCTGCCAGGGTCTTCTCCGGGAGTCTGGCCCGAGCAGGCGGCTCGGCCGGTCGCCCCGGGGCCTCGGCCAGCCTTCCATCGAGGGCGCCAGCCCGACCCGAGGCGTCGGCTGGTCAACTCTAGCGTCGGTCCCGCCAACGGACGACCCGGCTAGGCTCCGGCCAACCAGGTTTCATTTTTGAGCCAACTCTGCCCCTGTTCATGCTGATATCGCTACCCCTGGCCTTGGCTCATCCAAGAGCGGCCAAGGGGTCCCTTTAACTAAGCTAGAGGAGCCTCGTACAACAAGGCCGACCGAGCCGAGGGACTCCTACGCCTCCGGGATACGGATACCTCACTCGTCACCTTGACACGGGGCGACTCACGCTTGGTGAAGCGGTTCAGACAACCAACAGGCGAGTCTTAGTGCTCGAAAATGAGGAAAAAACACGGCTCCGTGCCAAAATTACATACATGTTCAGGCCTCAACAGCCATAATGAACAAAAACACTGGCATTCAAAGTGCCATTACAAACGGAACTCCGGTTCCACCTCCGCAGGTACGAACAACCCCACTCGATGGGGGAGGGCCTGCGGAGCAACAAAAGACCGACAAACGGCGCGCCGTCGCCCGCTCGAGCAGTAGCGACAACGACGACTTCTGCTCCAGGGGGCCGAACAGCGGCAGCACTGACCTCAGGGCAGATGCTGCTGCCAAGAGGCCCCCGCCCATGCCCGAACTCGTGAGGCAAGGACGGGCAGAAGGCCGTAGAGTTGGAGGTCGGTCCGTGGGTGGCCCTGGCTATCTCGTCGGCGGAAGAACCTCTTCCAGCTGCCGTGGCAGACGCCGACGCCGCGAGCGGCTCCGAAGCCACTCGCGTCCAAGAGCCAGGCACGGTGCAGCTGCCAGCGCCACGGACGACGACCGCCCTTCCCTCTGATCACTGAGTGAAGGAGCGGGCCACCACCCACGCAGGGGCCGACCCCAACTCGGCACACTCCCCTCCCCAGCCCTGGTGATGAAAATCCTTGAGGCTGAGGGAGGGGCAGAGGCCGCAGCCCGGCTCGCTTTCCCCCACCATCAAGCTAGAGGTCACCATCTTGGGTGACCGCCGGCGGAGGGGTGCAACTGGGCTGCATGATGAAAATCCTTGAAGCCGAATGATGGCTGAAAGGTACCAACTCCCACGGAGTTGCGTTCCTCCAACGATGAGGCGAAAAGACGGCGGGTATCCCCCATCCAGGGGCTTGGAAGGTGGAAAGACACGATGCATAAGGGAGTGCGAAGACATGGTCGCCTTCCGAAGGGGGGGTCACCCTCCTTTTAAAGGCGACTCTCCCTACTTGCGCCCCCAACCGTCGTGGGCTGAGTCTTCTCCAACACACTCCAAGGTCCCCCCTGTGGCGCGGGGGCTGGGTCCCACACGTCATACAAACCGGCTCAGAGCAGAAGAAGCCAAACCGCCACGCGCGGTGCGCACGACCACCCAGCGGTTACAAGTGACCCTCCACTTTTGCCCAGACCAGCGGGCGAAAGGGGCGGGCAGCCATGCAGGCGGCGTGCAACCGCGCCAAGTGGACTCCCTTCTCCGACTCCCAACACGCCCAGCCTGGAGGCCCAGGTCCACGCGTCATGCAACCGGCGCGTCGAATGCTTCGTGCATGCAACTGCACCGCCACTCGCGCCACTACCGCGCCTCCTCGACTGCGGAACCAATACCGCGGCTCGAGGCGACCCAGCGCACGACCCAGCAGCGCCAGCCTGGCGCGACGGTCAATGCGGCCAAAAATGGGCCGGCCGTAATGGCGGTAGCAGGCGGGCAGGAGCAGCAGTCACGTCCACGTCCCATCCGGGGCAGCGAGAGAACCCTCTCTCACGGCATGAAGACAATGCGCCCGTGTTCCGTTCCTCGAACGGCTCGCGCATGCGCAACGATCGCCCCGCCAACCACTCGCCCCGTCGCATTAACTCCGCGGCGGGACAGGCGGCACCTCAGGCAGGAGAAGCGGGCGACGCTTCGCCTTCGCCATAATGACCGCGTCAGTAAAGGTACGCCACGTCGTTCGATTTCGTATCCTTTTCCTTTTTCCTCTTTCTCTCTCTTGCAACAGGGACCAGGAAAGGGGGATACCCCGAAAAGGATCCTTCCCCGTGAAGGAACCAGGCTCCGAGCCTCCCTACTGATCAGAGGTTCGAAGGCTGGCCCCCCGGAAGGGTTCGACAGCCGCCTCAGATCGCGTGGGCCCTACACCCACTACTGGTCAGAGGTTCGAAGGCCGGCCCCTCGGAAGGGTACCACGGCCGCCTCAGGCTACTCGGGCTCCGCGCCCATTACTGATCAGGGGTTCGAAGGCTGGCCCCCGAAGGGTTCACAGCCGCCTCAGACGCCGAGCGAGGGATGACCATGGGTACGTTCGATACATAACCAAGGCTCGGGCTGCGCTCCCGAGGTACCCTAGGACATTTCCGAGACCAGCGGGAGCGATCTTGTAACGGAATCCCATCAGAGGGAGGCATCGAGCCCTCGGACCCCGTCGCCAGGGGACCGGGTCCGGCAGATCACCCGTAGGTACTTTTGGGCGTGCCTCTGGGCCCCTAGCCGACCCCTAACGAACGGGGCACGGACGTCCACTCGGATTACCCGCTTGCAGCTCACCGGAGACACCATGTTCGGCGCCCATCGAGGGCAACATGGCGCTTTCCCCCCTCCTCCTTGCGGAAAGGCGACGCAGGGGCGTATGTAAAAAAGCCGAGTCTGTCCCTGATCGCCCTCTCGCCCTGTGCGGAGGCTCGGGGGCTGCTCTCTCAAACCCGGCTCCGGCCGAACCGTTGACAGCGTCAACATACCAGCCCGAGAACTTGGGACCCGACCGTACACCCGGGCTACGACCAGCTCGCATGAGGGAACAACCAGACCAGCCGAAGCATTACACGAGGCATTAAGACCTCGAAGGAGTGAAACCACTCCTCCGAGGCCTCGGGGGCTACACCCGGCGGGTGCGCTCGTGCGCACCCACCGGAACAAAACGCAACTGAGAAAGGCTGGTCCCCTTGCAAAAAAGTGCGACGAGAGCCTCCAAGCGAGTGCTAACACTCCCTTCGAGGCTCGGGGGCTAATGTCGGGGACCATAATTAGGGGTACCCTCAAGGCTCCTAATTCTCAGCTGGTAACCCCCATCAGCATAAAGCTGCAAAGGCCTGATGGGTGCGATTAAGTCAGGGATCAGTCCATTCGAGCGACTCGATCACGCCTCGCCCGAGCCTAGCCTCGGACAAGGACAGCCGACCCCGGAGGATTTTCGTCTCGCCCGAGGCCCCCCTCCAACGGCGAACATATTTCCGGCTCGCCCGAGGCCCTGCCTTCGCTAAGAAGCAACCCTGACCAAATCGCCGCACCAACCGACCAAATCGCAGGAGCATTTAATGCAAAGGTGGCCTGACACCTTCATCCTGACGCGCGCCCCCCAGCCGGCAGAGCCGAAGTGACCGCCGTCACTTCGCCGCTCCACTGACCGGCCTGACAGAAGGACAGCGTCGCCTGCGCCACTCCGACTGCGGTGCTACTTGACAGAATGAGGCTGACAGGCAGTCAGGCCCTGCCGAAGGCACCATAGGAAGCTCCGCTTCGCCCGACCCAGGGCTCGGACTCGGGCTAAGTCCCGGAAGACGGCGAACTCCGCTTCGCCCGACCTAGGGCTCGGACTCGGGCTAAGTCCCGGAAGACGGCGAATTCCGCTCCGCCCGACCCAGGGCTCGGACTCGGGCTAAGTCCCGGAAGACGGCGAACTCCGCTCCGCCCGACCTAGGGCTCGGACTCGGGCTAAGTCCCGGAAGACGACGAACTCCGCTCCGCCCGACCTAGTGCTCGGACTCGGGCTAAGTCCCGGAAGACAACGAACTCCGCTTCGCCCGACCCCAGGGCTCGGACTCCGCCCTGGCCTCAGCCGACGACCTCCGCCTCGCCCGACCCAGGGGCTCGGACTCGGCCTCGGCCACGGAAGACAGACTTGACCTCGGCTTCGGAGGAGCCTCCACATCGCCCAACCTAGGGCGCAGGCCAGCCACGTCAACAGGAGGCGCCATCATCACCCTACCCCGAGCTGACTCGGGCCGCAGGGAACAAGACCAACGTCCCATCTAGCTAGCTCCGCCAGATAGGCAATGATGGCGCCCCGCGTACTCTGTGACGACGGCGGCTCTCAGCCCCCCTTACGGAAGCAAGAGGACGTCAGCAAGGACCCAACCGCTCCGACAGCTGTCCCTCCGCCAGGCTCCATCGCTCCTCCGACGGCCACGACATCACACCAGCTGGGTGCCAAAATCTCTCCGGCTGCCACAACGGCATGTACTTAGGGCGCTAGCTCTCCTCCGCTAGACACGTAGCACTCTGCTACACCCCCCATTGTACACCTGGATCCTCTCCTTACGCCTATAAAAGGAAGTACCAGGGCCCTCTTAGAGGGGGTTGGCCGCGCGGGGACGAGGACGAGACAGGCGCTCGCTTGGAGCCGCTCGCTCCCTCTCCCGCGTGGACGCTTGTAACCCCCTACTGCAAGCGCACCCGACCTGGGTGCGGGACGAACACGAAAGCCGCGGGATTCCCACCTCTCTCACGCCGGTCTCCGGCCGCCTCGCTCTCCCACCTTCGCGCTCGCCCTCGCGCTCGACCCATCTGGGCTGGGGCACGCGGCGACATTCACTCGTCGGCCCAGGGACCCCCCGGTCTCGAAACGCCGACACTATTATACTAATGTTCAGTTCTTCCATACTCAGTTGCAGTTTGATGTTTTCTGGGGAACTCTTACGGACACCAACTTTCACAAGCATCAAGTCATTGACTCGGAATATATACAGAGTTAGTAAGAACTGAACATCAGTATAATACTGTATGATTTTATGGGATAGAGAACTTGTAACAGGGCCGCCCATTCTATAAAAGCACAAGTACCAAAAACATTTGCTTCGATAGTTATTTTAGCATACTTGAACCTATATAGATTCGGTAGACCACCGAGTATCCTGGAGGACCTCGGTAAATCAACTCACAACCAAGATCGCTGATTAAGTAAATACACATTCACATACAGGAGTTTTGCAGCGAAAATAATATTACAATAAGTTTACAAATAAGGAGATGAGAGTAAGTACAAAACTTGATTTGAAAGAAATACAACTTTGAACAATATAGATATAACCCTAGTTTTGAAATACATTGCTAGCTCAATGACAATCCTCTAGAAAAAGTAGAGATGAGATAACTATATAGAAGGCTGAGCCCACCGGCACTTACCCACCATCCACAACAGGCCTACATTTTCACCTGCCACATGGTGGGATAAACCCTGAGTACTCGAATGTACTCAACTAGACTTACCCGTCCAAAACTAGAAAATAAGAAAGTAAAAGACACCAAGGATCATGCAATCCTTTTATCTGGAGCTGGCTCTTTTTTTTGGAAGAGTACAAAAATTAATGTAGTTATTAGAAACTTAAGGGGCATCATGATCATTAACCATCTTTTAGCAGATCATTTTTACCTATTCTACGACAAATCTAGGTCAGCACCAGACTAGCTAGATGACATATTGCCAATTCATTATGTCTAGTTATAGCTTTAGTGATTAATCAAGTTCGGCAAGTATCTCATTAAGTAGACAAGCAAGAGTAATTCAAACCCTTGATTATAGTTATTCATGTCATTATTCCTCATCAATATCGTCATTCTCATGATTGTCATTATGTAGTTCTTACTACGATGAGATATATCAAGTCAAGTGCCCACTGTCCAGGAGCGATGGCAATTCGAATCGATTACTAACGAGCTGGCGGGGTATTCCTAACACAAACCATATCCATAGTACTTCGTGAAATATGGTCACCACCATACATATTCCAGTAGCAGCCTGGCTGCACGTCATGGATTCAACAGGAGCCACCATACCCAGGGACCTCCCGACTATCAGAGGGTCAGGGCATACCATGCACCATGGATCATCTCGCCGAGTCCCCGTCACTCCTCAACCACACCAGTAGGTGCACCGTGAGGTCGAATCTGGCTAGAATAGTACTCTGGCTTCACGGTCAGAACGAGTTATCCGACCAGCTAAGTGATTATGCATGCGTTCAACATGACTCGAGGGACCACAACACTACGATCCTTAATCGATATAGACGGGGATAAGTAGACAACCAAGACCTCCATGCCTTGTATTTTCTTATCTACATCTCGTCTGGTCTCATATTAATCATCATACTATTCATTGATATTTCCTAATGACTTTACCAGAATCAAGCATAAGGTAAGCACAAGTACTTGCAAGTGATAGGAAATCATCCGACTTCTATCGTCTAAGCAGACCTAAGCATTTAATCGTACTTAAATTACACAGGTGACAATGATAGTGTTGGGGGCCTTCGGCTTCCGAAGGTCCTCAAAAACATGATTTAACAGTGTTTCTAGAGTATAATGTGTGAACAGGTATCTTCGGACTCGTATCAGAGAGGGAGAAGCTCAAAAGATACGAAGGTTGACACAGCGCCGAAGCTGTGAAGCAGGAAAGCTTCGGCATGTTCGCAGAAAAGGGAACCGACTTGAAGATGAAAAGGCCATTTAGACCTCGATAGATTACTATAGAATTACCACCAAATGTAAAGGGCATGTATGTAATTTTGTATGGGTTGTACCCCGTGCCTATAAATAGGTGAACAGTACCCCCGTACTGTTCACGCTGATTTGGTGTTCACTTTTGCGTCACGCTTGTACTTTCATTTCCTTCAAATTGGAGGTACATTTGTAATTCAATGTTATTTTTATTTATATATAATAATGATATATGATGATCTACGTAATTCTTTATGTTTCTTGTAATTCATTCTTCGTCAATATGTAATGCATTTATAAAGGTTCGCCCTTTGTGACCTTCGTCCGAAAATCATTATATCCCAAGGGAAATAATGTTTCGTAGGACGAAGGACTTAACCGATTAACATTTTCTATGTTGCCTTGTTCTTGAAGCATTTGAGAACAAGTCCTCAACATTGGCGCCCACCTCCGGTGAACTCACTTCCACTCTTTGAAGTTTTTTATCTTCGGCAATCATAAACCTTCGTTATGGCGCCGAAGAAAGCTTCAGCACCTGGGACTGCAGCTCTACAACCGCTGGACCACAATCAGGAGACAGTCTCTCTTCGGGAGGCCCGAAGCCAGAAAAGGAAGGCTGTTAGCCCGTCACCACCAGAGGACGAGTTAGATCAAGAAATCAGAGATATGGAGATGCTTCATCAACAAGTGCAGAGGAAGAAAGAAAAGATGGCCAGGCTAGCTGAACTACAGAGGCAGATAGACGAAGCCTCTGAAGAAGTTCGTCACCTTGCTCAGGATGAGCAACACCGAAGGCCTCAGCACCAAGACCTTCATCAGGAGGATTTTCCCAACGGAGATGACTGGTATGACAATTTCCATCATGGGAATTTTGTCTTTGACGATGCTTCTCCTCTGTCCGCTGAGCTGCAGGCTACACCTTGGCCTCCGTCCTACAAGCCTCCTCAGCTTCCCGTATTCGATGGCCATTCAGACCCGAAGCAGTTTTTGATGAGCTACGAGGCAACAGTATCTTCCTATGGTGGCAATGCTGCGGTCATGGCCAAATCTTTTGTTATGGCTGTCAGAAGTGTTGCTCAAACCTGGTATTCCTCCCTTCGACCAGGAACGATCACTTCATGGCAGAAGCTGAAGGACCTCTTGTTAACTAGCTTCCAAGGGTTTCAGACGAAGCCGGTTACTGCTCAGGCTCTGTTCCAGTGCACCCAGGATCACGAAGAATACCTTCAGGCGTATGTCCGAAGGTTCTTGCGTTTGAGAGCACAGGCACCAACGGTGCCCAATGAAATTGTCATTGAGGCCATGATCAAGGGGCTTCGGCCAGGACCGTCAGCTCAGTACTTCGCCAGGAAGCCCCCTCAAACTTTGGAGAAGCTTCTCCAGAAGATGGATGAGTACATTCGGGCCGATAACGATTTTCGCCAAAGAAGGGAGGAGGCCTTCAGGTTTTCTGAAATGACCAGGGGCTTCGGTGGGAGGTTTTACCCGAGGCATGTTAGATCAATTCATAACTCTACACAAAGTGATGATAAGGGGAGCCAACAGCAAAGGCCACAATATTCCTCACAGGCTTCGGGGCAACAACAAGCTCCCTTCCGACCACCAGCTCCAAGAGGCAGAGGTGCCAGGGGCTTCGGAGGAAGATTTGGCGATCAACAGAGAAGAATCTTTTGCTTATTCTGTGGTGAGAACAAGGGCCATACTACCAGGATGTGTCATGTTACCATCCAGAAGCAAAAGGAAATAGCCGAAGCCGCAGCACAACAAGCTCAGCCGAAGCAGGTCATGCATACAGCTTCGTATCACTCGCCCTACATCCCAGAGTATGTAGGCAACCACCCTGCAGTTTCTGTTGCTTCGGCGAGTCAATCTCAAGCTTCTTGGCAACAACCTCCGCCTCCACCTCTGTTACAGCAAGGACAGCAGCCAGAAGGGAGCCAGTATGCTCCACACCAAAGGGACTTCCGAGAGCAGTCCGAAGCTCGTACAGTCAACAGCACCGTGCCAGAGTCAAAGCACATCTATTGACAAATATCCTACCCTAATAGCAATCTTTTCTATCCAGTTTTATTTTCTGTAATAAAGGATATTGTTTAGGTTTCATATAAATACTTTCGTTGATTCCCACAAGGAAAATATATTTTTCTCAGGCTTAAATTGTTAAAGTTTAAAGACTTGTGATAATCAAGAGGACCTTCGGACTACCGAAAATTATTCGAAACAGCAAAAAGTCGTTCTAAGGAACGCAGAGTAAGTTGCCGAAGTCACAAAAAAAAAGTCGTTCCAAAGGGAACGCAATGTAAGTTTTTTGCTCCAAAGTCGTTCCTAAGGGAATGCAGAGCTTACAGCGAAAAGTCAACGCTGATTCCGCCAAAAGTAAAGGCGAAGAAGCTCCAAAGTCGTTCCTAAGGGAATGCAGAGCTTACAGCGAAAAGTCAACGCTGATTCCGCCAAAAGTAAAGGCGAAGAAGCTCCAAAGACGTTCCTAAGGGAATGCAGAGCTTACAGCGAAAAGTCAACGCTGATTCCGCTGAAGTAAAAGGCGAAGAAGCTCCTAAGGGAGGCTTATAATGAAAAATTTTGTATGTTTTGTCACAGGAACGCGTGTATCTTCGGAATAAACAACATTTTACTCAGCATAACATCATCGCATCATTTCGCATAACATAAGCATCATACATCATATTGCATAAAGCACAAGAAGGGGATGTGACATCGATCTTCGGAAGAATGTTTTGAAAAGGGCAAACCATGCTAAGTAGCTTCACATTGTCAAGAAGCCTGGATATTATTCATCAGAACACTGGATATTGTTGTGACAAACAAAAATCCTTCTTCACGAAGCATGAAAAGAAGGGAAGGTGTTTTTTCGTCAAAGACTCAAAAAGCGGTACGTGTAAAGTTTCATGCATCGTAAAGAATTAAGCAATAAAAAGGGTATATTACATTTAGGATTACAAAATTTTACAATTCAAAAGTTTACTTTACAATAGTGTTCAATTTTCTTTTAGAACAACTTCTGCAGCCTCATTCAGGAGTCGATTGACGACTTCGTCCATGATTGCTTCGGCCATCTTTTTAATTTCATCGTCTCCTTTCGGCTGAGGGCCTGGAGACGCTTCAGCAGGATCTGAAGGACAGGACACGGCTATGCTGCTATTACAAACGGAAAACGAAGCTTAAAACCAAAAATTACAACACAATACAAACTATTAGTTAATACCTAATTGACCTTCGGGCTCTGTGCTCTTTTCAGCAGCCTTAGCCACTTCTCTAGCATCGTGAATGCCCTTTTCACTTCTTTGAATAATTTCTCCTGCCATTTCTCGGCCACCATTTTCCCAGATATCAGTAAAAAACTTTCCACCAATTATGCTTGCTTCGGCCGAAGGGTCTTTTGCGTCTTCAAAGGACAAAGCAGTTTCGGATTGTGCTAAGATTTTTACGTGTTCACAGCCCTTCTTCTCTAGAATGGTGGCAATTCCTCTGGCCCCAGAGAAAGCACATATATCCCCACGGCTATTTAAAATTTCTTCGAAGGCTTCAGCTTCGTGGTCGATCCATTCAATAGGACCTTCGGGATTACCTCTTATAAAGTTTTCTTCACTAGAGAAGGCGCCGACCCTGGCGAAGCTAGCCCTCAACTTCTTAACACATTCTATAGATTTGTTGTAGCACCTCTTCTTGGATGAACGAAGCTCTTCAACAGTTGCTTCCAAGTGATCCGCCCATTGGTCGCTGAGCTCTCGCCTTGTTTCTTCAAGTATACGTTCTTCCCTGGCTCTGGCCAGTTGTTTTCGAAGATCTTCTATTTCGCGTTTCTGAGCTTCAGCCTGACTCTTGAACGCAGCTTCGTCTTCCTTTATTTTATTTACCAATGAGTGTAATATTTTATCTTTTTCGAGGCCTTCGTTCCTCAGTTCAATTACTTCGGAACGAAGGTTGCTCAGGGCTATAGTACACCCTTCGTCTTCAGCATCTTTTTGTGCCCTGAGGGCATTACTAAGTATCAGGCCCTGCAAAGAAAAGTATGTGTGTTTCAATAAAACAAGCAAAAGGTTTTTTTGGTATCAACAAAGAATACAAGGATCCCATTTGTTGCACCTTTAAGCTATTGTAGGCCAGGCTGTCGGCCAAATCGTTCTTCGACAGCACCGAGAGCCCGTCTTCTAAGGTTGGGAATCCGAAGCTCTTGCTCATCTCCCGACAAACAGAAATTTCCTTGTTGTCAGGGAGACAATACAAAAAGTCTTCTTCTCCACTACCATTGAATATTAACGCCCCCTTTGGATACTTCAGCTTTTGGGCGTATTGCTGGGCCTCTTGCTCCTCTTTTTCTGAAAGTTTTTTCCCCGAAGCATGACGAACAATATAATCACGAACTCTGATGGATGCTTCGGGGGCAATGACTCCGATCTCTTCAACAAAAGTTGGCTTTGTTATTTTTTCCTCAGTTTCCAAGGATTCTATCTTCGCGGGCTCTGAGGACCCAACTTCGGCTTCAGTCCCTTGCACTGGAGATTTGTTATCAGAAATTTCAGTTGTTGTTTCAGGAATGGCAGCAGCCTTCTTCGGAGGTGTGCTTGAAGTTTTAATTGTTTCTAGTACATCTAGCACATTGGCCATTCTTCTTCTTTTTGGAGTCACTGCTGGCACTTTTTGATTTTTTATTGTCTCAACATTTGCTGCAGGACTCACAATTTCTGGAACTTTTTCTTCAGTTGGTTTTTTCACTTCTCCAATTTTTTCTGTGGATGGCGCTTCGGCCATTTCTTTTGTTTCTGGCAGCGAAACCTTCGGTTCTTCTAGTTCTGTCTTTTTCGCCGTTTCGGTCATCCCTGCAGCTGCAGGTGGCGTGACTGGTATGGTTGGCTTTTTAGCCTCGGTAGCCGAAGAAGATTTTTCGGTAAACTCCGGCACCGAAGCTGGTTCGATATAGCGCGGCCGGTGAGTGAGGACTTTTATTTTCTTTCTTTCAGGCTCTGGCTCGCTAGGAGCAGTTGCAGCTTCTTCTTTTGCAGAGGTTGTGTTCTTTCTTTTCTGCCTTCGGACGGGGTAGCAATAGTCAGGGTAAACAAACCCAATTGCATCAAATACCCGATTCAGCCTTTTCTTTTTTCGGCCTCCGAAGGCTGCTGACATCGCAGTATCTTCGGCCTTTGAATAAGCACCAAGCAATTCGTCACTTAAATTTTCAATACTCTTTAGCCAGTCATCATCTGGCTCAGTAAATTTATCTCCAAACTTGAAGGTGTACTTCAGTCTCACAAGCCCACCTTCGTCGGCCTCTTTTATGGTTTCTTGAGGCATTTCCCATTTCTCCGCAAGAGGCCAAACCCGGAAGGCAATATGCTCTTGTACTAAATCTCTTGTTCCAATAAAAGAGCAGATGACGCCGAAGGCCCTCTGGCATTCTTCGGCAGCTTCATTCATTTCCACCTTCGGCCTCCGAAGGCTGAAGCTTTGCCAAATAGGACGCATAATTATACCTTTGATATCTTCTCGTGCTGATAGGTCATTCTTCACATAAAACCATTCTGTCATCCAATCCCCGGGCCATCTCTTCCGAAAGGTTGGTACGGGACAGCTTGCCCCGGACCGAGAGACGAAACTGTAGCAGCCAAAGTTATTATGGTACTGTTCTTTGCCCCAAGGCTTTGTTTCATATAATAATTCGTGTATATTACAGAAGCTTCTTGCATCAGGCTTCAGACCTTGGCTTCTCGCGGCCCACACGAAGATATTTAGCCTTATAATTGCCTCGGGAGTAAGTTGATGAAGATAGACTTCGAAGATTTTCAACACCTCCACGACGAAGCTACTCAAGGGAAATCGTAGCCCAGCTTTCAGAAAGCTTCGGTATATTACGACTTCATTTTCTTCAGGGTGTGGACAAGTCTTCTCTCCTTCATCGGCCCTCACAATGGACAAATCCCGAAAATACCTTCCTCTCATGTTGACAAGATGATTCTCTTTGATAGTTGATTTACCATAAACTGAATGGCTTGGTCGCCAGGGACGATCTTCGGAGTCTTCGCTACCGCTGTCCACATCATAACTGTCACTGTCACCAGTATCCTCAGACAAGCCTTCCAGAATTTCCTTGGTAATTTTTTCCGTGTTTGTCTTCGACATCGCTATAAGAAACCCCAAGTTTTTCTCCTCATCAAGAGTCAGCTTCGTCTCACCAGCAGTTTTCTTTTTCTCTTCATCAAGAGACAGCTTCGTCTCAGCAATAACTTTCTTGTCTCCAGACATCTTCGGAAATACTAAAAAACTGTTTTCAAAGCCGAAGCTTTAAAACTAAAGACTCAGGGAATCTTAGCGCGCAAAAGCTAAAAATCGAGCGAGCGAGAGCAAGTGACAAGAGAGCGTACCAAATGAGCTCGCGGTATGCTCTTATTTATACGCTCGGTGCGGTAAAAATGGAAAGACCCCGCCTGTCAGTGAATGTTGCTATTCTAGCAAAGGGAAGGTGTTTTTTCGGACCTTCGGCTTAAAGCCTTCGTCCATGTCGCAATCTAAATTTATTATTTTAACAAATTAATATTGCGAGGGGCTACTGTTGGGGGCCTTCGGCTTCCGAAGGTCCTCAAAAACATGATTTAACAGTGTTTCTAGAGTATAATGTGTGAACAGGTATCTTCGGACTCGTATCAGAGAGGGAGAAGCTCAAAAGATACGAAGGTTGACACAGCGCCGAAGCTGTGAAGCAGGAAAGCTTCGGCATGTTCGCAGAAAAGGGAACCGACTTGAAGATGAAAAGGCCATTTAGACCTCGATAGATTACTATAGAATTACCACCAAATGTAAAGGGCATGTATGTAATTTTGTATGGGTTGTACCCCGTGCCTATAAATAGGTGAACAGTACCCCCGTACTGTTCACGCTGATTTGGTGTTCACTTTTGCGTCACGCTTGTACTTTCATTTCCTTCAAATTGGATGTACATCTGTAATTCAATGTTATTTTTATTTATATATAATAATGATATATGATGATCTACGTAATTCTTTATGTTTCTTGTAATTCATTCTTCGTCAATATGTAATGCATTTATAAAAGTTCGCCCTTTGTGACCTTCGTCCGAAAATCATTATATCCCAAGGGAAATAATGTTTCGTAGGACGAAGGACTTAACCGATTAACATTTTCTATGTTGCCTTGTTCTTGAAGCATTTGAGAACAAGTCCTCAACAGATAGGGATAAATAAAGGTAATCAAGGATAAATACAGCAATTGTTTCCAAACAACTCTTAGAACCTAAAGCAACAATCATAGGCAGGTAGGTGAATAAAACGATTATTGCAAACCATGGGAATTAGATGCCAGGGCTTTCTTGGAATCCAACACTAGGTTAGTGTTTTTGTTAGATGACATCCGCTGGACAAATATCCACTTGATCACTCCATCGTCTTCAGGATAAGTCCTCCACATCTTAGGGAGTAGTTCCAAAGCAAAATCCTTTACATCCACATGTTCAACATCTATCGTACCTAAATGAGATGCATGATGCATATATATGAGCATAATGAAATGTAATACAATACCATACGACACCACACATTAGTGAACTAAGCACAAATAGCAAGGCACTACAAACACTCATTCACAAGCACTAGCTATCCATACATCATCGACACATGAATCTAACACCACTGAAGGCATGAGATATATGTTAATTTAAGTTTAGCAACCACAAGTCTTCATCAATCAAGAACTAACCAAACCTACTAAGCCAAACAAAAGCAATTCCAAGCAACTAACTTAGCACTTACAGATTTTAGACAGCAACACAACCTGTACTTCAACCATAACCAGAGATTCAGACATCCAAAAAGATGATACAAGACTTTCTGGAGAGCTAATAAAATTGTCTACAAAATATTTATAATCATCTCAGGGTGATTTAATCTATATCAAGGTCAATCAACATAAAGAAGTTGCCTCTATCCAAATTTGGACAGATTCAGACTTCATACTTCAAACATCTATAACTGAAGATTTAGACCACCAAAAAGGATGATCCATAACATTATGGAAAGATTAGGAAAAGTACTACAACTCTTCTATAATTACTAAGAAGTGATTCTAAGTTTAACTTAGTCAAACAATGCAATCTTCTAAATTTGAACATAATATGGATAGATTCTGATATTGGACTTCTAAGAAGCATAACTTCCAAACTATCAGACCTATGGCCATACAATTTTAACATAAGCAAGATAAAGAAGTTATCTACAACTTTTGTATAGAACATTCCTATAGAAACAAAGTTTAGTTCACCAAACTAATGGCACGACAAAACAATGCATGCAGCCCAAACAACAAGTAGTCCAATTTGGCTCCTATTTAGTCTCTACAATTATCATATTCTCAACACTTAGAATAGTCTAACACTTTATCATTTATTAGAGCTAAAATCAACTAATAAGCATCAATAAGTCAACTCACTAATTTCATTCATTTCAATTGGAGCACAAGAGTTACAAACATACAAGTAACAAGTGCATTCATCACTTGTTTCCTATTTATTAGGACTTAGTTCATACAACAAGAAGACACTACACCATATATAAGTCTTACATGTTCCTTAGCTAAGCATAATACTGGAAGACTAACAAAAATAGTCTCAACCTTTTTGGGACACCTACAACTCAAAACATGATTAGAAGCAAATTAACAGGCTTTTTCTTAAGCATTTTTCTAGATTAAATTGGATAGCACACAAAGCGAAATAAAATACCACCTTTAATTTGATCTAACAAGTAGAGCATCACTTCATCATAAAATTAAATCATCACAAGCAATAGTGACAGAACCTCTCGGGTACGCATTTGAAATACTAACTCTATCTAGCACATCATCAATACAACCATACATAACATACATGCCTACCAAAAGCATTCATCACTTGAATCCGCAATTCCAACAACATAAGAAACATATGAGTCCCTTTTTACTTCACTTTCTTTTCTACGTAATTTGATTGACACACATACATACATGTATATGCATGACATCGACCAAACACAGGGAGAATAAATCACAACTACACAACCTGGCGAAATCAACTCGAGTCGCACATGCATGTCCACTTGGCTTGGACATTTCGTCGAACACATGGTGCGCGAGGCATGAATCAATAGCTAGCTACAAACAACGACATCGATTTATTGGTTTGGCATTTCATCGAACACAAAGCACGCAAGGATAATGAAGTGCCTCACCGTGTTTTGACGCCATCGCAATCGAGGCTGCGTAGATCAGGATAGCGCACGGGACACAGACGTGTCGAGGTTGCTGCTGCTTCTGGAGGAAGTGGCTCGACATGGGAAATGGAGCTTGTTGTGCACGGTGTTGGAGACGAGGCATATGGCTTGCTGCTGTAGACCGGCAACAGGAAGGAAACCCACACGTTCTTAGCGCGTGTCTGTCGATGTGGAGGAAGTTGAGGACGCGAGGGAGTTTGCCATGGATCTCGGTGTCCGGTTCGAAGGCGAGCGAGCGCTCGATGAGCTCCTGTTTGTAAGGGATTCGCCATGGAGGAGCAGTGGTGCGAGGAAGCCACCCTGGAGGAGGAGAGCTCAGCCAAGGGGAGCGGCACTAGGAGCTAGGTGCCTAGAGGAGCTCGGGCGCCGAGCGGGGCCCTAAGCATCGAGCGCTGGAGGAGAGGAGCAGGGGGAGGCCACGCGTCATAGGGAGGGCCTGAGCGTGACCACCATGCTAGGGAGGTCGATGGCCATGGATGAGATGAGCGGCTAGGGATGGAGATAGGTAAGGCGATTGCTTGAGGGAGGAGCAGCATGTGGATGAAGGAAATGAGGGATTTTCCCCAATTGAAGCAAATTCTAGAGGTAGATGAGTAGACTCCTCATACCGGGTAAGTCTAACTGAGTATTAGTATACTCAGCCTTGCTTTAGGCATAATTTTACAAGTTTTTTTGCAAGGCATGGTTGATGGTGTGACTTGGCCAGCCACCCTGCCACCGGGTTGGACGGTCGAGTGGGATGCCGTCTCGGTAGGAAAGGACCAGGCAGAGTAGTGGCCCAGGCTTCGCCCTACTCCCCATTTATCGTCGTTAGTTGTTATCCATTGCATTTGAAAACAATGTTTCTTATTATCAAACTTTGATTTATGTAATAACTCAAGTACTTCTTCAATCTATGGTTTCATGTTTTATTGTGTTTCTCTATGTCTCACTTTCGTGTGAGAGAATGGTACTTGATCCTTGTTAAGTGGTTAATCGAACTCGATCTGACGAACTAACAGTTTATTCCGATTTAAGTGTATGATTGCCTCCAAGGCAATGCTTGAGCACTTAAGCTGGAATAATCTGAGCGGTTTTGTCATAGCTGGTATCAGAGCGAATACCATTACAGAGAAGTCAATAAGTCATGAATTACATCCTTTTCTAAAGTAAAACTTGTTTAGAAACCAGTGTTGGATAGACCGTCAGGACCATAAGGATAGACCTAGGACGAGAAGTCTTAGGAATAGATGGGTAGCTAGGTGGCTATATAAGTAAGCTGTTCAGGTTGTTACTATAATAGGTGGGATGCCTATGAGCACCCCTTTGATTGATGAGAGGACGTCAGTACGAGCATGCATGCATTCTAGTCATAATTATAAAATTTGCAAGTCAATTTAGCAAAAAGTGAAAGAGTGCATTAACCCTTGACCTCTAAAAACTAGAATAAAGAAACTGCCCAGGAAAAAGTAAACTAAGCCAACATGGGTTGTAACACCCTAAAAATCCTATTTGGGAAAATACATCTCGAGAACTAAAAGTGTTTTCTAAGAAAATATGGAATAAAATAATCATCACATGACTTGAATCACTCTTTGAATAAACTATATAGTTAGAAATACTTGCAAAGAAATAAATCCAACTTAAAGTAGTTCTTTATAATGAACATTACTTTTCATAACAGTAAATATTTAATTAATATTTATTTTATTTAAACTTTTAAGTTTCATCAAGCATTCAAAATTAATTGTGTGTGTTGTATATCAAAACATTTGCCTAAATAAAGCAAGGAAATGAATAGTATAAAAAGTATATCCATAAATATATTGCATTATGCTGGATATTTTGGTTGTCACATTTTAGTTTAAATCTAAAATCTGAAGCTTGCTTGGATTTGGATTTGGATTTGAAGTAAGGATTTAAAACAAAAATAAGAAAACAAGAAAAGAAAACTAAAGAGAAAAAAATGAACCATCTACGTGAAACACAAAGGCCGCTTGGCCCACTAGCACAAACCGTGGTCACTGGTTGGCCCAAATCACTTCACGCACGCACAAGCCCACATTTTGTTTCTTTCATTTGTTTACTAGCTGAGTGCGGAATATATAATACCAGTATACTACAATAACTTATATATAAAATGTGTGTTATACTGTTATAAGAAAATGTTTCATAATCAATTTATGATCCTAGCCATACATAAATTTTGTTATTTTAATCTAGTTGTTTCACCACTACATTATATTTCAACCATCAGTATCATGCAGACTTCTATATATGTCACGATTTGTATGGTCCCATCATTGGAGAGCACGTTCCACACATGCCGGAAGAAATTCCCTCGTACATCGTTAGTCATCAGACACGCACCACCATACGCTCTTGCTTAAACAAAAAGGCAAGTGTGTGTTTGCGAAGAGAATTAAAGGCAGGCAGACACAAAAGCTACCCTGACGTTGGCGAGGATGACGAACTAGTCACTGTTGTCGATCCTCCTCTGCGTCACCTCCGGCGCCAAGATGACGCCACAATCCTCGATATAGTAGTCGTCGAACGCACGCGACATGACGAGTACCGATGACTCTTGGTTGGGCTGCCAAACGAAGTGCACCCTGGGCTCATCAGCGAGGTAGTACCCCTAGCCGTTGCACCACCGGATGCACTACTCCACTACATACGTCATGTTCGAGGACACTCACACAACGTCAGCAACGTCCATCGTCCCAGCGCACAAGAATTCATGTTCGGTCAGTAGCGACTTACGTGGTAGGTTGGGCTTTAGGTGGACGATGAGCTGGACGGTTGGCGTCGTCGTCGGATGTGGTGTCCAGAACAACCCGAGAGTCGTCGACGTTGGCGACAACCATGAGGCCCCCTGCTTAACGATGGACAGCGCAGTGCAACTGCTCTGGACCGCGTCCAAGCGGCGGCTTCACGGGAGCTTGTCATACACAGCGGCACATGCGACCACGTAGGACTGCTTCTAGAGGTCGAACTGACAGTCGCCAAGCTTCTCGTCATCGATGAGCGACACCAATGCGAGTACCTCCTGCTCATGGTGTTTGTTCGGGGTTTCAAGTAAGAAACATGGATTCATGCTTGACGTTGGTTTATGAAAATGACTCACAAGTATGATCCATGGAAAACATATTACGAAGAATAAATGTCACGCATGCAAAAAAGGGAATTTAAGTATAAAACATTATTCGAACAAAAGAAATTGCATGCAAAGCTCTTCTTTAAATAATATTACCTCCATCCAAAAATATAATTCAAGAATCTCGGTGATACTTATCTACTACTACGCATTGTGCAAGGGTAGCAAGTGAGATTGGTGAGAGATGTAGTAGATGTGTTTCCTGTCATAGATGCAGACATAAACACACATGTGGTATATCGGTAGCTACTCTTGGCCTTTGCTTAAGAGGTCATGGGTTCAAATCCCCTTGAGGACATGTGTGTTTTTTTAATTTTAGCTAGACGTGGGTTGTACGGGGGAATGGGAATGGGCTTTGCGGGGAGAGGGGAATGGGAATGACAGAACATAGAATGATGGCAGAACATGGGAATGAGTCGCTGGAGTACAGGTCATCATGATGCAACAAAAGACATCAGCACGAATTCTCTAGCCGTCACTGGTGGGTGGGCCCTGTTCGCCAGAGGAGTCTTCTAGCTTGAGTCCGTTGCGATGGAAATGCTCGCCATTGCCATGTTTTAGAGAGAGACAGAGAGCAGGAAGCCGCCGCCGTGGGACAGCTCGACGCCATCGCCTAATGTTCCTCGTTCGTGTGACCGTTCGGGGACTGATATGCGGTTGAAGGGAAGCTGACAGGGCCGCTCGCCGTGGGTTGCAACATGACCCTAGTTATGATCCACGAGACGATGAAGTAAAGTACACATCCTTAATTTCGTGCATGTACATAATTAGCTGATTTCACAATGTCTATTATACATGCATGATTCTTGTGCATTTTATTACATGAATAGGAGGTCTTGTCCCAATTTCGTTTGATACTCGATGAAGCTGAGGCACGATATCAAGACGCACCGAAACCAACCAAGACAATCACCGAGAGGTCAAGAAAAAGGAAGTAGAGTGATGCGAAAAGAGGTGCCAGAGGATTGAACAAGTTTCCTAACAACTCATATAAAATCTCAGATATGAGCATGAAAGGTTAGCCCCTAGCTCCAGAAGAGGCAATGCCTAAGTTTTGGAATGCACCTGGGTTCTTAGTTAGAGATAATCTTGACATCATAATTCGAGAGTGGAGAGATGTGTTAGACGATGCCAAGAATCAAATGTGGAATAAGCTATTAACGTGGTTCGTTTTGCCTCGGGGTTCAGAAGAACTCGTGAAAGAATACACAACAAAGCAGTTTGCAATCAATTTCCGAAATTGGAGGTCTGAGGTGAATACAAAGTTTGCAAAGAAAGGACCAGACTCGACAAAATAATATAAAATCTTAGTAGGTCAGAGGGCAGTATTTCTAGAGCGGAGGAGCAGCCCTGATTTCATATCTCCAAGCGAGGGAAATTCGGAATTATCTAAGAAAAACAAGTACCACCACCACCTAGGCACAGGTGGTTACAAGCATCAAATTCCTAAATGGAGACAAGAAGACACCGATAAGAAGGTCGCAGGGTTGCCGACGCTGTTCGAGCAACTTGGTGAAAGGACAACTAATTGGATCCATGCTTGAAAACTAAGGGAAACAAGGCTGGTGTATCTTTTGATGATCCCATTGTCGAAGAAGCGGCAAAAAACATATATGTAATGGCAGTAAAGCAGAGCCAAGGAACATTTAAGCCACAAAGGGAGAGAGACATCCTAACGGCTGGTCTCGGCAACCATGAGCATCCTGGTTGTGCACGAGGAATCTCGTCTAAGGATGGATGGAAGGAAGGCTTCGGACCACAGCGGGAAGGTCTGTAAAAGAAACATGATCGATACAAGGAACATATGGCAGATTATTTTTAGGAGGAAGCTAAGAAAGAGTTCAAAGACCTGATGTCTCAAATGCTATTGAATCCTCCTCCAGAATTGATGTAGAAATTGGCGAGTGTGATGTTTATTCAACAGATGACCACTCCACATATGCAAATAATTCCAGCAGCTCAACCGTCGTCTTCCACTGATCATACGACTGTTCCAAGCTATGTCGCGTCAACGGGAAATAAGGTCCGCTATCTACTAGATGACATCACAAGGCTTGTGGCGTGCACACTAATTATAAAATATGGTATTAATAACAATCGTATGAAGAAAGTAGCCACATGCCTTGCGATCCCATGACGCAAGTTCCATGGAAGCGACATTCCAGAAGACTATTGCAGGGTAGAAGTGACGGCGGTCTTCAAGGATCCAATGACAACATGCTAGACATCCCTGGACCAAAGGTATTGAGACATTTGGACAAGATATCAAGAATTTCATCCTTTGGTCTCAAAGGGATGTCGAATTGGTTGATCTACCACCGCCGTCGTCGTCCTCTGCCCAACCCTCTTCGCCTGCTCAAACTGCAGTTCCTATTGTACATCCACCACCTTCCCCATCTCTGCCACGATCATCGCCATTCAGGGCTACACCACCTTCTCCTCCTCATCCTCTTGGTGACCCACTGTCTACGCTACCAGCAAGGGATCCACCTTCCCCACAGCCATCAAGGGATACACGACAATAAAAAAAATCTAAATTTTCTATACCAAAATTGGTGTCCCTGTATGAGAAAAAGAAGAGTAAAGCTACCACTGCTATCACAACTCATTTTTGTCAAGGATTGCAAGGAGCCTTATGACACATACTGTTGATTTGGCTAAGCACGAGAAGTCTGGAAAAAGGCTGAGGCAATGACCGTAAAGATAAAGAAGACAACTAAGGCATATTATAAAAATGTGCCTTAAAATGTGCTGGACAGACCTCTACTCCCTTCAGAGAAACTAAGGAAGCTCCCAACTTGTATTAAAAGGTTGCATGACTAGTACATGCGGGCATCTTCACTTGGCATCGACATCATCGATGTACATGTACTAGAAAAAGCTTTTCATGGTTTAAGCGATAAGACATTTATTGCATTCGAGGACATGTGGTTAATGATTAACCTTCAAAGTCTCGACGTGCAACTCGTAACAGTGTTTGCATTGTAAATGTCACTTATTCTTCCAGATGTATGTGTAAATTTTCAATATTTGACATGCATGTGTGCCTTGCAGAATGCAACATGATTAGCGGGAGATCCTTTATGGTACCAATCCCAATGCTAGTGCTGGTAAAAGGGTCGGGTATCTCAACCCAATATAGATATCCAAGTAAAATCACACTTTTATAATTGAAAAAGATAATGAAGAATTAAAAGGAAAGAAGGACGAAGAAGTTGAGAAGCATATACAGGATATGAAGAAAGATTTTGAAGCTCGATACGCCACCTACATAGGACATGCAATGCTTCAATTTCAAGACAGGGAAGCCATAGTTGCCTCGTACAACTTTAAGTAAGTGTGATTTTCCATAAATAAAATTAATAATTTCAATACACATTTATCATAAATTTTATTCGTACATAGACCACTGGATATGCTTCCTTATTTATCCCAAGGTTGAAAAGATGGTGGTGCTTGAATCCTTGGACTACGACCCTTCAACATATGAAAAATTCCTCAACATCTTAGAGTTGTAAGCCTTTTCTATACATGCATACTTTTATCGATGAAAATTTGAGAATAACATGGTAATTCTATTTGAGATCACATGGCTTATAGATTCTATAAGATGAGAGGTGTAAAGTACGACTTATTGAAACAACGCGTGTCACTAGACATCCACTATAAATGATCGGTAAGTATGTGAATTTATGAATACATATCATACATGTACGTACATAGGACAATGTCGCAACTAAATAACCAATCTCCCGTTATGCAATGACACAAGCAACCAGCCGAATCAGTCCTATGTGGGTTCTATGTGTGCGAGTTCATGAGACAACTGTTGGGGGCCATCCTCTTCCGTAGGTCCTCAAAAATATGACTAACCATATGTTTTCAGTATGACATAGATTGTTACAGGAGGCTTCGACTTTGGGATGAAGGTTTTCTCATGGTAAAGGCATATGTAATATGAAGATACAACCCGAAGGTGACATGGATGAACGTCGAAGCTATGTCTAAAGCAGCTTCGGCTTGGTATGATGGCAAAGATGAAGGACGGAACCGACCTAAGGGGGAAAAGACTATTTAATCCTTGATAACTTGTGTTATGATTAAGAGTAAATGCCAGGGGCATGAATGTAATCTTATCCAGACTGTGTCCCGTGCCTATAAATAGACGAACAGTAACACCGTACTATTCACACTGGATTGTAATCTCTTTTGCGTCAGCTTTGTATTCTCACCTTCTGGCGAACCGAAGGTACCATTGTATTATATATGTCATCAATGTTAATTCTTATCTATTAATATAAAATAAATTACGAGGATTTAATCATTATTTACATTCTTTAATGTTATTCTGCATTCTTATTTATATTTATGTTTATATGCTGAAATGATGGAGGTATGTCCTTCATGACCTTCGTCCGAAGATCATCATATCTGAGAGGAAATAATGCTTCGAAGGACGAGGGTCTTTGACTATTAACAATTGTGTTGCCTTGTTCTTAACTTATAGCATTTGAGAACAAGTGACCAACATTGGCGCCCACCTCCGGTGTAATCACTTCCACAACCTTCGAAGAGCATCAACCTTCATCATGCCACCGAAGAAGACAATAGCGCCAGGGGATGCACTGCAGCCACTAGACACAAACCAGGAGACGCTCTCTCTCCGAGAAGCCAGAAGCCAGAAGAGAAAGGCTACCAGCCCAACACTTTAGGAGGCAGAGTTGGACCAGGAGATCAGGGACCTGGAAGTCATTCATCAGCAGGTGCAAAGGAAAAAAAAGGAGAAGATGGCCTCGCTGGCCGACCTTCAGAAGAAAATCGACGAAGTCGCCGAAGAAATGCGTCATCTTACCCAAGATGACCATGACCGAAGACCTCAACATAGGGAGCTTCGTCAGGAGAGCTCATTCAATGAAGACGAATGGTATGATGACTTTCATCACGATAGTTTTACCTTTGATGATGCTTCTCCTCTGGCAGCAGAATTGCAGGCTATCCCATGGCCACAATCCTACAAGCCACCTCAGTTGCCCATGTGTGATGGACACTCGAATCCAAAGCAATTCTTGATGAGTTACGAAGCAACAATATCTTTGTACAGGGGTAATGTTGCTGTCATGGCAAAGTCCTTCGTCATGGCAGTTCGGAATGTGGCCCAAACTTGGTACTCTTCTCTCTGGCCAGGGACAATTACGTCGTGGCAGAATCTCAAGGACATGCTAGTCACCAGTTTCCAAAGCTTTCAGACGAAGCCAGTCACAGCTCAAGCCTTGTTTAAATGTACGCAGGACCATGAGGAATACCTTCAGGCGTATGTCCGAAGGTTTTTGCGCTTAAGAGCACAAGCGCCCACAGTGCCCAACGAAATTGTCATTGAGGCCATGATTAAGGGGCTTCAGCCAGGACCTACAGCTGAGTATTTTGCTAGGAAGCCTCCACAAACTCTGGAGAAGCTTCTTCAAAAGATGGATGAGTACATCCGGGCTGACAATGATTTTCGCCAAAGAAGGGAGGTGGCCTACAAGTTTTCTGAGATGACCAGGGGCTTCAGAGAAAGACTTCACCCCAGGCATGTCCGATCAATCCACAACTCCAATACCAGCGATGATAGGGCCAGCAATGCTCAACATAACCATCATAGTTCTCAGACTTCGAGCATGCAATAAACTTCTTTCAGACCAGCAGCTCCGAGAGGTAGAGGAGGAAGAAGTTTTGGTGGTGGAAGGTTTGGCAATCAACCCCGAAAGTTGTACTGACATTTTGTGGCGAGGACAAAGGCCACACAACAAGGACATGCCAGGTTACCATTCAAAAGTAGAAGGAAATTGTTGAAGCTGAAGCGCGATAGAGTCAGCCGAAGCAAGTCCTCCACACTGCTTCGTGCTACTCTCCTTATGTCCCGGAGTATGTAGGCAACCAACAGCCTACGACCTCTCTTGCTTCGGCAAGCCATTCTCAAGCTTCCTGGGCCCAATTGCCACCACCACCGCTAGCACCTGTCTTGGTTCACAGTCCGCAGCCAGAAGGGCACTGCCACGCTCAACAACAACGTGACCTTCGGGAGGAGTCCAAATCTCGCACAGTCAACAACACTGTGCCTTAATCAAAGCATATTTACTAAAGAGGCTACAATGATTCGATTAAAGAATATCATGATCTGATATATCTTAATTTTTTCTGCCTTTATATTTTCTTGCTAGAAAAACAATCCAGGAAGAATTAATATCCAATTTGATGTAATAATAATGCTTTGGTTACATCATCGATTGTGGAAGTCGTTCCTAAGGGAGCGCAGAGTAAGTTCCGAAGCTACAAAGTCGTTCCTAAGGGAGCGCAGAGTAAGTTCCAAAGCACCAAAGTCATTCCTAAGGGAATGCAGAGCTAAGATACCACCTAAATCAGAGGTGAAGAAGCTTCAAAGTCGTTCCTAAGGGGATGCAGAGCTTAGCTCCAAAGTCGTTCCTAAGGGGATGCAGAGCTAAAACTAAAAGTCGCCTAGAGGGGGGAGTGAATAGGCGTAATCTGAGATTTATAACTTTAAACACACACTCCAAGCCGGGGTTAGCGTTAGAACTAAAATCAAGTCTGGGAGAGAGAGGGGAAAACAAATCAAATGGAAATCAAGCGAATGAACACGGTGATTTGTTTTTCTGAGGTTCGGTTCCAAAGAACCTAGTCCCCGTTGAGGAGGTCACAAAGACTGGGTCTATTTCAACCCTTTCCCTCTCTCAAACGGTCACTTAGACCGAGTGAGCCTTTCCCTTAATCAATCGGGTCACTAAGACCCCGCAAGGACCACCACACTCTTAGGTGTCTCTTTCTTTGATTACAAGTCACTTGAGAACAAGAATGAGAAAGAAGAAAGGCAATCCAAGAGGCAAGAGCTCAAAAGAACATGAAATCTCTCTCTCACAAGTCACTAAGTATTTTAGGTGAATTTAGGACTTGGAGAGGCTTTGATCTTTTGAATTATGTCTAGGAGTGAATGCTAGAGCTCTTGTATTGAATGTGATGTTCAGAAATCTTGGATGATTGGAGTTGTGGTGGTTGGGGGGTATTTATAGCCCTCAACCACCAAGGTAGTCGTTGGGGATGCTGCTGGCGATGGGTCCGGTGCGCCACAAGACAGGCACTGTAGGCTGTCCGGTGCGCCGCCACGTCACCCGACCGTTAGGGTTCGAAGCGAAGTTGACCGTTGGAGCTTTGTCTCCTTGCGGCACCAGACAGTCCGGTGCCCTCTGACTTCACGACTGAGAGCACCTAGAGGGGGGTGAATAGGTGATCCTGTAAAATTCAACAACTAATAGCCGCAAGCTTGGTTATAAAGATGTTAGTGCAATAGAACCAAGTGGCTATGGAGCGAGCTCTTGCGAATACACAAGTAATCATAGAAAAGCAATCACAAGAGACACGCGAGTTTATCCCGTGGTTCGGCCAAATAATACTTGCCTACTTCCACGTTGTGGTGTCCCAATGGACGAGGGTTGCACTCAACCCCTTTCAAGTGATCCAATGATCAACTTGAATACCACGATGTTCTTCTTTCTTAGACTTTCTCCCGTTTGCGAGGAATCTCCACAACTTGGAGCCTCTCGCCCTTACAATTGATGATCACAAAGAAGCACAGAAGTAAGGGAGGGGAGAGCAACACACACAAGACTCAAAACGAGAGCACAATCACGCACACAAGTCACAACTCGAGCTCAAAACACAACTCAAGGAGTTCTCAACTCAAATGGAGCTCAAGTCACTATCTTACAGAATCGAATGCGTGAGAATGGAGTCTTGGAGTCTTAGGATCTTTCTTGTAAGCTTGGGTGACTCCTCCATGCGCCTAGGGGTCCCTTTTATAGCCCCATGGCAGCTAGGAGCCGTTGGAGGCAATCTTGGAAGGCTAATCTTGCCTTCTGTCGGGTGGCGCACCGGATAGTCCGGTGCGCCACCATACAGTCACTGTAGACAGTCCGGTGCGGATCTCCTTCCTTTTCTGGCGCAGACGACTGTTGCACCTCGGCGTCGGTTGGCGCACCGGACACTGTCCGGTGCACACCGGATAGTCCGGTGCCCCCTTCCGACCGTTGGTGCGGGCCACATGTCGCCCGCCGATTTCGCTGCCGACCGTTGCGCAGTCGACCGTTGGCTCACCGGACAGTCCGGTGCACCACCGGATAGTCCGGTGAATTATAGCCGTACGCCGCCGTCGAGTCCCGAGAGTGGCCGGTTCACCTTGGACTCGTCTGGCGCACCGGACACAGTCCGGTGCACCCAGATCGAACAACAGTTGGCTGTACACAACCAACTCTTTTCCAATCTATTTTCTCCTGTTTCTAGCACTTAAACACAATACATTAGTACCCAAATCAATGTACTAAGTCTGGAAACGTACCTTGTCACATGATTTGCACTTCTTCAATCTTTGGCACAGATTAACACCTGGAGAATATGTGTTGGGCACTTAATCACCAAAACACTTTAGAAATGACCCATGGGCACATTTCCCTTTCAACCTCCCCCTTTTTGGTGATTTATGCCAACACATCCAAAAGCAACAAAAAGAAGTGCAATATCAATGCAAAAAGAACCAAATTGTTTTTGACTCTAATTTGGCATATTTGGATCATACTTTGCCACCACTTGGTTTGTTTTTGCGAATCAAATTCATTTTCCTATATCTACAACAAACTCACTTGTTTGGGCACAAAGAGAGATAGTCCAAGAGTAAAATTGATTAAGAGCCAAAAACTCCCCCTTTTTCCCATAGTCATAAATTCTCCCCACAAGAGACCAAATTTTGCAATAAGAGTGTTTTGGACAAATCAAAAAGTTCTAACTCTACTCTTTTCGAAATTTCACAAGTGGTAGCTGATCCATTTGCTTTGGCCTTAATTTCTCCCCCTTTGGCATTAAGCACCAAAACGGGATTATTATTGACCCTTTAACCCCATTGCCTCACCAAGAATGTCAATTAAGAGCGAAAAGGCAATACGAGGATAAGAATGAACTTGGAGGTGAGTACACTAATACCAGAGTGCAGTGGAAGTCTTTGCATGGTCCAAGTTCACCTTTCCCTTTCAATTCACCTTTGAGACTACATTAAGTAAACTCAAACACAAAGGTTAGTCTTCAAAGGGTCAAGTTGTAGCACTTCTCCCCCTAAATATGTGCAGCACTCACACATGGACTTGTGAGGTCCGGGGATCCCTTGCACAACTTGAGCACCATAAATAAACAACAAATCTCATCAATGCATAAAGTAACATGATCAAAGGCATAAAACACATGTATGATATAAATCAATCCAAGTTACGCGAATCTAAGACATTTAGCTCACTTCGCAGCCTGCAAAAGGTGTTCTCATCTAAAGGCTTGGTAAAGATATCGGCTAGCTGGTTCTCGGTGCTAATATAGAACACTTCGATATCTCCCATTTGCTGGTGGTCTCTCAAAAAGTGATGTCGGATGTCTATGTGCTTAGTGCGGCCGTGTTCAACTGGATTATCTGCCATGCGGATTGCACTCTCATTGTCACATAGGAGTGGGACTTTGCTCAGATTGTAGCCAAAATCCCGGAGGGTTTGCCTCATCCAAAGTAGTTGCGCGCAACACTGTCCTGCGGCAACATACTCGGCCTCAGCGGTGGATAGGGCAACAGAGGTTTGTTTCTTAGAACTCCAAGACACCAGGGACCTTCCTACGAAATGGCACGTCCCTGATGTACTCTTCCTATCAACCTTGCATCCAGCATAATCAGAGTATGAATATCCAATCAAGTCAAAGGTAGACCCCTTTGGATACCAGATCCCGAAGCAAGGCGTAGCAACTAAATATCTAAGAAACTGCTTAACGGCCACAAGGTGACATTCCCTTGGGTCGGATTGAAATCTAGCACACATGCATACGCTAAGCATAATATCCGGTATACTAGCACATAAGTAAAGCAAAGAACCTATCATAGACCAGTATGCCTTTTGATCAACGGACTTACCTCCTTTGTTGAGGTCGACATGCCCGTCGGTTCCCATCGGCGTCTTCGCGGGCTTGGCGTCCTTCATCCCAAACCTCTTGAGAAGATCTTGAGTGTACTTCGTTTGGGAGAGGAAGGTGCCGTCATTGAGTTGTCTCACTTGGAACCCAAGAAAGTATGTAAACTCGCCCATCATTGACATCTCAAATTTCTGTGTCATCACCCTGCTAAACTCCTCACAAGACTTTTGATTAGTAGAACCAAATATTATGTCATCGACATAAATTTGGCACACAAAAAGGTCACCATCACAAGTCTTAGTGAAAAGAGTGGGATCAGCTTTCCCAACCGTGAAAGTATTAGCAATTAAGAAATCTGAAAGGGAAATGTGCCCTTGGGCCATTTCTAAGTATTTTGGTGATTAAGTGACCAACACAAATGGTTATGTGTTAAACTATGCCAAATGGTGGACAAAGTGCAAATCAATACAAAGGTATGATTCTAGACTTAGTACATTGGTTTTTGTGTACTAACATATTTGTCTAAGTGCTAGAATCAGAGAAAAGACAAATGGAAAAGACTTGGCTCGAGCAGCCAAGACTCTGCTCAGTCTGGGTGCACCGGACTGTCAGGTGGTGCACCGGACAGTGTCCGGTGCGCCAGGCTGGCGTCTGGTGAACTGCCTGCTCTCGGGTCTCAATGGCGGCGTACGACTATAAATCATCGGACTATCCGGTGGTGCACCGGACTGTCCGGTGAGTCGGCTGCGGCGAAGTCGCCGCTCTCGGGAATCAAGTCAACAGCGTACGGCTAAAATTCACCGGACTGTCTGGTGAGCCAACGGTCGGCCGTGCAATCCGCGCGTGACGCGTGGCCGAGCCAACGGTCTGATGGGGGCACCGGACTGTCCGGTGCGCCAACGGCTCCAAATCGTCAACGGTTGGCTGCGCCAGAATAGGAAAGAAATCTGCACTGGACAGTGTCCGATGGTGCACCGAACTGTCCGGTGCACCAGTCGACAGAAGGCAATAATTGCCTTTCTGGATTGCTCTCAATGGCTCCTAGCTGCCTTGGGGCTATAAAAGAGACCCCTAGGCGCATGAAGGAGTACACCGAGCATTCTTTGATCATCTCTTAGCACCAAGACATCTCTCTAGCGCATTTGATTCGTTGTGATAGCAATTTGAGCTCCTCTTGAGTTGAGAACTCCGTGTGTGATCTTAGAGCTCAAGTTGTGACTTGTGTGCGTGGTTGTGCTCGTGCTTTGAGACTTGTGTGTGTTTCTCTTCCCACTCTTACTTCTGTGCTTCTTTGTGATCATCTCATTGTAAGGGCGAGAGGCTCCAAGTTGTGGAGATTCCTCGCAAACGGGAAAGAGTAAAGAAAAAAACACCGTGGTATTCAAGTTGATCATTTGATCACTTGAAAGGAGTTGAGTGCAACTCTCGTCCATTGGGACGCCACAACGTGGACTAGGCAAGTATTGTACTTGGCCGAACCACGGGATAAATCCTTGTGTCTCTTGTGCTTGTTCTCATTGTGTCAATTGTGGTTCACAAGAGCTCACCTTAGTCACTTGATTTCATTGTGCTAACACTTAATCAAGTTTGTGGCTTTGAGTTTCAAGTTTTTACAGGATCACCTATTCACCCCCCCTCTAGGTGCTCTCAATTGGTATCAGAGCCGTTCTCTTCACGAAAGGGACTAACCACCCGAAGAGATGGATCCTAAGGGAAAGGGGATGGTGGTCAACGATAAGGAGAAGGAGTCCATCTTCAACGAGCCGAGGGATGACAAAGCCACTGACTCTGGCTCGAGTCAAAAGAAGAAGGACGGGAAGAAGAAGAGGCGGGTCAAGAAGATAGTCTACTACGACAGTGACGAGTCTTCCTCTTCCCAAAAGGACGACGAATACGAGGAGAAAAAGAAAACGTTTAACTCAAACTTTTCTTTCGATTATTCTCGTATTCCACAAAGTTCCAATGCTCATTTGCTTTCCATTCCACTTGGTAAACCTCCTCACTTTGATGGAGAGGACTACGGATTTTGGAGTCACAAAATGCGTAGTCACTTGTTCTCTCTCCATCCAAGCATATGGGAGATAGTAGAAAATGGAATGCAATTTAATAGTACGGATAGTCCCATATTTATCAATGAACAAATTCACAAAAATGCACAAGCTACTACTGTGTTGTTAGCATCATTGTGCAGGGAAGAATATCATAAGGTGAGCGGCTTGGATAACGCCAAGCAAATCTGGGACACCCTCAAGATCTCGCATGAGGGAAACGACGTCACCATGCTCACCAAGATGGAGTTGGTGGAAGGTGAACTAGGAAGGTTCGCGATGATCAGGGGGAGGAGCCAACTCAAACCTACAACAGGCTCAAGACCCCGGTCAACAAAATAAGGAGCTATGGAAGCACGAGATGGACGGACCACGACGTCGTCAGGCTTATGCTAAGGTCCTTCACCATCCTTGATCCGCATCTTGTAAACTCTATTCGTGAAAATCCTAGGTACAACAAGATGACGCCCGAAGAGATACTTGGAAAGTTCGTAAGCGGGCGAATGATGATCAAGGAGGCGAGATATGTTGATGAGGCGTTAAATGGCCCAATCCACGAGCCTCAAACCATTGCTCTAAAAGCAAAAAGTAGCAGGGAGGCACTACCTAGCAAGGTGGCACAAGTTGAGGCAGCCGGGCTAAATGAAGCTGAAATGGCCCTCATCATCAAGCGCTTCAAGACGGCGCTCAAATGTCGCAAGGAGCATCCCAACAAGAGCAAGACGAAGGGGAAGCGCTCCTGCTTCAAGTGTGGTAAGGTTGGTCACTTTATTGCTAACTGTCCTGATAATGATAGTGACCAGGATCAAGAAAAGAAGAGGGAAAAGAAGAAGACTTACAAGAAAGCGAAGGGCGAGGCACACCTTGGCAAAGAGTGGGACTCGGATTGCTCTTCATCCGACGACGAAGGACTTGCCGCCTCGGCCTTCAACAAATCATCCCTCTTCCCCAACGAGCATCACACCTGCCTCATGGCAAAGGAAAAGAAGGTATGCACTAGGGATACTATTACATATGCTTCTTCAAGTGATGATGAATCTAGCGATGATGAAATAGACTATGCAAGTTTATTCAAAGGTTTAGATAGAACTAAAATTGATAAAATTAATGAATTAATTGATGCTTTGAATGACAAGAATAGATTGTTAGAAAAGCAAGAGGATCTTTTGTATGAAGAGCATGATAAATTTGTAGATGTCCAAAAATCTCTTGCTTTAGAAGTTAAAAGGAATGAAATGCTTTCTTGTGAATTATCTACTTGCCATGAGACTATTTCTAGTTTAAAAAGTGTTAATGATGATTTAAATGCTAAGCTAGAAGTAGCAAATAGATCTAATTCTTGTGTAGAACATGTAGTGATTTGCAATAGGTGTAAGGACTTTAATGTTGATGCATGTGTTGAGCACCTTACTTCTATTGCAAAACTAAATGGTGAAGTGGCTAGTCTTAATGCCGAACTTAAGACTAGCAAAAATGAATTTGATAAACTAAAATTTGCAAGGGATGCCTACACTGTTGGTAGACACCCTTCAATTAAGGATGGGCTTGGCTTTAAGAGAGAAGCCAAGAACTTAACAAGTCATAAGGCTCCCATCTCCGCCAAGGAGAAAGGGAAGGCCCCTATGGCTAATAGTGTTCAAAAGAATCATGCTTTCATTTATAGTGATAGAAAATTCTCTAGAAATGCTTATAGGAATTATTCTTATGATTCATATGCTATGCCTGCTTCTAGTTCTTCTATTGTGCATGATATGCCTAGGAAAAATGTTATTCATCATATGCCTAGAAGAAATGTTGTTCATGTACCTAGGAAAGCAAGTAATGAACCTTCTACAATTTATCATGCTTGCAATGCTTCCTTTGCAATTTATAGAAAGGATAAGAAAGTGATTGCTAGGAAATTAGGGGGCAAAATGCAAGGGAGATAAAACTTGCATTTGGGTCCCTAAGGCTATTGTCACTAACCTTGTAGGACCCAACAAGAGTTGGGTACCTAAGACCCAAGCCTAAATTTGCCTTGCAGGTTTATGCATCCAGGGGCTCAAGCTGGATTATCGACAGCGGATGCACAAAGCACATGACAGGGGAGAAGAATATGTTCACCTCCTACGTCAAGAACAAGGACTCCCAAGATTCAATCATATTCGGTGATGGGAACCAAGGCAAGGTTAAAGGACTAGAAAAAATAGCAATTTCATCTGAGCACTCCATTTCTAATGTGTTTTTAGTAGAATCACTCGAATATAACTTGTTGTCTGTTAGTCAATTATGTAATATGGGGTATAATTGCTTATTTACAAATGTAGACGTGTCTGTCTTTAGAAGGAGTGATGGTTCATTAGCTTTTAAGGGTGTACTAGATGGCAAACTATATTTAGTTGATTTTGCAAAGGAGGAGGCCGGTCTAGATGCATGTTTAATGGCTAAGACTAGCATGGGCTGGCTGTGGCATCGCCATCTAGCACATGTGGGGATGAAGAACCTTCACAAACTTCTAAAGGGAGAACATGTGTTAGGACTAACAAATGTGACTTTCGAAAAAGATAGACCTTGTGCAGCTTGTCAAGCAGGTAAACAGGTGGGAAGTGCTCATCACAACAAGAATGTAATGACCACATCAAGACCTCTGGAGTTACTTCATATGGACCTCTTTGGATCCGTCGCCTACCTAAGCATAGGAGGAAGTAAGTATGGTCTTGTTATAGTTGATGATTTTTCCCGCTTCACTTGGGTATTCTTTTTGCAGGATAAAACAGAAACCCAAGGGACCCTCAAGCGCTTCCTAAGGAGAGCTTAAAATGAGTTTGAGCTCAAGGTAAAGAAGATAAGGAGCGACAACGGGTCTGAGTTCAAGAACCTTCAAGTGGAGGAGTACCTTGAGGAGGAAGGAATCAAGCACGAGTTCTCCGCTCCCTACACACCATAGCAAAATGGTGTGGTAGAGAGGAAGAACAGGACGCTCATTGACATTGCGAGGACGATGCTTGGAGAGTTCAAGACCCCCGAGCGGTTTTGGTCGGAAGCCGTGAACACGGCTTGCCACGCCATAAACCGGGTCTACCTTCATCGCCTCCTCAAGAAGAAGTCATACGAACTCCTAACCGCAACTCAAGGACGACACTTTCATCTCCCAAACGAAGTACACGCAAGACTTGATCAAGCGGTTTGGGATGAAGGACGCCAAGCCTGCAAAGACTCCAATGGGAACTGACGGACACGTCGACCTCAACAAAGGAGGTAAGTCCGTTGATCAAAAAGCATACCGGTCTATGATAGGTTCCTTGCTTTACTTATGTGCTAGTAGACCGGATATTATGCTTAGTGTATGCATGTGTGCTAGATTCTAATCCGATCCAAGGGAGTGTCACTTAGTGGCCGTGAAGCGAATTCTAAGATATCTAGTCGCTACTCGCTACGCCTTGCTTCGGGATCTGGTATCCAAAGAGGTCTACCTTTGACTTGATTGGGTATTCAGACTCTGATTATGCTAGATGTAAGGTTGATAGTGTCGGGGACCATAATTAGAGTTACCCCAAGACTCCTAATCTCAGCTGGTAACCCCCATCAGCACAAAGCTGCAAAGGCCTGATGGGCGCGATTAAGGTCAAGGCTCAGTCCACTCAAGGGACACAATCTCGCCTCGCCCGAGCCCAGCCTCGGGCAAAGGCAGCCGACCCCGGAGGATTCACGTCTCACCCGAGGGCCCCCTCAAGCGACGGACACACCTTCGGTTCGCCCGAGGCCCAGTCTTCGCGAAGAAGCAACCTTGGCCAGATCGCCACGCCAACTGACTGTATCGTAGGATCATTTAATGCAAAGATCTCCTGACACCTTATCCTGACGCGCGCTCTTCAGTCGACAGAGCCGAAGTGACCGCAGTCACTTCGCCGCTCCACTGACCGACCTGACAAGAAAACAACGCCGCCTGTGCCGCTCCGACTGCTGTGCCACTCGACAGAGTGAGGCTGACAGCAGCTAAGTCCAGCCTCGGGCGCCATGGGAAGCTCCGCCTCGCCCGACCCTAGGGCTCGGACTCAACCTCGACCCCAGAAGACGGACTCCGCCTCGCCCGACCCCAGGGCTCGGACTTAGCCTCGACCTCGGAAGACGGACTCCGCCTCGCCCGACCCCAGGGCTCAGACTCAACCTCGACCCCGAATGACGGACTCCGCCTCGCCCGACCCCAGGGCTCGGACTCAGCCTCGACCTCGGAAGACGGACTCCAACTGCCACGACGGCATGTACTTAGGGCTCTAGCTCCTCTCTGCTAGACACGTTAGCACACTGCTACACCCCCCATTGTACACCTGGGCCCTCTCCTTATGCCTATAAAAGGAAGGTCCAGGGCTCTCGTACGAGAAGGTTGGCCGCGCGGGAGAACGGACTGGCGGACAGTCTCTCTCTCTCTCCCTCGCGGACGCTTGTAACCCCCCTACTGCAAGCGCACCCGACCTGGGCGCAGGACAACACGAGGGCCGCGGGTTTTCCCTTTGCCGTTTCTCACCCCCTTTCGTGCTCCGTCTCATGCCGACCCATCTGGACTGGGACACGCGGCGACAATTTACTCGTCGGTCCAGGGACCCCCCGGGGTCGAAACGCCGACAGTTGGCGCGCCAGGTAGGGGCCTGCTGCGTGTTGACAAACAGCTTCCCGTCAAGCTCCAGATGGGTAGTCTCCAGCAACCTCTTCAACCCGAGACGATGCTTCGTTTCGGGAGCCTGGAGTTCATGTCCCTCGACGGCAGCTACAACATGATACTCCTTCCTCCGCTGTGCGACAACGACAATGGCGGCTGTCAGCCCGCCCGCCGGTGGCGGAATCGACGACGTCTTCCCCTCGTGGCAGAAGAGCAACATCCGGGTCTGTCCTGTCACCTTCCCCGCCGACGGAGGAGGAGGCGGGGCAGGCATGGCCAAGCGGGAGGCGACACCTCGTCAGCTGTCGAGCGAGTCGACGACGCCGGCGCCCCAGCGGGGGACACATCGGGCATCGACCTCACGTCTGAGACGAAGACGAGCGCCGTTTCCCAGCAACGCGCCAACTCCAAGCGGACGGACGACGCCAACACGCTCTCGAAGGACATGCTGGGTGTTAGCCTCGTACCTGAGACAACGGTGCAGTCCATTCCTGATGCGACTTCGTCACCACCCGTCGATCAGGAGGTATCGTCCGTTTCCCGTTTCATGCCTTTTAGATCCAGCTGTGACCCACCAAGCGACCCCGCTTCGGTGGACGCTTCCGTAAAGGCGTGTCCAAACCCTCCGGGGTACCATATGCGGTCACCCTAGGACCGGCTGACGGCCGTCTCGACCTACGGGCCTCTGGGTTCCGAGGAAGATGACGAGCCCGACTCTGGTTGGGATTTCTCCGGGCTCGATAACCCCAGTGCCATGCGGGACTTCATGACCGCATGTGACTACTGCCTCTCTGATTGCTCCGATAGCAGCCACAGCCTCGGCGACGAGGACTGTGGCCCAAGTCGCGAATGCTTCCACGTCGATCTAGGGGGTCTCGACGAAGGCAACCATCTTGGTATACCGGAGGACGGTGATCCCCCTAGGCCTGCGCCTCGCGTTGACATCCTTCAGGAGCTAGATGTGGTCCCAATCCCTGCGGGGGGGGGGGGGGGTCAGGACGCACAGCTCGAGCAAATCCGCGAGGTACAGGCCAGGCTCGATGAGGAAGCAGGACAACTTGTGCAGCTTCGGCAAAATATCGGGCAGGAGTGGGCAGGCCGAGCACCGGCCGGAGAAGCGCGTCACCTGGCCCAGGACGTCCAGCACCGCATCGCCGACGATGCCAGGGCAAGGCTGCCTCCGGCTTCCAGTGGGGTCGGCCAGAACCTGGCTGTGGCAGCGATACTACTCCGAGCGATGCCGGAACCATCCACCACCGAGGGGCGACGGGCCGAGAGCTCTACCTCCCGAACGCAGGGGTACCCCCCAGAGCAACGCGCCGCGACTTCCCGATTCATGCGGGAAGCCTCGGTCCACACCGGGCACACGTGGAACACCGCGCCTGCGGCCCCGGGTCGTCTCGGCAACGAGTACCACCGCCGTGACCGTCGAGCCCACCTCGACGAGAAGGTGCGCCGAGGCTACCACCCCAGGCGTGGGGGACGCTACGACAGCGGGGAGGATCGGAGCCCCTCGCCCGAACCACCCGGTCCGCGGGCTTTCAGCCGGGCCATACGGTGGGCGCCGTTCTCGACCCGGTTCCGAACCCCGACTACTATCACCAAGTACTCGGGGGAGTCAAAGCCGGAACTATGGCTCGTGGACTACCTGCTGGCCTGCCAGCTGGGTGGAACGAACGATGACAACCTCATCATCCGCAACCTTCCCCTGTTCCTCTCTGACGCTGCCCGAGCCTAGCTGGAGCATCTGCCCCCTGCACAGATCTCCAACTGGGACGACCTAGTCAAAGCCTTCGCCGACAACTTCTAGGGCACATACGTGCGCCCTAGGAACTCCTGGGATCTCCGAAGCTGTCGCCAGCAGCCGGGAGAATCCCTTCGGGACTACATCCGACGATTTTCGAAGCAGCGCACCGAGCTGCCCAACATCACCGACTCGGATGTCATCGGCGCGTTCCTCGCCGGCACCACTTGCCACGACCTGGTGAGCAAGCTGGGTCGCAAGACCCTCACCAGGGCGAGCGAGCTGATGGACATCGCCACCAAGTTCGCCTCTGGTCAGGAGGCGGTCGAGGCTATCTTCCGGAAGGACAAGCAGCCTCAGGGGCACCAGCCGGAAGACGTCCCTGAGGCGTCCGCTCAGCGCGGCGCGAGGAAGAAGGGCAAGAAGAAGTCGCAAGCGAAATGCGACGCCGCCGACGCGGATCTTGTCGCCGCCACCGAGCACAGGAACCCTGGGAAGCCTCCCGGAGGCACCAACCTGTTCGACAAGATGCTCAAGGAGTCATGCCCCTATCATCAGGGTCCCGTCAAGCACACCCTTGGGGAGTGCGTCATGCTTCAGCGCTACTTCCACAGGGCCGGACCACCGGCGGAAGGTGGCCGAGCCCACAACGACGACAAGAAGGAGGGTCACAAGGCAGAGGAGTTCCCTGAGGTCCACGACTGCTTCATGATCTATGGTGGGCATGTGGCGAACGCCTCGGCTCGGCACCGCAAGCAAGAGCGCCGGGAGGTCTGCTCGGTAAAGGTGGCGATGCCAGTCTACCTAGACTGGTCCGACAAGCCCATCACCTTCGACCAGGGCGACCACCCCGACCGCGTGCCGAGCCCAGGGAAGTACCCGCTCGTTGTCGATCCCGTCATCGGCAACATCAGGCTTACCAAGGTCCTCATGGACGGAGGCAGCAGCCTCAACATCATCTACGTCGATCTGTCCTCGATCCGGGCCGGCGCGACACCTTTTCACGGGATCATCCCCGGGAAACGCGTCCAACCTCTTGGGCAACTCGATCTGCCCGTCTGCTTCGGGACTCCCTCCAACTTCTGAAAGGAAACCCTCACGTTCGAGGTGGTCGGGTTCCGAGGAACCTACCACGCAGTGCTGGGGAGGCCATGCTACGCCAAGTTCATGGCCGTCCCCAACTACACCTACCTCAAGCTCAAGATGTCGGGCCCCAACAGGGTCATCACCATCGGCTCCACATACCGACACACGTACGAATGCGACGTGGAGTGCGTGGAGTACGCCGAGGCCCTCGCCGAATCCGAGGCCCTCATCGCCGACCTAGAGAGCCTCTCCAAGGAGGCGCCGGATGCGAAGCGCCACGCCGGCAACTTCGTGCCAGCCGAGACTGTCAAATCCGTCCCTCTCGACCCCAACAACGACGCCTCCAAGCAGATACGGATCGGCTCCGAGCTCGACCCCAAATAGGAAGCAGTGCTCGTCGACTTTCTCCGCGCGAACGCCGAAGTTTTTGCGTGGAGTCCCTCGGACATGCCTGGCATACCGAGGGATGTCGCCGAGCACTCGCTGGATATTCGAGCTGGGGCCCGACCCGTGAAGCAGCCTCTACGCCGTTTCGACGAAGAAAAGCGCAGAGCCATAGGCGAGGAAATCCACAAGCTGATGGCCGCAGGGTTCATCAAAGAGGTATTCCATCCCGAATGGCTTGCCAACCCTGTGCTTGTGAGAAAGAAAGGAGGGAAATGGCGGATGTGTGTAGACTACACTGGTCTAAACAAAGCATGTCTGAAGGTTCCCTACCCTCTGCCTCGCATCGATCAAATCGTGGATTCCACTGCTGGGTGCGAAACCCTGTCTTTCCTCGATGCCTACTTAGGGTATCACCAAATCAGGATGAAAGAGTCCGACCAGCTCGCGACTTCTTTCATCACACCCTTTGGCATGTACTACTACGTTACTATGCCATTCGGTTTGAGGAATGCGGGTGCAACATACCAAAGGTGCATGAACCACGTGTTCAGTGAGCACATTGGTCGAATGGTCGAGGCTTACGTCGATGACATCATAGTCAAGACGAGGAAAGCCTCAGACCTCCTTTCCGACCTTGAAACGACATTCCGGTGTCTCAAGGCGAAAGGCGTAAAACTCAATCCCGAGAAGTGTGTCTTCGGAGTCCCCCGAAGCATGCTCCTGGGGTTCATCGTCTCCGAGTGGGGCATCGAGGCCAACCCAGAGAAAATCGCGGCCATCACCAACATGGGCCCCATCAAGGACTTGAAAGGAGTACAGAGGGTCATGGGATGTCTTGCGGCCCTGAGCCGTTTCATCTCGCGCCTCGGCGAAAGAGGCCTACCTCTGTACCGCTTCTTGAGGAAGACCGAGCGCTTCACTTGGACCCCCGAGGCCGAGGAAGCCCTCGGGAACCTGAAAGCGCTCCTTACCAGCGCGCCCATCTTGGTGCCCCCCGCTGCCGGAGAAGCCCTCTTGATCTACGTCGCCGCTACCACTCAGATGGTCAGTGCCGCGATCATGGTTGAGAGACGAGAAGAGGGGCATGCATTTCCCGTCCAGAGGCCGGTCTACTTCATCAGTGAAGTACTGTTCGAGACCAAAATCTGCTACCCGCAAATCCAGAAGCTACTGTACGCGGTAATTCTGACGCGGCGAAAGTTGCGACACTACTTCGAGTCTCATCCGGTGACTGTGGTGTCATCCTCCCCCCTGGGGGAGATCATCCAGTGCCGAGAGGCCTCGAGTAGGATTGCAAAGTGGGCGGTGGAAATCATGGGCAAGACAATCTCGTTCGCCCCTCGGAAGGCCATCAAGTCCCAAGTCTTGGCGGACTTTGTGGCTGAATGGGTCGACACCCAGCTTCCAGCGACTCCGATCCAGCCGGAACTCTGGACCATGTTTTTCGACGGGTCGCTGATGAAAACAGGAGCGGGCGCGAGCCTGCTCTTCATCTCACCCCTCGGGAAGCACCTCCGCTACGTGCTGCTCCTCCATTTCCCGGCGACCAACAATGTGGCCGAGTACGAGGCTCTGGTTAACGGGTTGCGCATCGCCATCGAGCTAGGGGTCCGACACCTCGACGCTCGTGGCGACTTGCAGCTTGTCATCGACCAAGTCATGAAGAACTCCCATTGCCGCGACCCAAAGATGGAAGCCTACTGCGATGAGGTTCGGCGCCTGGAGGACAAGTTCTACGGGCTCGAGTTCAACCACATCGCTCGACGGTACAACGAGACTGTGGACGAGCTCGCTAAGATAGCCTCGGGGCGGATAATGGTTCCCCCGGACGTCTTCTCCCGAGACCTACATCAACCCTCAGTCAAGACCGACGACACGCCCGAGCCCGAGAAGGTCTCGGCCCTGCCCGAGGTGCCCTCGGCTCAGCCCGAGGCACCCTTGGCCCCCGAGGGTGAGGCACTGTGTGTCGAGGAAGAGCGGAATGGGGTCCCGCCTAATCGAGACTGGCAGACCCCGTACCTGCAATATCTCCACTGAGGAGAGCTGCCCCTCGATCGAGCCAAAGCTCAGCGACTGGAGCGGCGCGCCAAGTCGTTCGTCTTGCTGGGGGACGGGAAGGAGCTCTACCACCGCAGCCCCTCAGGCATCCTCCAGCGATGCATATCCATCGCCGAAGGTCAGGAGTTTTTACAAGAAATACACTCGGGGGCTTGCGGTCACCACGCAGCACCTCGGGCCCTCGTTGGAAACGCATTCCGGCAGGGTTTCTACTGGCCAACCGCGGTGGCCGATGCCACAAGGATTGTACGCACCTGCCAAGGGTGTCAATTCTACGCGAAGCAGACCCACCTGCCCGCTCAGGCTCTGCAGACAATACCCATCACCTGGTCGTTTGCTGTGTGGGGTCTGGACCTCGTTGGTCCCTTGCAGAAGGCGCCCGGGGGCTACACGCACCTGCTGGTTGCCATCGACAAATTCTCCAAGTGGATCGAGGTCCGACCCCTAAACAGCATCAGGTCCGAACAGGCGGTGGCGTTCTTCACCAACATCATCCATCGCTTTGGGGTCCCAAACTCCATCATCACCGACATCGGCACCCAGTTCACTGGCAGAAAGTTCCTGGACTTCTGCGAGGATCACCACATCCAGGTGGACTGGGCCGCCATAGCTCACCCCATGACGAATGGACAAGTAGAGTGTGCCAACGGCATGATTCTGCAAGGACTCAAGCCACGGATCTACAACGACCTCAACAAGTTCGGCAGGCGATGGATGAAGGAACTCCCCTCGGTGGTCTGGAGTCTGAGGACAACGCCGAGCCGAGCCACAGGCTTCACGCCGTTCTTTCTAGTCTATGGGGCCGAGGCCATCTAGCCCACAGACTTAGAATATGAATCCCCGAGGACGAGGGCGTACGACGACCAAAGCAACCGAACCAACCGAGAAGACTCACTGGACCAGCTGGAAGAGGCTCGAGACATGGACTTACTACACTCGACACGGTATCAGCAGTCCCTGCGACGCTACCACGCCCGAGGGGTTCGGTCCCGAGACCTCCAGGTGGGCGACTTGGTGCTTCGGCTACGACAAGACGCCCGAGGGCGTCACAAGCTCACGCCTCCCTGGGAAGGGCCATTCATCATCGCCAAGATTTTGAAGCCCGGAACATACAAGCTGGCCAACAGTCAAGGCGAGGTCTACAACAACGCTTGGAACATCCGACAGCTACGTCGCTTCTACCCTTAAGATGTTTTCAAGTCGTTCATATACCTCGCTTACATACAAAGTCTAACCATCAAGGAAGGGTCAGCCTTGCCTCGGCAAAGCCCGACCCTCCCTCGGGGGCTAGAAGGGGGGCACCCCCTCTGCGTCAAAATTTTCCTCGGAAAAGGTCTTTCTGCCAGAACGTCTTTCGTGCTTTTCAACTACTTCGAAAGTGGGATCTTTAAAACAATGGAGTATACGTAAGCAGCCAAGGCCGACCGAGCCGAGGGACTCCTACGCCTCCGGGATACGGATACCTCACTCATCACCTTCTACGATAAGTAACTCACGCTCGGATTCCACTGACCGAACAAGTCTTAATGCTCGGAAACTTTTCTGCCGAAACAATTTTTCGTGCCTTCTTGACTATATCGATAGCAGAATCCTACGGACGAGTAAGAGTACACGTAAGCGGCAAGGTCGACCGAGCCGAGGGACTCCTACGCCTCCGGGATACGGATACCTCACTCATCACCTTCCGTGAAAAGTAACTCTCGCTCGGACAAACAATTCTGTTACTGAGAAATAAGTCCTGATACTCGAAACAAGGGGAAAAGAAACACAGCTTTACAACACAACGACGATATGTTTGGGCCTCGGCGGCTGCAGAAAACATACGCACACTACAAGATAAACTGTTCCTGCAGGGTCAGACGTCAGTGGGGGAGCAGCAGCACCCTCGGCGTCGACTCCACCTTCGGCGGAATCCGACCCGGCCTCGGACGGCAACACGGTCGGAGCATCTCCACCTCGAAGGAACCTGTTGGCACCACGCCTGGGCCATCGTCGCTGGGGTCTCCTCCGAGAACCCGGCCCGAGCAGACGGCTCGACCGGCCACTCTGTAGCCTCAGCCAGCTGTCCCCCGAGGACATCAGCCCGACTCGTGGCCTCGGCAACCCGACTCCGGCGTCGGTCCCGCTAGTGGACGGTCCGGCCAGGCTCCGGCCGACGAAGCTTCTTCTCGAGCCATCTCTGCCTCTGTCCGTGCTGGCACCCCTGCCTCCGGCTCCATCTCATCGTAGAGCGGCTGAAGGTTCCTTTAACTAAGCAAGAGAAGCCTCGGGCGGCAAGGCCGACCGAGCCGAGGGAACTCACACTTGGTTAAGCGGTTTAGCTAGCCGACAGGCGAGTCCTAGTGCTCGAAACGAGGAAAAACATGGCTTCATGCCAAAATACATACATGTTCAGGCCCCGACAGCCATAATGAATAGACACCGGCACTCAAGGTGCCATTACAAACAGAACTCCGGTTCCGCCCCCGCGGGTATGAACAACCTCCACATCAGAGAGCCTGCGGAACGACAAACTCTTGGTGACTCGCCGGCGACCTCTGCAGCAGCAGCGATGGTCCCAGGACGAACGCTGCTGCCGGAAGGCTCTCGTTCGCGTCCCCACTCAAGGGGCGCGAACCAGACATTAAAGCCAAAGAGCCAGAGGTCGGTCCGCGGGTAGCACTGACGGGCTTGTCGGTGGAGAAGCTTTCTCTAGCTGCTACCACGTCAGCACCAACGGCGGCATCCACCGACACCGCACCAGCGAGCGCTGGCCGCCCCAAAGCGCACCGACAGGTCCTCACTCCCGTCATCGCCACGAAAGCGAGGACAGAGGACGGAATGTTGCACCCTGGCTGGGCAGCAACAGTTCGCCTTCCCCGGCATGGTTGGAGGACGCTTCCTCCGCAGAGCTGGAGGATGGTTTCCACCCCTAGAAGCTGGAAGAAGAGGTGGCCAGCCGACCCGTGCGGGAGGTAGAGCTCCGGCTCGCCTCACTCTCCGCCCCAGCAAGGATGATGAAGATCCTTGAAGCTGAGGGCGGGGCACAGGCCGCAGCCCGGCTCGCTTCTCCCCACCATCGAACTGGTGGTCACCGTCTTGGGTGACCGCCGGCGAGGGGATGCAGCCGGGCTGCCTGATGAAAATCCTTGAAGCCGAGCGATGGCTGAAAGGTACCAACTTCTACGAAGTTGCGTTCCTCCAACGATGGCGAGACAGAAGAACCGCGGGCGCTCCCCATCCGGGGACTCGGAAGGTGGAAGGACGCGATGCATAAAGGGAGTGCGAAGACATGGTTGCCATCCAAGGGGTCACCCCCCTTTTAAAGGCGACTCTCCCCACTTGCATCCTCTGCCGTCGCGGGCTGAGTCTTCACCAACACGCTCCAAGATCCTCCCCCTACGACACAGGGGCTGGGTCCCACGCGTCATGCAAGCTGGCCCAGGACAGAAGGAGCCAAACCACCGCGCGCGGTGCGCATAACTGCCCAGCGGTTACAAACACTCCTCCACTTTCGCCCAGACCAGCGGGTGAAAGGGCGGACTGCCATGCAGGCGGCATGCAACCGTACCAAGGGGGCACACCCTTTCGACTCCGACACATCCAGCGTGGAGGCCCAGGCCCACACGTCATGTAACCGGCACGCCGGTTACTACGTGCGGGAAACTGCACCGCCACTTGCGCCAATACCGCGCCTTCTCGACTGTGGAACCAGTGCCGCGACTCGAGGCGACCCTGCGCATGGCCCAACAGTGCCAACCGAGCACATTGATCACGGGTCAGTCAGCCGCGGGAGAAGGCGCGACGGCCAATATGGCCAAAAGTGGGCCGGCAGTAATGGCGGCGACAGGCGGGCGGAAGCAGCGGTCAAGTCGTCTGCAGGCTCACGTCCCCTCCTGGGACAGCGAGAGAGCCCTCACCCATGGAGTGAAGACGACGCGCCCGTGTTCCGTTCCTCGAACGGCTCGCGCACGCACAACGGCTGCCCCGCGAACCACACGTCCCGTCGCATTAACCTTGCGGCAGGGCAGGCGACACCTTTGGCAGGCGAAGCAGGCGACGCTTCACCTCCGCCATAATGACCGCGTCAAAAAAGGGGCGCCACGTCGTTCGATTTCGTATCCTTTTCCTCCTCCTCTTTCTCTCTCTTGCTACAGGGACCGAGAAAGGGGATACTCCGAAAGGGATCCTTCTCCGTGAAGGAAGCGGGCCCCGAGCCCTCCTACTGATCAGAGGTTCGAAGGCTGGCCCCTCGGAAGGGTTTGGCAGTCGCCTCAGAGCACTCAGGCTCCGCGCCTACTACTGATCAGAGGTTCGAAGGCTGGCCCCTCGGAAGGGTTCGACAGCTGCCTCAGAGCACTCAGGCTCCGCGCCCACTACTGGTTAGAGGTTCGAAGGCTGGCCCCTCGGAGGGGTTCGACAGCCGCTTCAAGCCACTCGGGCTCCGCGCCCACTACTGATCAAGGGTTCGTAGGCTGTCCCCCGAAGGGTTCGACAGCCGCCTCAGAGCACGCAGAGCGAGGGATGACTCTGGGTACGTTCGATACACAACCAAGGCTCGGGCTACGCTCCCGAGGTACCCTAGGACATTTCCGAGACCAGCGGGAGCGATTTTGTAACGGAATCCCATCAAAGGGAGGCATCGAGCCCTCGGACCCTATCAAACGGGACCGGGTCCGGCAAATCACCTGCAGGTACTTTTGGAGCGCGCCTCTGGGCCACTAGCCGACCTTTATCGAACGGGGCACGGGCGTCCACTCGGATCACCCACTAGCAACTCACTGGAGACACCATGTTCGGCGCCCTCCGAGGGCAACATGGCGCTTTCCCCCCTCCTCCTTGCGGAAAGACGACGCAGGGGCGTATGAAAAAAGCCGAGTCTATCCTTGACCGTCCTCTTGCTCTGTGCGGAGGCTCGGGGGCTGCTCTCGCAAACCCAGCTCTGGCCAAACCATTGACAGCGTCAACATACCAGCCCGAGAACTTGGAACTCGAATATGCACCCGGGCTACGGCCAGTTCGCATGAGGGAACAACCAGACCGGCCGAAGCATCACGAAACGCGCTAAGACCTCGAAAGAGTCAAACCACTCCTCCGAGGCCTCGGGGGCTACACCCGGCGGGTGCGCTCGCGCGCACCCACCGGAACGAAACGCAACCGAGAAAGGCCGGTCCCCTTGCAAAAAAGTGTGACAAAAGCCTCCAAGCGAGTATCAACACTCCCTTCGAGGCTCGGGGGCTACTGTCGGGGACCATAATTAGGGGTACCCCCAAGACACCTAATCTCAGCTGGTAACCCCCATCAGCACAAAGCTGCAAAGGCCTGATGGGCGCGATTAAGGTCAAGGCTCAGTCCACTCAAGGGACACGATCTCGCCTTGCCCGAGCCCAGCCTCGGGCAAAGGCAGCCGACCCCGGAGGATTCACGTCTCGCCCGAGGGCGCCCTCAAGCGACGGACACACCTTCGGCTCACCCGAGGCCCAGTCTTCACGGAGAAGCAACCTTGGCCAGATCGCCACGCCAACCGACCATATCGCAGGAGCATTTAATGCAAAGATCGCCTGACACCTTATCCTGATGCGCGCTCTTCAGTCGACAGAGCCGAAGTGACCGCAGTCACTTCGCCGCTCCACTGACCGACCTGACAAGAAAACAGCGCCGCCTGCGCCGCTCTGACTGCTGTGCCACTCGACAGAGTGAGGCTGACAGCAGCTAAGTCCAGCCTCGGGCGCCATGGGAAGCTCCACCTCGCCCGACCCCAGGGCTCGGACTCAACCTCGACCCCAGAAGACGGACTCCGCCTCGCCCGACCCCAGGGCTCGGACTCAGCCTCGACCTCGAAAGACGGACTCCACCTCGCCCGACCCCAGGGCTCGGACTCAACCTCGACCCCGGAAGACGGACTCCGCCTCGCCCGACCCCAGGGCTCGGACTCAGCCTCGACCTCGGAAGACGGACTCCGCCTCGCCTAACCCCAGGGCTCGGACTCAGCCTCGACCTCGAAAGACGGACTCCGCCTCGCCCGACCCTAGGGCTCAGACTCAGCCTCAACCTCGGAGGAGCCTCCGCCTCGCCCGACCTAGGGCTCGGACCGACCACGTCACAGGGGGGGCCATCATTACCCTACCCTTAGCTAGCTCAGGCTACGGGGAACAAGACTGGCGTCCCATCTGGCTCACCCTGGTAAACAAGTAATGATGGCGCCCCGCGTGCTCCATGACGACGGCGGCTCTCAGCCCCTTACGGAAGCAAGGAGACGTCAGCAAGGATCCGACAGCCCCGACAGCTGTCCTTCCATAGGGCCCAAGCGCTCCTCCGATGGCCACGACATCACATGAACAGGGTGCCAAAACCTCTCCGACTGCCACGACGACATGTACTTAGGGCTCTAGCTCCTCTCTGCTAGACACGTTAGCACACTGCTACACCCCCCATTGTACACCTGGGCCCTCTCCTTACGCCTATAAAAAGAAGGTTCAGGGCTCTCGTACGAGAAGGTTGGCCGCGCGGGAGAACGGGCTGGCGGACAGTCTCTCTCTCTCTCTCCCTCGTGGATGCTTGTAACCCCCCTACTGCAAGCGCACCCGACCTGGGCGCAGGACAACACGAAGGCCGCGGGTTTCCCCTTTGCCGTTTCTCACCCCCTTTCGTGCTCCGTCTCGCGCCGACCCATCTGGGCTGGGACACGCGGCGACAATTTACTCGTCGGTCCAGGGACCCCCCGGGGTTGAAACGCCGACAGATAGGAAGAGTACATCAGGGACGTGCCAATTCTTAGGAAGGTCCCTAGTGTCTTGGAGTTCTAAGAAACAAACTTCTGTTGCCCTATCCACCGCTGAGGCCGAGTATGTTGCCGCAGGACAGTGTTGTGCGCAACTACTTTGGATGATGCAAACCCTCCGGGACTTTGGCTACAATCTGAGCAAAGTCCCACTCCTATGTGATAATGAGAGTGCAATCCGCATGGCGAACAATCCTGTTGAATACAGCCGCACAAAGCACATAGACATCCAGCATCACTTTTTGAGAGACCACCAGCAAAAGGGAGATATCGAAGTGTTTTATGTTAGCACCGAGAACCAGCTAGCTGATATCTTTACCAAGCCTTTAGATGAGAAGACCTTTTGTAGGCTGCGTAGTGAGCTAAATGTCTTAGATTCACGTAACTTGGATTGATCTATAGCATACATGTGTTTTATGCCTTTGATCAAGTTACTTTATGCATTTATGAGATTTGTCGCTTATTTATGGTGCTCAAGTTGTACACATGATCCCCGGACCTCACAAGTCCATGTGCAAGTGATGCACTTATTTAGGGGGAGGCATTCTACAACTTGACACTTTAAGACTAACCTTGTGTTTGAGTTTACTTGTTTTAGTCTCAAAAGTGGATTGAAAGGGAAAGGTGGACTTGGACCATGAAAGACTTCCACTGCACTCCGATGAGAGGGTAATTAACTCTAAGTTCATCTCCTTGCTCTTATTGCCTCTTTACTCCTACTTGAAGATTTTGGTGAGGCAATGGGGTTAAAGGGCCAAAAATGATCCCGTTTTGGTGCTTGATGCCAAAGGGGGAGAAGTTAAGGCCAAAGCAAGAAATGGATCAGCTACCACTTAAGAATTTTGAAAATAGTAGAGTTAGAGTTTTTGTTTTGTCAAAATACTCTTATGGTCTCTTATTGTCAAAAATTGGTCTCTTGTGGGGAGAATGTTTAATTATGGGAAAAGGGGGAGTTTTTGAATCTTCGATAAATTTCTCTTGGAATACCTTTCTCTATGCCTCAACAAGTGAATTTGACTTAGAGATAGGAAATTGAGTTTGATTTGCAAAAACAAACCAAGTGGTGGCAAAGAATGATCCAAATATGCCAAATTTGAATCAAAACAAATTCTTGTTCTCATTTGCATTGATGTTGCACTTCTATATGTTGCTTTTTGTTGTGTTGGCATAAATCACCAAAAAGGGGGAGATTAAAAGGGAAATGTGCCCTTGGGCCATTTCTAAGTATTTTGGTGATTAAGTGACCAACACAAATGGTTATATGTTAAACTATGCCAAATGGTGGACAAAGTGCAAATCAATACAAAGGTATGATTCTAGACTTAGTACATTTGTTTTTGTGTACTAACATATTTGTCTAAGTACTAGAATCAGAGAAAAGACAAATGGAAAAGACTTGGCTCGAGCAGCCAAGACTCTGCTCAGTCTGGGTGCACCGGACTGTCCGGTGGTGCGCCAGGCTGGCGTCTGGTGAACTGCCTGCTCTCGGGTCTCGACGGCGGCGTACGACTATAAATCACCGGACTGTCCGGTGGTGCACCGGACTGTCCGGTGAGTCGGCTGCGGCGAAGTCACCGCTCTCGGGAATCAAGTCAACAGCGTATGGCTAAAATTCACCGGACTGTCCGGTGAGCCAACGGTCGGCCGAGCCAACGGTCGGCCGCGCAATCCGCGCGTGACGCGTGGCCGAGCCAACGGTCTGATGGGGGCACCGGACTGTCCGGTGTGCACCGGACAGTGTCTGATGCGCCAACGGCTCCAAATCGTCAACGGTCGGCTACGCCAGAATAGGAAAGAAATCTGCACTGGACAGTGTCCGGTGGTGCACCTGACTGTCCGGTGCACCAGTCGAAGAAGGCAAGAATTGCCTTCCTGGATTGCTCTCAACGGCTCCTAGCTGCCTTGGGGCTATAAAAGAGACCCCTAGGCGCATGAAGGAGTACACCAAGCATTATTTGATCATCTCTTAGCACCAAGACATCTCTCTAGCGCATTTGATTCGTTGTGATAGCAATTTGAGCTCCTCTTGAGTTGAGAACTCCGTGTGTGATCTTAGAGCTCAAGTTGTGACTTGTGTGCGTGGTTGTGCTCGTGCTTTGAGACTTGTGTGTGTTGCTCTTCCCACTCTTACTTCTGTGCTTCTTTGTGATCATCTCATTGTAAGGGCGAGAGGCTCCATGTTGGGACCATGCTTCGTCGCCGAAGGTCCTGCAGGAAGAAACAGCTTCGGCTAAAGCTGCTTATACATGATCACCGAAGCTACCACTCATGAAGCTTCGGTGTTATAGCATGTCCGAAGACGAAGGATCGAACCGAATTAAAGATAGAATGACCTTTTAGCCCATAAGGATCTGAGTCATTGTTGTAAACTTTTATAAGGGGCATGATTATAATTCCTTACAGGCTGTGTCCTGTGTCTATAAATAGTGAACAGTATTCCTTTACTGTTCACGCATTCCGGTAATTGCAAACGCATTGCTCGGGAATTATTTTCTGTCAAGGCAAAGGTATATATGTATTTAAACACTATGTTCTGACATTTTAAATTCATGTAATAAAATATGTGAATGATGTTACCTATTTCTGATACATTTATCTTTAATGTTTCATGTTTTATATATTATTTCATATTATTTTGTAAGTTTAATCACGAAGGTTCGACCTTCGTGATATTCTACTCATGATCTTCGTCCGAAGTTCATTAAATCCTTAGGGAGATAATGCTTCAGCGGACGAAGGGCATTAATATTTAACATTTTATGTTGCCTTGTTCTTAAGGCAAAGCATTTGAGAACAAGTCCCCAACACTCCAAGTTGTGGAGATTCCTCGCAAACGTGAAAGAGTAAAGAAAAAAACACCGTGGTATTCAAGTTGATCATTGGATCACTTGAAAGGAGTTGAGTGCAACTCTCGTCCATTGGGACGCCACAACGTGGACTAGGCAAGTATTGTACTTCGCCGAACCACGGGATAAATCCTTGTGTCTCTTGTGCTTGTTCTCACTGTCTTAATTGTGGTTCACAAGAGCTCACCTTAGCCACTTGATTTCATTGTGCTAACACTTAATCAAGTTTGTGGCTTTGAGTTTCAAGTTTTTATAGGATCACCTATTCACCTCCCCCCTCTAGGTGCTCTCAAAATCTCTAAGGCATTCATACCATGCTCTTGGGGCTTGCTTAAGTCCATGGAGCGCCTTAGAGAGCTTAAAAACGTGGTCGGGATACCTGTCATCCTCAAAGCCAGGGGGTTGTTCCACGTACACCTCCTCCTTGATTGGCCCGTTGAGGAAAACGCTCTTCACATCCATTTGAAACAAGCTAAAAGAATGGTGAGCGGCATAGGCTAACAAAATGCGAATTGACTCTAGCCTAGCCACAGGAGCAAAAGTCTCCTCAAAATCCAAACCTGCGACTTGGGCATAACCTTTTGCCACAAGTCGAGCCTTGTTTCTTGTCACCACCCCGTGCTCGTCTTGCTTGTTGTGGAACACCCACTTGGTTCCCACAACGTTTTGCTTTGGACGTGGCACCAGGCTCCAAACTTCATTTCGCTTGAAGTTGTTGAGCTTCTCCTGCATGGCCAACACCCAGTCCGGATCTTGCAAGGCCTCTTCTACCCTGAAAGGCTCAATAGAAGAGATAAACGAGTAATGCTCACAAAAATTAGCTAATCTTGAGCGAGTAGTTACTCCCTTGCTTATGTCACCTAGAATCTGGTCAACGGGGTGATTCCGTTGGATTGTCGCTAGGACTTGAGTTGGAGGGGCCTATGGTGCTTCTTCCTCCATAGCTGGTTCTTCTTGTGCTCCCCTTGATCACACGCCTCTTCTTGAGGAACTTGTTCATTGTCTTGAGTTGGGGAATGCACCATTGTTGAGGAAGAAGGTTGATCTTGCTCTTGTTGTTCCTGTGGTCGCACATCTCCAATTGCCATGGTTCGTATTGCGGTCGTCGGAACATCATCTTCATCTATGTCATCAAGATCAACTTGCTCTCTTGGAGAGCCATTAGTCTCATCAAATACAACGTCGCTAGAAACTTCAACCAAACCCGATGATTTGTTGAAGACTCTATACGCCTTTGTATTTGAGTCATAACCTAGTAAAAACCCTTCTATAGCTTTGGGAGCAAATTTGGAATTTCTACCTTTCTTCACCAAAATGTAACATTTGCTCCCAAATACACGAAAGTATGAGACGTTGGGTTTGTTACCAGTAAGAAGTTCATACGAGGTCTTCTTGAGGAGGCGATGAAGGTAGAGCCGGTTTATGGCGTGGCAGGTTGTGTTCACAGCTTCCGACCAAAACCGCTCAGGCGTCTTGAACTCTCCAAGCATCGTCCTTGCCATGTCGATAAGTGTCATGTTCTTCCTCTCTACTACACCATTTTGTTGTGGTGTGTAGGGAGCGGAGAACTCGTGCTTGATGCCTTCCTCCTCAAGGTACTCCTCCACTTGCAGATTCTTGAACTCGGACCCGTTGTCGCTTCTTATCTTTTTCACCTTGAGCTCAAACTCGTTTTGAGCCCTCCTTAGAAAGCGCTTTAGGGTCCCTTGGGTTTCTGATTTATCCTGCAAAAAGAATACCCAAGTGAAGCAGGAAAAATCATCAACAATTACTAATCCATACTTACTTCCCCCGATGCTAAGGTAGGCAACGGGTCCGAAGAGGTCCATATGGAGAAGCTCCAGTGGTCTTGATGTGGTCATCACATTCTTGTTGTGATGAGTGCTTCCCACCTGTTTCCCTACTTGACAAGCTGCACAAGGTCTATCTTTTTCGAAGCAGACATTGGTTAGTCCTAACACATGTTCTCCTTTTAGAAGTTTATGAAGGTTCTTCATCCCAACATGTGCTAGATGGTGATGCCACAGCCAGCCCATGCTAGTCTTAGCTATTAAGCATGCATCTAGATCGGCCTCCTCTTTTGAAAAATCAACTAAGTAGAGTTTGTCGTCTAATACACCCTTAAACGCTAGTGAACCATCACTCCTTCTAAAGACAGAAACATCAACATTGGTGAACAATCAATTGTAGCCCATGTGGCACAATTGACTTACAGATAGGAGATTATATCCTAATGACTCTACTAAGAATACATTGGATATGGAATGCTCGCTTGTGATGGCTATCTTTCCCAAGCCTTTAACCTTGCCTTGGTTCCCATCTCCAAAATAATCATGTCCTGGGAATCTTTGTTCTTGACGTAGGAGGTGAACATCTTCTTATCCCCCGTCATGTGGTTTGTGCATCCGCTGTCGATAATCCAGCTTGAGCCCCCGGATGCATAAACCTGCAAGGCAATTTACACTTGGGTTTTAGGTACCCAACTCTTGTTGGGTCCTACAAGGTTAGTCACAATAGCCTTTGGAACCCAAATACAAGTCTTATCTCCCTTGCATTTGGATCCCAATTTTCTAGCAACCACTTTTTCATTTTTACATGAAAGTACAAACGTAGTGTTGCAAGTATGAAAGACAGTGGTAGGTTTATTACACATTTTCTTAGGAGCATGAGACACAAAATTTCTCCTAGGCCTACCATTAAAATTAGAACTTGAAGCAAACATAGCATGTGAGTCATCAACATAACTCCTATTAAAATGATTATTTCTAGAAAATTTCTTATCATAAATGAAAGCATGATTCTTTTGATTGCTACTAGCCATAGGGGCCTTCCCTTTCTCCTTGTTGGGAATGGGAGCCCTTTGGCTTGTTAAGTTATTGGCTTCCTTTCGAAAGCCAAGTCCATCCTTAATTGAGGGGTGTCTACCAATAATGTAGGCATCCCTAGCAAAGTTTAGCTTATCAAAATCAATCTTGCAAGTCTTAAGTTGAGCATTAAGACTTGCCACTTCATCATTTAATTTAGTAATGGATGCAAGATGTTCATTACAAGCATTAATGTCAAAATCCTTGCATCTATTGCAAATTACAACATGTTCCACACATGAACTAGATTTATTGGCTACTTCTAACTTAGCATTTAAATCATCATTAATACTCTTTAAGCTAGACAAAGTTTCATGACAAGCAGATAATTCAGAAGATAGCATTTCATTCCTTTTAACCTCTAAAGCAAGAGATTTTTGCACACTAACAAACTTATCATGTTCTTCATACAAAATATCCTCTTGCTTTTCTAAAAGTCTATCCTTTTCATTTAAAGCATCAATTAACTCATTAATTTTATCTACTTTTGCTCTATCTAAACCCTTAAATAACTCGGTATAATCTACTTCATCATCACTAGAATCATCATCGCTTGAAGTAGAGTTTCTCGAATGCTTACCTTTTTCTCCTTTGCCATGAGGCAGGTATGGCGTTCGTTGGGGAAGAGAGAGGACTTGTTGAAGGCTGAGGCAGCAAGTCCTTCGTCATCGGAGTCGGAGGAAGAGCAGTCTGAATCCCATTCTTTCCCAAGATGCGCCTCGCCCTTTGCCTTCTTGTAGGCCTTCTTCTCCCTCTTCCCGCTATTTTCTTGTCCCTGGTCACTATCATTATCGGGACAGTTTGCAATAAAGTGACCAGTCTTACCGCATTTGAAGCAGGAGCGCTTTCCCCTTGTCTTGTTCTTGTTGGGGTACTCCTTGCGTCCTTTAAGAGCGGTCTTGAAACACTTGATGATAAGCACCATTTCACTCTCATTGAGCCCGAGAGCCTCTACTTGTGCTACCTTGCTTGGTAGCGCCTCCTTGCTGCTTGTTGCCTTGAGTGCAACGGGTTGCGGCTCGTAGATGGGCATGGGGCCGTTTAATGCATCATCAACATACCTCGCCTCCTTGACCATCATGCGCCCGCTCACAAATTTTCCGAGTATCTCTTCGGGCGTCATTTTTGTGTACCTGGGATTTTCATGGATGAGGTTCACAAGATGAGGGTCAATAACAGTAAAAGACCTGAGCATAAGTCGGACGACGTTGTGGTCCGTCCATCTCGTGCTCCCATAGCTCCTGATCTTGTTGACCAGGGTCTTGAGCCTGTTGTACGTCTGTGTTGGCTTCTCTCCCCTGATCATAGCGAACCTTCCCAGCTCACCTTCCACCAACTCCATTTTGGTGATCATGGTGGCGTCGTTTCCCTCATGTGATATTTTGAGGGTGTCCCAGATTTGCTTGGCATTGTCCAAGCCGCTCACCTTGTTGTACTCGTCCCTGCACAAGGATGCTAGCAAAACAGTGGTAGCTTGTGCATTTTTATGAATTTGCTCGTTAATAAACACAGGGTTATCCGTACTATCAAATTGCATTCCATTTTCAACTATCTCCTAAATACTAGGATGGAGAGAGAATAGATGACTACGCATTTTGTGACTCCAAAAAGAGTAGTCCTCTCCATCAAAGTGTGGAGGTTTACCAAGAGGAATTGAAAGCAAATGAGCATTGGAATTGAAAGGAATACGAGAATAATCAAATGAAAAATTTGAATTAACCGGTTTCCTTTTCTCGTCGTTGTCTCTTGGTGAAGAGGAAGATTCGTCGCTGTCGTAGTAGACGATCTTCTTGATGCGCCTCTTCTTCTTCCCATCCTTCTTCTTGTGACTCAAGCCAGAGTCAGTGGGCTTGTTATCTCTTGGCTCGTTGAAGATGGACTCCTTCTCCTTATCGTTGACCACCATCCCATTTCCCTTAATATCCATCTCTTCGGGCGATTAGTCCCTTACATGAAGAGAACGGCTCTGATACCAATTGAGAGCACCTAGAGGGGGGTGAATAGGTGATCCTGTAAAAATTCAACAACTAATAGCCACAAGCTTGGTTATAAATATGTTAGTGCAATAGAACCAAGAGGCTATGGAGCGAGCTCTTGCGAATACACAAGTAATCACAGAAAAGCAATCACAAGAGACACGCGAGTTTATCCCGTGGTTCGGCCAAGTAATACTTGCCTACTTCCACGTTGTGGTGTCCCAATGGACGAGGGTTGCACTCAACCCCTTTCAAGTGATCCAATGATCAACTTGAATACCATGGTGTTCTTCTTTCTTAGACTTTCTCCCGTTTGCAAGGAATCTCCACAACTTGGAGCCTCTCGCCCTTACAATTGATGATCACAAAGAAGCATGGAAGTAAGGGAGGGGAGAGCAACACACACAAGACTCAAAACGAGAGCACAATCACGCACACAAGTCACAACTCGAGCTCAAAACACAACTCAAGGAGTTCTCAACTCAAATGGAGCTCAAGTCATTATCTCAAAGAATCGAATGTGTGAGAATGAAGTCTTGGAGTCTTAGGATCTTTCTTGTAAGCTTGGGTAACTCCTCCATGCACCTAGGGGTCCCTTTTATAGCCCCATGGCAGCTAGGAGCCGTTGGAGACAATCTTGGAAGGCTAATCTTGCCTTCTGTCGGGTGGCGCACCGGACAGTCCGGTGCGCCACCGGACAGTCACTGTAGACGGTCCGATGCGGATCTCCTTCCTTTTCTGGCGCAGACGACCGTTGCACCTCGGCGTCGGTTGGCGCACCTGACACTGTCCGGTGCACACCGGACAGTCCGGTGCCCCCTTCCGACCATTGGTGCGGGCCACGTGTCGCCCGCCGATTTCGCTGTCGACCATTGCGTAGTCGACCGTTGGCTCACCGGACAGTCTGGTGCACCACCGGACAGTCCGGTGAATTTTAGTCGTACGCCGTTGAAATTTTCCCGAGAGCGACGACTTCGCCGCGGACGACTCACCGGACAGTCTGGTGAATTATAGTCGTACGCCGCCGTCGAGTCCCGAGAGCGGCCGGTTCACCTTGGACTTGTCTGGCGCACCGAACACTGTCCGGTGCACCCAGACCGAACAGCAATTGGCTGTACACAGCCAACTCTTTTCCAATCTATTTGCTGTTTCTAGCACTTAAACACAATACATTAGTACCCAAATCAACGTACTAAGTCTAGAAACGTACCTTGTCACATGATTTGCACTTCTTCAATCTTTGGCACAGATTAACACTTAGAGAATATGTGTTGGGCACTTAATCACCAAAACACTTTAGAAATGACCCATGGGCACATTTCCCTTTCAGCGGCTCTAACTTCTGCCGCTGCACTGTTCACTTCGTCAGTACTTTTGCAGTCGACGTTGCGCGCAGATAGCCGTTGCCCGCTGGCACACCGGACAGTCCGGTGGCACACCGGACAGTCCGGTGAATTGTACCGGAGCGCGCCTGCGAAAACCCGAGTGTGGCTGCTTGGACCTTGTACGGTCCTGGTGCACCAAACACGGTCCGGTGGCACACCGGACAGTCTCGTGCGCCAGACCACAACACACTTGGTTCCTTTTGCTCCTTTGAATTGGATCCCTAACTTGAATATTTATTGGTTTGTGTTGAACCTTATGCACCTGTAGAACATGTATTCTAGAGCAAACAAGTTAGTTCATATATTTGTGTTGGTCATTCAACCACCAAAATTAATTGTAGGAAGAGGTTAACCATATTTCCCTTTCAAAAACACAACCTAAGTAAATGGTGAAGAGACTCCAAAGTCATTCCTAAGGGAATGCAGAGTCTGGGTGTATTCTTATGTGGGTGTGTGTTGTCGACATAAACATCATGCTGCATCATACCATAACATCATTTTGCATAGCATTACATCATACATCATATTGCATCTTCAAGAAAATTGTGGAAAGGAAAAATGATCCTACGAAGATATGTGGATTACGAAACAATGTGTTAAAGCACGAAGTATACATTCGGCAGATATAAATTTACACAACAGTTACACACCAAGGAAATCTTCAACAACAACGATATTGAATAACAGCCGTGGCATAGAAGGGAAGTTTTAATTCTTTGCGAAGTATAAAAAGAAGGGAAGGTGTTTTTTCGCCGAAGGCTCAAAAATGATATGTACACAAATTTCATACATCGCAAAGAAACTCAATACATTCATATATATACAAATACCTAATGTTTGACCCATACATAAATATTACATTTCCTAGTTAACAAGAATCTAGTCTTCTTTTAGTATTCTTTCATCAGCTTCATTCAGTAGCCTGTCAACAACTCCGTCAACGATTGTATTAGCGACCTTCATCACATCCAAACCTTCTTTCATGACGGGGTCAGTCTCAGGATTGAATGGCTCCGGTGGCGGTGAAAGGTCGGCTGTTGTAAAGTGTATGATAATTAGGGTTCGAAGCTAGAAACGAATAATAAGGCAAAAGAGCATTAAATAGATGTACCTATAATCAATGCACGTTCAGCAACTTCTTCCACTTCCTTTGCCTCTACTCGGGCATCATGGGATTCTTTTTCATTTTTCTTTATTGCTTCGTCGGCTATCTCGCGACCGGCCTTCATCCAAACATCGGAATAAAATTTTCCACCCATCAGAGTAGCTTCGGCTGAAGGTTCCTTTGTATCATCTATGAAGAAGATTACTTATGACTGGGCTGTAGCCTTAACATGTTCACAACCAGTTTTCTCCAAAACTGTTGCAACCCCTCGGGCACCGGCGAAGGCACAAAAATCCCCATGGTCGCTAAGTATTTCTTCAAAAGTTTCAACTTCTTCGCCGGTCCATTGAACGACTCCTTCGGGATCGCCTCGGATAAATTTTTGCTCCGATGAGTATGCACCCACCTTTGCAAAACTGTCTTTCAGTTTCTTTACGCAATCCAAGGATTTTTCATAACATCTATCGGAGAGCAAATCTCCAGCCGGGTGGCAGAGTGCACCCGCCCTAAATCCTAAGATGAGGAGGGGCCTAAGCGATTTGCTTGTTAGTTGGAAAATGGGAAGAACACAAGAACACATAAGGATTTAGAGTGGTTCGGGCCGCCGGAGCGTAACACCCTACTCCACTGTGTGATGTATTGCTTGAGAGCTTGTATGAACTTGTGAGCCTAAGATTGGATCTGTCTTGTAACGTCGCATGCCTTCCTTTTATAGCTGAAGGGGGCATGCACAAAGGTCCTGAGCCCCGACATGTGGGCCCAGGGACATAATGAATATAGCACTTGGAGCCACAAATGTTCGCTGCTGGGGCAATCTTCTTGCGCCCTGACATGCGAGATCTGTGCCTCCTCGGCGTGCAGGGGAAGCTTCTCGTAGAAGGGATGATGAGCACAATGCGTCGCTCGGCACGGGCGCACTGTTTGTCAACAGATTGGACAGGCGCGCCGCCTGCTAGATGACCCTGACGCTGCCTGCCAGTTGGGTGGACAGGGCGCATTTAATGTTGAAGGGGCACATCTCCTGTCAGCGGGGTAGTCAGACGGTGCGTCCTCTCCGCAATAAATGCAGGGACAGTGTGGCCTAGCGGCCTTACATCAGGCCCATCCCGCATGCTCACGTCATGCATAGTAGGCAGCTCGACTGCACCAGGTCTCCGCTGCGTGGACAGGTTCACACCAAGCTAGGTCTGGACACATGTCATCCCCGGACCCCTCCCAGGGCAGGGTCCGGGTATTCCCTGCCCCAGAATCCTAGGACCCGGTGGTGATCTGTCCGGACCCCACTTGGAAGGCTCCGAAATCCGCCTCGGAAGTCCGCCTGTCATGCACGGGGTCCGGTGCTTTCCACGTAGTAGGTCCGGACCCACTGCGTGTATCTGGAGCACGTCCTTTCCCTTGGCCACGTGGCGACCCCAAGGCGGCTGATGTTGCACGGCGGAGAGCTGTACGCCGCGCAACCAGAGACTTCTCCGCTGGCACAGTGTCGGTACCTTGTAACAAGGGGTACCCCTGTTTCAAGGTACCGACAGTGGCCCCCGGGCCCATCTGAGGGGAGGGTGCGAGCCTGCAGGTGGGGCCAAAACCTGTATCCTTCGTAAGCACACCATGTTCAAGGATCGGGGCATCTTCTTAGCGCGCGCTGTACTAACCCAGTGCACGCATGCTGTCAGTTTGTAATTGGTCACACCATTCGTCGTGCCCGTCTTCGCAGCTGACTGGCGCGTGCCCCCCATGCATGGCGGTTTGGCCGCGCCCCGCGTGCGTGGGGCGCCCTGTTGGCCCCGCCTATGTTAAGAATATCTTCCGGCAGCGGCCCCGAGGCGACGTGGGAGCATGTGTGGCGGTTTGCTCCTCCTGCGCATGGAAACTAGCGTCTCAGCTACGTGACTTGTGGGTCCAGGGCCCTCTATCAGTGACTGAGTTGTTCGGGCGCTAGGTGTCCGTCAGGCGGATTTTTCCAGGGTGCGCGGGGAGCCTTTTCTTGAAAAAGAGTTTTTCCGCGTGCAGTGGTTTCGCTTTCGCACTTTCCCCAACTGCTCCGCCCTTTCGCCTCCGAGCCTTCCACGCCTCTCTGCGTTTGTGCTCCCCAGTTTTCCGCCGCCGTGGTTGCCATGGCCATGCTGGTTCGCCCCGATCATTACCAGACCGAGGAGGCGCTCGACTCGGTGCGTCGCCTACTCAGATGGGGCACGCCTGCGTTTGCCGGAAGGATCCGGGCCGACACTACTCCCCTTGGCGATCTTGCTGCCGGGGAGTTTGTGCCCTTCGTCTCCTATCTCTTCTGCGGGTTGGCGCTGCCGATTTCGCCGTTCTTCCTGCTGCTGCTGCTGGAGGAGTTCGGACTTCAACTCCAGCATCTCACGCCCCACTCCATCCTCCAGGTGGCCATCTTTGTCCAATTCTGTGAGATGTTTGTGGGAGTGGTAGCTTGCACTTCCCTTTTCTACCAATTTTTTGTGCTAGTGAGGTCTAGTAAGGGCAAAGACCACCTTGGGGCCTACTACTTCCAGACAAGGTCAGATCCAACAGTGACCTACATCGCCTCCCTTGGCGGCGCGAGGTGGGAGAACTGGCGAAACGACTGGGTGATCGCCAGTGCTGAGGTCAGCGACCGCCTTGCCCTTCCGAGTGATGGGCCCAGACTCGTCCGGAAGCAATGGAGGGTAAAACCCTGCCTCGTGCCGGAGTTCAGGCCCGTCCTAGACAGGATTAAGGAACTGGTGGTTGGTGGCCTGACCTCGATGCACGTACTCGGAGATTTCCTAAAGCGCTGAGTCATGCCACTGCAGGGGAGGCCGTGTCTGTGTTCCTGGTTTACCGGCCCCAGTGACATTGGTAGGATCCAGCGCGGGCCTGGGACTGACCTGTCCTAGGAGCAGTTGGAATTTTTGGTGAGGGGGATCACTGGTGAGGCTTTTATCCCCAAATCCTTGGTACCTCCTTAGAGCATTTTGCCGCTCTGCGACAATCTAGGGTTGCGATCAACGGTGCTGGCCTGACTGCCGACCCTTGATGAGAGTGGTGTGGTGATCCACCAGACTGACGACCGGGACCCCCACCGGGGGATCCACATTCCCGGTGCTCCAGTCGGAGGCCCCTAGCCTGCTGATGTGGCCCCCAGAACCCCTCCTGCGGCCCCCAGTTCCTCGGACAAGGGCAAGGGGCCTGCAAGCAGCTCCTCCACTCTGGACGCCGCCGGGAGGTCGGAGGAAGTAAGGCGTCATCGACTGCGTCGCGCCGATGGGTCCTTTGTTTCGGACCTACCCCTTGATTCAAACTCCCCCCAAAAGCGTTAGAAGACAGCTGGTGGGACTAAGGGGGCCGAACCTCGGGTCCAGGACGGACGGAGGGGCGTCAGCCCTCCGCCGCCACCACCTTCGGATCCGACACCACCACCGCCGCCGCCTGTGTCAGACCGACCGCCGTCACCGCGGGGGCAGCGGTAGCAACAGCAGCAGGAACGGCAGCAACAGCAGCAACGGCAACGGGCGCCTCGCTTCCAAGGCCACTAGAAGGTTCATGGTCCCAAGTAAGCTTAGGCTCTACCAATGTTTTTTCGAGCATAGCTTTTATGTCGACAGGTCTTGACCCATCCTTTGCCCGTCAGGGCCTCCCCTTCTTTGGCTTCCGTGGACGCTCCTCCTCTGTCGGCTGCCATGCCTGCCGGTGGGTCTGGTTCCCAACAGCATACATCTGCTGGGAACGTTGCCGGCGATCCGTCAGCGGCTACCGCAGCCTCATCAGCGTCGGCGCCAAGCCCACCATCGGCAGCGGACGAAGAGGTTCCTGTTGCGTTTGCCCCCACCATGCAGGGTGACACTGGTGCTGAGGTGGCGCCGTCGGGCCCCCAGGATCTGCCTGTCACCATCGAGGCAACGCCTTCGGGTTTCCAAGTTCCAGCTGGGGTCCAGAGGTGGCAATGCTGCCAACAGCTGTTGCAGACCCAACAGCGGCGATACCGTCGGATGCACCGTCGGTGGCAGGCGTGGGGGCGCGTCCAGCTCTGTTCTGCCGCCAACTCCGGAGGGTCCGGGGGTTATTCTTGGGCGACCACTCCGATCTGGCATCAAACCTGAAGCAACGCTGACTCACCTCCCTTAGGTGTTGTCCCGCGCTCATCAGGCCCTCTAGGAAACCGAGGTGGCTATCTGGCGGGAGTGGGAGGCGCTCAAGACCGAGCACCAGCGCCTTGGCGACTGGTGAACCCAATTGGAGAAGCACACTAAGGCGTCGTCCTGCCAATTTGCCTCACAGCGGGCCGAGCTTGAGCATGAGGACTTCAAGGAGGACATTCAGAAGGTGTCTAACCGAGAGGAGGACGTGACCCGGAAGGAGAGAAGCTTGGTCAAGAAGAAGGAACACTTAGACCAAAGGGAGGAGGCCGTCATAGTGCTCCATGATAAGCTCAAAGCTTATAATACGGTGTTGGAGAAACAGCGGGACAAGCAGGCTACGGCTGTGGCGAAGCTGTAGAAGCTGTAGCAAGAACTTGCCGACAAGGCCAGCAACATTGCTCGCGCCAAGGAAAGCCTCAAGGCGAGGGAAGCTTCCCTGGCGAAACGGGCAACTGATCTCACCTGGCAGGAGGAGGACCTCGCCTTCAGGGTGGAGATGTGGGCAAGGCGGAACAAGCTGCTGGATGAGGTTGAGCTCAAGGCAGAGGAGAAAGGGAAGCATTTGGAGGGGAAGTGCGGGCACTGGAGGAGCAGGTCCGCCAGTTCCAGGCAGCGGAAGCTGCCCAGGCGACGCAGACGGCCTCGGGCCCCCAGGCGGTGGAGGTGATGAGGAAGACACTCGACGACCTCCGGGCTAAGCAATGCGCTGGGGCCCAGCGCATCGCCGCCTGGGCTGGCGAGGCAAGCACGGCGTTAGTGCCGTTGGGGGTGAGTCCCATCCCGGCGTTGGTGCGGCTGGCGTCCATCTCCGACGCGCTCTCGGTACTGGATTCCGCTGCTGACCGCCTCCGTCGTCTGGATCAGATTCTTGGTGCCCGCTTGGAGGCTGAGGGCAGTAGACTCTGTCGGTCGGCAATAGAGTATGTCTTGACATGCTTCCGGAGCCACGACCCGGTTGTCTCCTTGGGGCCAGTCATTGCGGGTCTGGTGGTTGATACTGAAGATGCTGCCCGGGAGGGCGTGCATGACGTTGTGGACACAGTGGTCGGGCGCTTCCAGCGGGATCCTACTGACGATGAGTAGCTAGGCTTGCATGGAGAAAAACGAGGGTTCCGCTGGGGAGCGGGTTGTAATATGTCTTTGATTTTGTAAGATACTCTTTAGGTACTACTTATCGAGCGATATTACAACTTATCTGCACGCCACTTTTCCTTTGCTGTGTGCATTGTTACCAACTTCTTCCCTGGTACTTGGCCCCCCTGGGATATGGCCTCGTCGTGTCGGGGCTGGATGCCAGCATTCTTAAGGAGGAACTGGTGTCATGGCCCCCAAGGGGCAATCCTAACTGGGACCTGACCTGCACACAGTCTTGGCTAGGTATTTTTAGTAGCGCACCCATAGAGTCCGCTAGCTAGTATTTCTTATCCTTTGATTCACGCAATAGGACCGGCTGCAGGGCGGTGGGGCGTGTAGGCTTACGATACTTGACTATACCAAGCGACTTCACGGCCCAAACCACCCCCTCATCTGGTTACCGGGTCCGGCTACTCAATTCAGATGTCGCTATACCAGCCAGGGAGGTAGACTGCATGGGTGGTGAGATAGTAATAACGGTTGTAAACTTTAGGAATAAAACCAACATAAAAACAGTTATGTGGGTCGAACCCCTTTCCTTATAACAGGATATACACGAGTGTAGGCCAACAAAGCGGGTTTATTGAGGGCGGACCTCTCCGGGCTGGCGCATATAAATGCGCTTCTTAGTTACAGGGAAAGAGACCGAACCCCCAATTCTGTTTTTATGGGAAAAACTTACGGAGATGCTCTATATTTTAGGGGTTGGGAAGAGGTACTCCGTTATCTGTGGCGAGGCGGACGCACCTGGGGCGGCATATTTCTGTCACCTTGAAGGGTCCTTCCCAGCTAGGAGAGAGCTCGTGGAGCCCCTCTCGGTTCAGAACTCACCTTAGAACCAGGTCCCCGACTTCAAACTTCCTACTATGCACGAACCGTTGGTGGTAGTGCCTGAGCGCCTGGTTGTACCGTGCATTTCGGACTGCTGCTCGCCACCTGTGCTCGTTGATGAAGTCCACATCCTCGCGCCGTAGCTGTTCCTGCGCAGACTCATCAAACGACTGGGCCCGTGGGGAGCCCATAATGATTTCCGGGGGAAGGCAGGCTACGGCCCCATAGACCAGGAAGAATGGGGTCTCCCCGGTAGCTCAGCTGGGTGTGGTCCGGTTCCCCCATAGCACGGAGGGCAGCTCACTGACCCAATTTGCGCCATGCTTCTTTAAGCAGTCATAGGTACGCGTCTTGAGTCCCCTGAGAATCTCTGCATTTGCTCTCTCCACCTGTCCGTTGCTCCTAGGGTGGGCCACGAATGCGAAGCAGAGCTGGGTGCCGATGCCTTCACAGTACTCCTGAAAGATCCGACTTGTAAACTGGGTCCCATTGTCTGTAATGATACGGCTTGGGACCCCAAATCTGTAGACGATCGATTTGAGGAAAGCGACAGCAGCGCCCTGAGTGATGCTGACCACAGGGGTGGCTTCTGGCCACTTGGTGAACTTGTCAATGGCGACAAAGAGGTACCGGTACCCGTCGACATCCTAGGAAACGGTCCCAGGAAATCCACCCCCCATACAGCAAATGGCCAGGAGGGCGGAATCATTTGCAGAGCCTGAGCTGGTGTGTGTATCTACTTTGCGTGGTACTGGCACGCTTCACAGGACTTTACTAGCTCGGCCGCATCCTGGAGGGCGGTTGGTGAATAAAAACCATGCCAGAAGGCCTTACCGACCAGCGTGCGGGATGAAGAATGACTTCCACACTCCCCTCCATGGATCTCCGTGAGTAACTCACGGCCCTCTTCCTGGGTGATGCAGCGCATGAGAATGTTGTTGGCGCCATGGCGGTAGAGACCCCCTTCTACCATCGTGTATCGCTTAGCCAACCGCACTATGCGCTCGGCGGAGACATAGTCTTCAGGAAGGATATTTTCCTTCAGGTAGTCAAAGATCTCGAAGATCCATGCATCAGGACCGCTTTGAGTTGTCGACTGTGGCGCTAAAGGGTCAGCGGAGTCCCCCAGAGCACACACAGCCTTTGGCGGGTTCTGGGACGCCACTGGGACCACCGGCTTCGAGGTGCCGGTCTCGCCCCCTTTGCCCAGTTCGGCTGGCTGGGCGGCGGGTCTCAGCAGCCGTCTTTCGAAGACGCCCTCAGGCACGGGTGCCCGAGTTGATGCCCTCTGGGAGAGGTCATCTGCCGCTGAGTTGTCGGCTCGGGGAACATGTTGTAGTTCCAGGGCCGTGAAGTCCTTCTCCAGCTTTTTCATATGGAGGAGGTAAGCTGCGAGTCTAGGCTCATTGCAGCTACATTCTTTGTGGACATGCTTGATGATTAGCTGAGAGTCCCCCTTCACGAGGAGCTAGAGGACCCCCAGGGATAGGGCCGCGGATAGGCCAAAGATCAGCGCCTCATACTCCGCCATGTTGTTGGTGGCCTTGAACTCAAGACACACCACATACCGCAGCTGGTCTCCGCCTGGGTCAGTGAGGACCACTCCCGCGCCAGCACTCTGTTGGCGGGCGGATCCGTCGAAGAAAAGCGTCCAGTGGGGCTCGGTGAAGATCGGACCCCTGCGCTCCGCAGGTGTGGGGTCCGGAGCAGGGTCCGGGCCCCCAGGGGCACACGGGGGTGGAGTCCACTCTACGATGAAGCCGGCCAGGACCTGACTTTTGATGGCGTGGCGGGTTTCGAAGTCCAGCTGGAACTCGGCGAGCTCTGCCGCCCACTTGGCGATGTTGCCAGTGGCGTTTGGGTTGTAGAGGATGGCTCTTAACGGAAAAGAGGTCACCACCACAACCTTGTGTGCTTGGAAATAGTGACGCAGCTTCCTGGATGCGACCAACACAGCGTAGAGGAGCTTGTGCGTCTCGAGGTACCTAGCCTTTGCTTCATGGAGGACCTCGCTGACGTAGTAGACCGGCTTCTGGACAGTCCGGGTCTCTGTAGCTGGTCCTAAGTTTCCAGGTTTCTGCCCTTCTTGTGCCGCCCTTTCGGCGACTAACACCATGCTTATTGCTTCTGCAGCTGCCGCAATGTACAAGTATAGTGGTTCCCCTGGCTCCGGAGCAACCAGGATTGGCAGGGAAGCTAGGTGCTGCTTCAATTCTCTGAAGGCTTGTTCCACCTCTTCAATCCAGGCAAACGGGCTTGATTTCCACAGGAGCTTGAAAAAGGGCAGCGCCCTCTCAGCCAACCTCGAAATGAAGCGGCTAAGGGCTGCTAGTGACCCCGTAAGCTTCTGGATGTCCTTAATATGGGCGGGAGGCCTCATTACCTCAATAGCCTTGATTTTCTCTGGGTTAGCTTCAATGCCCCAGTATGAAACCAGGAACCCCAGCAACTTCCCTGCGGAGACACCGAAGATGCATTTCTCTGGGTTTAGCTTGGTGCGGGTTGCCCGCAGCTTGCTGAAAACCAGGGTCGGGTCTTCCACTATAGTCGATCCCTCCCTAGTCTTGACCATGATGTCATCGACGTAGATCTCCACCTTGTCTCGGATCAGGTCCCCGAAGGTCTTACTCATCGCCTGAACAAATGTTGGCAAGGCGTTTCTCAGACCGTAGGGCATTACAACATAACAGTATAGTCCATCTACTGTCACAAAAGTGGTATGCCTCCTGTCCTCCTTAGCCATCCGGATTTGATGGAAACCAAAGTAGGCGTCCAAGAAGGACAAGAGGTCGCACCCCGAGGTAGAGTCCACGATCTGATCTATACGCGGCAGTGGATACGGGTCCTTGGGACATGCCTTATTCAGGCTGGTGTAGTCAATGCACATCCGAAGTTTCCCGTTTGCCTTTGGCACGATGACTGGGTTGGCCAGCCACACGGGGTGATGAACCTCTTCAATAAAGCCAGCATGCAACAGCTTTCGGACCTCCTCGCGGATGAAGTCATGTCGCTCCATAGACTGTCTATGTGGCTTCTGGCTTACCGGCTTGGCGTCCGGGTAGACCTTTAGCTGGTGCTCAATCACCTCCCTGGGGATCCCAGGCATATGCGACGGCTCCTAGGCAAAGACATCGACATTTTCTTGGAGGAAGGCGACGAGCGTGAGTTCCTATTTTTCCCCCAGGTTCCCCGCGATGCGGGTGGTCTAGGAGGGGTCTGTGCCGACCTGGACGGTCTTCGCGGGTCCACCGTCTGCCCCGGACGGCTGTACTTTCGGCGCCTTGGAGGGTGCCCTGGCACTAGGGACCGATGGGCCTCTTCCTCCATCGTCCGGCCGAGCGATCTTGGCCGCCAGAGTGTGTAGCTTCTCGACGGCTGCTAGTGCGGCGGTGCGGTCGCCCCGCACGGTGAGGATCCCAACGGGGGACGACATCTTGAGGACCAAGTACCCGTGATGGGCAATGGCCATGAACCGGTACAAGACCGGCCTTCCAATGATGGCGTTAAAAGGGAGGTTGACCTCCGTGACGTCGAACTGGACGTTTTCCGTGCGGAAGTTTTCTTCCGTCCCAAATGTAACCGGGAGCGTTATGCTCCCAAGGGGATATACGGGTTACGGGCCCACCCCGGAGAATGGGCGAGAGGGCCCCAGCCGCGACCCCGGAACCTGCAGCTGTCTGAACGCTGCATGGCTGATGACATTGAGGTCGGCCCCTCCATCGATCAACACGTGATGTAGCCACATGTTGGCGACAATAGGGGCGGTGATGAGCGGCAGCACGCCGGCCCCCGCCATGTTGTTGGGGCAGTCGGATGCCCCGAAGGAGATGGTGGTGCCCCTCCACCGTTGGTGTGGAGCGGTCTTGGGGACCCCTGGGACCGTTGAAAGAACCTCCCACCGCAGGGACTTGACACTCCTGCGGGAGATGAGCTCCCAGCTTCTGTCGTACATTACATACAGCTTCTTGCGACGGTCACCATCGTCGCTGGAGTCAGAATCTCTGGTGAAAACGTCCTTTAGGTCCCCCTCAGGCGACTGGTAGCCGAGGTCTCGTCCCTCCGCAGCCGCGGCCTTTCTGTCAGCTCCCTTCTGACCTGGCCGGCGGTGGGACGGCGAGTCGTCCTTGGAGGACTGCTCGCGCCGCTCGCTGACGCGCCTTGCGAGTTTGATAATCTCACGGTAGTCGGCGGCACGGTGGCGGCTGTTGGGGTGCACTGGGCATGTGCCACCACTGCTTCCCTGGGGCCGTGGGCGCTTGCTGCGCTCGCCTTGGCTCCCGGCAGCGGCAGCAACAACCGAAACAGCGAACTGCAGCCTTTCGTGGCCGCAGTTCTTGTTTCTCTTTTTTCTTCTTGCCTCCGCCCTGGGTAACGAAATCCGAGTTGCCCATCTTGGTAACCTTGGCCTGTGGTACCGAGTGTCATGCACGGCCCTCGGTGGCTCTGGCGCATTTGTCAGCTAGGGCAAAGAGTGTGGTGACGTTATCCACATCACGCGTGGCCAACTTCTCCAGCATCTTTTCATCACGTACCCCCTGGCGGAAAGCAGTGATGATGGAAGCATCCGAGATATGGGGGATTGTCCCACGTACCTTGGTGAAGCAGGAAATGAACACTCGGAGGGTCTCCCCGGGTTCTTGTCTTACTGCATGGAGGTGTGCCTCCACACCGTGCCGCTGGTAAGCGCAAGCGAAGTTTGCCACGAACCGTGCACAAAGCTCTTCCCAGGAGCAGATGGATCCTGGGGCTTGGTTCATGAGCCAAGTCCGGGCTGGCCTAGACAAAGCTACATGGAAGTAGGTTGCCATTACGGCGGTGCCTCCACCTGTTGTCGTAATGGCGGTGACATAAACCTGCAGGAATTCTGACGGGTTTGTCGTACCGTCGTATTTCTCTGGCAGATGTGGCCGGAACTTGGGCGGCCACGTTGCCGCGCGGAGGTGGTCCGCTAGGGCGGCACAGCCCACTCTAGCCAAAGGGATGCTGGTCTAGAATCGAGCATCCCCTGGGGTCTGTGGCGCGACTGCAGTGAAATCCTGTCCGAGGTTGCTGCAGCACTCACGCGCCTTCTCTAAAGAGATACAGGCATCTTTGCCCGCACGCCTGCGATTGAGTTCATCCCGCAGGTCTTCTGGTCCCTCTAGAGGAACTTGCGCGTCTCCTTCTGCGCGTCTGCGGTTGAGCTCTGTTCGCATATCTTCGATCGGGGCAGTCCTCACCGAGGGCGAGCGCTCCGAGACTGATGCCTCGTACCGGCGCTGGGACGATCGAGGTTTGGGCCTGATCGAGCCAGTGTGCGCCATGCTAAGGAGGCGATCCACGTCATCATGCCACTGCCTCATAGCCCCTGGCGAGGCCGTGGGGCTTAGTAGGTGGTGCAACAACTCTTTGGCCGCAGAGAGCGCTCCGGCGGGAGCATCCCCTGACGGAGTTCGGGACGCCTGCGCTGGCGCGTGCTGCTATGCGGGGCGTGTGGGGGACAGATATCCCCTGGGTCCACTAGAAGGATGAAAGACCTCACGAAAGGCCCAAGGGCCCAATGGATCGTAAGGTCACTCCTTCATGTGGCAGTGGATAAGGCTGGATTGGTGCAAGCCCGGACGGCCCTACAGCGTTGAGCAAGCGACCACAACAAAGATCCGGCTTTCCCACGCTGGAGCCCCCATGCAACGGAACCAGGCGAGGATAGGTCGGCAGAACCATAGGAAGATAGACTCAAATAGTTCACTATCTTTTAGGTGCACATTGTTATCATATCCACTTGTATTGCCCCACAGTCGAATATATAAGGCCTAGGGGGCACCCCTTCAGAACGATCGATCCCATTATTCAGCCTCCCACCTTAACTCTCCACGCTCTCACTTTAGAGAGCTGCCTTGTAACCCATTACACAAAGCATACTCACCAGGACGTAGGGTGTTACGCATCTCTAAGCGGCCCGAACCTGTAAACGCTGTCCATTGTCCTTCGTGCATCTAACACGAACCATTTTGCTACAGTCGGCGACACCGTCCTACTCCTAAAACACCTTGAGGGGCAACCCTGGGTGTGTGGTCGGACCCAAAACACCGACAGCTGGCGCGCCAGGTAGGGGGTGTGTCGACGATCCAAGCTAGCTCAATGGCCGTCACCTTCCACAGCAAGATCACCCTCCGTCCCAGATCCGTATTCTGCTTTGGAACAATCTCATCCATAGCAGATGAAGAGGGAACTCTACGCCGCATTGCAGATCCGCCAAAAAAGAAGTCTCCTCCAACAAACTTCGAAAATACCGGAGAAGCGCAACCTCCAGCTTTCCGGAAAAAGATCGCCTTCAGAAAGTCAGGGGCCGAGGGCCCGCTGACCCGGAGAACTCCACTGTCTACTTCCCCGACAAAAGAATGGACACGGATCGCAAGGAAGAAAGAAATCGGGAGGAAGCAAGTTGTTCTTTCCGTTCCTCCGCCCTCAAAGGAGAACGGAAAGAAGATCACCACGACCGTCGTACCATTCTACCCCGACGTCCTCTTCATCGAGAGAGTGGAGTCGCCTCCTGTCTCCGACGATGAGCCGACCGCGCCTGGAGAAGAACCACCTCAGCGAGAATCTCGCCGACGGAGAAACCGGCGCCGGAATATTCGGCGACATCACGAGGCCGGAGAACGGGATCCGGAGCAACCTGTTTCACGGGACGAGGTCTCGGAGATAGGAGAAACTCCGGAGGAACGCGTCTTTAGAGAACGAAGGAACTCCCGACGACGTGATCGCCGCCGAGCTCAGGAACAAGCCAAGCAAGACGCAAGGCAACGCCGGGAGAATCCACTCTTCGGGCGCAACCTGAATCCCGACTTCGCCCGAGCCATGAACACGCCGAGCGAAGTCGGAGGAGTACTAGCTCGGATAGCTGACGGACTTCCCCGGACTCCCGACGCCGAGGGCTATCGACGACTGTTCACCCAGGCAGCCAACCATCTTCTACCGCTTGCTCACCCGCCGAACGATCTGCGACACGCCATCACAGTCGCCGAGACGCGCGAAGCTCCATCAATGCTTCGCGTGAGCGACGGCATGAGAATGAGATCCGCCGCCGGGAGGAGTATGACAGGGATCATGGCATCCCAGCTCAGAGCCAGGCCACCAGAACTGAGTCGGCAACGGCCTCAACTGGCGGTACCACCCGGGGACGGTCGAGACACCACAACAACTACTCCCCTCCCCGGGACAGACATCATCTCCGACGACAGGAGGACACGTGTGGAGTGTCTGCCCTTACTCCACGCCTTAGGGCCATCCAATGGCCCCCTAACTTCAAGGTATCCAATGTCGACAAATATGAACCTAAGCAGGATCCAGGGGGCTGGCTAGCCGTCCACACCACCGCTGCCCAGGCCGCCGGGGCGTCCGAAGACGTGATGACCGCGTACTTACCCATTGTCCTCGGGCAAGACGCGATGCAATGGCTGCGACATCTACCCCGACACTGCATCGACGACTGGGGCGACTTCAGTCGACGCTTCACCGCCAATTTCCAGTCCCTCTCCGACAAACCGGCGCAACCGTGGGACCTCAAGTCCATCAAGCGCCGGGGGGACGAAACTCTCCGGTCGTACCTCAAAAGGTTCCAGACCATGAGAAATCGTATCCCCGAGGTCACGGAGGCGGCCGTGATCGAGGACTTCTACAGGGGATCCAATGACTCGGCCTTCGTCCGAGCCATATTACAGAAGGCACCGACTACCTCCGAGGAGCTGTTCCGGGAAGCCGACCTCTATATCACCGCCGACGAGCGAGCCCAGGACCTCATCGGGGGAGCAAAGCCCGTGCCGGCAGCACCACGACGCGACGCGAACCAGCAACCCGACAAACGCTGGGAGAAGAGACCTCGCGAAGAAGTACACGCCGCCGGACCACCAGCCTCTCGCGCCCGGGGAGGACCTCGCGGAGGCGAGCGCACCCTGGACGACATCCTCGACGCCCAGTGCCCGTACCACAAGGACATGCGCCACACTCTTCGGAACTGCCGGGACTTCAAGCACTCCGTCGGGCACGGCCGACCCTTCCAACCTCTACCTCCTCCTCCGCCGAGGGGAGGGCCAGAAGAACCACGACAACCCCAGCAGCAGGAGGAGGGAGGAGGAGGAGCTTTCCCGCGCGTCGACAGGGAGGTCAATGTCATCTTTGACGGACACGGATCGCAGGAGAACAGAAGACAACAAAAGCTCAACGATCACCAGATATTGGTGGCGACCATCGGTCCTCCCGCCCCATACCGGTGGTCAGAGCACCCGATCACTTTCACTCGGGCGGATCAATGGCTCAACTTCGACCACCCAGGCAAATACCCGCTCCTCGTCGATCCGGTGATCCGAGAGAGCAGGGTGAAGAAGGTGTTGGTGGACGGGGGGAGCAGCATCAATGTCACCTTCCCCCGGACACTCCAAGGCTTGGGAGTTCACCTCAAAGAGCTCCACGAGTCCGACACTCCTTTCTTCGGCATCATGCCGACTGAAGGAGAATACCCGCTGGGCCACATCTACATGCCCGTCACCTTCGGAACTCCGGATAACTACAGAACCGAGTTCCTGAGGTTCGAAGTGGCGAACTTCGACTGCGGGTACAACGCCATCATCGGGAGGCCGGGATTGGCAAAATTCATGGCCATTCCGCATTACATGTACATGATATTGAAGATGCCAGGACCACAAGGAATCATAACTGTGCGCACCGACTTCCAAGGCACCGCAGAGTGTTTCCGAGTGGCCATCCAAGCGGCCCTCACCACCAAGCCGTCGACGACTTCTCCAACACAAGCGAACTCTAAGCCTGAGGAGGACCTCGCAGTACCGGCAAACGAAGCTCAGGCCGCGACCTCTATGCGGCCGACTGAAGAAACTAAAAGGATCAACCTGGGGTTCGCTGATGAACGCAAGACTGCCATCATCAGCTCCAGCCTAGGCAACAAATAGAAAGGCGCGCTCGTCCGGTTTCTGCAAGACAACCAAGACGTGTTCGCATGGCAACCTGCGGATATGCCGGGAGTCCCAAGAGAACTGGCCGAGCACAAACTGAAGGTCTATCCCCAGGCAAGGCCGATCCGGCAAAAACTACGTCGTTTCACGCCCGACAAGAGAGAGGCCATTCGCGCCGAGCTAGCTCGCTTGGTCGCGGCTGGATTCATTAGAGAGGTGTTACACCCCGAGTGGTTAGCCAACCCTGTTCTTGTACTCAAAAATAATAAAGTGGATTGGCGCATGTGCGTCGACTATACTGATCTCAACAAACATTGTCCAAAGGATCCCTTCGGGCTCCCGAGGATAGACCAGGTGGTGGACTCCACCGCTGGGTGTTCTATGCTGTCCTTCCTGGATTGTTATTCCGGATACCATCAGATTAGTTTGGCAAAGGAAGACGAGGAAAAAACAGTGTTCATCACTCCGTTTGGTGCTTTCTGTTATACCTCCATGCCGTTCGGCCTCAAAAACGCTGGAGCGACTTATCAGAGAGCTATTCAAACATGCTTAGCCGATCACTGGGCAAGTGCGTGGAAGCCTACGTAGATGATGTGGTAATCAAAACGGAGAACTCAGAAAACTTCATCGAAGACTTACAGCTGGTTTTCAACAGTCTGCGGCGGTATCGATGGAAGCTTAATCCTGAAAAATGCGTCTTCGGAGTACCAGCAGGAAAGTTACTCGGATTTATTGTCAGCCACCGGGGAATTGAAGCTAATCCGGATAAGATTGAAGCTATCATGAAAATGGAGGCACCACGATCACAAAAGAAGGTTCAACGACTTACCAGATGTATGGCAGCTCTGAGCAGATTTATATCCAGGCTGGGAGAAAAAGGTTTACCATTTTACAAGCTACTCAAGAAAGTGGATAAGTTTCAGTGGACCTCAGAGGCATAGGAAGCTCTAGATGCACTGAAAAAATTCTTGACAACACCACCAGTACTGAAACTGCCATGGCGAGCCACGTCAACTCAACCAGCTGAAGATCTGCTATTGTATATCTCTTGCACGACTCACGTGGTAAGTACCGTGTTGGTAGTCGAGCGAGCAGAAGAAGGACATGCCTACCCAGTGCAACATCCTGTTTACTTCATCAGTGAAGTTCTAGGTCCCTCGAAGAAAAAGTATCCTCAAGTTCAGAAGCTATTATATGCAGTACTTCTAACTGCCCGCAAGCTACGTCACTACTTTGATGACCACAAAGTCATAGTAGTCACCGGTTTTCCGATAGGGGATATTCTTCACAACAAGGAAGCCATCGGCCGAATAGCCAAGTGGGCCTGCGAGCTGGGATCTCATGACATCGAATTTCGACCTCGCACTGCCATCAAAACTCAAGCATTTGTTGACTTCGTATCAGAGTGGACTGAACAGCAAGTACCAGATAACCCAGAGACTGCAGAAGTATGGCGAATGTATTTCGATGGCTCGCTGAAGCTGCAGGGAGCAGGAGCAGGAATTCTCTTCACCGCACCTGGAGGCGAGCACCTCAAGTATGCCCTCCAGTTGCTATTTCCAGCCTCCAACAATGCAGCCGAGTATGAAGCTCTGATCCATGGACTGAACATCGCCATATCATTGGGCATCAAGAGACTGATGGTGTACGGAGACTCTCTGGTAGTCATTAGCCAGATAAACAAAGAGTGGGATTGTTCAAGCGATTCAATGGGGAAGTACTGCACTGCCGTCCGAAAACTAGAGGATAAGTTTGAGGGTCTGGAATTTCATCATGTAGAAAGAGATCGGAACACGGCAGCCAATGTATTGTCCAAGCTAGGATCCAATCGAATCAGGTCCCACCTGGAGTTTTTGTACAAGAAATACTACAGCCGAGCATCTCAACGGATCAAGCAGAAGAGTGTAATATTGTGAATCAACCAGAGTCAGACTCTGATGACTGGAGAAGGCCAATCATCAGGTATATAAAGAATGAAGAGGAACCAGATGACAAAAATGCAGCCGAGCGTATTGCCAGACAGTCGGCTCACTACACACTCATTGGGGAGACATTATACAGAAGGGGTGCATCAGGCGTCCTCATGAAGTGCATTCTCTCATCTACTGGGAAGCGACTTCTGGAGGAGGTCCATGCTGGGCAATGTGGAATACACGCAGCGTCCAAGACACTAGTCGGGAAGGTCTTCAGGTCAGGATTCTATTGGCCAACAGCGAAGAGTGATGCGGCCGAGTTAGTTCAGAGGTGCGAAGCTTGCCAGTACTTGTCAAAACAACAACATCTACCAGCACAGCAACTGCAGACCATACCAGTGACTTGGCCCTTCGCATGCTGGGGACTGGATATGATTGGACCTTTCAAGAAAGCTCAAGGAGGATACACTCATGTACTGGTAGCAATCGACAAATTCACCAAATGGATAGAGTTCAAACCCATTGCTTCTCTAACCTTGGCTAAGGCCGTGGAATTCATACAAGACATAATATTCAGATTCGGGATACCAAACAGCATCATAACTGACCTAGGATCCAACTTCACAAGTTCTGAATTCTTCGATTTCTGCGAGCAAAAAAGCATTCAGATCAAGTATGCTTCTGTAGCACACCCAAGAGCCAACGGGCAGGTTGAGCGAGCCAACGGGATGATACTGGAGGCACTCAGGAAAAAAGTCTTTGATAAGAATGAAAAGTTCGCAGGAAAGTGGATAAGGGAGTTGCCCTACGTCATTTGGAGCCTAAGAACCCAACCTAGCCGAGCTCTGCATGGAAACACTCCTTTCTTCATGGTCTATGGGTCGGAGGCAGTGTTACCCGCCGATCTCAAGTTCAGGGCGCCAAGGTTGATCTTCGAAAGCATAGCAGAAGCCGAAGCTACTAGGATGGAGGACATTGATGTACTCGAAGAAGAACGGCTGAATGCAGTAATTCAATCAGCACGATACCAGCAGACTCTAAGGCGCCATCACGACAAGGTCGTACGACAGCGATCCTTCTCACTAGGAGATCTCGTCCTCCGCCGAATTCTAACGGGGGAGGGACGACATAAGTTATCGCCTTTATGGGAAGGACCCTTCATAGTAGCAGAAGTCACTCGGCCAGGATCATATCGTCTCACTCAGATGGATGGCACGGAAATTGGAAACTCTTGGAATATAGAACATCTCAGAAAGTTTTATCCCTAGCTGTATTTCAAAAGCTATCGAGACGACGATGTACTCTGTAAAATGGGGAATATGTCATCAATAAAAAAGGCTTCAAAGATACTCAGTTTGTTCATGACCGACTTGCATTCTTACTTAACTCGGGGTGACCACTATGCCCTACTAACGGAGCAATCGGCTTAAGTCGGCAACGACTTAAGGTGGTGCAACATGCTTGCGCTTACTTAACTCGGGGTGACCACTATGCCCTACTAACGGAGCAATCGGCTTAAGTCGGCAACGACTTAAGACGGTGCAACATGCTCGTGCTTACTTAACTCGGGGTGACCACTATGCCCTACTAACGGAGCAATCGGCTTAAGTCGGAAACGACTTAAGGCGGTGCCACATGCTCGCGCTTACTTAACTCGGGGTGACCACTATGCCCTACTAACAGAGCAATCGGCTTAAGTCGGCAACGACTTAAGACGGTGCAACATGCTCGCACTTACTTAACTCGGGGTGACCACTATGCCCTACTAACGGAGCAATCGGCTTAAGTCGGCAACGACTTAAGGCGGTGCAACATGCTCGCGCTTACTTAACTCGGGATGACAACTATGCCCTACTAACGGAGCAATCGGCTAAAGTCAGCAGCGACTTAAGCCGGTGCAACATGCTCGCGCCTACGTAATTCAGGGTGACCACTACGCCCTATCAACAGAAGCAATCGACTTAAGTCAGCAGCGACTTAAGGCGATCTGACGTGCTTACAATTACTCGTAGGATGACCTCTATGTCCTACAAAACAGTTTCAAAACCATCACACATCATTTTACTACTTCAAATTTACGTACTGTTGAATTCTGAAACAATAAGAGAACAACAATATCATTCAAGTGCTAAACCGGTGTCCTCTAACAAATGTCCGACCATGCTAACCGCACGCTCAAAGCACGCAAAATATTTCTCTATTTCGTGATATCTTTCTCAGGAGCAATCGACGAGGAAGGGCGACTCAAGGAATCAGGAGCAGCATTCACGTCAGCCTTTATATCTTCGGGAACAACCACGCCGGGTCTCCTCATCAAGATTTGCCCTGCCCGAATGGCCTTATCCATGGCTCTGTCGCGCTGGGCTCTCAGAGTAATGGAAGTTTCTTCAGCAACCTTGGCAGCCAACCGAGCGGCTTCTAGCTCCTGGGCGATGGATTTCTTGGAAGCACGGAGTTCTTTGATAGTAGCATCCTTCGCCGATATCAATTGCTTGAGCCGGATCACCTCATCCGCGGATTCCTGCAGCTTACAGCGATGGTTGTCTAACTCCTCCATGGTGAAGCGATGACTCCTCTCCAATATGGTCAATGAGTTGCTGGAATCACGATACAGTCTGTCAAGATTGTCGCGGGAAGCAACAAGGACACATTTTTCTTCCTGCAAACAAGAATCAACTCTTTCAAACATCAAGCAAGCAATAGGAGCACAATAAGGCAAGGCACAGTTTCATAAGTCACCTTTTCAGAATCAAGCTTAGTGCGAAGGGAAGAGCTCAGTGCATTGGCGTCATCTAAGGCAGCGGAGACCTAAGCTAGTTCAGTCTGGCTTTGAGAATACTTTTCTTCAAAATCAGAGCACCGCTGGACCAGTTCAGCCTGATCTCGAGAATGTTTTTCTTCAAAAGTGGAAATCTGCCGAGTCATATCTAGCAGGAGACAATCAAACAAAAGGGGTCAGAATGTAAGGCAGTTGTGGCGGAACCACCCGAATTATTCCAACTTAAGTGCCTAAGTCCCACCTTACATGCTAGACCACACTTAAATAGGAATAAAACGTCAGTCCCTCGGATCTAGTCCGATAAAGCCACTTATCCAGAATCGAATACCACTAGCTCACACGAAGGTGAGGCACAGAGAAATACAATAAAACATAATACCACAAATTTAATAAGTATCATTAGTGATTACATTATCGGAGTTTCAGAAATAATAACCATAAATTTTAATGCAGCGGAAATAACTAACGGAGAAGAACCGAGTAACATGGCGAAGCCTGTCCACACTACTCCTCCTGGTCCTCTCCTGCGGAAGCAATAACCCACTTGACTGTCTATCCCGGTGGCAGGGATGGAGGCCAAGTTACACCATCAACCAAATCAAGGGGGGTACCTGCAAAAATTGTGCCACAAGCAAGGCTGAGTATACTAATACTCAGCTAGACTTACCCGGTGTGAGGAATCTACTCCTCTACCTCTAGACATGCAGCTATTTGGCTGAGGGGTTTGGTTTGCCAAAAGCACTAGTTGAGTCTAAAATCAAGTTTTAGCTTTTCAAGTTTTAGTATGAACCTCTTTACTAGATGTGTACCTAGCTAGTCATACATGGTATCAAACATTTTATCAATCAACATCTTTTGCCATCTCATTTCCACTTATTACTCAATGCAGTACAATGGATCAAGCAGTCTCATTAGCTGCGAGAAGCAGACGATTCAAATCAAGTTTTTATCCTTGCAAGGTAAACCTAAACACACGACGTGGCGAGGCACTCCGTCCCCACACACATCAACCGTCCCCATCGATTCCCTGGCAACAGATCAGGGCTCACCGCCTTGGCGTACAATGCCTCACTGACCCCGACTGTCGTCGTGCAGTGACCGCACTTGTACCCACCATAACCGGAATGGGAGACCACGTCTCAGGTCGCGTTAGGGGATATGTCTGCGGGCAGGTTCACTCAGGTACTAGGCTTACCGATTTACCATATTTCTCGGTATGTGTTTAGTACGTTCAAACGCTTGACACAGGTATCCACACGTTAATCCTTATTCCAATTTTCATCTCGTAGACCACGCGTCCCCATGGACCCGTGTCCACAGACCATCATCATTCTGTTATCAAAGTGGATACAACCAATTCCTGACCTCGCGCGAGTGCTAGAAAAATCACTCGTCTTCTACCAAGATCCCTAATTAGCAAAGCAGCTACTCGACCTAGCATACTAGTATCCATCTCAAAGGAAACCTGAGTTCATGCAACTAGGGTTTCAGGCAACTCCTACACTTAAGTGCACAGTACAAGCCTACAAACATTAAGTGTAGTAAAATAGCATATATAAACGGTTATGCATAAAACCGGGGCTTGCCTTTAATTTAACACTTAGACAGTGTTTGCTGGGGGAGGTACTCGCTCGGCGAGCATCCACTGGTTAAGTTCATCCTTCCTTGGGTCGTCCACCGACTGCACCTTGTGGTTGGCACCACATCACTTGCACGATCATCATCTCTCGGTCCTAAATGAGATGCAAGATGCATATGGATGAATATAATGAAACTAGCACAAGATATACAAAGACACATTGGCGAACTAAACATTAAATTGGAAGACTCCGTAAAACAACCACATGTTAGAATTAGATATCTACACTTCATCGAGCACACAACATCAACACCACTGGAAGGACGACGATTACTGCTTTTAATTAACCAACACAACAGGACATCACAAGTATAAACATTTATTTACCTTGCTACGGCTTTTCCTTAGTTCTTCTATCAATCACACAAAGCACCCAAGACAACGTAAGTTAAATAGGACCTAGGCATCAATGTCTATGAAACTCCTATATCACAATCAACTAGAAAGAAACATATAAAACATGACACACATGCGTTATGAAGTTTAGTCATGGCAAGTCTATATTAATTTAGTGCTTACCAACCATTTTTAGCCAAAAAGGTTGAACTAACGATTAAATGAGCACATGCAGATTTTTTTGACAGCAATACAGTAGTCACTTGTTTTAATCATAACTTTTCAAATATTAATCCAACACTAGCAAACTAGGACTTTCTAGAAAGCTTAGAAAGTTCTTTACAACTTTGGTATTGTCATCACAGCACGATTAAACACTTAGCAAGGTCAAAAGGTGTTAACACAACAGCGCTGTCCAGATTTGGACAGATTCAGACTTGCAACTTCAAAAATTCACAACTGAAGGTTCAGACATCCAAACAAAGTGATTTTAGACTTTCTGGAAAGCTAATTAAATGTTCTACAAATTATTTATAAACATCTTAAGGTGATTCAATATTTAACTAAGGATAAAATACACTAGAAGGCTTTGCTGTCCAGAATTGGACAGATTCAGTCTTCAGACTTTAAACATCCATAACTTAATCTTCAGATCACCAAAAATAGTGATCCAAGACTTTTTGGAAAGCTTAGAAAAAGCACTACATAACTTTTATAATCACCAAGAAGTGATTCCAGTTTTAATCAAATCAAAACTTACAGTTTTCGAAATCTCTTCTGACAGAGGACAGAACACAGCAAGCAGTTTATAAAATTCATAACTCTTAAACTATCAGGCCTGTGGTTATGAAATTTTAACACAAGCAAGATCGGAAAAGCATCTACAACTTTCTTATAACGACCATGAACAGATTGCAATCTTAAATTGAGCAAACAATGCAGTCTCTAAAATCTGTACAGAATTTGGACAGATTCAGTTACTGAATTTGTAAAAAACATAACTCCTAAACTGTCAGACCTATAACTGTCAAATTTTAACACCAGCAAGATAATAAAGTTATCTACCAGTTTTCTATAGCACATATCTACAGCAAACACCATTTAGTTCATCAAACATACAGCGCAACTAAAACAGTGCGTGCAGTCCAAAACATCAATCAATAAATTTCAGCTTCTATAATTCAAGAATTGCCCCATTCTAGAGATTTGAATCATTCTAGCACTTTACCATTTCTTAGAGTTAAATTAATTAAATGAGGACTAACAATTAGACTTACAAATTTTATCCAAATCATTTAGTGCACTAAAATTACCACATTCATTTAACAAACGCATTCACCACAATCATCAAATCCGGCATATATTTATATTGAAGCGCTTTTCACCCACTAGTCCGCATTTTAGTTTAGACACCACATGAGCACTACAGATTTTTACCCGCGATCATCACTATGCGCATCTAGACTACAACAAGCAATTCATCGGGACTACGAGCTTACTAAAGCCATCTAACAAGTCAGCTAGCTAGAGCAACGACACAGCCCGCTAGACAGCATACACGTCGGCTTGCCTATTATTATCACAATTCGTGACACAACATATATAACAATCACTTAACACAATCAACTCCTACCTGACATGAGTTGGCTAATGACGTGACTATTTCCCAATTACCATCACACACCACCTTTCGCCATTTTTGGATGACCGGCACGACACACAGCTATTGTAATACATCTCAAGATCATCCAACCCATTTTAGATATTGCGACTCAAAACATGGGTGGGAGCGGATTAATTAGCTTCACTTAAACATTTCTCGATTTAAAATGGATAACACACAAGTCACCTAAAATAGCACCTCGTTGGGGTCTAACATAGAGACATTAAAACATGGCATAAACTCCATAAGACTTACACTGGCTACTGAAGGACCTAAAGCACTTAGGTGCATATGTTATCGGATTGTTCTTCAATTTTAACCAGGACTGACTTATGAATGCTACTTGCTTCCAATAATTCTTGGGCTGCGATAACGCTCATATAAGACCTCTAATCAACCAACAAGATATTTATTTATCCCATGGGCATGGACTGTATTGATTGCTAAAGCGAAGCATCACATCGCCACACCACAAAAATCATGTTAACACCGATAGAGGCTATTAACTAACCGTTTAAAAAAAACTAAACTTACTTCTCGCTTCGCCACTACACCACCCTTTAGTCACATGACCATCGGGAGCATTCTTCACACGATTAGACAATAGCAACCTACACGTCGGGTTACACAATACATACATCTTTTCTTCGTCGCGAGTATAACCACATTACGACATATACCCGCACACCTCAATCAATTATCTTACGACACCACTACTACAATACACCACAGCACACACGTACATATGTGTCCCCACTGCCTTCTCATGCCCAATTTTAGCACAATTATTTATGACAACGTTTATCGACTAGACAAGTGAAACACTAACCGATCATTCGCACATCTCGCCTTTAAAACACGAATCACATGTCACATAATTTATATTTTCAACCCACGCTATCTTACGCCTCGATGAATACATAAGATATATTTAACATAGACTAACCCATTAGTCGACTGCGGAAACTACCAAGCATGCTTTACGCCTCATTAAATTTGCCACACAAACACATTATTTTACGATGAAGCATTTTAACATTCAATTAATATATCGACAAACTACCCCCGCGACGCGTAAATGAACTATCGCAGTCACACATATTCAACACCAATATACACCATATCTATATGCATGCCATCAACCGAATCACATCAATAGTAAATTATAAATCCATCAACCTGTCATCTCGGATTCGAGTCGCGCATGCGTCCATGGTTTAGGTGCTTCACCGAATCATGCATCACGCGAGACGCCGCGGCAACATCCAGCTGCGATTAACATCACTCAATGGTTCAAACATTTTTATCAAGCACTTGAGATCCAAAAACAATGGAATGCTAGCGAGGGGCTCACCAAGGATTTTTTTAGCCGACTCACAAGCACGGCGCAGATCGACGACGCGGCATGTGGCTGTCTCAAACACCATCGCGACGGTGCGGGTCGGGACTGCGCAGATCGAGCGAGCACGTGATGCGGAGGGGGTCCGGGGCTGCTGTTTTTGGACCGGCATCGCTGCGCAGAAAATCATGGCGCCATGGCTGCTGCCCGAGCAGGGGCTCCCTGCTGATGCGCGAAGAAGAAAAGAGGGGGCGTCCATGGAGGTCGCAGGGGCTCGGCCATGGGAGAGTGGCCAGCGCCATGGGAGGTGTACCTGCTGGCAGCCGTGGGAACTAGGGAGGAGGAAAAGGGGGCGCTGGCTGCTGTTGCGCGAGGGACAAGGAGCAGGGGGCGTCGAGGAAGCTGGAGCCGAGGGGGAGAAGGGGAGGACGCCATGGGAGAGAGCTAGAAAAATCTGGGCGCCATGGTTGGAGCAGGGGCGCCCGCGGCCATGGAGGTTGCTGGGAGATGGGAGCCGCTGGCTGCTGTTGGCCGGAGAGAAGGAGGAGGACGGCCGAGCGAGGGAGGAAGGGGCTGCTGCTCGCCAGGAAGAGGAGCAGAGGTCCGGCCGTGGGGAGAGAGCCACGTCCATGCTTGCTGCCGTGAAGCAGGGAGGAAGAAGGTGTGTGGGAAAAAAAATAGGTGGCTGGTGGAAGAGAAGTGACGGCTAGGGGAGATGGAAAATTTCGAATTTGCAAGAGAGAGGGCTCCTATTTATAGAAGGGCACTAGGGTTAGGGTTCTAAATGGGTCAAATGGGCTGGAATGGATTTGGCCCAAAACGTTAAATCGGGCCGCGCTAATTTATTTCCATTTTATTTTATGGTGTTTTGATTAAACACGGATTATCAGATCGCTAATTATTTTCCAGAATACAAATGCTCCTGCGAAATTCGTCTCTATGGAGAACAGAGCGAAATAGATTTTGGAAGATCAGGCGAAAAACTCGGTCGAGAGTTTGATTTGAATTCGCTCGGAAATAATTCACTACGCATGATTCGAAAATAAATCGTCTCGAAATATGACCGGCTTTCGGATTTAGGATTGAAAGAGACAAATCGCGACATTTAAAAATCATCGCCGAGGTTAATTTTCGAATTCGGATCGAACACAGAGGTATTAAGCCAAGTCGGATAAGAATTGATTAGAGGACGACATATTGAGTATTCCGTGTGAGAGTACGGACTCAGATTAAAATAGTCGGACATCGATCGGAGTTCGAGGAATTGGTCTCGGGCTCAGAGCAATTAACAGCCGTCGAGGGTTTGATTTAATGAGTTTTAGACGAGATTTATAAATCGAGATTGAATATCGAGATTACATTCGCGCCGAGAATAAAAGTTTTAACAGCTCCAAATTTGGCTGTTCTTGAGATTGAATAATTCCAAACTTGGTGAAATGTGGATAAATAATCTGGATAATCACAGACATACGCGAGCGAGAAATAGAAATTTTCACTGAGCATCCGAGGTTAGGACAAATCTCCCGACATAACACGAAACTGACACCTGGGGTGTCACAGCAGCTCAATAATGAAGACAAAGAGAAGCAAAAAAGCACTAACCAGCATTGGTCGCCTCCAAGTCAGAGACACGATGTTGAAGCAACACCGGATTCCAACGCGCAAGAGACAAAGCTCCTTCTGGAACAGAAGCACCCTGCAACCTCAGCTGGCTAGCCATCTCGTCCACCAAAGCCTGATAAGGGGAACAGATGAATGCAATGACAGAAGTTCATACAGTACGAAAGTCAGGACAGAATATATCACAGTACCTGGAGATTGGAGAAGAACGAAGGGACTCCCAAATCGTGAGAGATCAACTGATGACCGGGCATAAGGTCGCCACCTGAAGCAGCTTGCAACGAACCAGCAGGAACCAACTCATTGCCATCAACAGAGCCCGAAACTTGGTCAGCAGGGATGCTGCCTGTAGGAAACGGGTGACGCCTAAGAGGGGGGGTGAATTAGGACTTCTAAAACTTTAACTAAACTAGGCCACAATTAAATCCCTAGAGCAAAACCTATGCAAATAATCAAACTAGAAAGTGCAAACTAGGTTTTGTCTAAGTGTTGCTATCTCTACCGCAATGGCTAAGTTTCAATCTACACTAAATAAGTATGTATACAAGATTGAAACTTAAATGCTTAATATAAATGCGGAAACTTAAAGAGAAGAGTAGAGAAGCAAACTCTTGTGGATGACGCCGGTATTTTTACCGAGGTATCCGGAACCACGCAAGGTCCCGACTAATCCTCGTTGGTGCCCCTACGCAAAGGGAAGCCCACGCGAGGGCCAAGCACCTCGGTCGAGTAACTCCGTAGAGAGCCACGGGCCTTCTCCACGCGCAAGTGGTGCTCCGCTTCCGGCTCCTCTCGGACGCTCCCCGCCGTCTCCACTATCGAGCTTCCGGCCGAAACGCCGCGGGCCTCGTTCCCTCCGGTACACGGTGGCGGCCATGACACAAACACGGTTGTCACGGTCTCGCAAGACTCTCGCCCCACTCGATACAATTTCAACGGCCCACGCAAGAGCCGAGGGGTTGTGTGGTTTGTCTAAACTCACTCAACTAACTAGGATTCACCTAGAGCAAGCGCTAATGCGGTCTAACTAACCTAAGCACTTCGCAAAGCACCTACGCTAATCACCGAGTGATTCTATTAAGCACTTGGGTGTTTGAGCACTTGGAAATGTCTACAATATGCCTTGGTATGTTGCTTGGGCTCCCACACCTTCAAATGGTTGATTGGATGAAGTATATAGGTCCCAACTCAACTAGCCGTTGGAAAGCAGACTGTTGTAAGGGTGGCACACCGGACAGTCCTGTCAGCCAACGGTGCGCCAACTGTGTGCCAACAGTGCGCCAACGGTGAGCCAACGGTGCGCCAACGGTGCGCCAACAGTGTGCCAACGCTGTGCAGCCAACAGCTAGTTCTGACACACCGGACAGTCCTGTCAGCCAACGGTGCGCCAACTGTGTGCCAACAGTGCGCCAACGGTGAGCCAACGGTGCGCCAACTGTGTGCCAACAGTGCGCCAACAGTGAGCCAACGGTGCGCCAACAGTGCGCCAACGCTGTGCAGCCAACGGCTAGTTCTGACACACCGGACAGTCCGGTGCACCAACTGTGTGCCAACGGTGAGCCAACTGTGTGCCACCGGTGAGCCAACTGTGTGCCACCGGTGTGCAGCCAACGGCTAGTTCGGAGCTAGTCGTTAGGTGCACCGGACAGTGAATAGTGACTGTCCGGTGCACACCGGACAGTTCGGTGCCTTCTCTCAGAAAACTCTGTTGGCTGTCCTGTGCGCCAACTGTGTGCCACCGGTGAGCCAACTGTGTGCCACCGGTGCGCCAACTGTGTGCCACCAGTGAGCCAACTGTGTGCCACCGGTGCGCCAACTGTGCGCCACCGGTGAGCCAACTGTGTGCCACCGGTGCGCCAGCTGACAGCCCATCTTCTAGGTCTTCTGTATTTTATTCTTGGGCTCCTTTGGTCTTGAGTCTTGGACTTCTAAGCTCTTTTTATGTCTTCATTTGAGGTGTTGCATCCTCAGTGTCTTAGTCCAATCCTCTTCGCATCCTGTGAACTATAAACATAAACACTAGCAAACACATTAGTTCACAGGTTGTGTTAATCATCAAACACCAAAACTCATTTAGCCAAATGGCCCGGGGTCCATTTTTTCTTACAATCTCCCCCTTTTTGGTGATTGATGACAACACAACCAAAGCAAGCAAATATAACAAACATTTGAATAAAAATATACAATCTACTTGCTAGGATGCATGTTTTATCCCCACTTAGTGATATTATGGACTTAAGCCTCCCCTAACTCCATAATTCACTTACTTCCTATTTTAGGACCAAACAACCAAAACCACTTGAAATACCATTTGTAGATATAAAATTTTAAGTTTGTGGTGTTTGCTGTTTGATATAGTTTTCATTGCTTTGGTCCCTAAACTTCTCCCCCTTTGGCATCAACCACCGAAAAGGAAGACATTAAAAGCATGTAGGAAGTAAATAAAAGCTTGTCCTCAAAAGATTACTCCCCCTAAATGAGTATTCTCCTTTAGAAAGAGTTTTTCTCCCCCTTTAGAGATGAAGAAAAGCTCCCCCTGATAGAGATCTTAGGAAAAAGCATGTGAAAATTAGAGGTACAAGACATGATTTGAAAAGACTAACTTCCCTTATGCATAGGTAACAGAATATGAGTTAACCACTTATGCATTTTTAGCAACATGGAAGTATATGATATGAAATATAGTCTAATCAAATATTGGAGAAGACATGTAAATGATACCAGATGTAGTCTCAAAAGATACCGATTGAAATTCAATGGCGAGCTTGAGAGACTTGAGAGTTCTTGGAGATTTTGCAGTGGAAGATTCTTGTCTTTCTCCGGGGACCTCATTTTCCTTACAATGAGACTATCACATGAAATAGACTTGAAAAGGTGTTAGTCTCAAAGTATTAGATTATAGAGTAACCTCCCCCTGAAGATGTGCATACAAGTTTTGAATACTTGTTGGAGACATGCACTTTGATTTGATATCAAGAGGGGCAAATTATCTATAATCCGAACTTTGGCACATATAAGTTAAATGATACAACTTGTAGAAATCAAAATTTTCAATTGATGCATCATTTACTATGGAGTGATATAGAAGCTATGTGTCGTGCTTAAATAAATATTTTAAGCCATGTAGGTTTGCTTAAGTGTATGAATTTAAAACAAGCAATCCTACCATATGATTCACCTAGTATGCATAATTTAAAACAAATGTAAATAACAAATGTAATACTAGGCAAGAAAGGTAAACTAGATACAAGGTAAATAGATACGCATATCTAAAACCAAGAGATACAATAAATCTAGTTACCTTAGTCATGGGTGGGAAATTTGGGTCCAAAATTTTCACTAACCCACTTGGCAATAAACTTGATCCAATATGATGTATCCCATGATATACATCCCAACTTTGCCAAGTCTCCAAATTTCCTGCAGACCTTCGGTCCACTCACTTCCCTTTTGGGATCCAAACCTTCTTGGTGCTTTTCATGGTTGAAATTATTTCCTTTGGCACCCAGATGCGTTTGGCCCCCTTTCCTTTGTTGCCTTGCTTGTTGGCCTTGATTGCTATCATCTTTCCATTCTTTTTCTTCTTGATCAAATATGGTGTAGCATCCTTTTTGTTCACCTTTTTTATGTAGGTGCTAGAGATTTTGCTTGATGGCTTTTGCTGGAGCTTTTGCCTTTGATTATCCCCGGTCATCACCTTGCATTGGAAAGACTTGTGGCCTTCCATGTGGCATAGCCTACAAATCACAGTTTCTCCCTCTACAGGCTTGTTCACTCCTGCAGTGGTGTTATCCTGTGGAGGTCGGATTTGTTTGGCTTTGCCTTTCTTGTCATACAAAGCCTTTCCAAGGCGAGCCACTTCTTGCTTTAATTGTTCATTTTCCTTTGCAACCTCATCCGAACATTTCTCTACAACAATATTCTCAACAACGACTTGGTTGCAGGAGTTAGAATCATCAATTAAATCAAAGCAGGAAGTAGAAGCATCTTTCTTAATTATTTCAGGTATTTCAACTAAAGATGCTGCTGGGGTGCTACCAATGTTTTCTAGCTTAGTAGTTAGCTCATTATTGTGTATGCTAAGAATTTCCATTTTCTCTAGCAAATTTTCAATAGCTTCTTGGGAGCTAGCTAACTTAGCCTTAAGTTTTTCATTCTTTTTAATAAGGCTATCATCGGTAGCAGTGGATGGAGCACTAGATTCTAATAGCTCAATTTTAGTTGACAGCTCACTATTTAAGTTTGCAAAAGTTTCAAATTTTTCTAGCAAACCTTTATAATCATTTTGGGAGCTAATCAACTTATTTTTCAAAGTTTTAAGTTGAGCTTTTTGCTTAGTGCAAACATCCTGGAAAAATTCTACGGCTTCCGCAAGCTCATCTACAGAGGGCTTTCCCTCACCTTCATCATCACTACTACTTTCATCACTAGAGGATGGAATGCTTTGGTTACTTCTTGCCATAAGGCATTTGTGTGATGACCGTGATGAGCGAGATGAGGACCGGTGGCTACGCGTCCTTGGAGGTTCATCTTCACTTGAAGAATCATCCCAAGTTCTAACACTTGTTAGCGCCTTGCCTTTGCTCCTCTCCTTTTTGGGTTTGGCCATATTTGGACAGTTGTCCCTGAAGTGGCCCTTCTCCCCACATGCGAAGCATCCTCTCTTCCTTTGCTTTTTCCTGTCAATGTTAAAGAGAAGATCCTCGACCTGCAGGGGCACACCCATTAGATTAATCTTGCGGATCATCCTCATTACCTTTCCGACGCGTCGGATTGTTTCTTCGTCCTCGGAGGATGATGTGCATGGCTGATTATCTTCATCATCATCACTTTCTTCTTCTTCCTCTTCTTCGCTTGAGGAACTTGGAGTGGGAGCCTTCTTTTTGCCCTTCCTATCATCACATGCAAAAGCATATGGTCTTGAGGATGTTGGCTCCTCTCCCCGACTCATTTTTCGCGACATCTCAAAAGCCGCGATTTTCCCAATCACAATGGTCGGGGTCATGTTGCTCAAGTCCTCCATGTTGTGAAGGATGGTGATGATGCTCCCATATCTTTGTTGTGGTAGCAGGGAGATAATCTTCCTCACAATGTCCGCATCACCTAGCTTATTAATGCCAATCGAATTGAGCTCATTGATAATTAGATTCAAACGAGAGTACATGTCTCTAACAAGCTCATCATCTTTCATAGCAAAAGAATTATACTCATTTAAGACAAGGCAATGTTTTTGCTCACGGACATTGGATGTGCCGTCATGGAGCTCATGCAATTTTAGCCAAATCTCATTAGCAGTTTTTAAGGTAAATACTTGATTAAAAATATCCATGCTAAGAGATTCATACAAGCAATTTTTGGCTCTAGCATTTAAATGAATTTCTTTTTCCTCACTCGTGGTGGGTTTCTCGGGATTCTTGAGGGGTTTCATCCCGTCACGAGTGACTCTCCAAACACCTAGATCAACGGCCTCTAGGTAACAAGCCATTCTAGCACTATAATATGGGAAGTTAGTGTCGTCGAAGTGTGGTGGCCTATGGGTATCCATCCCTTCCTCCAAAAAGCGTCGGCTCTTTTAGCGGTGAAGCTAAAGCGTTTCAAATGAGCCAAACCGGCCTCTGATACCACTTGTAGGAAACGGGTGACGCCTAAGAGGGGGGGTGAATTAGGACTTCTAAAACTTTAACTAAACTAGGCCACAATTAAATCCCTAGAGCAAAACCTATGCAAATAATCAAACTAGAAAGTGCAAACTAGGTTTTGTCTAAGTGTTGCTATCTCTACCGCAATGGCTAAGTTTCAATCTACACTAAATAAGTATGTATACAAGATTGAAACTTAAATGCTTAATATAAATGCGGAAACTTAAAGAGAAAAGTAGAGAAGCAAACTCTCGTGGATGACGCTGGTATTTTTACCGAGGTATCCGGAACCACGCAAGGTCCCGACTAATCCTCGTTGGTGCCCCTACGCAAAGGGAAGCCCACGCGAGGGCCAAGCACCTCGGTCGAGTAACTCCGTAGAGAGCCACAGGCCTTCTCCACACGCAAGTGGTGCTCCGCTTCCGGCTCCTCTCGGATGCTCCCCGCCGTCTCCACTATCGAGCTTCCGGCCGAAACGCCGCGGGCCTCGTTCCCTCCGGTACACGGTGGCGGCCGTGACACAAACACGGTTGTCACGGTCTCGCAAGACTCTCGCCCCACTCGATACAATTTCAACGGCCCACGCAAGAGCCGAGGGGTTGTGTGGTTTGTCTAAACTCACTCAACTAACTAGGATTCACCTAGAGCAAGCGCTAATGCGGTCTAACTAACCTAAGCACTTCGCAAAGCACCTACGCTAATCACCGAGTGATTCTATTAAGCACTTGGGTGTTTGAGCACTTGGAAATGTCTACAATATGCCTTGGTATGTTGCTTGGGCTCCCACACCTTCAAATGGTTGATTGGATGAAGTATATATAGGCCCCAACTCAACTAGCCGTTGGAAAGCAGACTGTTGTAAGGGTGGCACACCGGACAGTCCTGTCAGCCAACGGTGCGCCAACTGTGTGCCAACAGTGCGCCAACTGTGAGCCAACGGTGCGCCAATAGTGTGCCAACGTTGTGCAGCCAACGGCTAGTTCTGACACACCGGACAGTCCTGTCAGCCAACGGTGCGCCAACTGTGTGCCAACAGTGCGCCAACGGTGAGCCAACGGTGCGCCAACAATGCGCCAACGCTGTGCAGCCAACGGCTAGTTCTGACACACCGGACAGTCCGGTGCACCAACTGTGTGCCAACGGTGAGCCAAATGTGTGCCACCGGTGTGCAGCCAACGGCTAGTTCGGAGCTAGTCGTTAGGTGCACCGGACAGTGAATAGTGACTGTCCGGTGCACACCGGACAGTCCGGTGCCTTCTCTCAGAAAACTCTATTGGCTGTCCTGTGCGCCAACTGTGTGCCACCGGTGAGCCAACTGTGTGCCACCGGTGCGCCAACTGTGTGCCACCAGTGAGCCAACTGTGTGCCACCGGTGCGCCAACCGTGCGCCACCGGTGAGCCAACTGTGTGCCACTGGTGCGCCAGCTGACAGCCCATCTTCTAGGTCTTCTGTATTTTATTCTTGGGCTCCTTTGGTCTTGAGTCTTGGACTTCTAAGCTCTTTTTATGTCTTCATTTGAGGTGTTGCATCCTCAGTGTCTTAGTCCAATCCTCTTCGCGTCCTGTGAACTATAAACATAAACACTAGCAAACACATTAGTTCACAGGTTGTGTTAATCATCAAACACCAAAACTCATTTAGCCAAATGGCCCGGGGTCCATTTTTCCTTACACTGCCCTCTAAAGCGACTCCCTGACCCAAAGCTTGGGCTACCACCATGCAGCCGGAGTGCGGAGGCGATCCCGCATGAACGTCCATGGAAGTACAAGAGGGAGACCCCGTTCGGACACCCTCGGGGGCTGGGTCACGGTTCACGCTGGCCACTTGAGCCGGATCATCTCCGGCAGTACCCTCGGGGGCTGGGCAGTGGCTTGCGCTTCCCACCCAAGCCGAGTCATCCCCGGCAACATCCTCGGGGGCTGGGCAAGTGTCAACACCGTCCTTGAGAACCAAGTTCTCTGCAGTAGCCGCCTCTAAGGCTGATGGACCCTCAGTTACTTCCATGGGACCAGGACGATCCAAGTCAGTCTCCTGACCCTCGGGACCGCACTCTAAGGTCGATGAGGCACGAGATGACCTCAATCCAGCGTCGAGCACATCAGCACAAACCTCCATCACACCATCATCTGCCAGCTCGGATAACAGATCCTCTGGAACCATATCCTCAAGAGTCTGATCAAAATTCGCCAGGGACAATTCTTGCAGACCAATGAGAGCAGACAAAGCAGGAGAAGGAACTCCACTACTTTCACCACTGGCGACATACTGCCGACTGTTCTTTCGAGTCAGAGGGACCTCATCTTCTTCCCCCCTGTCGTCTTCACCAGCAACACAGGCAACACCCCCATTGGGATCAGCAACAGATGGAGCACCCCCATTGGGATCAGCAACAGATGGAGCACACCCATTGGGATCAGCAGCAGATGGAGCACACTCAGTGGGGTCGGCGATAGTAAATTCAGTCACAAGCACTTCTTCAGCAGCAGGAACCGAAGTACCAACGTCCCGATCCAAACTAGATACTCGCCGGAGGCGTCTCTTCTTCTTTTTCTGCTCATCGGCAGGAGGATCAAGTTGATTGACTCGGCAAGGGCGTCTCGGGCGAACACTGACAGGCTTCTGAATATCTGAGGTTGTACCAGCCTCTGGGAGAGGCACCACCACCAATGTCCCAGCAGGAGCAGCATCAGAAGAGTCCTCAGCCAGCAAATCAATCATAGCGCTTATCTCTGCATCACTAGGATCCAAGGGCACCTCAAAGTGGACCTGTCGTTCACCATCAGGAACTTCCCCGAGCGAGGCAACCAAGGCGCTAACTTCTTCAGCAGAGGGCCGCACTCTAAGGCCCAAACTGCCGTCAATGACAGGTGTATTCGACACAAAAAGAGTGAAGGCCTTGGGAGGAGGCAAGTTCCAGGCTGAATATGCCACTGGGGCACCAACATTTGATACCTTGCCTCTAAGAATCATCTCAAGTCGGTTCACTAAGTCTACAGAGGGAATCCTTCTGTTGGTAACCCGAGTCAAGTCAGCTAGGCCTCGGTACAGATAAGCCGGGTATGCCCTGTCTTTCAACGGCTGAATATTCTTGAAGACAAAATCAGCAACCACAGCCTCGGCAGTCAGACCCCTCTCCTTCAGCAGTCCAACTTCAGCTAGCAAAGCCCCTGCCTCAGCCACCTCCTGATCAGTGGGGGATTCGGTCCAACTCGGAGTACGAACATCCGGCTGTCTTCCCGACCGTGAAGGGAGAGAATTGCCATGGTTCTCAACAATAAACCATTCCAAGCGCCATCCCTTGATACTGTCTTTGAGAGGGATTTCCAGATACTCAGTCTTCCTCCCACGGCGCATCTCCAAACTAGCACCCCCAACCAACTGCTGCCCCCCGGCCATCCCAGGGCGACAGTGATACAAGTACTTCCACAACCCAAAATGTGGCAGCACGCCAAGAAAAGCTTCGCATAAATGAATGTAAATGGAAATTTGCAGAATAGAATTGGGATTCAAATGAGTCAGGTTAAGATGATAGAAATCAAGGAGGCCGCGGAAAAAGGGAGAAATGGGAAGACCGAGACCGCGGAGAAGAAAAGGAACGTAAATTACGGACTCATGGGTATCCTCTGTCGGGACAGTGACCCCATGACAAATCCGCCAAGAACACAGCTCCCTCGGGGGAAGGACCCCGATGGACACGAGGTGGAGAAGGTCGGGCTCAGAGACAACAGACATGTGGTTACCTACGAAAGGCAACTGACTGTTGGGGTCGGTTGGGGGAATCACCGCGGCGGATGAAATCGAGGCTTTCCGCTTGGGCGCCATCTCAATTCTACTGGCGGACGGAGCAAGAGCCGAATTGCAGAGAGGATTTGGAGGCAGGAAAGCAAGAACTAGGGCACGGAAAGCAGAGGCGGCTAAAAGCGCAGTACTTATGGGATATTCCCGAGCCAAATACCGTTTCAAAAAGCGCCCAGTCAGCACCTGGCAGTTACCTCCAAAACCCCAGTGTGCCACGTTGTCACCCGGCAGTTACTTCCAAAACACCAGCGCGCCACATTGTCACCCGACGGTCACTTCCACATCATCACTCGGCTATTACCCTCAACATGGCCGGCGCAGCCCGTTCTAACTCGGCCGTTATCTCTAAAACGCCGATGTTACCTTCAGTCGCTCGGCAGTTATCTCTAAAACTCTGACATCGTCTTCAAGTCACTCGGCGTTACCTCTAAAACTCCGACGTCGTCCTCAGTCGCTCGGCAGTTACCTCTAAAGCTCCGACGTCATGTTCAATTGCTCGGCAGTTATCTCTAAAACTTCGACGTCATCTTCAAGTCACTCGGCGTTACCTCTAAAACTCCGACGTCGTCCTCAGTCGCTCGGCAGTTACCTCTAAAGCTCCGACGTCATGTTCAATCGCTCGGCAGTTATCTCTAAAACTCCAACGTCATCCTCAAGTCACTCGGCGTTACCTCTAAAACTCCGACGTCGTGTTCGGTCGCTCGGCAGTTATCTCTGACACGCTGACGTCGTCTTTGGTCGCTCGGCAGTTATCTCTAAAACTCCGACGTCGTCTTCAAGTCACTCGGCAGCTACCTCTAAAAGCGTCGATATGATGCCTGAATTATTTTCTTACTAATCCAAGGAAATCAACTTCACAAATAAGGAGGGCAGAGGAATGATTCAAGAACTCTAAGTTATGCTACAAACGTAACGGATAGAGAGCATCATGAGCAATGAATATCACGGTAGAAGTTAATTGATTACGAAGCAGAACAATCGACACAGAGAAGGCAATACCATTCTTCATTAAGGGGAAGTAACAGTACTTACAAAGCAACTCATTATGAGTTGATACTTCCCTACTACTACTACTACTACTACTACTACTACACTATACTACTCTACACTACTAATACTACTACATTATTTCATTATACTACTTCTAATCTATACTAATATCTAAAAACCAGTGGCATTTAGCCACTGGCCTTGTTGCTGCCCTTGCTGCTACCGCTGCCGCCGCTGCCGCCCCTGCTGCTGCCACCGTCGCCATCCTTGCTGCCGCTGCTGTCGCCCCTGCCGCCGCCGTCACCGTCACCGTCACCGCCGCCACCGCCTTCGTCGTCGTCGTCGTCGTCCTCGCCATCGCCGCCACCGTCCTCCTCGGATGAGTCCTCCTCGTCCGAGGAGTACTCCGACTCATCCGAGCCCTCGAGCCTAGAGCGCTCGACGGCCCGGATGTAAGTCCAGACCTCCACCGCAAGCCCCTGGGAGTCGTCTGAATCGTTAGACGACTCACACAGAGGAATGGGAGCCGGAGACCCCTCGGACTCAGAGGAGAACTCCTCCTCTGAGTACTCCGAGTCACCGAAGTCCTCTGATGGAGGAGTCGGCTCACGCTTGCGCTTGTTGTTCTTGCCCATGGTGGAAGCACGAGAAGGAGAAGAAAGCAAGCAGTAGAGAACAGCAAGAGATGTGAAAAAGCCAGAGAGACAAAGGCACTATTTATAGAAGAAGAAGGCAACCGCTCACCTCCAACCACGATCACTGAATAGTCACGAAGCATTCAATACACACTTCAACTCGTCTGAAGACACGTCAGGCGGCTGACGCCGTTTCGCGCAGCGCAACACCCATTAGGACTCCAGTCAACAGCGTGGATGATATGATTACGCCCGTCGTCGCATCACATTACTACTCAGAAGCAGCCGGCTAAAACACTCAGCGTACCAAGCCGTCCCTTGTCCACACCCATTGGGGGGGACGCCCAGGAATTATCAGTATATTTTTCAAAACTGTCACATCTGTGCAGGGCATGCAATGAATACCTCAAGACAAAAATGAGATATCTGTAAGGATCAGAGGAAAGCCAAATATAGCCGGGGAAGTACAAAATCTGACCGACAGAAGCGATGTGAAGACTAGCCAGGGAACGTCCATCAAATGTCCAATCGGTCGCAGAGCAAATAAACTACACCTAGCAAGATATGGGTGGATTGCGAACTCGGCTGCAAAAGACAAAATATATGCTGACCTCTGAAGCATAATATTGATGACATAATGCTGACCTCTAAAGCATAATGTGGATGGCATCACGCCGACTTCTAAGGCAGAAAGGATAACCTTCAACAAAAAGACACGAAAGGAAGACCTTCGAGTGGATTATCCTCAAACATCCACTCGAAGCTCGGGGGCTACACCCATTGGGTGCACCTTCGACGCACCCCATGGATTACCATTTCAAGCCAAGATAGTGCCGACTTCTAAGGCATAAGACAAGATTAAAGACAAGGCTGGCCCTCAACCAAAGAACAAGAGTAAAATAAAGAGAATTTCTGATGAAGACCTTCGAGCAGATTATTTTCCAAAATCTACTCGAAGCTCGGGGGCTACACCCATTGGGTGCACCTCCGGTGCACCCAACAAAGTCCAGGGTCCCACAAAAAGAAATGTCGACCTCTAAGGCACAAACATGAAGCAAGGCTCCAGCCTACGAGTGATCTAAGCAGAAGGAGACAGTAAAAAATCATTTTTACTGGACTGCTTGGAAAGCATCTCTTATCATAAATAAAGACTGCAAGCTGGACCTGGGATCTTTGGGCTGATTACCTCAAAATCAACCCAAAGATCGGGGGCTTGTGGGGGACAGATATCCCCCGGGTCCACTAGAAGGATGAAAGACCTCACGAAAGGCCCAAGGGCCCAATGGATCGTAAGGTCACTCCTTCATGGACCTGGGGAGGAACAGTTAGTAAAGCAGATCGACATAAGGCTGGATTGGTGCAAGCCCGGACGGCCCTACAGCGTTAAGCAAGCGACCACAACAAAGATCCGGCTTTCCCGCGCTGGAGCCCCCATGCAACGGAACCAGGCGAGGATAGGTCGGCAGAACCATAAGAAGATAGACTCAAATAGTTCACTATCTTTTAGGTGCACATTGTTATCATATCCACTTGTATTGCCCCACGGTCGAATATATAAGGCCTAGGGGGCACCCCTTCAGAACGATCGATCCCATTATTCAGCCTCCCACCTTAACTCTCCACGCTCTCACTTTAGAGAGCTGCCTTGTAACCCATTACACAAAGCATACTCACCAGGACGTAGGGTGTTACGCATCTCTAAGCGGCCCGAACCTGTAAACGCTGTCCATTGTCCTTCGTGCATCTGGCACGAACCATTTTGCTACAGTCGGCGACACCGTCCTACTCCTAAAACACCTTGAGGGGCAACCCCGGGTGTGCGGTCGGACCCAAAACACCTACAGGGCGCACGGCTGCGGCACCAAGCGTCGGGTAGCCAGAGCTCTGTGGCATAGAAGATACAGCCTCTTCCTCCATGGGGAAGTCTTCAGAGGTCTCGTCACGATGATCGGCGATATGGACCATAGCGTCGAACAAGAAAACAAGCAAAAACCTAATGCCTAGCCCCTACCCGGCGCGCCAAATGTCGGAGAGCAAATCTCCGGCCGGGTGGCGGAGTGCACCCGCCCTAAATCCTAAGATGAGGAGGGGCCTAAGCGTTTTGCTTGTTAGTTGGAAAATGGGAATAACACAAGAACACACAAGGATTTAGAGTGGTTCGGGCCGCCGGAGCGAAACACCCTACTCTATTGTGTGATGTATTGCTTGAGAGCTTGTATAAACTTGTGAGCCTAAGATTGGATCTATCTTGTAACGTCGTATGCCTTCCCTTTTATAGCTGAAGGGGGGCATGCACAAAGGTCCTGAGCCCCGACATGTGGGCCCAGGGACATAATGAATATAGCACTTGGAGCCACAAATGTTCGTTGTTGGGGCAATCTTCTTGCGCCCTGACATCCGAGATCTGTTCCTCCTCGGCGTGCAGGGGAAGCTTCTCGTAGAAGGGATGATGAGCACAATGCGCCGCTCGGCACGGGCGCACTGTTTGTCAACAGATTGGATAGGCGCGCCGCCTGCTAGATGACCCTGATGCTGCCTGCCAGTTGGGTAGACAGGGCACATTTAATGCTGAAAGGGCACATCTCCTGTCAGCGGGGTAGTCAGACGGCACGTCCTCTCCACAATAAATGCAGGGGCAGCGTGGCCCAGCGGCCTTACGTCAGGCCCATCCCGCATGCTCACGTCATGCATAGTAGGCAGCTCGACTGCACCAGGTCTCCGCTGCGTGGACAGGTTCGCACCAAACTAGGTCTGGACACATGTCATCCCCAGACCCCTCCCAGGGCAGGGTCCGGGTATTCCCTGCCCTAGAATCCCGGGACCCGGTGGTGATCTGTCCGGACCCCACTTGGAAGGGTCCGGGATCCGCCTCGGAAGTCCGCCCATCATGCATGGGGACCGGTGCTTTCCATGTAGTAGGTCCGGACCCACTGCTTGTATCTGGAGCATGTCCTTTCCCTTGGCCATGTGGCGACCCCAAGGCGGCTGATGTTGCGCGGCGGAGAGCTGTACGCCGCGCAACCAGAGACTTCTCCGCTGGCACAGTGTCGGTACCTTGTAACAAAGGGGTACCCCTATTTCAAGGTACCGACGACATCTCTTCTTGGATTCACGAAGCTCCTCCACATTCTTTTGCAATCTTGAACTTATCCATTTACTTCTTTCTTGCTTTGCTTTTGCAACTTCAAAATCTTCATTCATTTCGGCAAGCTTTTTCTTTAGGTCTTCGACTTCGGCTTTGTGAGCTTCGGATTGTGCATTAAGTTTCGCTTCGCTGCTCTTCAGCCTATCCACTACGGAAAACAATATTTTATCTTTTTCAAGGGCTTCGTTCATTAGCGTAATAACTTCTGACCGAAGGTTCCCAAGGGCTATCTGATAGCTTTCGTCTTCTGCATTCTTTTGTGCCCTTAAAGCCTTACTTAGGATTAAGCCCTACAAAAAATGAAGGATCAGCACACAAATAATAAGAAAAGATACAAAAAATAATCTGTTTCTAAGCTAAAACATTCTCACCTTTAAACTGTTATAAGCAAGGCTGTCTGTAAGTTGATCCTTCGACATTGCAGACAGGCCAAGCTCAAGCTTTGGATATCCTATAATGTCTGCCATCTCCCGGCAGACAGATATCTCCTTATTATCCGGAAGGAAATATAAAAAGTCGTCTTCATCAGTGCCGTTGTATACCAAGGATCTCTCTGGATACTTTAAATTCCTGGCATATTGTTTAGCTTCGGCAATCTGCTCTTTCGACAGCTGCTTCCCCGAAGCATGTCGCACGATAAATTATAGCTCTTCAACAGGCACTTCGGGAGTAGGAACTTTCTTGGGCGCATTTTATTCTTCCAAGGTCAGAGGAATAGCTTCTAGACCATACGCCTCGATAGGAGCTGATGGCCCAGCTTCGGTAGTGTCTAGTGACATGCCAGCTTCACTAGATTTCTTTCGAATTTCACCCTTTCTATCAGGCGCTGAAGCAGGGGTTTGTACTTTTGAAGATTCCATAACAGCGTCTAGCACGCTGGCCATTCTCCTCCTTTTTCGAGTTATTGCAGGAATTTTTGAAACCTTCGGCAGCTCTGGCTCTTGCGGCGGACTCAGGGTTTTCGGTCGCTCTGCCGATTTCCTTAATTCTGATTCTTCGGTCGTTTTTCCTTAGCTTCGGTAGGACGCTTTGGCACTTCAGCACTTTGGTCGTCTCGGTTTTCTCCTATTCCACTATTATCATCGGTTTCGGCACTTCGGCTAATTCCCCCTTGGCTTCAACAACATCGGTGTAGTCTGACCCAGGAGCAGAAGAAGGCCCTTCATTAAGCTTCGGTACTATGGCCGTTTCAATATGTTTAGGCTGTTGTGTCAAAACTTTAACCTTTTTTTACCTTCGGCGTGGTAGAGATAGCCGAAGCAGTAGCCTTTCTTTTCTTTCCATGCTTTCGCGAGGGATAACAGTAGTCTGGGTACACAAAACCAATTACATCAAAAACCCTGTTTAATCTCTTCTTGCCTCACCCTCCGAAGGCCACTATCATGGAATCATCCTCGGCCCTCGTGTAGGCACCAAGCAACTCGTAGCTAGTTGCCTCAATGCAATCTAGCCAGTCATCATTCGGCGCATCGAATTGATTTCTGTACCTGAAGGTGTACTTCAGGTAAACTAAACCATGCTGGCTGGACCCAGAAGCAGCTTCGTTTGGCATCTCCCAGCCGCTTGCGAGAGGCCACACTCTATAGCGATGTGCTCCTGGACTAAGTCCCTGGTACCAATATATGTGCAAACTGTGTTATATGCAGCTTGGCACGCTTCTACATCATTCCCAAGGGCAAGAGACGACATCCTGATGCCGAAGCGAGACCAGATAGGGCGTTGAATGATACTCTTAATATCTTCTCTTTTGATGAGGTTGTTTTTCACATAAAACCACTCTTGCATCTAGGCCCCTGGCCACCTCTTCCAAAACGTTGGAACTGGATAGCTCACACTAGAGCGAGGCACGAAGCTGTAGCAACCAAAATTATTGTGATATTGTTCTTTGCCAGTGGCCTTCGTCTCGTACAACAGTTCGTGAATATTGCAAAAACATCTTGCATTTGGTTCTAACCCCTGGCTCCTCATGGCCCAAATAAAAATCCCCATTCTGATGATAGCCTCGTGGGTGAGTTGATGAAGGAATATTTCAAAAGTCTTCAAGACTTCAACTAGCAATTTATCTAAAGGGAACCGAAGTCCCGCTTTCATGAAGCTTCTGTAAACGACTACTTCGTCAGCTTCGGGCAAAAGGGCATTGCTATCTCCCCCAGCCCTCACAATAGAAATATCCCTGAAGTACGTTCCCTTCATTGCATCAATTTGACTTTGTTTGATGGTTGATCTCACGAAGATGGTATGACTCGGTCGCTAGGGCCGATCTTCGGCACCGTAAGGAAAATGGACCCCAGGCCATTTAGCCGATTGAGTTTTGGTGTTTGATGACTAACACAATCTGTGGACTAATGTGTTTGCTAGTGTTTATAATTGTAGTTCACAGGATGCGATGAGGATTGGACCTAGGCAATGAGGATGCAACACCTCAAAAGAAGACAAAAAAGATGCATAGTAGTCCAAGACTCAAGAACAAAAGAAGCCCGAAGGAATCAACGAAGAAATCCTAGAAGAGGGCTGTCAGCCAGCGCCTGGTGGCGCACCAGACAGTGAACAGTATCTGTCCGGTGTGCACCGGACTGTCCGGTGGGACAACCGGACAGTCTGCGCAGAGGGGCCACAAACAGGTGCCCTCGGACTGTAGCACCGGACTGTCTGGGGGTGCACCAGACAGTCGGCACCAGACTGTCTGGGGGTGCACCGGACAGTCGGCACCGGACTGTCTGGTGTGCACCAGACAGACCGTAACGGTCAGATCCAACGGTCGACTGCTACAGACGCCAACGGTCGGCTGACGTGGCGTGCACCGGACACTGCACAGTGCCTGTCCGGTGGTGCACCGGACTGTCCGTTGCACCCGACGATAGAAAGTTGTTGCTTTCTGTCCAACGGCTAGTTTGGGGATTAGAGGCTATAAATACCACCCCAACCGGCCATTCTCAAGTGTGGAAGCCCAAGAGACATACCAAGGCATATAGTAGATATTCCCAAGTGCTCTTACACCCAAGTGCTTAATAGAATCACTCGGTGATTAGCGTAGGTGCTTTGCGAAGTGCTTAGGTTAGTTAGACCGCTTTAGCGCTTGCTCTAGGTGAACCCTAGATTGTTGAGTGAGTTTAGACAAACCACACAACCCCTCAGCTCTTGCGCGGGCCGTTGTAATTGTACCGAGTGGGGCGAGTGTCTTGCGAGACCGTGACAACCGCGTTTGTGTCACGGCCGCCACCGTGTACCGGAGGGAACGAGGCCCGCGGTGTTTTCGGCCGGAAGCTCGATAGTGGAGACGGTGGGGAGCGTCCGAGAGGAGTCGGAAGCGGAGCACCACTTGCGTGTGGAGAAGGCCCGTGGCTCTCTACGGAGTTACTCGACCGAGGTGCTTGGCCCTCGCGTGGGCTTCCCTTTGCGTAGGGGCACCAACGAGGATTAGTCGGGACCTTGTGCGGTTCCGTTTACCTCGGTAAAAATACAGGCGTCATCCACGAGAGTTTGCTTCTATACTTTGCTCTTTAAGTTTCCGCATTTATATTAAGCATTTAAGTTTCAATCTTGTAGTCATACTTATTTAGTGTAGATTGAAACTTAGCCATTGCGGTAGAGATAGCAACACTTAGGCAAAACCTAGTTTGCACATTCTAATTTGACTATTTGCATAGGTTTTGCTCTAGGGATCTAATTGTGGCCTAGTTTAGCGAAAGTTTTAGAAGTCCTAATTCACCCCCCTCTTAGGCGTCACCCGTTTCCTACAGGCACCTTCGTTCTCGAACTCTATGTCAAAATCTTCATTGTCACTGGAACTTTCAGATATTCCAGCAAGTGTCTCACGAGCAATTTTTTCTGCATTGGTCTCTTCCATAGCTTTGTAAAACTCGACAAGAGCTGGGTCGTCAGACTTCTTCTCGCTAGCCATCAAGTCTTGTTGAAATACCGAAGCTTAAAATTCAATCAAAACTCGGAAGAACAAGAAAATTTAGAATGACGTACACAGTGTAAGCAGCTAAAATGGCGCAGCAAATGCTATCAATGCGAGTCCCTATTTATATGCCTGGCGCCTCACAATTCGGTAGGTCCTACATGTCAGTGACTTTCGCTATTCTAGCGAAGGAAAGGTGTTTTTTCGGACCTTCGGCTAAAGGCCTTCGTTCACGTCGCAGTCTAAATTTGTTACAAAGAAACAAATTAATACTGCGAGGGGCTACTGTTGGGGGCCTTCCTCTTCCGAAGGTCCTAAAAACATGACTAACTATATGTTTTCAGTATGACATAGATTGTTACAGGGGGCTTCGGCTTTGGGATGAAGGTTTTCTCATGGTAAAGGCATGTGTAATATGAAGATACAACCCGAAGGTGACATGGATGAACGCCGAAGCTATGGCTAAAGGAGCTTCGGTTTGGTATGATGGCAAAGATGAAGGACGAAACCGACCTAAGGGGAAAAGACTATTTAATCCTTGAAAACTTGCGTTATGATTAAGAGTAAATACTAGGGGCATGAATGTAATCTTATCCGGACCGCGTCCCGTGCCTATAAATAGATGAACAGTAACACCGTACAGTTCACGCTGGATTGTAATCTCTCTTGCGTCAGCTTTGTATTCTCACCTTCTGGCAAACCAAAGCTACCATTGTATTGTAAATGTCATCAATGTTAATTCTTATATATGAATATAAAATATAAATAAATTACGAGGATTTAATCATTATTTACATTCTTTAATGTTCTTCTGCATTCTTATTTATATTTATGTTTATATGCTGAAATGATGGAGGTATGTCCTTGATGACCTTCATCCGAAGATCATCATATCTGAGAGGAAATAATGCTTCAAAGGACGAAGGTCTTTGACCATTAACAATTGTGTTGCCTTGTTCTTAACTTATAGCATTTGAAAATAAGTGACCAACAACAACGAACGATACATCACGGACCCTGGCCAGGTATTATTAATAATAGTCATGTATGTATTTATGTCATTAAAGATACAAATGTGTTATCGAGTGTAAATAGATGATGTTTATAATCTTCCTTTACAGAAATTTCAACGAGAAAAGCCGGAGAACTTGACCGAAGGTGCATTGTATAGCATAATTGAGGATCTATGCACATTCATAATGAAAGAGGTCATTCTCGTTGAAGAAAAATATCATGATGCTGACGATACATTAGCTAGGCCAGAGTTTAGAGTACTCACAGAAATCAGTAGACTATCTCTTAGTCGAGATAGTTATTAGAGCTTAGGTGAAAACTTTGATGTATAGAATGTGTGATGGTTGTAATTAAACACAAGACTTTGATGTATATAAATGTATCATAGAATTTAATTACATGTTGCTTTCAATATGAATATCAATATATATATATAGATATAGTATTTAGAGCCCTGGGCTCTCTCTAACTACAGGAAGCCCCGACCAGAAACCGACCAGGTGCTCTGACCGGCGCGCACGCTTTACTGGTTGACTGTAATACATTGTTACGTCAATTATAAATACGAGTTATGCTCCTTTTTTGTTACCGTTTACACTCTTTTGGTGTGCGCACGTCTCGCGGCATATGGGCCCACGAAAAGATCGTGTTCCCGCAATCTGGGCAGTTTACGTATACCGGGCCCACGAATCAAGGAACCGAGCTTCCATTTTCTCAGCTCATCTCTCCTGTAACTATCGCTCCCGCCGAACCCTAGCCAAATCCGCCGCCGTATGCTGCTTCTCCTCCGCGCCCGGCGAACCCTAGACTAATCGCCGCCGTTAACATTAAGATTCTCCCCCGCAGTTCCCCCGCCGTCGCATTCTCCTTCACCACCGCAGAGACCCGCCATCGCCTTCTCCGCCGCACACACGCCGTGGCCTTGTTCTTCGTCTCCGGCAAGGGACCCGGAATCGAGGAGGCGGTTGTGCCGCCCCTGCGTTCTCCTACTCGTCAGAGACCGAGACCTCGATCTTCTCCACCGCGGCGGCCGAACGCCGAGTCCCCTACCCCGTCGCGAGGTCCGTCCCCAACGCATTTGACACAGCCCCGCGTCGCATTGGGTTGTCCCCTGCAGAGGTGTCTCGAATTCAGCCGCCCTCCAGGCCAATCCACATTCCGATAAGCCATCAACCTTTAACTCTTACAATCTGAATCGTAGATAGAGTTCACATTATTATTTTGCCAATTGCTTGATTTATCAAATACCAATTCATTATAAATTTATAGTTAAATGGAGACACAAATGTATACTATGCAATCTATCACACCTTTATGCAGTTACAATACTTTGTTTATGCTGATTTGTTGACAGAAGTATGATCCATACATCAATACATTATGCCATAAAACCTATTGCTGTTCAAATTGGGCCAGCTCACACGAAATAACCAGGTTATACATTAATTGGATGTCGCATATGAGCAGATTTTTTTTGATCAAGTTAGTCTCACAAGTTTATGCAATTTACAATATTGTGTTATGCTGCTTTGTTGATACAATTATGCAATGTATGGTCATGAACTGAACTGAATTGACTTGCGCTTATCTTTTTTTTGATCCTTTACGTATTTTATGTATATGTGTTGTTTCATTTGGCAGGAACATCAGTGATGAAGAACGTAGACCGACCACCTTCCAATCCAAAACGGATCATAATCCAGTCTACTCAGGAGTGCTTCAGCGTTGACATACCCCGTGCTCCGGCGGGGACTGTTAGACCCGAAACAAGGCATGCTGCTGATGAGGATGATGTCTTTATGCCATTATCCAAGAAGCGTAACTTGGACGACAGCCCTGGGAAAGTTTTGAAGAAGGTAGTCACTAAGCGGAGGAAAGCAGTGCCCCCCCCCCGACAGGTTAGATATTTATGTCTATGGCAATATATCATTTTATGCGTGAAATCATGTTGTCTTGATGTCTGAGTTAAACATTGTGTTGCGATTATGCAGATGTAAATGTTTACAATATTCATTTTATATATTTTTTCCAGCAGAGGCTGAACGTCAGATGCAACCCCCAAGATGTGTTAGTAAGCATACAGATATTAAATGACAGACAACAACAAGCAATTGCACGTAGGGGATTTTCTAGTATTCTTGACATGAGACTGGACGCACTCGGCAGCAGATCACACTTAGCTTGGCTGATGGAAAAGCTCGACCACAATGACATGACAATTCGAGCTGGCCCTGGAAAGGAGCTAAAAATTACAAAGGATACGGTGCACTAATTTTGGGTTTACCGAATGCTGGGGAGGAACTGCATTGGGCATCGATGAAGCTGTTGCTGCCAACAATTTAAGAGCTGAACTTGGTCTATCGAAAGAAGATTTTGGGGTTACAGCTCTTCAAGATCGTTTGAGGAAAGGTTCTGACGATGATTTAAGCATCAGATGCTTTTTCTTGATATTGTTCAATAGGTTGTTGTTCCCTACTGCCAGCTGGGGAATAACAAACCATGAGGTTCTTTTAACCGAGGAGATGGATCGTTTCCACCAGATGGACTGGTGCCAGCTTATTTTCAATGATTTATGCCAAGCTGCCAAGAAGTGGCATAATAGGAGCGTTACGAACGTTTCTACAACCATCTATGGATGTTCCATTGTTATTCTTGTAAGCATATCCTTTTTTTTGTCTGTTACATGTACCCATAATCTTGTATGCAAAATCCATATACACGTAGTTTATGCTTTTGTTATGTCTTATAATGACTCATGTTATGCCTTTTGCAGCTGTATTATTTGGATCATTTGCATGACTCAGCGGCACCCCAGAACAAACGTGGAACACCACGAATCAAATACTTTGATAGGAATATTATTCAAGCCCTGACAAGAGCTGACAAGGGCAAGATACGCAAAGGAGAAGAAGCATTTGGACATTGCTCGGTATTTTTTTTATGTGTCAATCATTTATTTACATGCATATGATAACGTTCACATACCTTTATGCCCGTTTGTAAGCATATTTGTGATGTTGTTTTGCATTTTACATTAAACATATGAATCTCATTTATCAATTTAATATGTTTGTATAAGTTTTACTCCATCTTTCACGCCTTTTTTTAGTTCCGAAGCTCCTCAGAGACCTGCTACACAGCTGTACCACCCGTTCATGCACAATTCAAGGCATGATTCTATTTATATATTTGTTTGTCATAGAATTTCAACATAATATTCAGTGATATGCTATATATTTACTTAATAATTTTCAATTTACAACAGCATAAG